>NW_027361825.1:28397500-29597500 GCF_039654945.1 Dendrobates tinctorius
CCACAGCGCCATGAATTCACTGCGCTGTAGTTTAAGTACCCTTAATTACCGCCGTTAAAAGGCGTATCGGCGGTCGTTAAGGGGTTAAAAATAACAAACATAGTTATACTCACCTAATGCCTAATACCACCAAAGCCCTCGTTCTTCTGTAATAAAAGTAAAATAAAAAAAACAATATACCATATTGGAGCTCGCCGAGAATTTTTGGGGTTGCTCGGCGGGAGCTCGGGTCCCCAGTCTGCATGTTTGGTGCTCTTTACAGAGCCAATTGCAGGGATTGCCTACCACACACTGTAATGCCGCAGACATGTTGGTTGTGGCATTACAGTGATTGGCTGGCCGCACAGCGTCATCAGGTCTATTTTAGACCTGGTGCACCCTGCTCGTCACAGTTAGCTCTGGAATCACGCAGTGTAGAGAAAGTTGCTGCTGAGCTAGGGAGAGATTTATTTGCTTTGTAGTTAGTGTAGGTATACCACATATAAGGCTTGAGTCACACACAACCTATAAAAAATCGGTCCGTTTTTAATGGACCAGAATCGCATAAATGTTTCATGAACAGTGATCCGTATGTCATCTGATTGGAATGTGAGGATGCGATTTTCTCGCATCTAAGCATCCATGTGACATCCGTATGGCTTCCGTATGATGAGATTTCCTACATAGCATAATAGCCGCTAAACCAATTGCCAGCTTCTGTAAAATCAATACAAAACCCGACATGAAATGACACATGGTTTACATACAGTAATCCATTACATTTCATTTAGTTTTTATGTCTTTGACTAATAATTACATTAGTGTATGGGTGTAAAATTTTGGACATGTTGGTGTTAAATTAACGGATAAATTTGTTAAAAAAAATTGCGTGGGCTCCCGTGGTAATTTCTCCGCCAGAGAGGGAAAGCCAGTGAGTGAGGGCAGATTTTAATAGCCTAGAGAGGGACCATTGTTTTGCCCCCCCAGGTTAAAAAAGTCTGCCCCCAGCCACCACAGAAAAGATGCACCTTTTCTGGCACTTAGCCTCTCTATTTCCATGGCCTTTAGCAGTGGCTCATGGGTTAATAATAATGGGTTAATGTCACCTTGCTATTGAAAGGTGGCATTAAGCTGGGTTAATAATGGAGAGGTGTCAATAAGACACCTATCCATTATTAACCCTAGAATAGTAAAGGGTTAAAAAAGACACACACACATTAATTAAAAATTATTTTAATCAAATAATCACACAAAGTTTTTGACACAATTTATTATTCTGCTAATCCAAAAGAATCCCTTGTTGTCCTGTAAAAAAAACAAAAAATAAAAAAACAACAATATACATAACTCTCCGCTGTTCAGTCAGGTCCCCCGCTGCAATCCATCACAAGGGGTTAACTAGTTTACAATGGGGACCAGTGCTAATGCGACCGGCACCACTGTAAACCACTGCTGAATGAATGAAATCATCTCTGCCCAGACTCCCTGGCTGACTGGAGATGAACTAATAGGTGTGGGAAAGTTTCCAAACTTTTTCGCATGCTCCAGAGTTCAGCTCACGTCAGCCAGGGACTCTGCGCAGCCTCACTGACTACCGCTGACATCAGTGAGGCTGCGCGGAGTCCCTGGCTGACATGAAGTGAACGCGATAGCGTGGGAAAGTTTCTGAACTTTTTCCCATGCTGTCAGTTCACCTTAGGTCAGCCAGGAACTCTGCGCAGCCCACGTATAAAAAACTAAATGAAATGAAATGGTTTACTGTATGTATACCATGTGTCATTTCATGTCAGGTTTTGTAATGACTTTACAGAAGCCGGCAATTGATTTAGTTGCTATTATGCTATGTAGAACTCTATGAACTATAAATATATATATGTGTGTCTCAATGATACGTATATATATATATAATATATGTATTCTATGTGTATATAGCTATTCTATCTATTCTTCATTAAACATATCAGTGTGATTTTACTGTATTGCAAAATGAATTGCCGGCTTTTGTTAAAGGACACCAGTGCGTATTTCTCACAAGTCGCACTTGTGGTCGTGTGTAATCCGATTTTTTTCTTGCACTCATAGACTTGCATTGGCGAGTCTTGGCTGAGAATCGGTGACAATCGCAGCATGCTGCGATTTTCTCTGCCCGATTAAAACAGGCAAGAAAAAATCGGATGATGGGAGCTGACACATAGATTAACATTGGGACGAGTGCAATGCGATTTGTTATGGCATAGCACTCGTCCGTTTTTCTCGCTAGTGTGACTCCAGCCTAATACACATATCCATCTCAACTGACAGTCCTTCTGAGGACTAATAGCTGCATAGATATCAGTGCTAGGCAGGTAGGCAGTGTATGTGGAGACTGCAGTGCATTCAGCAATAGGGTCCATTCCAGTTCTGTCTGCTGCTGCTGCCTATCACAAATATTTGTAGACATAGCCGCAGATATCAGGGGCCAGGAATCATTTTTGTTATATAATCCTAATTATTAGCTTTAAAAAGCAATCCAAAGAACACCATTTTTATGCTCCATTTGCTTGTTGGCACTGCAGAAGGCAGCCAGATCCTTTCCATATTACATTCGTAAAAAAAAACAGCTATTTTAAGTAAACTGGGGTCTTGTCCGCCACATGGATCGCATATCCGTGCGGTCAAAATTGCACCATTTCAAGCCTCAATTTAAATTTTGTTGCACTGTCTCAGGCAAGTTATTACTGAAAAAAAATAGCTACCTACAGGGCAGATATTTTACACTGGGTTTTGTCCACCACACAGATTGCATATCAGTGCAGTCGAAATTGTGCCATTTCAGGCAACAAGTAAAATTTTGTTGTGGTATCTTAGGGAAGTTATTGACACCAGTTTGCTGAGAAAAAAATAGTTACTTACAAGTCAAATATTTTAAATTGGGGTTTTCCCTCAAACGGATCACATATACACTCGCTCCAAATTCAGCCATTTATAGTGAATGTGGAAAATATTGTACTCCATTTAAAATGGGCAAGCTGCATGGCAAGAGACGGGGAAGTGGACGTGATGGTGATGGTGCATGCAGAGGCCGAGGCTGAAATTGTGCCACAACAAGCGCCCACATCTTCTCGCCTGACCTTCCTGTCCCAATTACTTGGGGACCGCAGCATTACACCACAATTGAACCCAGAGCAGTGTCAAAAGGTTATTGGTTGGATAGCGGATAATACTTCCAGTCAGTTTGCCGCCAACACCACCCTGTCTTCTACATGGTCAAGTTTGAGTAGCCATGAGTCAGGACCGCATATTCCTCACCCTGATCCATCTTCCTCCCACCATGCTGAGTGCGCAGAGACAACTGATCCCACACTTGGACTCTCCGAAGAGCTGTTCACTTTTCCATTTATAGATTTTGGCCTCTCGCCCAGTCCACTTGAAGTGGGCAAGAGGAGATCACATGTAGTGATGCCCAAATATTTGAGCAGCCACGGTCACACAAAGGCAACGGTGGGAAAGTATTACAAGAGGTGGACAATGATGAGACTCAATTGCCAGAAAGGAGAAAAACTAACTCATGATGTAAAAAAGAAAACCAGGATTAATGGACATTTGTATATAAAAAAAACACTAAAATAAAAACAAAAATGTGTATAATAAAATAAGCCTTTATTGTAAATTTTGGCCAGACAACAACAGCAGCAATAGAAAGATATATATAAAAACATATAAATAATGTATAAATTGGCAAAAAAGACCACACAATTTATTAATTATCAAGTATCCATACTTATAATAATTTCACCACTGTACAGACAAGAATTGTTCAAATAAGGCATATATAATAGTCCCCATGTAGAGCAGCAGAAAAACGTAAAATAATGAGTGCAATAAATGGTGAAGTGATAAAAAATATATAAATAAAATAATGGAATAATCAAATACAGATCACTACACCAATAAAAATGTGAAAATCACTAATAAAAAATGTGTGTGCGTGTATGTGTAAACCAATATTAGTGAATGATACAAAAATTACTGTGAAATATATATATACGTATATACATATATATATACTGAAAAACTAAAGTGAAAACACTCAAAATAGTGAGGAATGAATGCAAAAAATAAAAACAAAAAATAATAAATGCTGAACTCACATGGAAAATACTGAAAAAATACAATAGCGCTGTATGGAATTTACATAGCTATATATTAAAATACATTATATAAAAAATGTTCCTTAAATAGTGATGCACTTGTGTAATTAATAACTAATATATTTTTTCAGTATTTTCCATGTGAGTTCAGCATTTATTATTTTTTGTTTTTATTTTTTGCATTCATTCCTCACTATTTTGAGTGTTTTCACTTTAGTTTTTCAGTATATATATATATATATATTTTTTTTTTTTTTTCACAGTAATTTTTGTATCATTCACTAATAGTGGTTTACACATGCACGCACACACATTTTTTATTAGTGATTTTCACATTTTTATTGGTGTAGTGATCTGTATTTGATTATTCCATTATTTTATTTACCGTATATGTTTTTTATCACTTCACCATTTATTGCACTCATTATTTTATGTTTTTCTGCTGCTCTACATGGGGACTATTATATATGCCTTATTTGAACAATTCTTGTCTGTACAGTGGTGAAATTATTATAAGTATGGATACTTGATAATTAATAAATTGTGCTGTCTTTTTTGCCAATTTATACATTATTTATATGTTTTTATATATATCTTTCTATTGCTGTTGTTGTTGTCTAGCCAAAATGTACAATAAAGGCTTATTTTATTATACACATTTTTGTTTTTATTTTAGTGTTTTTTCATATACAAATGTCCATTAATCCTGGTTTTCTTTTCTAAATCATGAGTTAGTTTTTCTCCTTATGTATACCGGATGGTCTGCCATCCACTTTTGAAAGAAACACATCGGTCACTCATTAAATTATATTTTGTTGTATATTATTGATTCATTGTACATTGCTGTTGTTTCTTTTTTCTCTTCAATTGCCAGAAAGTCAGGAGGAGGACAAGGGTGCAGAAGGACGAGGTGGTGGATGATATAGTAACTGACCCAAGCTGGCATGAGGACATGCACAGCGAGGACAGCAACACATAGGGGGATGGAGGCGTAGCACCTGAACAATCAGGAAGAAGCAGTGTGGAGGCCGCAAACAGAAAGCGGGCAACCGTTCCCTGTAACACCAACACGATGGAAGTTGCCAGTCCAACTATTAGGTCTTTCCGAGTCTGGTTGCTTTTTAAAGACTCTGCCAATAGCCCCACAGAGGTCATTTGCACCACCTGCCATGCCAGCATCAGCAGGGAAGCAAAGCTACCAGCCTGGCCACCACCAGCATGATTAGGCACATGGTAGCAAAGCACCCGACTTTGTGGGCCAAACCCCAGGGTCTATGAACAGTGTCTGCGAGCGACACCATTGCTTCTTCCACTGTTGTGTGTGCAAGCCAATCCCCTGTCCATGGTGCATGGAAAGATACTTCCTGCCCTGCACCTGTCATTGCACACACTCGACTAGCACCATCATCAAGCAATTCCATGTCCTTGTGATAGCGCATTGTCCAGTTGTCCATACCCCATTCCTTGGAACGCAAGCGCAAATATGCAGCCAACGCCCCACAGGCCACACTACTAAGATGGATGCTTTCTGCAACCTGATGGAGGCGGCCATCCCTCAGTACTCGGTTTCCAGACGCCACTATTTCTACTGGTGTACCGTCCCTGCATTACACAAATATGTGTAACACAACAATAGCCATGCCCTCAACAATGCAGTTACTGGGAAAGTCCACCTAACCACAGACACATGGACAAGTACTTGTGGGCAGGGATGTTACATCTCACTGATGGCACACTGGGTTAACATAGTGGAAGCCGGGACCCAGTTGGACCTTAGGATGGAACACGTCCTCCTGACGCCGAGGATTATGGGCCCTACATCAATCAGGGTTGCCCCCACAGTCTACAGCTCCTGCACCTCATCCTCCACCTCCTCCTCCTCTTCAGCCTCCATCTCCGAAACGATCACATCAGTCACAAGCTGGAAGTACTGCAGCACTGCCTCAGCCAAGCGGCAACAGGCTGTGCTGAAGCTAATATGCTTAGGTGACAAAGCACACAATGCATTCCGGGGATCAACCTGGGCAACCAAAGTCTGTACGGGCCTTGGCAGGGAGTGCACAAACCGGTCCATCACCGCCTGTTCTACCAGCTGCGCAGACGTAGAGGACTCTGGCTGCAGCCACTTGTGGACCAGGTGCAACACATAAAGCATTTGGCAGCACAATGGTTTGTCCTGGTGATATGCCCAACGGTGAACCCGCTGTGCCCTGAGAGTCATTGTTATCCCCAAGCGTGCATGAATCTCTAATTTTAGCTTGCCATACTCTTTAGCATCCTTCAAAGCTAAATCATAGTATGCATTCTGGGGTTCCACCGTCAAGTATGGCACCAGTACTTCTGCCCTCTGCGCTAGCAGGAGTTTCTCCCTCTCGGCAACCCTTTCAAACACCGTCAGGAAAGCCACAACATTGCATTTCTCCATTGTAGATTCTTCAGCCTCAACAATGCAGTTCTCCACTGCACGTTGTTAAGCTTCAACACTGCAATTCTCCATTGCAGGTTCTTCAGGCTTAACACTGCAATTCTCCACTCCCGGGTCTTCAGGTTCAACACTGCAATTCTCCACTGCACGGGTCTTCAGGTTCAAGACTGCAATTCTCCCCTGCTGGGTCTTCAGGCTCAACACTGCAATTCTCCACTGCACGTTCTTTGGCCTCAACATTGCAAATCTCTGTAAGTGTAGGTCAGGACTGTAGTCGTGACAAGAGACACTGAAGCATCTGTGTCCCGACCTTTCCTCACAGAAAACTGTATTCCTCTTCTCAGCGTACCTGCATCTCCAGGTTCAGGCCCCCCAGGGCACTTCCCAGGAGGCGATGGTCTCTCTTCTAGGTGACCCTCAGTAATGGAGACACTGTCCAGGATAACTTGAACATTCTCTTTACATAATACTTCACACATAGCATCCACTGTTGGCACATCATGAAATTCATTTGTCTCCTCATCTTTCCCTGCTTTGCTATTGCTTCTGTGTGGCACAGTCAGGACCGGACCGTCTTAGACTGCTCCCCAGTTCCTTCCTGGCCTAACCTCGCAATGATGACAATTCCTTCTGCCCATTTCGCCCCAGGCTCAAAATTATCAGTCACCCGGTTTGGTTGCCTCTGGTAAAGCATCCGGCTCATCAGTACCATTCTCGTCTAAGCTCCAACTTCCTTCAACTCCTCACTCCAACTGACTCCTGCCCTAAAGGCGACTGCCCAGGCTATGAGTCACCACATCTTTTTCCTTCTGTACTGGCCCACTGCAATGATGCACAGTGGCCATGGATAATGTGGGTTGCAGCTATTAAATGTTGGGTGGCTGCTGAGCCGTCCTGGGCCTAGAGTCCATATGGACACTTCGGGCACCCTGGCCCTGTCTGACTAAACTTCCCTAAGACATGCCGCTTACCACCAGGCAGCCCCTCCTACATTAACTCCCTATAACCTTACTATGAACTATGCCATTAGTGCACACTAGTATGCCCCCATCTAGTGGTTCCCACAAGTACTACAGTTACCCTAGTTACAAAGAACTGCAAACACTATAATGCCCCCCTCTATTGTCCAAAGAGTGCAATAGACTTTCCCTACCAAATGAACATAAATATAATACTCAATAACACGTATAGGAATGCAACATCATTTACAAAGGTATACAAGCAATGGTAAAACATACGAATGTGGCAGTACCAAAAATGTGAGCTGTAATACATATTGCTATGTAGCAGTACCACAAATATTAATATAGACATTACAAACATTAGCACACTAAGAACAATTAAAAGAAGGGGAGCAAGGCGGTAATTCTATCTCACCCCCTTACATATCCACTGCAGGTTCTTCAACCTCAACACTGCAATTCTCCACTGCCGGGTATTCAGCCTTAAAGGGAACCTGTCACCCCCCAGGCATTTTTAAGTAAAAGAGCCACCTTGTGCAGCACTAATGCTGCATTCTGTCAAAGTGGCTCTTTTATTTAGCGTCCCTTCCACCGCAGATTTAAGCGTTTTTAAAATTTGTCAGATATACCCGGAGTTTGTTCAGTGGACAGGTCTTTCCCCCTCGAACACAGACGCCTCACATCCATCAGTCATGTCCTCCTTCAGTCTTTGCTCCGCCTCCTCAGCGTTCATTTCAAATCCTGGCACCTGCGCTGTACTATATTTTCTTGGGCATGCGCAGTTAGCGATGCCCGTGCTCTGACATCACATCATGTCCTTTCTATCGCGCCTGCGTGGGCGCGCAGCCAGAGATCCTGCCCCGCAGTCTCTTCTGATTTATTCACACTGCGGGGCTGGGAATCTTGGGCATGCGCAGTAGTTCTCTGCGGCTCTCCCTCAAATCCCTTCGCATCTTTCCTACTGTGCAGCGTCATAGGAATCGTCAGCTCATCACTACTTCCTATGAATCTGCACAAAAGGAAAGAGGCGGAGGGATTTGAGGGAGAGTCACAGAGAACTACTGCTCATGCCCAAGATTCCCAGCCCCGCAGTGTGAATAAATCAGAAGAGACTGCAGGGCACGTGTCCACGCAGGCACGATAGAAAGGACATGATGTGATGTCAGAGCATGGGCAGCGCTAACTGCACATGCCCAAGAAAATATAGTACAGCGCAGGCACCAGGATTTGAAGTGAATGCTGAGGAGGTGGAGCAAAGACTGAAGGAGGACATGACTGATGGATGTGAGGTGTCTGTGTCCAAGGGGGAAAGACCTGCCCACCGGACAAACTCCAGGTACATCTGACAAATTTTAAAAATGCTTATTTCTGTGGTGGAAGGGACGCTAAATAAAAGAGCCACATTGACAGAATGCAGCATTAGTGCTGCACAAGGTGGCTCTTTTACTTAAAAATGCCTGGGGGGGTGACAGGTTCCCTTTAACACTGCAATTCTCCACTGCCAGGTCTTTAGCCTAAACACTGCAATGCTCCACTGCAGGTTCTTCAGGTTCAATACTGCAATTCTCCAATGCAGGTTCTTCAGTCCAAATTTGGAGCACACCTTAAATTCACTGCATAGGCAAATAGTATGGGAGTACCAACTTCCTAATAATGGCAACATTGCTTTCAGGTAGCTCTCCTGTACATCTCTTCAAAGGGTTATTGTGGTGAATCCAAATTTGGGGCAGGTGTTGCATACACTGCACAGGCAAACAGTATGGGAGTACCAACTTCCTAACAGAGGGAACATTGCTTTCAGGTGATCATCCTGTAGGTGTATTCAAAGGGTTATTGGTGTACGGCCAAATTTAGAGCAGGTGTTGCATTCACTGCATAGACAAACAGTATGGAAGGACCAATTTCCTAATAATGGGAACAATGCTTTCAGGTGGCCATCCTGTACATATCTTCAAATGGGTATTGGGGTGCATCTAAATTTGATGCAGGGCAGGCCTTGCATTCACTGCATAGGCAAACAGTATGAGAGTACCAACTTCATAATAATGAGAACATTGATTTCAGGAGGCCCTCCTGTACGTCTCTTCAAAGGGGTATTGGGGTGTGTCCAAATTTTGGTCAGCCCTGCCATTCACTGCATATGCAATAAGAGTATAGGAGACCCACTGTTTAATAATGGGAACAACAAAGCATAGTAGGCTGATGGATGAATAGTAAAGGCCGCCTGATGCCCCCCAAAAAATAGGCTTTGTCCCTCCTTGGTAAATGAAACAGGATGTGTCTGATGATGTGTCATACACCACATGGCCAGATAATGTTGTAAAATGTTAAAATGGCATTTCCCAGTGAATGCATTTGTCTTGGTTGAAAGCAATGCAAAAGTTGAAAAACGCATCACAAACGGCTACGTGTGAATATAGCCCAAGTGGTGGAGGAGCATTTTTGTTTTGGGTTATTTAATTTGCCTTATATACAAGTCATTACCCTGGAAAAGATGTTCCTTAACATATTTCACAGGGAAATCCATTTTGGTTTCGTTTTTTTGTATGTTTTATTGTGAGTCTGCAAAAGTGGCGCAATACTCTGACAACATTGTTCACAGCAGTGACCTGCGAGTCAGAATTGCTTCCAGGGGTCTTCCCCATGCCGTTCCAATGTAATCTGAGCACTGTTCTCATCAATCTCTGCAATTTTTAGTCCACCTGCAAACCGCCGAGGGGGGGCTGGAAAAATGCTCGAGTTTCCCATAGACTTACATTGGGCTCTTTGCTCGGGTCGAGCACCTGAGCATTCCAATTTGCTCGACCCGAGCAACGAGCATCCAAGCATTCTAGTGCTCGCTCATCACTATTCGTCGTGCATAAGCTGCCATTTTTCTTGACAGTGCAGGACAATGTGCTACTAAGAATGATGAACTTTTGGGAAACCTGAAAGATTATTGTATCTGATGAATAGGCGTTTTGCTCATACATCGTTGTCAGCCTGTTTAGACTGCACGATTATATAGAAGCAAGCATTCCTAGGTACACTTGCTTGCTGATATGAATTCAATGCAAATGGACCATAAAAGAGTTGTCCACTCTTCAGGCAACCCCATGTCAATGATTATTTACCCCAGTAAAATAATAACACCTATACTCACCTTTGGTGTGGGGGCACTTCCATCGGTGTCAGCACAGGCTCTCCCGGGGTCGCTGATTGACCCCAGTCATGGTGTGACATAATGTCACATGAGCCCCGAGAGAGCAAGTGCTGACACCGCTGGAACAGACTCGGCACCAGAGGTCAGTATAGGTGTTATTTTTTTACTTGTTGGAAACATATTAATTAAGAATGGATTGTCCAAGTAGTTGACAACCCCTCAAAATATAATGCCTGTAAAAATACTACAGTCCTCTGAAACCCAAAGCCAAACATAAAGAAAATGTGTTGATCTGTCTAACGTCTTGGTTCCAAACATCTGATCATTTGACATCTAAACTTGACTTAACACTTTCTAGATCTATAGTTTACATTTCATACACTTAATTACAGGGAACTATGGTGCTTCCGATCCTGACCTCTGTTCTGAAAGACTCCAAACTATTTAAGAATCCAGATGAATTTGATCCAGGACATTTTCTCAATGAAAAGGGCTCCTTTAAGAAAAGTGATGCATTTATGCCATTCTCTGCAGGTAAGAGATATTGTTCACCTCAGATCGTTTCAAAGGTAACGCTGACTACAAATATCATTTACTATACAAGTTCTTTGTGAATGGATTGTTAGTGCTCATTTGTGACCACTGCTCCATTCACTTCCATAGGTTTATAGAAGTATTAGTGCACATACACTATGTGACCATCAATCTTACACAATAGAATGCAGTGAGACTCCTAAAATTTGGAAAGGGGATTTGACTTTCATAGAATAAATTTAGTGTGATTCGAATTTGTTACAAGGTCGTTAAAAAAAATAATATTTCTTATACTCACCTGTTATGATTGAGTCACCGTAGGAGGCAAAAACAGAAATGCTAGCTAAGTCCAGAAAACCAGAGAGGTTGGCAGCTATCGGATTGCAGACCCCTGAACCTATCAACATAACTAGCAGTAGCCGTGGGGGGTTCCTACGATGCCCTAGACCCCTCGATCACAGCTGGAGGACTAAATAGCCTAAAGACAGAAAGGGAAATCTAAACTGCCCCAGAGCAGACCCCAAAGCAAAAGGCAGCCCCCCACATATAATGACGGTGAAGAAAGAAGAAAGAACACAACACAGACAGAAAGATAGACTGAGCAAAGACGGTGCCCAAGCTAACTAGATAGGAAAGGACAGGAAGGCTGCTGTCTGCAATCCGTGAAAAACCCTATGAAAATATGAGCCAACAGACTGACAGTGAAAAAGGCCCTGAAGACGCTAGGCTTCAAAAAGACTATGTCAGTACTCAGGAATATTCTGAAGACAGAGCAACAGGCAAAAGGAGATTCAGCTCACCCCAGCAGGGAATGGCAGAATCCAGAAAAGCAGGGCAAACAAAAACAAAACACAAATGCTAAAAGGCAAAGCAGAAAACTTAGCTTTAGAGGAGCAGGAATCAGACTGTTCTCCTAGAAGTCCACAGAGAAATCACCAGCAGGGCAGAAGGGCGTCGGCAGCCTTATATCCAGTCCGTGACTCCACTCAGCCAGTCATCATCATTAGGCTCAGGTGCCTGATAATCAGGCTCATTACCTTCCTTTACCAGAATAGGGAGTTCACCAGACCTCAGTGACGAAGGGGAAAATGAACTCACAACACTCACCTCATCACATTGTAAATATCAAGATATCGTTATGTTCAAACTTCTATTACCTGGAGGTAGATACAGTTGTGGCCAAAAGTATTGATACCCCTGCAATTCTGTCAGATAATACTCAGTTTCTTCCTGAAAATGATTGCAAACACAAATAATTTGGTATTATTATCTTCATTTAATTTGTCTTAAATGAAAAAAACACAAAAGAGTATGAAGCAAAAAGCAAAACATTGATCATTTCACACAAAACTCCAAAAATGGGCCAGACAAAAGTATTGGCACCCTCAGCCTAATACTTGGTTGCACAACCTTTAGCCAAAATAACTGCGACCAACCGCTTCCGGTAACCATCATTGAGTTTCTTACAATGCTCTGCTGGAATTTTAGACCATTCTTCTTTGGCAAACTGCTCCAGGTCCCTGATATTTCAAGGGTGCCTTCTCCAAACTGCCATTTTTAGATCTCTCCACAGGTGTTCTATGGGATTCAGGTCTGGACTCATTGCTGGCCACCTTAGAAGTCTCCAGTGCTTTCTCTCAAACCATTTTCTAGTGCTTTTTGAAGTGTGTTTTGGGTCATTGTCATGCTGGAAGACCCATGACCTCTGAGGGAGACCCAGCTTTCTGACATTGGGCCCTACATTATGCTGCAAAATTTGTTGGTAGTCTTCAGACTTCATATGCCATGCACACGGTCAAGCAGTCCAGTGCCAGAGGCAGCAAAGCAACCCCAAAACATCAGGGAACCTCCGCCATGTTTGACTGTAGGGACCGTGTTTTTTCTTTGAATGCTTCTTTTTTTCTCCTGTAAACTCTATGTTGATGCCTTTGCCCAAAAAGCTCTACTTTTGTCTCATCTGACCAGAGAACATTCTTCCAAAATGTTTTAGGCTTTTTCAGGTAAGTTTTGTCAAACTCCAGCCTGGCATTTTTATGTCTTGGGGTAAGAAGTGGGGTCTTCCTGGGTCTCCTACCATACAGTACCTTTTCATTCAGACGCCGACGGATAGTACGGGTTGACACTGTTTTACCCTCGGACTGCAGGGCAGCTTGAACTTGTTTGGATGTTAGTCGAGGTTCTTTATCCAAAATCCGCTCAATCTTGCGTTGAAATCTCTTGTCAATTTTTCTTTTCCGTCCACATCTAGGGAGGTTAGCCACAGTGCCATGGGCTTTAAACTTCTTGATGACACTGCGCATGATAGACACAGGAGCATTCATGTCTTTGGAGATGGACTTGTAGCCTTGAGATTGCTCATGTTTCCTCACAATTTTGTTTCTCAATTCCTCAGACAGTTCTTTGGTCTTCTTTCTTTTCTCCATGCTCAATGTGGTACACACAAGGACACAGGACAGAGGTTGAGTCAACTTTAATCCATGTCAACTGGCTGCAAGTGTGATTTAGTTATTGCCAACACCTGTTAAGTGCCACAGGTAAGTTACAGGAGCTGTTAATTACACAAATTAGAGAAGCATCACATGATTTTTCGAACAGTGCCAATACTTTTGTCCACCCTCTTTTTTATGTTTGGTGTGGAATTACATCCAATTTGGCTTTAGGACAATTCTTTTTGTGTTTTTTCATTTAAGATAAATTAAATGAAGATAATAATACCAAAGAATTTGTGTTTGCAATCATTTTCAGGAAGAAACTGAGTATTATCTGACAGAATTGCAGGGGTGTCAATGCTTTTGGCTGTAGCTTATGAGGGTAGGTCCTACTAATAGATACCCTTTATTTTGGTGTTCTGAAAAGGATAGGTACTTAATATGGCCTCATCGATCGTCTAGTCTTATATATCAAGTCTAATTTTCTTATTTATTTAATAAATTAATTAAGAGGTCTGCGTTCTTTAATGAATCAGAAACATCATACCCTAACAGACCTTCTAATCAAGATCAGGGCCTTAGTGTAATACAGAATGTCTCATACATGCTTTGCTTGTTGACCTTAGAATGATAACAGTTGGCAAGTAGATATTCATTAGGAATAAATCCGGAAAGTGAGAATAGAAAACTGCTCCTCGTTTGACATACAGTACATTAAACCTGACCATAAGTGTCCAGTTCCCCTGCAGTGTCCCCATAGAGGGAAAAAAGCATTGCATTCCAATTGAAAGCACAATTCATTCTGGATTTTTGTGATACTAACAGGTGACTTACAGCTTTTATATTCAGTCAAAATTTCCTTAAAAGGCAAGCAAAAAAAAATTTCTAACCCACACAAGTTTAGGTTTAGCTTAATTTCCATTCTGTTTTCCCAGGCAAACGCATGTGTTTGGGAGAAGGCCTGGCTCGCATGGAGCTCTTCCTCTTTCTAACCACCATACTGCAGAAGTTCACCTTGGAGCCCACTGTAGACCGAAAAAATCTGAGCATAAGACCCGAGCCCAACACCAATGCTTCAAGACCTCAGTCCTACCAGATGAATGTTGTTCCTCGTTTCTGAGCTGAAGACTAATGTCTTGCCTAAAGGAAATATACAAGTTCTAGAACTTACAAAATAAGACAGCTGCTCTAATATTGGAATAATATAAAATAATAAAACATTACAAAGACTTTATTGCACAAAAAAATCATACATATTCCTTTTATTTAGTTTTTAATGGTCATTCCAGCGACAAATTTTAGGCCACGCTCCCAACCACACCCATTTCACAGCTAGTCACACCCATGTCCATGCCCCAACGGCACCCATTTAGCACTGATAATCACACTGACTGGCACTGAGGGCACAGTGGTTGGCATTATGGGCACAGTGGCTGGTACTGTGGACACACTGACTGGTACTGACTGAGGAAAAGAAAGAAAGAAAGAACAGTGAAAGAAAAAAGAAAACAGAGAAATAAAAAAAGAAAAGAGAAAGAAAGAACAGAGAGCAAAAGAAAGAAAAACATGGAGAGAACAGAGAAAGAAAGAAAGAAAGAAAGAACAGAGAAAGAAAGAACATAGAGAGAAAGGAAGAACAGAGAGAGAGAGAAAGAGGGGAAAGAAAGAAAGAGAACAGAGAGTGAAAGAAAGAGCAGAGAGAGGGAAAACAGAGAGAAAGAAAGGAGAGAGAGAGAAAGAAAGAACGAACAGAGAGCAAAAGAAAGAACAGAGAGAGAAAGAAAGAGGGGAAGAAAGAAAGAACAAAGAGAGTGAAAGAAAGAATGAACAGAGAGAGAAATAAATAAAGAACAGAGAGAGAAAGAATGAAAGAGGTGAAAGAAAGAAAGAAAGAACAGAGAGATAGAGAGAAAGAAAGGGGAAAAAAGAAGGAACAGAGAGAGACAGAGAGAAAGAAAAAGAACACAGAGAGAAAAAGAACAGAGAGAAAGAAAGAAAAAAGAAAGAACAGAGAGAGAAAGAAGAAAGAACAGAGAGAGAGAAAGAAAGAGGGGAAAGAAAGAAAGAGGGGAAAGAAAAAGCAGTAAGAGAAAGAAAGAACAGAGAGCAAAAGAAAGAACAGAGAGAGAAAAAATAGGGAAAAGAAAGAACAGAGAGAGAAAAAGAACAGAGAGAGAGAGAAAGGGAAAAGAAAGAAAGAAAGAAAGAAAGGAGAAAGAAAGAAAGAAAGAAAGAAAGGAGAAAGAAAGAAAGAACAGAGAGAGAGGAAGAAAGTGAAAGAAAAAGAACAGAGAGAGAAAGAAAGTAAGATAGAAAGAGGGAAAGAAAAAAAGAACAGAGAGAAACAAAGAGGGGAAATAAATAACAGATAAAGAAAGAAAGAAAGAAAAAAGAAAGAAAGACAGAACAGAGAGGTAGAGAGAAAGAAAGATAATGAAAAAGAAAAAGAACAGAGAGAGAGAGAGAAAGAACAGAGAAGGAAAGAAAGTAAGCTAGAAAGAAAGAGGGGAAAGAAAGAACAGAGAGAGAAAGAAAGAAAGAAAGAAAGAAAGAGAAAAAGAACACAGAGAGAAAAAACAGAGAGAGAGAAAGAAAAAAGAAAGAAAGAACAGAGAGAAAAATAGGGGAAAGAAAGAGCAGAGAAAGAAAGAAAAAAGGAAAGAAAGAACATAGAGAAAAAGAAAGGACAGAGAGAGAAAGGAAGAACAGAGAGAGAAAGAAAGAACAGAGAGAGAAAGAAAGAATAGAGAGAGAGAAAGAAAGAAAGAGCAGAGAGGAAGAAAGAACAGAGAATGAAAGAAAGAATGGAAAGAAAGAACAAAGAGAGAGAAAGAAAGGGGAAAGAAAGAAAGGACAGAGAGAAAGAAAGAACAGAGACAGAGAAAAAGGGGAAAGAAAGAAAGTACTCAGAGAGACAAAGAGGGGAAAGAAAGAACAGAGAGAAAGAAAGAAAAAAGAACAGAGGGAGAAAGAAAAAAGAAAAGAGAGAAAGAAAGAGGGGACAGAAAAAAGAACAGAGAGAATGAAAGAAAGAGGGGAAAGAAAGAAAGAAAGAAAGAAAAAACAGAGAGAGTGAAAGAAAGAGGGGAAAGAAGAAAGTACAGAGAGAGAAAGAAAGAAAGAACAGAGGGAGACAGGAAGACAGAGAAAGAAAAAGAACAGAGAGAGAAAGAAAAAAGAACAGAGAGAAAGAAAGAGGGGAAGATAGAGAACAGAGAGAGAAAGAAAGAAAGAAAGAAAGAAAGAGAAAGAAAGAAAGAAAGAAAGAAAAAGAAAGAGGAGAAAGAAAGAGCAGAAAGAGAGAAAGAAAATAGAGAGAGAAAGAAAGAACAGAGAAAGAAAGAAAGAACAGAGAGAGAAAGAAAAAAGAAAGATTAGAGAGAGAAAGAAACAACACAGAGAGAGAGAAACAGAGAGAGAAAGAAAGAAAAAACAGAGAAAGAAAGAAACAGAGAAAGACAGAAAGAAAGATTAGCGAGGGAAAGAACAAACAGAGTGAGAAAGAAACAGAGAGAGAAAGAAAGAATAAAGATACAATAGCAGCCCAGCTCCCATTTTAGTACCCACCTGAGCCTCCCAATGCAGGACATATCATGATCTGCTCACATGACCGGCATCCCCGATTCCAAGGCAATCCCGCTGTCAGCACCGTCGGAGGAGGACGAGGTGATGGATCTGAAGCATTCCCTGAAGTGCGTCCATGGTTTCGTAACAATCTCCTCCCGAAATTACCTCATTTCCAGTCAGCTTCCAGCACATCACTTCCGATGGAATGTCACGTGCGAGTTTTAAAGTGCTCCTCTGGGCTCCGCCATGTACTCCTGTGTCCACGGGAAACGTAAGCTCCCGGCCGGGACAGCAGCGCAGACGTCAATATCGGGACTTTCCCTTGGATTTGGGACGGTTGGGAGGTATGAATGCTCCCCACCATACACCTTGTACACGCACGGCTATACACACCTCATGCACACACGGTTCCGCTTTGTATGCCTCGTACACACATGGCTCCGCTCCGTACACACATTGCTCCATTTCATAAACCTCGCACAAACACGGCTCTGCTCTACTCCGGACACACACGGTTCAGCTCCGTAAACTTCATACACAGGGCTCCATTTTGTACACCTGGTACACACACGGCTCCACTCCGTATATCCCGTACACACACATGGCTCCATACACTTCATACACACAGGGTTCCGTTCCGTACATCTCGCACACACACGGCTCCGCTCCGTACACCAAGTAAACACACAGCTCAGCTCCGTACACACACGGCTACGCTCTGCACACCCCATACATATATGGCTCCGCTCCGCACACCCCATACACACAGGGCTCCACTCCATACACTTTTTACACACACGGCTCCGCTCCACACACCCCATACACACGCGGCTCCTCTCCATACACCTCGCACACATATGGCTCCGCTCCGTAAACGTTGTACACATGTGGCTCTCCTCCGCACACCCCATACACACGCAGCTCCTCTCCATACACCTCGTACACACACGGCTCCGCTCCGTAAACGTTGTACACATGTGGCTCTCCTCCGCACACCCCATACACATGCGACTCCACTCCATACACCTCATACACACATGGCTCCACTCCGTACACCTCGTGCACACAAGGCTCCGCTCCGTACACCTCGTAAACCACAGACGGCACTTGCTGCCCCACGCTTCCAGCTCATCTCAGAACCTCTGCCTGGTCCCTGCCAGACTGGACTTTTACATATGGCACTTTAGCCCCTCCTGCACATTCATACTGCCGTGATTGCTTCTTTTTCTCTTGTGCTTTAAGTGAGGTTTAAAAAGACCCGACATAGGGTCAAAACGTTACCTCAACGCACTATTCCCCTGTGGTGTCTTCAATAAAAAAATTTTGCATTGAAAATCAAAATTTCCCAGAGTGCAGCTGTTTTCTCTTCACTGGACATCCACACTGTAAACCCCTCCTGACCCCACACTTAAACTTCCCCTCATCCAGCACCATGACAACCAGAAGAGTCCTGCATATACTGAGGCCCCTGATAATGTGACTCTTGACTCTTCCCCTCCTGTGACCTCATCACAGGTCCTGTGCGCACAGAACAGCCTAGCAATGTCATTGCTGGGATTTATTAGCAGTGAGGGGCTGAGGTGGGTCTCTCTGGGAGGGTGAGGAATGGATGGGGTCGGTGCATGGGGGGGCATGGCGGCTTATCAGTGCAGTGCGGGAAAAGTAAACTCCCACCCGGGACAGCGGGGCAGACTTTAAAAATCAGGACTGTCCCGCTAGATCCAGGGCAGTTGGGAGGATTGTATATAAACATCAGTGCAAGGCATGCAGACACTGTATGTAGGTATAATATGGGGAATATGGAAAACCACAGAAGAAAATGCGACCATAGATCCATAATGTTAAAGTACAAAACGTCTTTATTAAATAATTGACAGAAAAGGACAACTGGAGAACATGTGCAAATGGCAACCAAAGTGCAAATAGTGAAAAAATGCAAAATGAGCAGTCCAGCCACAGTCAAACCCTGTTACATAAATGCATACCTAAAAGGACTCTATCAATGATAGGGGGAAAAAGATAGACAGTCCTATATATTGGACTGGCTACGCATGTTAAATCTATATGTGATAATAACTATAATAGAAAAAATATATATATAGTGCCCATATCCGTTTCCCATATGTGCTCTATAGGTCACACAATCAGAACCCATTCACATACTGCCACAAGGCAGAATCAGCTTTATTACTAGAGCACACTAAGGGAACAGAGGGAAGATTCCCAGCACTATTAAACATGCACCCAACCTACCCTGAAAGGGTTACTGCCCCGCAATGATGTTACCTTACTAACAGATTCAGGATGACCGGGCGGGCTGCTCGTCTCCCCGACGCGCGTTTTGGAGCTCTAGGGCTCCTTCCTCAGGGGGAGTGATTAATGAATGCATGGTGCACATTTTTATATGTGCCCACCGGAAGTGCCGTGGACACGCCGCCTGCCGCTACACTGCAGAGGTACCTCCCACCACTGACGCGGCCGGAAACACGCGGGCCCACGTGGTCCGGCACCCGACACTGGCTGGGCGTGTCACACAGGAGCAGTAGGCGCGCATGCGCTGCACTTATGAACCCCGGCGGCCATATTACAATGGGGCAAATCACCAGGACATCCACAACGGGGCAATTACAGACAAAACCACATAATGAAATAAGATAAAATAGGGAATGGAATAGAGGGGGGGATATCGGGTAACAGTGGACAAAGTAAAAATTAAAATTAAACTGCTCCGAACATAAATTTATGCATGTGCTGAAAAGGGGAGGGGCGAGGAAAAAAGGCCGGGGAGAGGAAAAACATGAAGAAAACACGGTGCTACATATGTAAATATCTTATGTCACCATACATAATGTAATAACAGGCCATGATTACAATTATTAATATATATTCATGTTACCATTATCAATACATATACTGGCCGCAATATAATATTACAATCTCATTGAGTATATATATTGTACATTACAAAAATACTGGCCACAATATGATGTTAGATGAAACTTTATAGGATCCATGAAAACGCACAATACCACAAAAAATGGCCAAGATTGAGTCACCTAGTTGGCTCAATATATTCCTCTTATATATATATGTGGCCAATAACCCCAAGGACAAGGACTAAAGGGGAGGGAAGGGTGGGGAGAGGAAGGGAGGGGGGGGAGGGGAGGAAAGGGAGGGGAAGGAAAGGAAAGGGAAAGGGGAAGGGGAGACAAGGAAAACCATCGCACAATGAATATAAAGAAAGAACGAACTTCTTATATAAAAGTCCATATCATTAACAATCCACACGGAGTCTTCAAAAAAGGAAAGCCAACGAACACATCATCCATTTCCTGGACATCTATGGACCACAACCAGTGTCGAAACTCTTCTCTGATTTCCTTCGTGGGAGTCTTTGGATTCCCTCTTTATAACCAGGGGCAATGAATCTGTGTCCCGAAACACCCCATACGCCCGAACCTAATAGTAAACTAAGAAAACAAAACAAAATTAAAAACAATACATAAAAACTACCGCACCATGGCAAGCCAAAGTACAGTCCCAAAATACAAAACTGGGATCATAAGAATGGAACGTAAGACAAACTTTCGTTTAGTCCATTGGGATGCACCGTATTAAGCGTCCAAATCCAACGCGTTTCTTTTTGAGCTAGGCGTTGGGAGATTTTTCCACCCTGAATCCCCATGTCTATCATGTCAATGCCCCTAAATTTAAGGCTGCTGCTGTCACAATTATGGTGCAACTTGAAGTGTCTCGGTAGAGTCTTCAGCAAATGCACCTCATCTTCATTGGCCGCGGACTGTATGCCCAGCACATGCTCCCTGATTCTAACCTTCAGTTGTTTGGTCGTAAGACCTATATAGATCAGGGAGCACGGGCATGTGGCATAATATATCACATTACGGGATAGGCAATTGATATTTTTCTCAATATTGAAATGTTTCTGCCCTGTAGAATCCGTAAACTTGTTGTCCTTGATCATATTAACACACGCCACACAGTGACCACAGGCCACACTGCCACCTTTCTTGCTATGGGTAAAATTATCCAAAAAGGTCTTAGGTGGGTCCCCCGTATAATGACTACGTAAAAGATGGTCTCGTAGATTCCTAGCTCTTCTAAAGGTAATTTGTGGTTTATCTGGGATGATCCTTGCTAGGATGGGGTCAGTTTGCAAGATGTTCCAAGACTTATTCAAAACACCACGTACTTGATCAGACCGGGCATTGAAGGTGGTAATAAATCTCGCTATCTCTGGTTTCTTCACCTCATCGTCAACTTTATACAGAAGAGTGTCTCTACTACTATGTTTGGCCCGTAAGTAGGCCCTCTTAGTTGACCTGTTGCTATATCCCCTTTCTGCAAAACGACCCCTCAGGTCTTTTGCTTGGGTTTCAAACTCCTCTTCTGTTGAGCATAGACGTCTGAGGCATAAAAACTGGCCTACTGGTACAGAACGTATCATGTGTGTCGGGTGTGAGGAGGATGCATGTAGGAACATGTTCGTGGCAGTAGGCTTCCTAAAAATAATGGTCTGTATATTCCACTTGGGACCCCTCCTCAGCAAAACATGTATGTAGGTATATAGATATCATTGCATACATCAAAAGGGTGCATTACTGTCTGCTGCTGCCTCTTACATATATACCTAGCTCCAGGTATCAGTGGCTAGGAATAATTTTTTTGGGCACCTTAATTCTGGTTATTTTATTCCTCCGTTTGCTTGTTGACACTGCAGACTACATCCAAATTCTTTTAATACTACATCATGAAAATCCAGCAATTTTAAACTGCTTTGCCTGTCCCAGGCATCACATCTGAGTGCGCAGAAAATTTTGGCATTTTTTTGTGGTACTGTAGTATTTTTTTGGAGTGTCTAATAAAAAAATTTTGACACCATTTTGCTGACATAAAAATATTTAGGTGCCAAAAAATATTTAGCTGGAAAAAAATATTTACCTAGCAAAAAATATTTATCTGCCAAAAACATATTTAGCTGCTCAAAAAATATTTAGCTGCCAAAAAATTATTTAGCTGTCAAAAAATATTTAGCTACTTTAATATATTTAACACTGTGTTTTGTCCGTCACAGGCATCACATAATCATTGTGCTAAATATTTAACAATTTTAGTCCTCCAAAGAATTATTTTTGTAGTGTCATAGCCTACTTATTGACACAATTTTTGTGGCCAAAAAAAAAAATCCAGGTCACATATTTAACAGTGTGATATCTCAGTCAGATACCTGATCTATCTGTGGCCTAAAATTGTGACATTTCAGGCCTACATTCCACTGTATTTGCTGTCTGTGACCCTAGTTCTATACAATATTTTGGGGTAAAAAATAAAAAAATACAGGCCACAGTCTGGTATCTCCTCAAACACCAGATCAGGTCACATATTTAACAGTGTGATATCTCCGTCAGATACCTGATCTATATGTGGCCTAGAAATTCTGGCATTTCAGGGCTACATTCCACTGTATTTGCTGTCTGTTACTCTATTTCTGTACAATATTTTGGGGTACAAAATTTAGCAACTTAAGCCCCAAGGGTGGTTTGCACGTTCATGACCGGGCCAATTTTTACAATTCTGACCACTGTCCCTTTATGAGGTTTTAACTCTGAAACGCTTCCATGGATCCCGGTAATTCTGACAATGTTTTCTTGTGACATATTGTACTTCATGTTAGTGGTAAAATTTCATTCATATAACTTGCGTTTATTTGTGAAAAAAAACGAAATTTGGCGAAAATTTTGAAAATTTCGCAATTTTCCAAATTTGAATTTTTATGCCCTTAAATCACAGAGATACGGCACACAAAAA
This sequence comes from Dendrobates tinctorius, assembly GCF_039654945.1. Lineage (NCBI taxonomy): Eukaryota > Metazoa > Chordata > Amphibia > Anura > Dendrobatidae > Dendrobates > Dendrobates tinctorius. The sequence goes on from NW_027361825.1 coordinate 28,420,495, forward strand.
ACTTAATAAATAACATTTCCCACATGTTTACTTTACATGTTTTTTCACAAAAAAATACTTTAGGTTCAATTTTTTTATTTTACCAAGGGTAACAGGAGAAATTGGACTGCAAAAGTTATTGTGCAATTTGTCCTGAGTACGCTGATACCTGATATGTGGGGGGGAACCACTGTTTCGGCACATGGCAGACCTCAGAAGGGAAGGAGCGCTGTTTGACTTTTTCAATGCAAAATTGGCTGGAATTCAGATCTGACGCCATGTCGCGTTTGGAGAGCCCCTGATGTACCTAATCAGTGGAAACCCCCCACAAGTGACCCCATTTTGGAAACTAGACCCCCAAGGAACTTATCTAGATATGTGGTGAGAACTTTGAACCCACAAGGGCTTCACAGAAGTTTATAACGTACAGCGGTACAATTAAAAAATCATATTTTTTCCACAAAAATGATCTTTTTACCCCCAATTTTTATTTTTCCAAGGGTAGCAGGACCCTAAAAGATATTGTGCAATTTGTCCTGAGTGTGCTGATACCCCACATGTGGGGGTAAACCACTATTTGGGTGCATGGCAGAGCTCGGAAGGGAAGCAGCGCCATTTGACGTTTTTGGCTGGAATTGAGATCGGACACCATGTCGCGTTTGGAAAGCCCCTGATGTACCAAAACAGTAGAAACCCCCAACAAATGACACCATTTTGGAAACTAGACCCCCCCAGGGAACTTATCTAGATGTGTGGTGAGCACTTTGAACCCCCCAGTGCTTCACAGAAGTTTATAATGCCCGGGCGTGAAAATAAAAAATCGTATTTTTTCCACAAACATGATCTTTTAGTCACCAATTTTTTTATTTTCCCAAGGGTACAAAGAGAAATTGGACCCCAAAAGTTGTTGTCCCATTTGTCCTGAGTACGCTGATACCTCATATGTGGGAGAAAACTACTGTATGGGCACACGTCGGGGCTCGGAAGGGAAGTAGTGACATTTTGGAATGCAGACTGTGATGGAATGGTCTGCAGGTGTCATGTTGCCTTTGGAGAGCCCCTAATGTACCTAAACAGTGGAAACCCCCCACAAGTGACCCCATTTGGGAAACTAGACCCCCTAAGGAACTTATCTAGATGTATGGTGAGCACTTTGAACCCCCAAGGGCTTCACAGAAGTTTATAACGACCGGGCATGAAAATAAAAATATCGTATTTTTTCAACAAACATCTTCTTTTAGTCCCCATTTTTTTATTTTCCCAAGGGTAACAGGAGAAATTGGACCCCAAAAGTTGTTGTCCAATTTGTCCTGAGTACCCTGATACCTCATATGTGGGAGAAAACTACTGTATGGGCACACGTCGGGACTCGGAAGGGAAGTAGTGACGTTTTGGAATGCAGACTGTGATGGAATGGTCTGCAGGTGTCATGTTGCCTTTGGAGAGCCCCTAATGTACCTAAACAGTGGAAACCCCCCCACAAATGACCCCATGTTGGAAACTAGACCCCCTAAGGAACTTATCTAGATGTGTGGTGAGCACTTTGAACCCCCAAGGGCTTCACAGAAGTTTATAATGCCCAGGCATGAAAATAAAAAAATCGTATTTTTTCCACAAACATGATCAATTAGTCTCCAATTTTTTTATTTTCCCAAGGGTAGCAGGAGAAATTGGACCACAAAAGTTGTCCAATTTGTCCTGAGTATGCTGACACCACATATGTGGAAGAAAACTACTGTATGGGCACACGTCAGGGCTCGGAAGGGAAGTAGTGACATTTTGGAATGCAGACTTTGATGGATTGGTATGCGGGTGTCATGTGCATTTGGAGAGCCCCTGATATACCTAAACTATTGAAACTCCCCACAAGTGATCCCATTTTGGAAACTAGACCCCCCACGGAACTTATCTAGATGTGTGGTGAGCACTTTGAACCCCCAAGTGCTTTACAGGAGTTTATAACGCCTGAGCGTGAAAATAAAAAAATCATTTTTTTCCACAAAAATGATATTTTTGCCCCCAATTTTTTGTTTTCCTAAGGGTAACAGGAGAAATTGGACCCCAAAAGTTGTTTTGCAATTTGTCCTGAGTATGCTGATACCCTATATGTGGGGGTAAAACACTGTTTGGGCGCATGGCAGAGCTTGGAAGGGAAGGAGCACCATTTGACTTTTTCAACGCAGAATTGGCTGGAATTGAGATCAGACACCATGTTGCATTTGGAGAGCCCCTGATGTGCCCAAACAGTGGAAACCCCCCAATTATCACTCCAACCCTAACCCCAACACACCCCTAACCCTAATCTCAGCCCTAACCCTAGCCCTAGCCCTAACCCTAGCCCTAATGGGAAAATGTAAATAAATACATTTTTTAAAATGTTATTATTTTTCCCTAACTAAGGGGGTGATAACAGGGGGTTTGATTTACTATTTATGGGGGTTTTTATGTTTGGCAGCTGTCACACGCTAAAAGACGCTTTTTATTGTAAAAATAGTTTTTGCATCACCACATATTGAGAGCTATAATTTTTCCATATTTTGACCCACCGAGTCATGTGAGGTCTAATTCTTTGCGGGACGAGTTGCCGTTTTTATTGGTACCATTTTCGGGCACGTGACATTTTTTGATCGCTTTTTATTCTGATTTTCGGGACGCAGAATGAGCAAAAACCAACGTTTCATGAATTTCTTTTGGGGGGGTGCGTTTACATCGTTCCGCGTGCGGTAAAATTGATAAAGCGGCTTTATTCTTCGGTTCAGTACGGTTACAGCGATACCTCATTTAGGTCTTTTTTTATGTTTTGGCGGTTTTATGCAATGAAAACTATTTTATATAAAAAATAATTATTTTTGCATCGCTTTATTCTGCGAGCTATAACTTTTTTATTTTTTTGCGGATGATGCTGTTTGGTGGCTTGTTTTTTGCGGGGCAAGCTGACGTTTTCAGCGGTACCATGGATGTTTCTATGCGTCTTTTTGATCGCGCGTTATTGCCCTTTTTGCTCGGTGGTATGATAATAAATCATTGTCTTTTGCTTTGTTTTTTATTTTTATTTTAAGGGGTTCGCTAAAGGGGTTAACTAATGGGACAGTTTTATAGGGCGGGTCGTTATGGACGCGGCGATACCAAATATGTGTACTTTTATTGTTTTTTTTTTTATTTTCAAAAAATGAATTTATTGGGGAATATATTTTTTTTTTTACCAATTTATTTGGCGATTTTTTTAAAATTATTTTTACACTTTTTTTTTAACTTTATTACATTGTCCCAGTTGGGAGATCACTGATCTGTCACATCACAGATCACTGTGACAGATCAGCGATCTGTCACAGGCATAGACGCCGACTTCCTCCTGCCTGCGCTTTGCAGGCACTGAGGAAGCCAGCTTCCTACAGGCCCCCGAAGGTCCCTGTCGCCATCTTGGATCCGGGGGCCTGTAGGGAAAGAGCCCCCCCGCAGCATCGCTGCACATTGCGCTGCTGTGGGGGGCTCAGGGAAGCACGGAGGGGGCCCCCTCCCTGCTGATGCTTCCCTTTAACCCCCGGTACACCGCGATCGTGTTTGATCGCGGTGTACAAGGGGTTAACGTGTCGGGGGCGGTCCGTGAACGCCCCTGACACATTGTGCCGGGTGTCAGCTGTGATAAATTTCGTAATTTTCCAACTTTGAATTTTCATTCCCTTAAGTCACAGAGATATGGCACACAAAATACTTAATAAGTAACATTTCCCACATGTTTACTTTACATCAGCACAATTTTGGAACCAACATTTTTTTTTGCTAGGAAGTTATAAGGGTTAAAATTTGACCAGTGATTTCTCATTTTTACAGCACAATTTTTTTTTAGGGACCACATCACATTTGAAGTCACTTTGAGGGGTCGAAAATTCAAAGAATTTTTTGAATGTTTAAAAAAATGAACATTTAACTTTTTTTCATAGAAAAATTACTTCAGGTCCAATTTTTTTTATTTACCAAGGGTAACAGGAGAAATTGGAACACAAAAGTTATTGTGCAATTTGTCCACAGTATGCTGATATGTGATATGTGGGAGGGGACCACTTTTTGGGTGCATGGCAGAGCTCAGAAAGGAATGAGCGCCATTTGACTTTTTCAACGCAGAATTGGCTGGACTCCATGTTGCGTTTGGAGAGCCTCTGATGTGCCTAAAGAGTTGAAACTTCCAACAAGTGACACCATTTTGGAAACTAGACCCTCCCCAAGGAACTTATCTAGATGTGTGGTGAGAACTTTGAACCCCTAAGGGCTTCACAGAAGTTTATACTGTGCAGGGAAGGAGCACCGGTTGACTTTTTCAATGCAAAATTGGCTGGAATTGAGATCGGACGCCATGACGCTTTTGGAAAGCCCCTGATGTGCCTAAACATTGGAAACCCCCCATAACTGACCCCATTTTGGAAACTAGATCCCCAAGGAACTTGTCTAGATGTGTGGTGAGCACTTTGAACCCCCAAGTGCTTCACAGAAGTTTATAACACCTGGGCGTGAAAGTAAAAAAATCATATTTTTTCCACAAACATGATCTTTTAGTCCCCAATTTTTTTTATTTTCCCAAGGGTAACAGGAGAAATTGGACCCCAAAAGTTGTTGTCCAATTTGTCGTGAGTACACTGATACCGCATATGTGGGAGTAAACTACTGTATGGGCACACGTCGGGGCTCGGAAAGGAAGTAGTGACGTTTTGGAATGCAGACTTTGATGGAATGGTCTGCAAGTGTCATGTCGTGTTTGGAAAGTCCCTGATGTGCCTAAACAGTGGAAACCACCCCACAAGTGACCCCATTTTGGAAACTAGACCCCAAAAGGAACTTATCTAGATGTGTGTTGAGCACTTTGAATCCCCAAGTGCTTCACAGAAGTTTATAATGTAGAGCCATAAAAAAAAAAATTCCACAAAAATGATCTATTTACCCCCAATTTTTTTATTTTCACAATGGTAACAGGAGAAATTGGACCCCAAATGTTGTTTTACAATTTGTCCTGAGAAGGCTGATACCCCATATGTGGGGGTAAACCACTGTTTGTGCCCATGGCAGAGCTTGGAAGTGAAGAAGCGCAGTTTGAAATTTTTAAAGGCAGAATTGGCTGGAATTGAGAACAGACTCATTGTCGCGTTTGGAAAGCCCCTGATATGCCTGAACAGTGGAAACCCCCCAATTCTAACTCCAACCCTAGCCCCAACACACCCCTAAGCCCAACCCTAACCCTTACCCCAGCCTTAACCCTAACCTTAGCACTAATGGGAAAATGGAAACAAATATATATATTTTTTAATTTTATTACTTTTCCCTAACTAAGGGGGTGATAAAGGGGGGATTGATTTACTATTTATAGCGGGTTTTTATGTTTGGCAGCTGTCACGCGCTAAAAGACGCATTTTATTGCAAAAAATAGTTTTTGTATCACCACATTTTGAGAGCTATAATTTTTTTTTCATATTTTGGCCCACACTCATGTATGTGAGGTCTTATTTTTTGTGGGACGAGTTGATGTTTTTATTGATATCATTTTCGGGCACATGACATTTTTTGATCACTTTTTATTATGATTTTTGGGATGTGAATGAACAAAAACCAGCAATTCATGAATTTCTTTTGGAGGGGGGGACGTTTCCACCATTCCACGTGTGGTAAAATTGATAAAGCGGTTTTATTCTTCGGGTCACTTTGATTACAGTGATAGCTCTTTTATAATTTTTTTATGTTTTGGTGCTTTTATACAATGAAAACTATTTTATATAAAAAATAATTATTTTTGCATCGCTTTATTCTGCTAGCTATAACTTTTTTTATTTTTTTGCTTATGACCCTGTATGACTGCTCGTTTTTGCGGGACAAGATAACGTTTTCAGTGGTACCATGTTTATTTATATCTGTCTTTTTGATCGCGTGTTATTGCACTTTTTGTTCGGCAGTATGATGATAAAGCATTGTTTTTGCCTTGTTTTATTTAAGGGGTTTACTAAAGGGGGTAACTTGTGGGACAGTTTTATAGGGCGGGTCGTTACGGACACGGCAAAACTAAATATGTGTACTTTTATTATTTGTTTTTTTATTTACAAAAAAAAAGAATTTATTAGGGAATATCTTTTTTTCTTTATTCAGGAATTTTTAAAAAATTTTTACACTTTTTTTTTTTTTTACTTTATTATATTGTCCCAGTGTGGGACATTACTATATAGTCTCAGATCGCTGATCTGACACTTTGCAAAGCACTGTGTCAGATCAGCGATCTGAAAGGCAGTGCAGGCGGTTTCTCAGCACCTGCTCTCAGCACATGGCGCACATCGCATTGTTCCGAGGGTATTAGGGAAGCACGCAGGGAGCCCCCTCCATGCGCGATTCTTCCCTATGCCCCCGGAGCACTGTGATCATGTTTGTCGGAGTTGAATGAGATGAATGTCATCCGCTCAATGCCGACTTTTATTCCCCATTGACTTGCATTGGGGTTGGGTTTCGGACGAAACTCCGACTGTTGTGAGTTCATTTTTCCCTTCACCATTGAGGTCTGATGAACTCCCTCCTCTAGTGAAGGAAGGTAGTGAGACTAATTACCAAACACCTGGGCAGCTAGATGATGACTGGGTGGCTGGAATTGAGGACTGGATATAAGGCTGCCGACGCCCTTCCTGGCTGGTGATTTTCCTGCTGGATTCTTGGAGACCAGTCTGATTCCTGCATCTCTAAGATAAGTTTTTCTGCTCTGCTTTGTACTCTTCAGTTTTGTTTTTGTTTTGCCTTGTTTTTTGGGAGTTCTGCCATCCCCGGCCGGGGGTGAGCTGAATTCCTTTTTTGTCTCTGTTCTGTTGATATTTTGCTCTGTCTTCAGAATATACCTGAGTGCTGATATAGTCTTTTGAAGCCTAGCGACTTCAGGGCCTGTTTTTCCTATCAGTCGGTTGGCTCATTTTGATAGGGTTTTTGCGGATGGCAGACAGCAGCTTTCCTATCCTGTCCTATGTAGTTAGCTTGGGCCCCATCATTTGCTCAACCTATCTTTCTATCTGTGTTAGTGTTTTCATCTTGCTTCACCGTCATTATATGTTGGGGGCTGCCTATTGCTTTGGGGTCTGCTCTGGGGCTGTTTAGTTTTTCCCCTTTCTGTCTTTAGGCTATATAGTTCTCCGGCTGTGATCGAGGGGTCTAGGGCACCGTAGGAACCCCCCACGGCTACTGCTAGTTGTTGTGGATAGGTTCAGGGGTCTGCAGTCCGATAGCTGCCAACCTCTCTGGTTTTTCTGGACTTAGCTGGTATTTTGTTTTTTCCTCCTTCGGTGACTCATCATAACATCCGACTTTTTTGCCCTAGTCGGACCAGTTTCATCTGGATCAAATTTTGTTTCATGAAACCCGATCCGACCAAAGTCGCTCAACTCTACTGTTCAGTTTTCCATTTATAGATTTGGGCCTCTCGCCCGGTCCACTTGAAGCAGGGCAAGATGAGATCGCATGTAGCGTTACCCAAATATTTGAGCAGCCACGGTCACACGAAGACAACGATGGAAACGTGTCACAAGAGGTGAACGATGATGAGACACAATTGCTAGCAAGTCAGGAGGAGGACGAGGGTGCGCCAATGGAATCCGAGGTGGTGGATGATATAGTAACTGACCCAAAATGGCAGGAGGACATGCAGAGTGAGTACAGCAGCACACAGGAGGAGGGAGGCATAGTACCCCAACAGGCAGGAAGAAGCAGTGTGTTGGCCACAGAGAGAAGGCGGGCAACATTCCTCGCAACACCAGCACAACGGAAGTTGGCAGCCCAACTGTTAGGTCTTCTCGAGTATGGTTGTTTTTAAAGACTCTGCCGATAACCCCAAACAGGCCATTTGCACCACCTGCCATGCCTGCATCGGTAAGAGTAGCAAAACTAACAACCTGACCGCCACCAGCATGATCAGGCACATGGCAGCAAAGCACCCAACTTTGTGGGCTGAACCCCAGGCCCCAGGAACAGTGTCTGTGGGTGAAAACACTGCTTCTTCCACTGTTGTGTGTGCAAGCCAATCCGCTCTCCACAGGGCATGCGAAGATGCCTCCTGCCCTGCACCTGTCATTGCCCACACTCAACTACCACCATTATCAAGCACGTCCACCTCCTTGTCCCAGCGCAGCCTTCAGTTGTCCATACCCCAGTCATTGGAATGCAAGCATAAATACGCAGCCGACGACCCACAGGCCACAGTACTAAATTCAAACTTTCTCATTTGCTAGCGGTTGAAATGTTGCCGAAATGTGGCCGTCCCAAGGTACTCAGTCCCCAGCTGCCACTATTTCACCCGTTGTGCCGTCCCCACATTAAACAAGCTCGTGTCCCTCAACATTACCCATGCCCTGAACAATGCTGTTGCTGGGAAAGTCCACCTAACCATGTACATGTGGACAAGTGCTTGTGAGCAGGGACGCTACATCTCGATGATGGCACACTGAGTTAACATAGTGGAAGTCGGGACCCAGGCAGACCTCGGAATGGAACACGTCCTCCCGATGCCAAGGATTGTGGGCCCTACATCAATCAGGGCTGCCCCCACAGTCTACAGCTCCTGCATCTCATCCTCCACCTCCATTTTTCCTCTTCAGAGTGGACATGGATGTCAGACATATGTACCATCCTCCAAAACTTTGAGGAATCCACCAAAATGATGAGCGGCGATGACGCCATAATTAGTGTCACCATCCCTCTTCTCTGCATTCTGAAAAGCTCTCTGCTCAGAATGAAAGAGGATGCACTGCAGGCAGAGCACAAGGAAATATAGCAAGGAAGCATACAGGGTGATTACACAAAGCCCAGCCTCATATCATCCCAACGTGGATTGGTTGACAAGGAATAAGAGGAGAAAGAACAAGAGGCACTTTCATGCGCTATAGATGGTACTACAAGCACAACTGTCATAACATCTGTTCAGGATGGATAGCCTGAGGACAGGGAGGAGGAGAAGGAGAGGACACCATGGTCAGTCATCCTGTTGGTGAGGACACGGAAGGCTTGCCTGTTACCAGTCTGGCCCGCATGGCTGACTTTATGTTGCGCTGCATTTCTCGTGACCCTCACATTATGAAAATTTGCGGTGACACTCATTACTGGTTGGTGACACTTTTAGACCCACACTACAAGGAGAACTTTGAATCTCTTCTTCCAGAGGCAAACAGGTCTATTAAAATGATGCAGTACCAGAGGGCCCTTGTTGCAGAATTATTAAAAAAATTCCCATCTGAAAACGCTTGTGGCAGACGTCACAGTTCATTGGACAACCAAGGAGTACAGGCAAGAGAGACACATCTCCAATCCAGCAGAGGCAGGGGAACACTGGCAAAGATCTGGGAGAGTTTTCTCAGACCCTCCCATCGCCCTGGCCAAGAGGTGCGGGGTAATGCCACAAGGAATGGAATGTTTTGGAAGATGCTGAGGGAGTACCTTGCTGACCGTACCAATGTCCTCCGTGATTTCTCTGTGCCTTTTAATTATTGGGTATCCAAACTGGACATGTGGCATGAACTGACTCTCTACGCCTTGGAGGTCCTGGCCTGCCCTGCTGCTAGCTTTTTGTCAGAGCGGTTTTTTAGTGCCACTGGTGGAATTATAACTGATAAGTGCATTTGCCTGTCAACTGAAAATGCAGACAGGCTGACTCTTATAACACTGAACAAGGGCAAGATTGTGCCAGACTTCTCTACTCCACCGAATGATACCAGCGGAACATAACCTCCAATACAGTGTCTTTTTTTGGGAGGTTTATTCCCATGCACCTCTTCACACCCACACATGGGTATACGCTTCCTGATTCTGGCTATTTGGTGTCATCCTTCTCCTCATCATCCACCAGACCACCACCACTAGAACATGAGGGTGACCGTGTTGAATGCTGCTACAGCCTCTCTAGTTTGTTGAAAGGGTATTTATGATGCCCGTTCAAAAATTTAAAAAAGTATGTACCCCACAGGGGGAAATGTTTGCCAGCCCATACACTAGTGTATGGGCATTCCTAGTAAAGGAGACCTGCTCCTTTATAATGGGAACATTTTTTATGAGGCCTTCCTCTACGTCTCTTTCAAGGGGCATTGGATTGCCTCCTAATTTTTAGCAGGCCTTGCATTCAATACATAAGCAAACATTATGGGAGACACACTTTCTTCTTATGGGAATATTTATGTCATGAGGCTCTCAAGTACTTCTGTTGAACGACTTATTTGTGTGCGTGTTACTTTGTGGCAAGGCAGGCCTTGCATTCAATGCATAGGCAAACAGTATGGCAGTAGCAAAAGAATAATCTGAACTTGGTTTTCCTGTGGCCTTCTAGTTCGTGGGTTCAAAGGCTTATTGGGGTGCATGTGACTTTGTGGCAGGGCATGCAAAATGAAAAATAATGGGAACTTTGGTTTCATGTGGCCAACAAGTACGTCTATTCCAAGGGTTGTTGGAGTGCGTGTAACTTTGGGGCAAGGCAGCCCAATGCATAGGCAAACACTTTGGGAGACCCACTTTCTTATAATGGAAACATTTTTTCAGGAGGCCCTCCTGTATGTCTCGTGAAAGGGGTATTGGGTTGCGTCCTAATTTTTGGCAGCCCAGTCACTCAAAGCATAGGCAATATAGGAAACCCACTGTTTTATGCCGACTGATGCCCCTATAAAAATAGGCTTTGTGACTTTAAGGGTATGTGCACACGCTGCGGATTCCGCTGCGTTTCCGCAGCGTTTTTGGCCGCTGCGGACCAGCAGCAGTTTTAGCTGCGGAGTACAGTACCATTCAAATGAATGGTTAAAAAAAAACGCTGTGTAGACGTTGCGGAAAAATCCGCGCGGATTTGCTGCGGTTTTGAAACCGCAGAAAGAAGTGACATGTCAATTCTTTCTGCAGAATCCGCAGTGGGTTCCTATCTCCACCATTGTGGAGATGGTGAATCCGCAGGACCAAACCGCAGTCAAAACCGCAGATAATCCGCAGGTCTTTTGACCTGCGGTTTATCTGCGGTTTTTGCAAAATCCGTGCGGATTAATCCGCAGCGGATTCCGCAGCGTCTGCACACACCCTAAGAGTCCCTCCTTCATAAGTGAAACAAGATGTGTCTGATGAAGTGTCACACACCACATGGCCAGCTATGGTTGTTAAATGATACAATGACATCTCCCAGTAAATGCGTTAGTATTGGTTGAAAGCAATGGTAACGTTGAAAAACGCATCAAAAACGCCACAGGACTCTTTACTCGATAACAGCAATACATCTTCATCTACAGCAGTACGTCACTTCTTCCTTCACTTCACACGTATGAACCACACAGAAAAGCTGACACGTCACAAGGAGCACGATGAACACGGAACACTTCCCTTCATCCTGAGCCCGACTTCAGCCCACGAAGGTACCTGTCTTATCCATTGCAGCTCACCCCTTTACGGCACTGTTGCTCCTGTACGTGTCCTAGGTTTGCAGCTCACTAGACTCTCCACAAAGCTCCTGTACTCCAGCTCCCACAGGGCCTCTCCCACGGACCTCCCTAGCTTGCACAACTCCAGACACAGGCTGAATTCAGTAGACTGGCTTGGGTTGTCACTTCAGCTCTTCCTTGCTGTTAGGAGTGGCGGAAGGCACTAAATAAAAATATAAATAAAGTGCCTTCGCCACTCGGGGTCCACCGTGCGGTAGATCGAGAAACCGCAGCTAAGTGATGCAGAGCAATCTAGCGGTAGTGTGCAAAGGGTTTAGATGGCACCCAGATGCACAAAGGAATCTCTGTTAAACGCACAGAGCCAATAAAGAAAATACAACAACGTAGAGCCTGTTCAGAACACAGGGACTCAGCGGTGCACGAGCGGTATATGGTCACCGGAGTGGTTAAAAAATGGCACTCACTCTGCCAGGACCTACCGTAAACTCTTGTGGAAAACTGCGCTGCAACTGGAGATGCAAACAATAGCTGCAACAGCAGCGCGGTGTGAGACTTGCCGCAAGTTAACACCGCAGTAACGCAAGCGCGATGTTAGACGCTAGCAGGTGCAATAGTGGAGCAATGGCGCGCTGGCGCTGACTACTGGCTATAACTCATTCCCACACACAACCGTAATATCCAAGGAAGGGGGTTTCAAATGAGTCATTCACCAGTCCATTCATCCATACACACAGCAAGTATGAATATACTAGCCATGCGCGCTTTTTATGGCAAACTGGACCTTCCAAAGGTTTCCAGATCTCTGAGCTGAGCCAATGGAATCTGGAGCAGTACCTGAGCACCTGACTCCTGAACTCCAATGGCCGATCGTCCCATGAGCATGCTCAGAGGAAGGAACGAAGGACTTAGCCCCCGGAGAGAGTTGCTGTGAAGCAATCTCCTCTGCAATCTCCTTTGCTTTAGACAAAGAGCAGGAGACTGCAGCATGTGAGGGTCTAGATTCCTGCCTAGTAATGGACGAAATCTGACTCCTAACATTACCCCCCTCCTAGGGCCCCCTCCTCACTGAACCTTCCGAGCCACCAGCCTGTGCCCGACAGTGGTATAGGCCTCAGACTCGTCCGAATGCGAGCCTGATGTCCTGGTAGGTGACAAAGAAAACCGGGACACACGGAAGGTATCAGCGGGAGCAAGATCGTCAGGGCTCAAAAGGGACACCCGGGAGATGAAGGGAGCGGGAGTTTCAGGAGAGCGGCGCCGTGTATCAGCGGCGGTCGCCACACTCCATCTGGGAAGACTATCCCGAGCACAAGAGGTGCATGCCCGAATAAACCTTTTAACGTCCCAAGCCCTGTGCGGCCACCAATATGATCCGGCCAGAGACTTCGTGGTCTGCATGTAGCCACGATGGCCATTCGCATTGGACGCGTGTGCCCACGCGAGAATCTTAGGCCGCAAGCGAGGAGGAACAAAGTTCTCGCTGACCGACTCACAATCTGACCATTGTGGGGCGCTGTCTTCCTGAGGAGCAGCATATAGATGGTGACAACCACATATGGACTCTTGAGCCGGGCGTGACTCAAAAACGGCATGAGACACCTCCATGGGCTCTGGAGGTAGAACCTCTGGCTCGGGCAGCTCCAGAGGCTCAAAAAGGTTGGGAGCTGGAGTACCTCTCCGTTTGGAGTGAGCACGCTCCGAAAAACGGAGGTCAGTACGGGAGGAAATGGATATTAACTCCTCCAGAGAAGTAGGGATCTCTCTAGTAGAGAGAGCATCCTTGACATGCTCCGCTAAACCTCTCCAAAACACTGGAATCAGTGCCGTGTTGGACCACTCCAGCTCGGACGCCAGTGTCCGAAAACGGACGGCATACTGGCTAACCGAGAGGGATCCTTGAGACAAGGCAAGCAACTGTAGAGAGGTGTCGTGTGTGACCCGTGGACCGAGAAAAACTTGCTTGATGGCTGTTAACAAGTGGGCAGTGGTCCGAATATCAGGGTCACCATGCTCCCATAAAGGCATAGCCCATTCCAGCACCTTGCCCGACAGAAGGGAAATAATAAAGGCCACCTTGGCCCGTTCTGTAGGGAATTGCGCAGCCAGCAGCTCTAGGTGGATTGAGCACTGGCTGATGAAAGCCCTGCAGGAGGCGCCATCACCAGAATATTTATCAGGCAACGGGAGGCGGGTAACTGTCGGCGCAAGGGTGGACATGGGCATATGACCTACCGCGTCTGTGAGTGCCTGTACAGCAGCATCAGTGGCTTGTGACGCTGCAAGAGCCTCTCAAGAGTAGCCAAGCGACCCTCGAGCTGTCATACACACTGCAGAAGTTGCTGCTGTTCTGCCATCACTAGCCAGACTCTGGCGCTAGTATTATGTTAGGAGTGGTGGAAGGCACTAAATAAAAATATAAATAAAGTGCTTTCGCCACTCGGGGTCCACCGTGCGGTAGATCGAGAAACCGCAGCTAAGTGACGCAGAGCAATCTGGCGGTAGTGTGCACAGGGTTTAGATGGCACCCAGATGCACAAAGGAATCTCTGTTAAATGCACAGAGCCAATAAAGAAAATATAACAATGCAGAGCCTGTTCAGAACACAGGGACTCAGCGGTGCACGAGCGGTATATGGTCACCGGAGTGGTTAAAAAATGGCACTCACTCTGCCAGGACCTACCGTAAACTCTCGTGGAAAACTGCGCTGCAACTGAAGACGCAAACAATAGCTGCAACAGCAGCGCGGCGTGAGACTTGCCGCAAGGTAACACCGCAGTAACGTAAGGGTGATGTTAGACGCTAGCAGGTGCAATAATGGAGCAATGGCACGCTGGCGCTGACTACTGGCTATAACTCATTCCCACACACAGCCGTAATATCCAAGGAAGGGGGTTTCAAATGAGTCATTCACCAGTCCATTCATCCATACACACAGCAAATATGAATATACTAGCGCATGGCGGAACAGCCATGCGTGCTTTTTATAGCAAACGGGACCTTCCAAAGGTTTCCAGATCTCTGAGCTGAGCCAATGGAATCTGGAGCAGGACCTGAGCACCTGACTCCTGAACTCCAATGGCCGATCGTCCCATGAGCATGCTCAGAGGAAGGAACGAAGGACTTAGGCCTCTTTCACACTTCCGTTTTTGACAATCAGTCAAGATCCGCCAATTGTGAAAAAAAACGGATCCGCCATTTTTCTTTGCGGATCCGTTTTTTCCCCATTGACTTTCATTATTGGCGGATCCTGACTGATTGCCGTCCGTTTCATCCTTTTTTTAAGGATCCGCCACAATGTTAGTGTCCGTCAACATCCTCAAAGATTTGTAAACGGAGCTTGCAACGTTTTTTTGCCCGGCGGATCCTCCAGACACTGAATTAACCTCAAAATCTGTCTGGGTGCCGGACAAAAAAAAAACTCTCTCTCTCTCTCTCTCGGCCAGCGTTTCCTTTAAAATTCCTCATTTTCAGGATCCGTCTAAAAACGGATCCTGTGCCATCCGTTCATGTCAGTTGAGAACGGATCCATTTGTCTGCCTTTTTGGCAGATTGTAACTGATGCAAATAACTGAAGTGTGAAAGAGGCCTTAGCCTCCTGAGAGAGTTGCTGTGAAGCAATCTCCTCTGCAATCGCCTTTGCAGTAGACAAAGAGCAGGAGACTGCAGCATGTGAGGGTCTAGATTCCTGCCTAGTAATGGCTGAAATCTGACTCCTAACACTTGCTAGCTGACTTGACCACGGAGACTCCTTCTTCTGTCTCCTTAGTTCTACAGTTCCCAGTCTCTAACTGCAGGGCCTCCAGTACCACTACGTACTGGCTACTGCTGTAGGCATTCGCTGTGTTCACTTCTGTCCAGTGAAGCTACCCCGGCTCAACTGACTCATGGAGGAAAAACTATCTCCTTTTCTGTCTCTCACTAGCCACGCCTCTCAAGTTCCCTCCTAACAGTCTTCTCACTAGATGAGCTCAGTGCTCCCATCTAGTGGTCCTTTTCTAATACTACAACTAACTAACGTGTGGACGCAAACACACACACACACAACATTCATACAACACACAGATAAAACACAATAATGTTACTATACACAGGGCAAGACCCTTGACCTCCTTAGGCTAAGTGCACACACACCGGAACTCTCGCGGAAATTACCGCGAGAATTCCGGAATTCCAGTCCGCGGGAAAATCGCATTTTAAATTCCCGCGATTTTCCCGCGGAAAAACTAGCATTTTGCAAGCGTATTTAGCTTGCAAAATGCTAGCGTTCTCCAAGCGATCTGTAGCATCGCTTGGAGAACTGATTGACAGGTTGGTCACACTCGTCAAACATAGTGTTTGACAAGTGTGACCAACTTTTTACTACTGAGGCTGCCTATGCGGCATCAATAGTAAAGATAGAATGTAAAAAAAAAAAAAAAATAGTTATTCTCACCCTCCGGCGTCCTGCGCATCCGTTCCCAGTAATCCTTTGCGAAAATGCCCGCGATGACGTCAGTTCTCGCGGGATCGCGATGTCTCACGGTAATTCGCAATGACGTCGCGCGAATGACCGCGAGACTTCGCGATCCCGCGAGAACGGACGCCATCGCGGGCATTTTCGCAAAGGATTACTGGGAACGAGAGCGTGAAGTGAAGCGGGAAGGCTGCGTGGGACGTCGAAGGGTGAGAATAACAATATTTTTTATTTTTAAATTCTATTTTTTGCAGGGATATGGTACCCAGAGCCCAGAGAACAGTCTCCTCTCCTCCGGACCGTGGGTACCATCCGCAAATGTTCTGCTTACTTTCCGCATGGTGGGCACAGCCACATGCGGAAAGTAAGCGGAACAATGCATTCCTATGGGTGCGGGATCACCGCGATTCCGCAAATTAATGAGCATGCTGCGGTTTTTACCGCGAAGCGATTCCGCTGCGGTAAAAACCGCAGCATTAGTACAGCATTGCGGAATCCCATAGGAATGCATGGGATGCTTATTTTTCGCGTTTTCGCGGCAAAATCGCGCGGTTAAAACCGCCGAGGAAATGCGAAAAAAAGCCACGTGTGAACTCAGCCTTACAGTCGTCTCACCCGACAAAAAATAAGCTATCAGACAGCTCTATTGGCAGAAAAATAAAAATGTTACGGGACTCTTAAAATTGTTTCCCAACCCCAAAAAATATTTTTTTTTGCAAACTTCAGATTTGTTTTTCACCACTAAAATAATTAATAAAACTGGACATGTTGGGTGTTGTCATAATCACTTTGATGAGGAGAATCATATTGCATGGTCACTTTTACCACAAAATGTACAACATAAAAGCAATTCCAAAAATCCAGTGTTAGATTTGCGGTTTTTCCATAATTTTACTGTACTCTGAATTTTGTTCCCATTTTCCAGTACACTATGTGGCAAAATAAGTGATGTAATTGAAAAGTACAACCTGTCCCTCATGAAACAAGCCCTCACATGTCAATTTGGACAGAAAAATAAAAGAGTTATGGCTCTGAGTACAAGGGGAGAAAAAGGCAGAAATGCAAAAATGAAAAATGGCAGCAGCATGAAGGGGTTAAAGAGGGCTAAGGCTGTATTCACACATGGAAAATTGAGCACATGCTTGTACAGCCGTGGTCACAGTGTATACAAGCTTTGGAGCTATACTACATATTACAGGTCAACGAGAAAGGTGATAAATGTTATTTTGTCCATATGGGCAATTTTTATTGTGGACAGTTTTCCGCATGGGCAACTTTCTGAGTTGGCAGTTTTCTGTGTGGACAATTTTCCATCTGAGCAATTTTCTGTGTGGCAACTTTCTTTATGGGCAATTTTCCTCTGGGCATTCATGGCTGTGGACTTTTTTCTGTGGGCAATTTTCCTCTGGGCATGCTTGTCTGTGGGCTTTTTTCTGTGGGCAATATTCTGTGTGGACAAATTTCCATGTGGGCAACTTTCTTGTGGGCATTCATGACTGTGGGCATTTTTCTAATCAACCACACGCACAAAAAAATTATATGGGTGCATGGGAAACATCAAACAACACTCTTATGTCAGCTGAGCGCAGTCCGAAGTACGCGCACAAAGAATATGGAGAAGATGAAGAAAATAAGTTCTCTGTCTTCTCCACATCTGACATATGATTCTCTCATGCAAGAGAATCGGCTCCCACTCAGATGACACTCAGACACTCTGACAAAGTTTGAGCTCACTGTCATCTGAGTGTGATCCAGTTCTCTCACATGAGAGACAAAACGGATGTGTAAGGGAGCTCTAACAAGTATATTCACATGAAGCACAATATAATAAAATATGCACATTTATACATTATTATTGTACATAGTAATCACCACCATAAAAAACACCACTTTCAGATCATGTTGGATTTAAAAAAAGACAAAAAGCCAAAGATGGGGGCATCATGCGTTTGTACATAAAAAGCCATACAAACAGCACATTAACCAATGCAATTCCATGATGTAGTTGACATGACCATGTCTAGGCAGCACAGTGGCTCAGTGGATAGCACTGCAGCCTTGCAACGATGGACTCCGTGGTTCAAATCCCACCCAGGACATCTGCAAGGAGTTTGTATGTTCTCCCTGTGTTTGTGTAAGGTTCCTCCAGGACTGTAGCCAATGACACCTGAGCTTTAGTGTCTTGGCCTTCCCTCACAGAAAAATAACATCCACCAGTCAGCATACCTGTGTCTCCAGATCCAGCTCCTTCAGGATTTTCCCTATGTCGCGGGGGAACCTCTAGAGGTGGATTTACATTAACTGAGACACAGTCCATTTCAACTTTAGCAAGAACATCTTTACTGGGTTCTTTACACAGCACATCCAAAGTCTTTACAACAGGCTTAGCAAAACAATTTTTCTTTTCTTTCCCTGTGCTACTCTCGTGGTCACAAGGCGCCGGCCCGGGTCGGACCTTCCCTGACGATTCCTCAGCATCCTCTCTACACAGCTTTGCTACAGATATGCTTCCCTTGGTCTGTTTCACCCCAGATGCAAGATCATTATTTCCCAGAGTGAGAAGCCACTGGGAGAGTGATCTGCCCTTCTGTGCTGTTCCCTGCACTTGCACCACATGCATTCTGTTCAGACTCACTGCATCTGTAGGTTTGCCCCGGCCCTGAGTTTTTCTGCCCATGCGATGAGATGGCATATACTGGAGCCACTGTTGGCTCCCCAACTGTATATGTCCACTGCTGTGATGTCCTGTTGTGTTTGATGACTGGGCTTTACTCCTTCAACGTTGCGTGGCTGTTGTGGTGTCCGGGGCCTGGACGGTTTGGGCATCCCTCGCCCTCTGGCTTAACCTAACACTTACACTCGCTTATTACACAGCAGCCCCTCCTATATTTAACCGTTAGCTATACTAGTTCCTTAGTTACAAATATACCCACTAGGATGCCCCCCATCTAGTGGCCAATAGCGGACACTACACTCTCCCTATAATTTACTTGAATACAATACATAGTATGAAAGAACATAATATGATATGTACATATTGAAGGAAATGGTAATACATGTAATTGCGTAGCAGTACCATTAATTATAGGTGGTAATACATTTACTCATGTAGCAATACTGTGGTGCCCCTGAGGGCTCAGTTGCAACAGAGGTACTGCACCTCACCCAGAGGTGTGGTACCCCACTCTCAGGTAAGAAGGGAGCACCTCACAGAACACCTGCACCCAACACAGACTATAGCAGCAGGGCACCCTGGACGTACCCTAGGGGAGAATGGTCTTATCCCTGGCTGGGTAGTAAAGGGTGTTGGGAGAGTGGGTGGAGATGGTAGGAAAAGAGGAGGAGCTTAGAGAGCGGGACAGAACAGTGCAGAGAGAGTGAGGCATGAGGAGAAAGTGAAAGTAAGCAGACATCAACATCTTTATCAACGATTTAGATGAAGGAATTGAGGGTAAACTGATTAAATTTGCTGATGACACAAAGCTAGGAGGGATAGCTAATACTAGAGAAGAGAGAGAGGATTCAAAAAGATTTAAATAAACTGGAGAAGTGGGCAGCAACTAACAGAATGGTTTTTAACAGGGAGAAATGCAAAGTACTACATCTGGGCAATAAAAATGAAAAAAGCATATATAGAATGGGAGGAATAGGGCTAAGTGACAGCACATGTGAAAAAGACTTGGGTATACTAATAGATCACAGACTGAATATGAGTCAATAGTGTGATGCAGCAGCAAAAAAGGCAAATGCAATTCTAGGATGTATTAACAGAAGCATACAGTCTAGATCACGTGAAGTCATTATTTCCCTCTACTCCTCTTTGGTCAGACCTCATCTGGAATATTGTGTCCAGTTTTGGGCACCACATTTTAAAAAAGACATCAACAAACTGGAGCAAGTTCAGAAAAGAGCGACCAGAATGGTGACCAGTCTGCAAACCCTGTCTTATGAGGAAAGGTTGCAGGATTTGGGATTGTTTAGTTTGCAAAAGAGAAGACTGAGAGGAGACTTAATAGCTGTCTACAAATATCTAAAGGGCTGTCACATTGTAGAAGGATCAACTTTATTCTCATTTGCACAAGGAAAGACTAGAAGCAATGGGATGAAACTGAATGGGAGGAGACACAGATTAGATATTAGAAAAAACTTTTTGACAGTTAGAGTGATCAATGAGTGGAACAGGCTGCCACGAGAAGTGGTGAGTTCTCCTTCAATGGAAGTCTTCAAACAGAGGCTGGACAGACATCTGACTGGGATGATTTAGCAAATCCTGCTTTGAGCAGGGGATTGGACCAGATGGCCCAGGAGGTCCCTTCCAACTCTACGATTCTATGATTCTATGAGGAGCTGCAAATAGAAAGCTGAAAGGGAGAGACAGACGGAAGCTCCTAGAAGAGTCTGAGAGTGGAAGGAAAGTAAAGAGACATGTAGTGAAGCAGCTCCCTGTCAGGAGGAGCTGCAGAAAGGAACAGACAGATGGAAGCTCCCAGAGAGCAGAAGGGGTCTTAGGGGCATGGGAAGTGCGGATGCCACTCATGGAGCCCATTCCAGTATTGGAGACACCAGGTTGCATGGGGGTGCTGGCCCTCTAGCCTAGTGGAGAAGTCATCAGACTCAACTAGCAAGCCGGAGGCAGAGGCACCTTTAGGTGTTGCAGCCACAAGCCACAGTTATCATCGCCAGTAAGGTAGCCATAGAGGAACAAGGGAATGCAGAGAGTACATTACCCAACAAGGTCCACGGCTGCTGGCCTGGGACACTGAGTGTGAGGTGTTGGGGTAGGAGTGGCAAAAAGCCGGCAAGGAGAGGCATATACTGAAAGGAGTCCTGGAAAGGTGTATTCTCATCTACCTGGGACTTTGCTGGACCCCTCAACTGGAGGACACAGCGCCAAGTGGGCATCTGTGCACCAGAACAGTGAGTAAAGCTCTGGAACTGCACCTCACTTCTGTCCTCTGATCATTCCTGCATCGCCTGCCCTACATCATATCTACAAACATCACCTTTATCATCTACATCCAAGCTGCCCTGGGTTACAGCTCTACCTGTGGAGAGCTAAGCCATCTCTACTGCCCTGTCACCATCCCAGAGAATCTGCATAGCAGCGTCGGTCCCCTGACCGAATGCCACAGGTGGCGTCACGAACACTTTATTACAAACTTTATAAACTTTATCCCTTGTAAATATCCCTTTAATTGAATAATTGGTATTCAATTGGTTTACATAGCATGTCCACATCGGACATTACCTTTCTGAATCCTGCTCATATAGGTACTATTCACATGGACAGGTTTAGTACTGCTGTTTTGTTATCATCTTTTTACTAGCACTTGCTGTTTTTTGTTATATATATATTTTTTACAACAGAGTATTTTTACATATTTGTTATACTGTGTTTCAGTCTTTTGATGGTGTGAACACTGTCGTACCAACTTGTTTGCTCTGTGCATGGCCCAGGTGTTTGTATTCACAGTGCTTGTAACTGTATAAAAGGCCTCTGCAGATGCCTTACAGTGGATATAGGGTAGTTTTTATGGTACATTGCGCCTCTAAGCATTTGTGTCTCTGTCTTCCTAGCAACCCCCTCTCACCCACATTCTGCAGATCCACATAATAGGAGTCTGTGTGCTGTGACTGGTATCCAGGAGACACAGAGCTCCCCTCCCCACACAGGGCCCTGCTGTGAGCCTCCTGCTTCACAAAACTAGAGGCAGCATCAAAACTAAATGTAGAGGAGCGGCACCCATCCAGTGTCATTTGCAGAGTGTAGCAGAGCGTCCTCCACCCTCTGTCTGCAAATGACTCAGGTACGGCCCCCTCCCCTCCACTTAGTTTTGATGCTGCTCTTGAATGCATCAAGAAGTTTCAGCAGCTGATTGGGCCGTCTCTCCTTTGGGCCCCTGTTCTGCTGCACCGATGGTATGTCCGCCCCAGCCGGTAATGTTGGCTCCTGCATTACCAATGCCATGAACAGAGTAAGGGACGAGTGCTATTCATAGTTTTGACAGCTAGCACTTGTCCCCATGTACTGTATTGTATGGGGCAGTGCACATTGTCCAATTTGTTCAGAGGAAACATCGCGGCACGCGCGATTTGCCTCTGATAATACGGTGGCAGTCCATTTACGTATGTGGGATTGAACCACACTTGGATCACTGAATGGAGAAGATGAAAAGATGGAGAACCTTTTTTTCTTTTTGTCTCCACATCTGAGAAAATTGGAAAACACTCTGGTCATAACCTGATCAGAGTGTGATTAGCATAACAAATAGTCTTGTAAACGTAGCCTAAATGTGATGGCACCTAGTGACGCTCCAGCAGGTCTTGGTATCGATAAAACATTGCAGAATTCTGTTTGCGTTATTGGAACATGTTGCATTCCCGTGCGGCCGGTGGGCACGTCAAAATGATGCATGGGGATGCATCCACATACAACGCATGTCCCTGCATACCCAATGTTAAAGATAGGTACGCAGGACGCATGCGGAACTAGGCCGACCTTTAGGGAAGATGTGTGGAAGTAGGTGGGGCTTAAGGGAGGAAGTACGCAGCCCACCCTACTCTTGCCAAAAGCGAGTGTGTACTTAGCCTGATAGCACTGCCTTCTAGTGTGAGAATTCAGCTCCACTAGAAAACAAGTAAACCAAGTGCATAGCTGTAAAATAAACCCTTAAAGGGAACTTGTCATCAGGATTGTGTTGAGTAACCTACAAATAGTGTCAGTGTGGCGCTGTTATACTGACAATGATCACGTGTGATGAAATCCATCTTGTGGTTGTTGTGTAATCTTTATTTTCAGTTTTGAGTTAATGATATGCTCGTGCACCTGGACAGCCTTTGGGGGGGCTTCATGTGGTGCTCTGATTAGCTATTCATAATGAAGACTGCTGTCAGGCCACTGATCCCTCACTGACCTGCCCCCTAGTTTACCTAAGCAATATTATATACAAGGTGGGCCATTTATATGGATACAACTAAATAAAATAGGAATGGTCGGTAATATCAACTGTTTGCAGTGTTGCTATCAGTGTGTCAAGAGCGGGAGAAGGGGGATGCATTGACAATCCAACACAATGGGCACTTTGAACACATTTTATAAGTGGTCATAAACTTGTAAATAACTCATGAAAGAATAAAGTTATGTTAAAACCAAGCACAACATTGTTTTTCTTGTGAAATTCTCAATAAGTTAGATGTGTCACATGACCCTCTTTCCATTGAAAAAAATAAAGTTGGATCCAAAATGGCTGACTTCAAAATGGCCACCATGGTCACCTTCCATCTTGAAAAGTTTTCCCCCTCCCATATACTAATGTGCCACAAACAGGAAGTTGATATCACCAACCATTCCCATTTAGGTATATCCATATAAATGGCCCACCCTGTATATTGAAAAAAAAATTAACAGCCCTAGGCATGTGCCGGTGCCTTTGCTGTGGCCTGATCGCATGTGTAATGTGCAGTTAATTATTTTTTATGGTATACATTAATTCCTAAAAAAATCAGTCTACATGGGTTTTTTTTGCCTTCCTCTGGATCAACATGTTAGGGCAAGTTAGGATAAGATATGGGTTGAACTTCATGGATTTAAAGGGAATCTGTCACCCCTTTTTTGAGATATCATATGATGATATCATTCAATTGTGTGTCATATAAGGATTCTCTTAGTACTTTTGCTTCCCCCTGACCCCGCACCTTTCATGCATAAATACCTTGTTTATATCGGTTCAGATGTATGTAAACTGCCACGGTCCGGTCCGATGGGTGGGGCTTATTCAACTGCTCCCCCCCTCCCTGTCTTGCTCTACACAAGAAGAAATGCATAGAGCAAGACAGGGAGGGGGGAGCAGGTGAATAAGCCCCACCCAGCGGACCGGACAGCAGCAGTTCACATACATCTGAACCGATATTAAAAAGGTATTTATGCATGAAAGGTGCGGGGTCAGGGGGAAGCAAAAGTACTAAGAGAATCCTTATGTGACACACAACTGAATGATATCATTATATGATATCTCAAAAAAGGGGTGACAGATTCTCTTTAAAGTCTTCCTTCAACCTTAATAACTATGTAAAAATGGCGGCGCCTGCGCAGTACCAGCTATCGGCGATTTGATAGCTGCTACTGCGCAGGTGGTGCCATAATGCTAGAGAAAACAAACTCCTCCTCCAAGATGGTACCACCAGCGCCTGTGCAGCAGGAGCAATCGGAGTGCCATTTTCAGACTGATTTTTTTTTGTATGAATTAATGTATACCATAAAAAAATTAACTGTGACCAGTCAGAACTTGAAGCTATACAGATGCATACCTAATCAAGGCACCACATGAACCTCAAGACAGATTTAATCAACCAATGTATCAGTTTAATCAGTCTAAAGGCGCCGACCTCACAGTGTCTGTAGGTTACTGTGCTCAATCCTGCTGACAGGTTCCCTTTAAGGAGTTTGCAACACAATCACAAATGTTTAAAATTGCAAAGTGATTGTAAAAACAAGCAACTTTGCAATTTACTTTCTAGCAAAAATCATCTCTGTTCTCGATAATGAAGGGATTTTTAATTTTATTGCTCACTCATTATGCGGGTTACCGGCCAGTGATCCAGTCTATCCGAGGTGGCCGGTCTTGAAGACAATGAGAGCAAGGCTTATAACCTTTTTTGCTCTTGAGTTTGCAAGTTCTTCTGCAAAGTTGGTCAACTTCACTGGACCTTGCTAGCTTCAGTGTCCCTGTGTGTTTGTAAGAGAACACAGTTTGTGGGATGCAGTGAGTAACCGGAGACAGAGAAGGGGTTAACAAAGATTTACTGAACAATCAATAACAAGCAATATTCCACGCAGGGAGGTAAAGGCAATCAGTGAAAGAATATACAAAATAAACGTGAAACTTATCGGTTGCAGTTCTGGCAAGGGGAAGGCAGGTAAATCTCCTGGTGGCATCTCAAATGATGAACAAAGTCTCTGGCTCTGCTACAAAGAAACGAGTAACACTGACACCCGACAGTACTGATTGATGCAGTCCTGCTTGGCTTGGGTGCGCTGGAAAATGGAAACAGTCCTTTATGAAGATGCTCCAGAAATGGCGCCGGGCACGGGTCGTGAGCACATGTACAAGCCGCAACAGCCCATGGTCTCTCTGAGTAGTCTCTAAGTGGTTGTTGGGTAGAACAGGGGTATCCAACAGTACAGGTACAGACGGTAACTTAATGGCGTCACAGGGAGTCTCAAGGTCAGCACACGGGGGTCTGGGAAAAGTGGAGTTGCCAGTATCAGCAGCTGAGAGGGAGTTAACCGTCTCCTGTCACCTTCCTGCCAAGTCTGCTCCATTCCCATGCTCAGGTCTCCTTTTGTACCCCCTGCCCCCTGCTGTCTTACAGAAAGGTCTCTCCCTTTCAGAGGAAATCTCCTGCCAACAGTGGTGACAGCCCCGATAGTTCTTGCCTTAAAGGACACCATACTCCGCTGACTCCGTCTTGACTCATCTTCTTACATGTTCAGGTGCACCATTGGAGAATGCATTGTTTGGGTCAAGGGCACAATCATGCTGTTGGCCCGAACCTTAAATCAAGCAGGAGCACACCGTCCGGTAGCAAGCAGGAGTTGTGCTTGTTTCTCGATTGATCTTCCCATTAGTTTCTTTCCACCTTTTCTCCTGTTTATCAGTTTAAGACATAATTCATATTGAGTTTTCTGCAACCAATTCAAAAATCCAGGCTATCGTAGTATTACTATTTTGGTTTAGATAATTGTGTTTATTTTGGTAAAGTCAAAATTATATATGATTTTTTTTTCAAATGGACTCAGTAATCAGAAAATGTGGTTAGTAGCCAAAGAACGGGGGAGGAGGGCGGATCCAGATGCAGTATTCCCCCATCACAGTGTGTGGTGTGAGAGTGGTGGATACATGGTCTGATTACAAAAGCACTCTGAAAATCATACCAAAATGAGACTTCCCTCTCAGCAAGACTGAAAATATTGTGCAATTCAGCTGTAACTGCACTTTACACTCGCCCAACCTGTTCTCACTGATTACGTGTGGGAATGCTACCCTGTTCTTGCACAAATATAAATACATAGGACACAATACAGATGGAGCTGTAGAGGCTGTGGCTCAGGATGGCGCTGAACATCTCATCAATGCTTCTTCCGGCTACTGGAGTCACTCTAAGGCCGGGGTCACACTGGCGAGGAATACGGCCGAGTGAGAGGCGCTAAAAGCCCGCATTAGACACGGACCAATGATTCTCTATGGGGTACCTCGCACCAGCCGTATATTTCTCATCCGTATTCTACGCTCCGTGGCAATCGCAGCATGCTGCGATTGTCAGCATACTACGCCCGTAGTACGCCAATGCAAGTCTATGGGTGCGCAAAAAATACGGTGCGCAAAAAATACGCATTACACACGGACCACACATGTGACTTGCGAGAAATACGCACCCGGTGTCTTTTAGCAAAGCCGGCAATTCAGTGCGCTATACAGTAAACTCACACTGACAGTTTTAATAAAGAAACGAAAGAATAGATATAGACACATAGAATACATATATATATATGCATTCTATGTGTCTATATCTATTCTTTGGTTTCTGTTTAGAAACCCTGTCATAGGGCTCCATTATATGTCCATTTTGCAAGCCAGCGAGAAAATCTTGCCATACGGATGCTTACATGCGCAAAATACGCGACCACACCTTGATTACGGATGACATACGGAGCACTGTTTAGGGGGTCATTCATCCGTATTACGCATGTAAAATACTGACCGTATTTTGCGTCGGTTAGTGTGACCCCAGCCTAATTATAATCTTTATTTTTATATAGCGCTAACATATTCCGCAGCTCTTTACAGTTTACATATTCCGCAGCGCTTTACAGTTTTGCACATATTTTCATCACTGTCCCCAATGGGGCACACAATCTAAATTCCCTATCAGTATGTCTTTGGAGTGTGGGAGGAAACCGGAGTGCCTGGAGGAAACCCACGCAAACACAGGGAGAACATACAAACTCCTTGCAGATGTTGTCCTTGGTGGGATTCGAACCCAGGACTCCAGCGCTGCAGCCTGAATCCCACCAAGGACTAACCACTGAGCCACCGTGCTGCCCCTACTCTTTTCATTTATCTCATTAATTGGTGGGGTAGAGTCAAACAGAAGGACCTACCTCCAGGACCTACACCTCTGCCCTTCTTGGGGAATATCCTTCAGATCAGAACCTCAGGAATACCGCAATCATTTCTTAAGGTACTTATACTCACAATCTTAGGTTGTTGATCCCTACCATGCATGTTGTGCAAAGGACAGTTGATTCAGAGTAATCCATTAATAGATGAGAGACATTTACCCGTTAAGGTTATGTGCAAAGGTCGTCATTTTCTGGTGGACTCTACCTAATATTTTCTTCTATAGGTTCTAATAAATGCCAAAAGAAGCAAAAATATGCACTGCAAAGACCAACCAACTTATAGTGCATTTATTCAGTCTTTCCTAGCTCCTTTTTAATCACATCAGGCTCTGGAATGATTTAAAGCAGCTTAAACAAATAATCTGACCATTTTTCAGCCAGTTTGGAAGCTGCTCACTAGTTTATATAATTTTAAAAAAAGGCTTTGGTGGAAAAGTCAACACAAAAAGATGCCAAAGAAGATGCTTTAAATAAAATACTGCCGGTGTTTTCCTGAAATATTTTCTGCTTAAAAAATGTAGAGATTATACTGGTATCTTAAATCCATTGTGTGCACTTACCCTTAGGGGATGGAGCTACTCTACAAGCTTATTAACATGCTGCTGGTTTTATGACATGTCTCTGCCTGCTGCTCCTTTGGCTAAATACAGACTGCCATAAAGAGCAACCTTTATTCTGCTAACAAGCTCCCAGGGGGGATTTGTTACCCCCTGCTGCAATCTTGTTGGGACTGATGCAACTGAAAGCTAGATAGTATACTGTATAACCAGTATATCTACACTGTAATTATGACATTTGCTTAACTAATGTCAAACTAAAGAGTTGTCTACTTTAGATAATTTGATTTTCTTAGTAAGATTCCACAAAAAAAAATCTGATTTCAAAGTGTCCCCACTATTAGAATATTCATCAATCAGCTATGATCTATAAATATACCGAGGAAGTGTTTCCTGTGCCTAGAGCACCTCCGCAGGAAAACTGAAGTATTACATTTTTTTTTATAATACATGGACAGGTTGTGTGTCACGTGCCCCATCCTGTGTGACACGGCCAGCAGGCCGGTAACTAATACAACAGGACACAGCACGTGTAATTGTCCTATGTGACGTGGCCCGCACGCCGGTAACTAATACAAGACAAAGGGGATAGGGGAAACCTGGGTAACCATAACAATGGTGGCCCTGCGATAGGGAACGGGGACGTGGAGACCTCTTGCACTCCCCTGAGTCAGTGTCTCTACACTCCAAACGTTCACTAGGCTGGTTCCGCCCCGGGCGCCGATCAGTAACCTAAAAATCCTGACTCTCCCTGCACCTAAACCCTCACTAGGGAAATGGTCGATGCGGAAACTAATCCCACCACTGCACTAAACACACATAAGGAAAAGTGACAAAACAGGGGAACACCACTTAGCTTTGCTCTGTTGCCTACACTCCCAGCAACAGAGCCCAACACCTGCGTGCATCTTTTCCTCCGACCGGATCCAACACCATAGTGCAGCCTTGGAGCAAACAGAGTCCACCACCTGCGTGTAGCTGTCCAGAAACAGAGTCCAGCAAATGAGTTCAGCTTTTCTGCCAAAGAGTCCAACATTTTGAGTCCAGCTTTCCAGCAACCGAGTCCAGCATCCTGAGTGCAGCTCTACACCATAGCTGCCACTCCACCAAGCAATGCCAGTCCTCCTTGCAGACACCATAGCTGACACTCCACCAAGTCATGCCAGCCCTCGTTGCAGACACCATAGCTGCTACTCCAGGACTCTCACTGAGCTGCCTGTGACTCTCCTTCAGCTCCCTTCTTCACCCAGGCTTGCTTGCGAATGAGGAACTATCACCAACAGTGATTCACACACCTGACACTCTTTTATAGAGCAATCGAACCTGTTACATAATCACGTGCACAAACGTGTCGGTATGATTTCTCGGGTGGGCAGCACGGTGGCTCAGTGGTTAGCACTGCAGCCTTGCAGCGCTGGGGTCCTGGGTTCGAATTCCACCAAGGACATGTGCAAGGAGTTTGTATGTTCTCCCCGTGTTTGCATGGGTTTCCTCCTGGTACTCCGGTTTCCTCCCACACTCCAAAGACATACTGATAGGGAATTTAGATTGTGAGCCCCATCGGGGACAGAGATGAAAATGTGTGCAAACTGTAAAGCGCTGCGGAATATGTTAGCGCTATATAAAAATAAAGATTATTAGGGTCCGTACTATATGGTAACACTGATGTGTCGGTATGATACCTTGGGTCCGTACTATATGGTAACACTGATATGTTGGTATGATGCCTCGTGTCATTGTTACCATATAGTACGGACCCGAGGCATCATACCGACACACCAGTGTTACCATATAGTACTGACCCGAGACATCATACCGACATATCAGTGTTACCATATGGTGAATAAAAAACCCAAAAAACAAATGTGTAATTGCACTTTGAATTTTTTCCCAATCTCCAGTGCATTATGGTAAAATAAATGACATGATTCAAAAGAACAATTCGTCCTGCAAAAAACAACAACAAGCCTCATATGTCTGTATTGCCGGAAAAATAGAAAAGTTATGGAAGAAGGAGAGGGAAAAACGAAAACCAGAAAATTGCCCGGAGTGTTGTGAGTTCATTTTCCCCTTCACCATTGAGGTCTGATGAACTCCCTCTTCTGGTGAAGGAAGGTAGTGAGGCTGATTACCAAGCACCTGGGCAGGATGATGATGACTGGGTGATGGGAATTACTGACTGGATGTAAGGCAGCCGATGCCCTTCTGCCTTGCTGGTGATCTCTCTGAGGGATTCTAGGAGACCAGTCTGATTCCTGCTCCTCAAAAGCTAAGTTTTCTGCTCTACTTTTTGCATTTGTGTTTTGGTTTTGTTTTGCATTGTTTTCCTTGATTTCTGCCATTCCCTGCTGGGGTGAGCTGAATTCCTCTTTGCTCTGTCTTCAGAAAATACCTGAGTACTGCTATAGTCTTTTTGAAGCCTAGCGTCTTCAGGGCTTTTTCCCTATCAGCTGTTGGCTCTTGTTTTGATAGGGTTTTGGTGGATTACAGACAGCAGCTTTTCTATCCTGTCCTGTCTAGTTAGCTTGGGCCCCATCATTTGCTCAGCCTATCTTTCTATCTGTGTGAGTGCTTTTTCATCTTGCTTCACCGTCATTATATGTTGGGGCTGCCTATTGCTTTGGGGTCTGCTCTGGGGCAGTTTAGATTTCCCTTTCTGTCTTTAGGCTATGTAGTTCTCCGGCTGTGATCGAGGGGTCTAGGGCACCGTAGGAACCCCCCACGGCTACTACTAGTTGATGTTGATAGGTTCAGGGGTCTGCAATCCGATAGCTGCCAACTTCTCTGGTTTTCTGGACTTAGCTAGTATTTCTGTTTTTGCCTCCTACAGTGACTCATTCATAACAGAATCACCAGCCATACCGCAGATCCTAGGGTACTCAATAGCAGGAAAGAATTGTAAAAAAAAAAAAAGGTGTGTATATTTTTTCCTCTATATCTCTGAGGCCGTAGGGGGAATTTTTTTTTTTCTCTCAATGGAGATAAAGCAATTGTCTGATCGTGTGGAGCAGCTCGCTGCGGAAGTGCGGGTAATTTCCGCCCACCTTGCTCATTCACATTCTGCTGAACCAAAGATCCCTACTCCTGATGTGTTTTTTGGGGATCGGTCTAAATTTTTGAATTTCAAAAGTAATTGTAAATTATTTTTTGCCTTTAAGCCTAACTCGTCAGGGAGCTCCGCTCAGCAGGTTAAAATTGTCATCTCTTTGCTGCGTGGCGATCCCCAGGATTGGGCGTTTTCTTTGAAACCAGATCATCCTATTCTGACTAATGTGAACGCATTTTTTCAAGCCTTGGGGTTGTTGTATGACGAACCTAATGCTATTGATCAGGCTGAAAAGACCCTGTTGGCATTGAGCCAGGGTCGAGATTCCGCAGAATTGTACTGTCAAAAATTCCGAAAGTGGGCGGTCCTTACTACCTGGAATGATAATGCCTTGGCAGCTCTCTTTCGGAAGGGTTTGTCAGAAGCCGTAAAAGATACTATGGTGGGATTTCCTGTTCCCTCTGGTCTTGACGACTCTATGTCATTAGCCATTCAGGTTGATCGGCGTTTACGTGAACGCAGGACTGCATGAGAGGTGTTGCCACCTGTTGAACAAATGTCTGAACCTTTGCAATGTGATAAAGTTTTGTCCAGGGAGCAACATCAGGAGTTCAGAAGGCGTAATAAGCTGTGTTTTTTTTGTGGAGATGCCTCGCATATTATTTCTGTCTGTCCTAAACGAGAGAAACGCTTTGCACACACGTGTTCAACCTAAGATTCTTCTGGCAATTACTCTGATCT
The DNA here is from genome assembly GCF_039654945.1 of Dendrobates tinctorius. Classification (NCBI taxonomy): domain Eukaryota; kingdom Metazoa; phylum Chordata; class Amphibia; order Anura; family Dendrobatidae; genus Dendrobates; species Dendrobates tinctorius. The sequence continues at coordinate 28,451,861 of NW_027361825.1, forward strand.
GCTCCCTGTCCACATTTTCCGCCAAGGCTTTTGTGGATTCGGGAGCAGCCCTGAACTAATGGACTTGGATTTTGCTAAACATTGTGGATTTCCTATGACACCTCTGCGGACACCTATCCCTTTGAGGGGGATTGATGCTACTCCTTTGGCGAAAAATAAACCTCAGTTTTGGACCCAGGTGGTAATGCGGGTCGCCCCAGACCATCAAGAAAATTGCAGATTTTTGGTGTTGCATAATTTGCATGATACCATTGTTCTGGGGTTTCCCTGGTTGTAAATTCATAATCCAGTTTTGGATTGGAAATCTGTGTCTGTGGTGAGTTGGGGTTGTCGGTGTGCCGTTAGTGAGGCTCCGTTTTTTTCCACCTCTCCTCAGTCACATGATGTTCCTGACTATTTGGCGGATTTTTATTATGTATCTAGTGAGAATGAGTCTGTATCTTTGCCTCCTCATAGGAGTTATGACTTTGCAATTGAACTGAGCCCGGGGTGTAAATTTCCCAAGGGTCGGCTCTTCAATTTATCTGTACCCGAGCACGAGGCTATGCGATCCTATATTAAGGAGGCGTTGGAGAAGGGTCATATTAGACCATCCTCTTCACCCTTAGGTGCTGTGTTTTTTTTCGTGGCCAAAAAGGATGGTTCATTAAGGCCTTGTATTGATTATCGCGCCCTCAACAAAATTACTATTAAATATCAGTATCCGTTACCCCTGATTTCGGATCTATTCTCCAGAGTTAAAGGTGCTTGCTGGTTTACCAAGCTTGACCTCAGGGGGGCGTATAATCTTATCCGCATTAAGCACGGGGATGAATGGAAGACGGCGTTTAATACTCCGGAGGGACATTTTGAGTACCTGCTGATGCCTTTTGGGCTCACTAATGCCCCTTCTGTCTTCCAGTGCTTCATGAACGATATTTTCTGAGACTTTGTGGATAAATTTTTGATTATCTATCTGGATGATATTTTGATCTTCTCCAAGGATTGAGATTCTCATGTGGAACATGTTCGGACTGTGTTCCGGATCTTGAGGGAGAATTCCCTGTATGTCAAAGGATCGAAATGCCTTTTTGGGGTACAGAGGATTTCTTTTTTGGGATTTATTTTGTCTCTGTCAACTATTGAAATGGACCCGGCCAAGGTACAGGCCATTTATGATTGGGTTCAGCCCACTTCTTTGAAGGCCTTCCAGAAGTTTTTGGGTTTTGCTAATTTTTATCGGAAATTTATAGCAAAATTTTCTAGTATTGCCAAGCCATTGACTGATCTGACTAAGAAGGGTGCTGATGTGTTGAATTGGTCACCGGAGGCTGTTTCTTCCTTTCAGGAGCTGAAGCGAAGATTTACTTCTGCCCCAGTTTTGCGGCAACCTGATGTCTCACTCCCGTTCCAGGTAGAGGTGGACGCTTCTGAGATTGGTGCAGGAGCTGTTTTGTCCCAAAAGGATCCTGTAACATCTAAAATGAATCCCTGTGCTTTCTTTTCCCGAAAGTTCTCTCCATCTGAACGTAACTATGATGTGGGGAATCGTGAACTGTTAGCCATGAAATGGGCATTTGAGGAGTGGAGACATTGGTTGGAGGGAGCTAAACATCAAGTTGTGGTCCTCACTGACCACAAGAATTTGATTTACCTGGAGTCGGCCAAACGTTTGAACCCTAGACAGGCTAGGTGGGCCTTGTTTTTTTACACGTTTTGATTTTGTGGTCTCTTTTCTTCCTGGCACAAAGAATGTCAAGGCTGACGCTCTTTCTAGGAGCTTCTTTGCTGATTCTCCTGTGGTGACAAAGCCTGCTACCATCTTAGGCGAAGGGGTAGTTCTTTCTGCCATCTCGCCCGATTTGAGACGTGCTCTGGAAGAGTTCCAGGAGGACAAACCTGAGTGTTGTCCCAGTGGAAAGTTGTATGTTCCTGACCAGTGGAAGAAGAGAGTGATGTCTGAAGTTCATTGCTCTGCTTTGGCTGGTCATCCAGGCATTTTTGGTACTAGAGATCTGGTGAGTCAGTCTTTTTGGTGGCCCACCTTGTCTCGTGATGTCAGGAATTTTGTTCAGTCCTGTGGGACTTGCTCCCGGTCTAAACCTTGTTCTCGCTCTAGTGGGTTGTTGATGCCTTTGCCGGTTCCCAGGAGGCCATGGACCCATATTTCAATGGATTTCATCTCTGATATGCCTGTCTCTCAGAGAATGACTGTTATTTGGGTGATTTGTGATAGGTTCTCTAAGATGGTTCATCTTGTACCACTCCCTAAGTTGCCATCTTCCACTGAGTTGGTGCCCCTGTTTTTGCAACAGGAGGTTAACTTGCACGGGATTCCTGAGAACATTGTATCTGACAGAGGAGTTCAGTTTGTGTCTAGATTTTGGAGGACTTTCTGTTCCAAGCTGGGAATTCAGTTGTCCTTCTCCTCTGCTTTTCACTCTCAGACCAATGGGCAGACGGAGAGAACAAACCAGACCTTGGAGTCGTATTTGAGATGTTTTATTTCCGCTGATCAGGATGATTGGGTTTCATTTTTGCCCTTGGCCGAATTTGCTTTAAATAATAGAGCTAGTTCTGCCACTTTGATGTCACCTTTTTTTTGTAACTTTGGGTTTCATCCTCGATTTTCTTCAGGGCAGGTGGAGCCTTCTGCCTGCCCAGGTGTTGACACTGTGGTAGAGAGAATGCACCAGATCTGGGACCAAGTGGTGGATAAGTTATCTCTCTCCCAGGAAAAGGCCCAGCGGTTTTCCAACCGACATAGGTTGGTGATATGGTTTGGTTATCATCAAAAAATATCGCTATGAAGGTGGCTTCTCCTAAGTTTAAGCCTAGATTTATTGGACCTTACAAGATTTTGGAGATTATTAATCCGGTCTCTTTTCGTTTGGCTCTTCCTGTTACATTTAAAATCCATAATGTGTTTCATAAGTCCTTGTTGAAGAGGTTTGTTGAACCAGTAGTTCCTGGCGTGGCACCTCCGGACCCTGTATTGGTTGAAGGTAACATGGAATATGAGGTAGAGAAGATACTGGATTCCCGTCTGGCTAGACGGAGACTCCAGTATTTGGTTAAGTGGAAGGGTTATGGTCAGGAGGATAATTCCTGGGTCTCTGCCTCTGATATTCATGCCAAAAGATTGGTGCGTGCCTTTCATCGGGATCACCCTGATCTCCCTGGTGGCGTGGATGAGGGTTCGGTGACCCCTCCTCAAGGGGGAGGTACTGTTGTGAGTTCATTTTCCCCTTCACCATTGAGGTCTGATGAACTCCCTCTTCTGGTGAAGGAAGGTAGTGAGGCTGATTACCAAGCACCTGGGCAGGATGATTATGACTGGGTGACGGGAATTACTGACTGGATATAAGGCAGCCGACGCCCTTCTGCCTTGCTGGTGATCTCTCTGAGGGATTCTAGGAGACCAGTCTGATTCCTGCTCCTCAAAAGCTAAGTTTTCTGCTCTACTTTTTGCATTTGTGTTTTGGTTTTGTTTTGCATTGTTTTCCTTGATTTCTGCCATTCCCTGCGGGGGTGAGCTAAATTCCTTTTTGCTCTGTCTTCAGAAAATACCTGAGTACTGATATAGTCTTTTTGAAGCCTAGCGTCTTCAGGGCTTTTTTCCCTATCAGCTGTTGGCTCTTGTTTTGATAGGGTTTTGGCGGATTACAGACAGCAGCTTTTCTATCCTGTCCTATCTAGTTAGCTTGGGCCCCATCATTTGCTCAGCCTATCTTTCTATCTGTGTGAGTGTTTTTTCATCTTGCTTCACCGTCATTATATGTTGGGGGCTGCCTATTGCTTTGGGGTCTGCTCTGGGGCAGTTTAGATTTCCCTTTCTGTCTTTAGGTTATGTAGTTCTCCGGCTGTGATCGAGGGGTCTAGGGCACCGTAGGAACCCCCCACGGCTACTACTAGTTGTTGTTGATAGGTTCAGGGGTCTGCAATCCGATAGCTGCCAACTTCTCTGGTTTTCTGGACTCAGCTAGTATTTCTGTTTTTGCCTCCTACGGTGACTCATTCATAACACCGGAGGTGATGGGAAAATACATACTGTAAATAAATTGCAGCTTGTCTTTCCCAGCACTGGCAGAGGTGAATGGTCCGCATGCACCGGTTATGTATTTCTGCTAGAAACATTATAAAGTGATAGGATATAGGTACACACCTTACACAGGCTGGAGGTATGCCAGGGTCAGAAAGAAATAATGAAAAGCTAGGAAGGAATGAAGGAAGGGCTCCTCAACAACACAAACAAGCCCTTTATTTATATTATCAGAATCCTTAGTATCATATATATCTCCATACATACACCTCCCAACACTTCACACTGTTACAACTGCTGATTGGACAGGCTGCTCCCATCAGTATTTGTGTCATTAGAGACACAGTGCTCACACATACACTGAACCAAATCTGCTGTGAAGGCATCAGTGACACAGAGCTGTCTCATTCACACAGCAGAGGCTTTGTCACACAACAGATTACATCAGTGACTGACTTCCCCTGTGCAGATTAAAAGCTGCACACCCCCATCACTGGCCATCACACAGTCTGTTCTCACTGCTGCCAGCAGCCTGGGACAGTGAGGGAAGGAATTACTGATAATGAGTTATGCATTGCAATCATGAGTGGCCCAGAATACAGGACGATTTTCCCTCTTCACTAGTTTCACTTTCCATAGATCACTGTTCAGCGTGTGTCTGGGGGAGGAGCAGCTGGGTGGTCTGCTCTCTGCAGTGAGGCTGCTAGAGGGGGAGGATTTGTTACTGTGTGATGAGGGCTTCCTCATGTGGATGGGGAGGGCCTGTAGCTATGGAGGGTGGGGTTGTTTCTCTAGAGGGCATGTGTCATGATCCAGGATGGGGTTTGTCTTTGGCCAGTGCTGGTCAGACAGGGGATAATTGTTTCTGCCTCTCTCTGGCAGAGGGCGACTATTTAATGCTCACTCGACCTAGGTCCGGTGTCAGTTATACTCCTGCCCTCGGCTGAGTTAGTTGACTTTGTGCGTACGTGTGCCTTGTGACTGTGATACTTTATGCTTGTTTGGTTTTGACCTGGTTCTGTCCCTGCTATGAGTTCTGCCTGTTCCTTTGGTACTGCTCTGCTATTCCCGTGTATGACTCTTTTGCCTTGGACCTGACTACTCTCTGACTGCCCCCCTTGTACCGTGTTGCTATCTCTGTGTATGACTCATTGCTTACGTTCTGACTATTCTCTGCTTGCTCCTCTGGAATTACTCTGCCATCTCTGTGTATTACCCCCTCGCTTGTCTGACCTGAGTTCCCCTAATCTTCACTCCAGGATTCCTGTAATAGACACCTACAGTCATCTACTGCAGCAGGACGCTAAGCTACGCCCCCTGTGGTCACATGATCGTAGGTCCTGGTACTCTATACTACCTTTAGTGTCGCAGGTCCCGTGCTCAGAACTTTCACTACAGTATTGGACCCCGCGCTCTCCCATAGTGTGGGTAAGTCACCCTGCTCTGTGTGGCAGTTTGCCGATGCTGACAGGGTCCTGACATTATAACTGACCGTTACCATTTTTTTTCTCCGCTCCCCTTCTCCTGTGTGTGTGATGGATCCTATGCACGCTCTTTCTGAGCCGGTAAAGCACCTGACTCAGATGTCTCAGAAACTCCTTGGGGAACGAGTCCTGGCTCAGTCTCAGCAGCTGATTGCTGACACTGTGCAGGGGGTTTTATCATCGGGGGCTCGGGATGTTACATTAAGTTTCCCCTGAGTCTCCGGTTAAGTTACCGGATACCTTTTCTGGAGATAAAAAGGAATTCAGAGTTTTCAAGGAGGGCTGTAAGCTTTTTCTTTTCATTGAGACCACACTCTTCTGGGGATAAAAGTCAGAGAGTGGGGGTCATTATGTCTCTGTTAAGGGGAGCCCCCCAGGCTTGAGCTTTCTCCCTTCCGACCACGGCCCCTGAGCGTATGAATGTGGATGCATTTTTTGAGGCCCTGGGGCATATTTATGATGAGCCTGATCGGATGTGTATGGCTGAGGACATGGTGATGAGTGTGTGCCAGTGGAAGCACTCAGCCGAGTGGTTTTGCTCAGAGTTCAGACGCTGGGCTGCTGAGGTCTGCTGGAATGATGCTGCCCTCCGGGGTTTGTTCCGTAGAGGCCTGTCTGAACATCTGAAAGATGCCTTGGCTCTCCACCCTCCGCCTAATTCCCTGGAGGAGGCTATGACACAGGACATCTGAATGGATCGCAGGCTACGGGTGAGGGGAGTGATGCAGATTGAGACACCGTTATTCTCCCACGGAAGGGGAGCCAGTCCTACATTGGAAACCATGGAGATGGGAACCATCGACCTCAAGGAGAAAGAAAGGAGACAACGGCATGTGGGGAAATGCTGTTTTCACTGTGGTGATTCTGGACATTGGAAAAAGGATTGCCTCTCCTGTCCACTGACCAACAAGCGACTGAGCACGGGTGATTGTCGTCGAGGTCACCCAGTCTCTCAGATACCTTTTCCTGCATTTTCAAAAATGTTGTTGCAAGTGGAACTTTGTTGTGGGAGTGTCTCCACATCCACTTCTGCTTTCGTGGATTGCGGATCGTCGTTGAACTTTATTGACTCTGACTTGGTGTCCAGGTGTAAGTTAGGGACAGTTAGGCTGGAGACTCCTATCCATGTTGTTGCCATTGACAAAACACCACTGGCTAAGAAAGACATCATATTTCTTACAGAGAAGTTTCTCCTTAAAGTGAGTTCCTTGCACCAGGAACGTATTTCATGTTTTGCTATGGACAACCTGCCTACGGGACTGGTGTTGGGGTTCCCCTGGTTGCAATTACATAATCCTGTGATTAATTGGGAATCTCAGGACATTGTTAAATGAGGTCCCTTTTGTTCTGAAAAATGTCTTGCTACTGTGTCTGTGTCGTCCGTTGGTCTGGAAGGTATTCCGGAGTACCTAAAACACTATACGGACGTTTTCTCCGAAAAAGAGGCTGAAGTTTTACCACCACACCGTCCATTTGATTGTGCCATTGACCTGGTTCCAGGTGCTAAATTGCCCAAGGCCCACTTGTATAACCTTTCGGGTCCCGAGCCGGCTGCTATGAAGGAAAACATTTCCGAGAGTCTCCGTAAGGGACACATTCGTCCTTCTGTCTCTCCCGTGGCGGTGGGGTTCTTTTTCGTAAAGAAAAAAGACGGTGGTTTGCGCCCATGCCTCGATTTTCGAGAGTTAAATAAAATAACTGTGAGAAATATGTATCCCCTCCCACTTATTCCTGATTTGTACAACCAGTTGTCCGGAGCTAAGTGGTTTTCGAAATTAGATCTACAGGGAGTGTATAACTTTATCCGAGTCCAGGAAGGAGATGAGTGGAAAACTGCTTTTCACACTACTGAAAGGTTGTTTGTAAATTTGGTCATGCCTTTCGGTCTCACCAATGCTGCAGCGGTCTTCCAAAATTTCATCAATCACGTGTTCTCTGATTTTATTGGACGTTTTATGGTTGTGTATTTGGATGACATACGGATCTACTCACCTGATAAACAGGCTCACATTGGTCATATTCGGGCAGTTCTCCAAAGGCTTCGGGAGAACTGTCTCTTTGCTAAACTAGAGAAATGTTTATTTTTTGTTCAGGAACTGTCTTTTCTGGGATTCATTGTGTCTGCTGAGGGGTATCGCATGGATCCTAATAAGGTGCAGGCCATTGTCGATTGGGTTCAACCTTGTGATTTGAAGGCTCTGCAGCGTTTCCTAGGATTCACCAATTATTATCGCAAATTTATAAGGGGGTTCTCACAGGTGGTTAAACCCCTCACAGACATGACTCAAAAGGGGGCCGATATCAAGAATTGGTCAGCCGCAGCGATAGCGGCGTTTCAGTGTTTAAAAAAATGTTTCATGTCTGCTCCGGTTCTTATTCAACCGGACCCGTCTGAGCCATTTATTGTTGAGGTGGAAGCCTCAGAGGTGGGGGTGGGGGCGGTATTGTCCCAGGGACCCGCCACTTTGACTAATTTGAGACCCTGCGCCTTTTCTCAAAGAAATTCTCCCCTGCGGAGAGAAACTATGATGTTGGGAATCGAGAACTTCTGGCCGTGAAGTTGGCCTTTGAAGAATGGAGGCATTTTTTGGAGGGGGCTGTCCATCCTATAACCATAATTACGGACCACAAGAACCTAGCTTACATTGAGTCAGCTAAAAGGTTGACTCCTAGACAGGCTAGATGGTCAATTTTTTTTCCCGATTCCACTTCTCTATCACTTTTTAGCCAGGATCCAAAAATGTCAGAGCTGATTCCTTGTCACGCAGTCTAGATCCGGTGTCTCCCCCCGAACCTCCATGCTCCATTCTTCAGCCCAGGGTGGTGGTGGCAGGTATTTCTAATATGTTGGAATGGGAGATTTGGGAAGCCCAGTCTCTTGCAACTTCGGTTAAGCCGGTGGATAAACTGTTCGTACCAGCTCAATTTAGTCTCAAGGTCCTCTGGGAGTTCCACGACTCCGTTCTGGGTGGACATCCAGGGATCTCGGCTACCCGGAAGGCCATTGCTAGAATATTCTGGTGGTCTTCTTTAGCCTCTGATGTTGGGGAATATGTGTCTGCTTGTGATGTTTGTGCCCGTGCAAAAACCCCCCATAACCGGCCGGCTGGGGAATTGGTACCACTGCCAATTCCTGAGAGACTATGGACTCATTTGTCCATGGATTTCATCACCAACCTTCCCCCCTCCAAGGGTAATAGCGTTGTTTGGGTTGTAGTGGACAGGTTTAGTAAGCAGACACATTTTGTACCCTTAGCGACTCTACCTAATACAGAAACATCCAGATTGTTTGTTGAGCATGTGGTGCGGTTGCATGGGGTACCCTTGAATGTGGTGTCTGATAGGGGAGTACAATTTGTTTCCCGATTTTGGAGGGAATTTTGTAAAAGGTTGGGTATTGGTCTGTCCTTTTCATCCGCTTACCATCCAGAGACTAATGGGCAGACTGAGCGGACCAATCAGTCTCTGGAGCAAATTCTGCATTGCTTGACCTCAGCCCGACAGGATGATTGGTGTACTGCGTTACCTTTGGCCGAGTTTGCGTTTAACAACCGCATTAACCAGTTTACGGGTACATCTCCCTTTTTCTGAAACTATGAGTTTCATCTACATTTTGGAGAGTTTTCCCTTTTGGACTCTGGGTGTCCTAGGGCGGATGAGACTGTCCAGCGGTTGGGGGTGGTATGGCGGGAGGTCCAGAGTAACATTACAAAGGCCCAGGATAAATATAAGTTTTTTGCAGACAAAAAACGGTCCGTGGGGCCGGTGTTCCAGGTTGGGGATAAGGTATGGTTATCTACCAAGAATATAAGGCTCAAGGTCCCCTCTGCGAAGCTTGGACCTAAATTTATTGGTCCCTATGAAATTACCGAAGAGGTTAACCCGGTGGCTTTTCAGTTGCGTCTCCCGCCATCTCTACGGATTCCCAATGTTTTCCATAGGGCCCTTTTGAAACCTGTGGGGTCCTGTGGGGAGGGATCATTGTCTTCCCCGCCACCGGTTTTGGTAGACGGGCAGTCTGAGTACGAGGTGGAATGAATTGTTGACTCTAGGTTGGTCCGTCGTGCCCTTCAATATCTTGTACATTGGAAAGGCCCTGAAGACCGGTCGTGAGTTCCTGCTCGATAGGTTCATGTGGATAGGTTGGTCCGGGCCTTTCATGCCAAGTATCCTGAGATACCTGGTGGTTCCAGTGGCCCCCCCCATTGAGAGGGGGGTACTGTCATGATCCAGGATGGGGTTTGTCTTTGTCCCGTTCTTGTCAGACAGGAGTTAATTGTTTCTGCCTCTCTCTGGCAGAGGGCGGCTATTTAATGCTCACTCGACCTAGGTCCAGTGTCTGTTATACTCCTGCCCTCGGCTGAGTTAGTTGACCTTGTGCGTACGTGTGCCTTGTGAGTGTGATACTTTATGCTTGTTTGGTTTTGACCCGGTTCTGTCCCTGTTATTATGAGTTCTGACTGTTCCTTTGGTACTGCTCTGCTATTCCCGTGTATTGACTCTTTTGCCTTGGACCTGACTACTCTCTGACTGCCCCCCTTGTACCGCGTTGCTATCTCTGTGTATGACTCATTGCTTACGTTCTGACTATTCTCTGCTTGCTCCTCTGGAATCACTCTGCCCTCTCTGTGTATTACCCGCCCCCCCCCCCGCTTGTCTGACCTGAGTTTCCCTAATCTTCACTCCAGGATTCCTGTAATAGACTCCTACAGTCATCTACTGCAGCAGGACGCTAAGCCACGCCCCCTGTGGTCACATGATCGTAGGTCCTGGTACTCTATGTTACCTTTAGTGTCGCAGGTCCCGTGCTCAGAACTTTCACTACAGTATTGGACCCCGCGCTCTCCCACAGTGTGGGTAAGTCACCCTGCTCTGCGTGGCAGTTTGCCGACGCTGACAGGGTCCTGACATTAGAGTCCTGACAGCATGTTTGGAGTAGAGTAGGAGGTTACGACCAGTTCTCATTTCAATGCCATAACACCCCCCCCCTTGGAGGTTCTGTTCAGAATATCTAGAAAACCATGCAAACTAGTGACAGAAAGTAAATTACTTATTGTCATAATTCTGCAGTCCAGATATGTACTGAGATTATGTGAAAAGCCCGGACAACCCCTTTAAGTAATGTAATATAATGGCAATAATAGAATTTCAATGTGAATTATTCTATAACACTACAATCAGAACATACATTTATGGGATTATCTATTATAATTCAATGTTGGGGATTTATTTTATTAAATACATCTTGCTGGTGTTGATCTGACAGGTGTGTGGTGCTTGTAAGTAATGTCAAAGTTTTCTTATCAGTAGGACATCTTGAAAAATGGAGATCTAAAAACAATTAAAAAGACCTTTTTAACTTTAGCATTTGTAGTTATTATAACAGTGGCCACAATAGACAAAGAAAGACTTAGGGCCCCGTCACACAGCGAGATCGCTAGTGAGATCTCTGATTTTGTGACTCATCAGCGATCTCTCCAGCGATATCGCTGTGTGTGACGGGGATCAGTGACCGGCCTCCCTGCCGAGTATCGCTGATCGTGCAGGATCATCCTGGGCCATTTTTTGATCGTTGGTCTCCCGCTGGCCAGCACGCATCGCTGCGTGTGGCAGCGAGAGACCAGCAATCAGCGATGCTGGAAACCAGTGTGCACGCTGGTATCTAGGGTAAATAGCGGGTATCCAAGAGCTGCGAGGCTCTTAGATACCCGCTGTTTACATTGGAAACCAGCTTGCTCGCTGGTCCTGATCGCTGTAGGGGCTGTCTATGTGACCTAACGATGTCCCAGCGATCCCATCCATGTCGGATCGTTGGTGGGATCGCTGGGACATCATTATGTGTAACGGGGCCTTTAGTAGACAAAATTGTACAATCTAGATTTAGAAGATATTTAATCAGATGCTTGATCTTATAGGGGTCATTTCGAGCAGCAGAGAAAGATGGAAAGTCCTTCGTCGATAACCCTTAACAACTCTGAGAAATTTTGAAATGGGATAGAGAAGCATTGAAGAAAGAATTCAAGAGGATGCCCGATGTCACCGAGAAATTTATGAAGGATAAAGGTTGATGGAGAGTCATTCTTTCAGTATTGACAACTAGAGATGAGCGAGTAGTGAAGTATTCGGACTCGCTATACTCGTACCGACTATACCATAATACTCGGGTATTCAGTACAAATAGCGAGTCCAATGATAGTCAATGGAAAATGCGAGTAATTGTCTGCTGGACCCTACAAAGCAGTCTGGGGGCTGAGGAAAAGGCTAAAAAATGCGTAAATGTTAAAAAAAAGTATGCTGTAAACAAATGTATATAACATGGGGCCACCTGGTCAGGGCCTGCACGAGTGATTTTACATCAGTGCTTCACTAGAATGTACAAACATTATTTGAAGTTCTGTGTTTTTTTCCAGCAGAGCGGGACTCGTACGCCACTTACACAGTGCCAGTGATATATCAGAAGTGCCGTAAGAGCGAGTGATTATGGAGGCAATCTTCTAAAAGCTAAGTATGTAAGTGGTGTAAGGAGAGCAATCTGCCCTAGGGGCTGTGTTATGGTTAACGCAGGAAGAAGCCACCCATCATCATCATCATCATCCCAAGGGATTCACAATTATAAAGCTTGGACTACTGTCCTTGTTGTGCCACTGGCCAATGTGTAGGCATAGACATAGTGTCTTCAAAACATTAGCCCTAGGGGCTGTATCATGGTTAATGAAGGAAGCAAGACAGGTCTGAAGAGCCAAACAATTATGACATAACTAGGACTACTAGCATAGAGGTTGCAGTGTCCAGGTATAGCCATAGTGTGTCCAAAAATTAGCCCAAGGGGCTGTATCATAGTTGATGAAGGAAGCAAGACGGGTCTGAAGGGTCAAACAATTATGATGAAGCATAGAGGTGGCAGTGCCCAGTGTCCAGGCATAGCCATAGTGTCTCCAAAAATTAGCCTAAGGGGCATGATACCATGGTTGATGAAGGAAGAAGGGTCTCACTCTCATCACAAGTGCCTCCGATGGGAAATATTAATTAATGTAACATAGTTTTTAGCTTATTGACCATGAGGTACATGTGTCAGAAGCAGGTTTTGAAGACATGTGTAAGAAGAAGAAAAGGAGCTTGTATGGGAAGGGATGGATGTAATCACCAATTTAAAAAAAAATAACGCTTTGGATGACTTTAGGTTGGGATACTGTCATCTGGAGGGCTGAAAAACTGTTGTGAAATCCAGTCCTTGTTAAATTTTATCAGAGTCAGCCTGTCTGCATTCTCTGTAGTCAACCATGTGCGTGTATCTGTGATGATTGCCCCAGTGGCACTGAAAATACGCTCTGACATCACACTAGCAGCAGGGCAGGCCGGCACCTCCAAGGTATTGAAGGAGAGGTCGGGCCAACTATGCAGCTTGGATACCCAGTAATTAAATGGTACAGAAGCGTGAGGAAGGATGCAGGTATGATCACTTAGATAGTCGCTGACCATCTTGTTCAACTTATCCCTCCTTGACATTGCTACTGTTGCAGCTAGTCCTTGGTGATGAGCCGGTTTATTGAATATGGCCCCGTTTGTAGACATTTTACCACCACCTCTTTTGGACCTGCTTGGCGTTTCTCTCCCCATTAATGCATGCTGTTGCACAGAGTTGGTATCTCTGCTAGCAGTGGTGTCTGAGGGTGCTGTTGCCATCAAATGATCGACAACGGCCTTCTTGAAGGATTCCATTGTGAAACCCCTTGGTGACTGCAACAGTAGCGAAGGAAATTTGTCCTTGTACCGTGGGTCTAGAAAGGTGGCCAACCAGTATAGGTTGCTATTGAAAATGTGGATTACGTGAGGGTCTTGGCACAGACAGTGAGATATGAAGTGTGCCATGTGTGCCAAGCTGCAAAGAGGCAAATGTTCTGTGACCCCTGAAGGAGGAACAATACCCATCCTCTTCTCACATTGACTCTCCTCCTCCACCACTTCCTCTCCAGCCCACCCATGCTGGATAGACATGAAGCTGGGGTTGGGATTCCCCTCTGTAGTATGAAGTGTCCCCTCTGTACCACTGAAAAAGAAGTCCTCTCCCTCCTCATTTTCGTCATCATCTTCATCCCCTAATGTTACCTGATGATATTGGCTGGGCAGGGTAGGATCACCCATTGTGAAATCTTGCTCCATACCCAGCTGCTGGGCATGCAAAGATTCCATTTTTTGATTCTGCAGCAATTTTTTCAGCAGATATAGCATAGGGATGGTTACGCTGATAATAGCCTGATCACTGCTCACAACCTTGGTGCAGTACTCAAAGTTATCAAGCACCTCACAAATATCAGTGATCCACACTCACTCGACAGTTGTTATGTGTCTTGGCTGAGTCTCAGTGTGATCGGCATGTTTAAACTGGTATTCAGAAAGTGCCCTCTGCTGCTCACTTACCCTTGCCAACATATTATATGTTGAGTTCCATCGTGTTAGCAGGTTGCAAATGAGTCTGTGGTTTGGCAAATTAAATTGCTTTTGAAGCCCTGCAAGACCAGCAACAGCGGTTGAGGAGTGGCGGAAATGGGCGCAAATATCCTGTCAGACACATCTTTAATTTTTTGCACCTGGAAGACAGCACATTTCTCTTGAAGTTATATCCGGTCTGCAGATAGCGGCCTCAGTTCCTCTCAACAGGGAATCCCCCATGACCACCACTCTCCGTTTCTTCTTCACAACATTTTTCTTTCTCCATCCAGGAGGAATTTAAGGCGTACAAGGTTGCTGTTTGTGGGCAAAGTCTTATCCTGATGTATTTCTTCATCGTTTTCCTGTGTAAGAGCCTGGTACTGGTTACTAAGAAGTATGGGTGCTGACTGCCTCCCGATCCTCCTGCTTCTCTGGGTCACATGTCTCCATTCCTCTGTTTCTTCAGGTGCACTTCGAATTTCTTTTCTTTCTGTAACATGAAGAGATAATTCTGCTCTGTCTAAGAACTCTTCACCTTCCTTAATGATCTTCAACGTAGCTAACCTCTCTTCGAGACTTTGCAACTTTTCCTCCAACAGGGACACAAGCTTGCATTTGTGGCATGTGAAGTTTGGCTTTTCCACTGGTAAGTCTGTGAACATTTAGCAAGAAATGCAGCTCACCAAATGGCTCCTGGCCTCTTCCATATTGAGATTTCTTAAAAATGATGAAAGATGAGCCAAAATGCGCGGTTTTCCGATTTCCTCTTTTCAGCTGCAACGGCCAAAACCCAGTGATCGTTGAGCTCACGGAGACTCTTCACTTATCCCAGAAGGCACTGGGAATATGCAAATGATCTCCTCAAAACTCATCCCCTGGTTTTCCGATTTCCTCTTTTCAGCTGCAATGGCCAAAACCCAGTGATCGTTGAGCTCGCGGAGACTCTTGACTTATCCCAGAAGGCACTGGGAATATGCAAATGATCTCCTCAAGACTCTTCCCCTGGTTTTCCGATTTCCTCTTTTCAGCTGCAACGGCCAAAACCCAGTGATCGTTGAGCTCGCGGAGACTCTTCACTTATCCCAGAAGGCACTGGGAATTTGCAAATGATCTCCTCAAGACTCTTCCCCTGGTTTTGGCAGCAGCAAGTATGGAAAATACTAGCGCATGGCATAGCGGCCATGCGCACTTTTTATAGCGTACGGGACCTGCCAGAAACCTCCAGAGCCCCAAGCATAACCAATCAAATCAGGAGCAGGACCTGAGCACCTGACTCCTGAACTCCAATGAGAGCTAGTCCCGTGAGCATGCTCAGAAGCAGGGAAAAAGGACTTAGCCTCTGGAGACAAATGTGAGAATCTGGGTTGCTGCATAAGCATAGAATGACCCAGATTCCTAACATTACCCCTCCTCCCTGAACCCTCCGATCCACCAGCCTGTGCCCGACAGCAGCACAGGTCTCAGACTCGTCAAAAGGCGAGCCTGATCTCCCGGTAGGTGAAACCGAAAACTGGGAGATGCGGACGGTATCGGGGGAGACCAGATCACCAGGTCTCAGGAGGGACACCCGGGAAACAATGGGAGTTTTAGGAGAAGGCCGCCGTGTATCGGCAGGTGTAGCCACTCTCCGTTCGGGAAGACTATCCCGAGCACATAGGGTGCATGCCCGAATAAATTTTTTTACATCCCGAGCCCTGTGCGGCCACCAATACGAACCGGCCAGTGACTTCGTGGTCTGCATATAGCCACGATAGCCGTCCGCATTGGGCGCGTGTGCCCACGCAAGAACTTTAGGCCGCTGGCAAGGAGGGACAAAAGTCTCGCCTACCAATTCGCAATCAGACCATTGCGGGGCACTGTCTTCCTGAGAAGCAGCAGGCAGATGGTGACAACCGCATATGGTCTCCTGCGCCGAAAATGTCTCTGAAACGGCGCGAGACACCTCCATGGGCTCAGAGGGTAGAACCTCTGGCTCGGGCTGATCCAAAGGCTCAAAAAATTTGGGAGCCGGAGTACCTCTATGCTTGGTGTGAGCACGCTCCAAACCACGCTCCGAAAAACGGAGGTCGATACGGGAGGAGATGGAGATTAGCTCCTCCAGAGTGGTGGGGATCTCCCTAGTGGATAGAGCATCCTTTACATGCTCAGCTAGTCCTCTCCAAAAAACTAGGATAAGTGCCTTGTCAGACCACTCTAACTCAGACGCCAGTGTCCGAAAACGGACGGCGTATTGACTTACTGAGAGTGATCCTTGAGACAAGGCAAGCAATTGGAGTGAGGTATCGTGTGTAACCCGTGGACCGAGAAACACCTGCTTAATAGCAGTAAGGAGATTAGCTGCGGTCCGAACATCTGAGTCACCACGCTGCCAAAGTGGCGTTGCCCATTCCAGCGCCTTGCCCGACAATAGGGAAATAATAAAGGCCACCTTGGCCCGTTCTGTATGGAATTGCGCAGCCAGCAGCTCCAGATGGATTGAGCACTGGCTGATAAAACCCATACAGGAGGCGCCATCCCCAGAATATTTCTCAGGTAACGGGAGGCAGGTAACTGTCGGCGCAAGGGCGGACATGGACATATGACCCACCGCATCCGTAATTGCCTGGACAGCAGCATCCATGGCCTGCGAAGCTGCGAGGGCCCTCTCAAGGGTAGTCAAGCGAAGCGAGCCTCGAGCTGTCACACGCATTGCACAAGTTGCTGCTGATCTGCCATTTAGCCATACCCTGGCGCTAGTATTATGTTACGGCGGCGGAACACGCTTAAAAAAATATAAATAAACGTGTTCGCCGCCCGGGGTCCACCGTGCGGCAGGAGTAAAAACCGCTGCTGAAAAGGCAGAGCACCAGGACGGTAATGTGCACAGGAAGAACTGAACCTGGTGCGCAAAAGCAAACTCTGTTAAAACTCACAGAGCTGTACCCAAAACATAAATTCAAAAAACGCTGAGTCTTTATTAGCCTCACAGACACTCAGCGGCACACATGCGGTAGCCAAAGTCGGAGTAGTTAAGAACAGCACTACACCCGAATGGACTTACAGTAGGTAGGCGTGTGCACGGCGTCGCAACTGCGAACACCAAAAGCGGTCTGCAAGCGCGATATAGCAGGCGCGAAGCAGGACGCTGGCTGCTGCAACTGGCGGAGCTTGAGCGCGCTAAGTCATTCACCAGTCCAAGCATCCATCACCAAACACACAGCAGCAAGTATGGAAAATACTAGCGCATGGCATAGCGGCCATGCGCACTTTTTATAGCGTACGGGACCTGCCGGAAACCTCCAGAGCCCCGAGCATAACCAATCAAATCAGGAGCAGGACCTGAGCACCTGACTCCTGAACTCCAATGAGAGCTAATCCCGTGAGCATGCCCAGAAGTAGGGAAAAAGGACTTAGCCTCTGGAGACAAATATGAGAATCTGGGTTGCTGCATAAGCATAGAATGACCCAGATTCCTAACACTACGGCCACTAGGCACCGGTTGGCAATGTGACCAGACTGCCGGCACGCATGACAGATCACAGGTGCTTGAGCGGACCGGGGCCTGGATCCCTCATGGGAAGACCCCTGACGCTCGGACGCCTGATCGGGAGATTCCAGAGGTTTAGCAAAACTGGGTGCCAACCTAAACCTCTGCCTATAATAGGACTGCTCCAACCTTCGCTCGGCAAACCGAAGATCTATACGGGTGGAGACGATGATAAGCTCCTCCAGTTTGGTGGGAATCTCCCTGGTGGCTAGGGCGTCCTTCACATGGCCAGCCAAACCTCTCCAGCATGCCGGAATGAGAACGTTATCTGGCCACTCCAACTCAGAGGCCTGCGTCCGGAACTGGATGGCAAAGTGGCTGACCATGGACGAGCCCTGTGACAGTGCCAGCAGCCGGTGCGCGGTGTCATGGGTAACTCGCGGTCCCAGGAAGACCTGCTTCAGAGTGTCCAAGAACTGCGAGGCACTCTGTACCACATGATCACCACGCTCCCACAGTGGTGTGGCCCACTCCAAAGCCCTGCCCAACAAAAGGGAAATAATAAATCCCACCTTAGCCCACTCGGAGGGGAATCGTGCAGCCAGCAGCTCCAGTTGTATAGTGAACTGGCTAACAAAACCCCTACAAGAGTCGCTATTGCCCGAGAACTTTTCGGGCAGCGGGAGGCGGGACAAAGTCAGGGCAGGAATGGCAGTGGGCACACGGGAGACAGCCTCTGTGGCTGCCTGAACAGTGACCGTGGTAAGGCCGGTTTCACATTTGCATTAAAGGCCGCAGCATTGGCCTGCGCACGGCCGCCGCTAAGCCCCGCCCCCTGCCGCGCCTCCGTCGGTAGCTCCGCCTCTGGACGCATGACGCTGCATGCGTCATGCGTCCCCTATCTTTATCACTGAGGATGCAGGCCATGCGCAGTATGCGTTTGGCGGCACCTGCGTCCTTTTGACGGTGCGCCAAGCGCAACCAAATTGCAACAGCTTGCGTTTGGTGCTGGCCGCCAAAACGCATACTGTGGATGGCCTGCGTCCTCAGTGATAAAGATAGGGGACGCATGACGCATGCAGCGTCATGCGACCGGAGGCGGAGCTACCGGCGGAGGCGTGACAGGGGCGGGGCTTAGCGGCGGCCGTGCGCAGGCCAACGCTGCGGCCTTTAACGCAAATGTGAAACCGGCCTAAGATCCACAGCTGAGGTTGAGTGCTCAAGAGCCGCCAACCTGCCCTCCAGCTGCTGGATGTACCTGTGGAGTCGCTGCTCATCCACCGTTACTAGCCAGACCCTGGCACTAGTATAATGTTAGGGCCTGTGGAAAGCACCAAATAATATAAAAGGAGATATGAGGTGCATTCACAGCCCGGGGTCCACCGTGCAGAGATGGAACCTGCTGCTGAGTAATGGCATACCTAGATGGTGCATGAACGCTTGCTCACACGTGGGTTAACTTCATCCAGTGTGAATGGAAGCGAACTCTGTTGCGCCACAGAGCCACTAAGACAAACGCCGGAGCCTGTTAAACTCACAGAGCTCGGCTGAGTGAGCGCTAATTAGAGGTCACAGAGCTCTGTCCCAGAGGAACAGGACTAGAGCTCCTCTAGACCATCAGCGCTCGGCGCCGTGGCTGCGGTGCCAGCAAAAGGAGGGCATATATACAATCGCACCAAGATCGCACAGTACCACTACAGCGGACGCCACTAACCACCCGGGGTGGGGAGGAAAGCGCTAGAGGTGCGCACGGTGTCGCACTGGCGGTTACTGCTACCTGGCGCGGTACGATAGTGCCCTGAACAGGAAGGCACAGTCGGACACTAGGTAGTGCAGAGGACTGGACTGCACTGTGGCGTATAGCTTAGCCACTGACCGGCGCTGACTCTAACCCTGAATCCCTAACACAAACACAACCAGAGGGAGGGAATCTTAATGAGTTTGTCACCAGATACATGCATCCATCTTCATCCACACACATAACAATTAGAGTCTATACTAGCGCATGGCCGTGTGGCCATGCGGCTCTTTTATAGCACCGTGCTTCCGGGACCTTCCCTGTAGTGGACCAATCATAGCAGGAATGGGACCTGTGCATGTGACCCCCGACCTCCAATGAGAGGTCATCCCACGGGCATGCTCAGTAGGCAAAATACAGGACTTAGTCCCTGGAGCATCTGTTTGCTGCTGACTCAATCATGGTGTTACAGCAGAGCCTGAAGGAGCAACCAGACGCCTAGCATTAGCCTGGGCAAGACGCCTTGACCGACGTCTTTGCTGAGCAGTATTCACAGCAGCCGCAGAGGAATGGGAGACCGTAGAGGACATGGCTTGATATTCCCGCTGTACAGTGGGGGAAACTTGACGCCTAACATCCAGGGCCCCGCTCTTGTGCTTCTACTCATTGGGCCCCAAGTGCTGTGTGTCTTCAGGCCCCAAGTGTTGTGCGCTGCAGGCCTGTGGTGCACAGGTCTGCGCTGGGGCCAGGAGCTTTCTTGGAGCTGTGCATGGCCATCTTACCTTGACTGCTGAACAGATCCTGCTCCCTCCATGTTCTCTGTACTTCTGGTCATGTGACATGTACTGGACATTGGAAGCAGAGCTGCGCTGCTGGGGAATAACTGTGAGGTAAGTATGTAAAACATTTTTGTTTTCTTTATAAAATGAATTCAATGGATGAGGGGGTGAGGGTAACTGCAAGTGATGAAGTGGGGAGTGTAAGGGGGACTGCACATGATGGAGTTTGGGGGTTAAAGGAGACTGCACATGATGAAGTGGGGGAAGTAGGGCTGCACATGATGAAGTGGGGGAATGGGGCTGCACATGATGAAGTGGAGGGGTAAGGGGGACTGCACATGATGAAGTGAAGGGTAAGGGAGACAGCACATGGTGAAGTGGAGGGTATGTGGGACTGCACATGATGAAGTGGGGGATGGGGACTGCACTTGATGAAGTTGGGGAAGCGGAACTGCACATGATGAAGTTGGGGTAAGAGGGACTGCACATGATGAAGAGGGGGGAGTGGGGCTGCACATGATGAAATGGGGGTAAGGGAGACTGCATATGATAAAGTGGGGGGGTAAGGGGGACTGCACATGATGAAGTTGGGGGAAGGGGACTGGACATGATAAAGTGGAGGGAAGCGGGACTACAATTGAGGAAGTGTGTCTGAGGGGAGACTGCACATGATGAAATGAAAGGGGGATAGGGGGCTGCAAATGATGAAGTAAGGGGGGCTTCAAATTAAAGTGTGGGGACTGCAAATGTTGAAGTAGGAGGAGAGGACGGGAACTGCAAATGATGAATTCAGTGTGAGGGACGGGGGACAGCAATTTAATTGAAGGTGGGGGTGGGGAGAGCAAATTATGAATTGAAGGTGCAGGTTGGGAAGAGCAAATGATGATCTAGGGGGAGAACAAATAATGAATTTTGAGGGTGTTGGAGTAAATGATGCATTGATTGTGGGGTAGAGCATTTGATAAAGAATAGAGGGTGGGAGAGAAAGACATGACAATGAATTGGGGCAGGAGAGGCATGCAAATATAATGAATCTAGGTTAAGGTTAGAGCGGGAGGTACATAGAGGGGGTGTTGAGGATGAAGTGACTGGTAATGAATTGGGAGAAAGGGTACAGGTGCTAATTAATTTATATATTAAATGGGGAAAGTGGCTATTCATAGTTAGTGGGTGCACAGTGGCAGATTATAATTTATATTTGGAATGGTGGGTTGCATAATAACCAATTATATATTGATGGTGGGTGCACGTCTGTATTCAGATGTGTGGTGTAGAAGAAATGGAAAAAGTGGGGAATATGCTCTGAAAGCGGTGCTCTAGGTAACTGTGTTTATGCAGAGATGAGTCCTTGCTGGAAGAAGTGACAGCGGTCTGTGCTGGATGAAAAAGAAACGCAAAGATGATGGACTTCAGCTAGAGACATCACTGGTGAGTCTGAACACTTGCAGTATATACAGAACTCCTGTGTACATTATCACCGGTGATCACTGTATTACCTGTACATTGACACTTTATACAGAGCTCCTGTTTTTGTCACTACCTGTATACTAACACTATAAACTGTATACTATATACATAGGTCCTGTGTATAATGTCACTGGTGGTCCCTGTATCACCTGTACACGAACACTGTATACAGAGCTCCTATGTATAATGTCACTGGTAATCATTGTATTACCTGTACACTGAAACTATATACAGAGCTCCTGTGTATAATGTCACTGGTGATCACTGTAATACCTTTACACTAACACTATATACGTAGCTTCTGTGCATAATATCAGCATTGATCACTGTATTACCTGTTCACTGACAGCAAATACAGAGTTCCTGTGTACAATGACACTTAGTATTGTGTTTTTTTTATTAATGATCAGTATGTAGTATTCAGTCACTATGTGGTGGTAATATGCGATTTGTGTAACAGAGAGTCACCCCCCAGCCTGTACACAAGGACCATACTGTAATTGGACTTACATTATCATTCCTTGCCCTGTATCTGTTGTGGACATGCTTGTCTTTGTTCCACTCTGCACGGGGCATCTCCAATACACAAACCTGTACAGAGAATGCAGACAGGGTTTCTGGAATGTTCTGTTCTTAGTCCTTGGTGCTATGTGTAAGGGGGTGGGTGTTGGGATCAACCCCTTTATTGGGCAGAGATACTAAGAGTGGTAGGACAATAAGACACATAGTCAGTTAGTTGATGCTGTGTGCTTTGAAGGACAGGGATCTGCACCTGTGGCTGGATCCTGGTATCATGTATGGAGATTGGAGATTATTTTGCCACATAGAATTGTGATGTCTCACCACCCTACTGGATTTGAGGACTGAATCTAAAGACTGTTGTTGTGTGGTGACCTGCGAAGAACTGGGATCTTATGCTGAGGCGAGATCCCAGTGACCGTGTGAATTGTTAGAAGCGGCCACTTGGGACATTGTTGTGTCCCTCATCTGCTGGATCCATTTAATTCACCCAAGGACTATTTCTATATTTTCCTGGCGTCGGATTGCCAGGTGGCGCCCCCGGATTTGCTCTATTTGTGTGGACTCATTGTGGACTAATTACAGATGCTGCGGAATTACTTTCATTTGTGTTGTCCCAATTCCCTGTTCCAATAAATCTTTTTGGATTTGTTTATTGGCCTGGTGTCTCTACCTGCTCTGTCGCATACCCCATCACAACCTGGTCATGGTGTGGTAGTATTTGCTCCTTGTATGTGGTATTATTCGGTCACTATGTGGTGGTAATATATGGTCTGGTCATGGTGTGATGATATTTGTCCATTGTATGTTGTATTAAAGGAAAAATGTTTGTGACTCATTCCCTTAAAGAAAAATACATAAAAATATGTTTATTTTTAATAGTTTAGAGTAGAGTAGGGTTCGGCCAAAAGAGTCTACCATGTCATGGTGGCAGCTTAAAAATTCTTTTGGCCAGAACAAAAGCGGCTGGTTATGAATGTGATCTGGTGTTAGATGGGAACTGTTAATATCTGATTGGTGAGGACGTGGCGGAGAAGTTGAGTTTTTCCAAGAGTGGGCGGTGGGACGATGGAGGCACAGCTGGGGTTGAGCCTGGTTGGAGTCTCAAAGGGGCCTGAAAATTTTGCCAGTATGGGGCTCCGAAATTCCTAGTGGCAGCCCTGCTCTTCTGGCACCAAACCAAAATGTTTTACAAAGATTTGCTGAACCTGAACATCCGGAGGTTCAGCCATCACTATTTATGTTGCAGTTGTTTTTTACACCTTTGTTGAGTTAACCAGGAAAAGGATGATTCTTCTGCAGACTGAAATGAGTGCATGTATTAAAAATTTACTCCATTATACTCTATTTTTTGCATCACTGCATCCTTTACCTGATGGTATATCACACCCTGCACTTTTTTAAATACTATATTTTGGACTCACTTCCATGCGGTTGAGTTTCTTGTCTGATTCTGATTAAATTTCTTCAGTTTCAGTTGTTTTACCCTCTATGCTCTGATATCAATCCCATGATCATTCAGCACAGCATTATTTAGTTAGCAAGAGACAACGTAATTGCCACTGGGAAGACAATGTCATTATCCTCCCATCTATTTTCTTCTAAATAAAAAATATATCTTTGACTATAATTCTGTCTTATCATCGTCAGCAACTGTGATGGGAGTTTCTGTCTGACTCCTGTGGAGAACTTATGTGCAACAGTCAATAAAGTTTGATTAGACTGGGAAACTACCTTAAAGGAATTATAAAACAATTAACTCTCTAGGGATCAATTATATCTTCCTTAAAGTCTGTATCTCTGGATGTTTGAAATTATGTACTGTACATAGATCCATTTGATGTGAATTGGGCTAATCTGCAATACCTGAAACATCCTGTGGAAAGGTGTGACATTAATTATGGTAAAAAGATACCCATGTTTTTCTAATCTTGGTCAATCTGTTTAACAATATGCTTGAACTTGCAGGAGTCATTGCAAGCAATGGAGAAAGATGGAAAATCCTTCGCCGATTTTCTTTGACAACTTTAAGAAATTTTGGAATGGGAAAGAGAAGCATTGAAGAAAGAATCCAAGAAGAAGCCCAATGTCTAACTGAAAAATTAATGGAGGATAAAGGTTGGTTGAGTTCCAAAAAGGGATCTCATGGTCTCAGACCAGGCCATACATATTAGAAATATTTTAACCAATAATCAGCTATTCAGTCATGCCCATAATCATGCTTGTGTGTTCTTGGGGAACATTCCTGATTCTTGATTCTCCTTTTTCCAACTTCTACAATAACTAAACTGTCAGACTGGATCTACGGCTGATTCCTTGAATCAAAAGGTCACTATGCAATCTATGCAAACAAGAGGTCACTATGCAATCTGGACTACACTTCAGCAGTCACTGTGTAGCAACCTTTAACTTGGTCGATATTTTGCCTATGTCCCTAGTTAGTGTATTGTAGAGTTAAACAGTAACTAAACTATTATAAAAAAATAATTTTCCCCCACATGGAAATTAGTGAAACTTTTCGAATCAATGTGTTTGGGAATTTTTGTCTTATTTTTTGTATAAAAAAATCATGTAATTGGCTTCCATCCCCTACATTTTTCCCAGTCTATTTGCCTGGCTTTAGCTGCATTAATATCAGAATCTACTCATTTGGCATACTAATTCCGGTAGTGGTGGGTCAGCACCTGTGCTCTGCCTTTGTTACTGCCATCATCAACACGCCCAATGAGTGCATTTTGATATCAATGCAGCTAAAGACAGGAAAATTATATAAACAGACACAATTAAATAAAAGTTTAGTTATTCTGTAAACCCCTGACTGACAATCTTCTATATATATAGAAATGAGTGTATGTATGTGTGTGTATCAGCCACGCCCACTCCACATAGCAACCAATCACTAAGCATCTTTCATTTCACCAGAGCGGTTTAAAAGAAGCTGAGCTGTGATTGGTTGCTATGAGCAACAGTTTTCCTTGTAGACAGTTGTGGTAACTGAGGCCTATTATTCCTATCATTTCTATGAAATAACACAATTTATTACCGTGTGACACAGACCACCCTCTGACACAGACTGCAGGGGGAGCCCAGTATCACACAGGATAGGATTGGATACATGGCTCAGCAGTCAGTATCACATAGGATAGGATTAGATACACAGGTCAGCAGACTGTATCATACAAGATTGGATTAGATACACAGCTCAGCAGACAGTAACAAACAGGATAGGATTAGATACACAGCTCAACAGACAGTAACACACATGACAATTGGGTATTTGCGATACCTGTAAGCTTCCCCAAACCCTCATAGGGGCACCCAACCAACTTACCCACCAACTACTTGGGGCAGTCATCCTCATCCATAGGGCAATGTCTTTATGGTCCCATCTAATATTCGGCTGTGCCGCTTTGCGCTGGTGGAATTGCTCATCATATCTGAGCCAACCCTGACCACCAAACACCCTATAAGCCTCACCAATTGTATCCATGTAGCAAAAAAGCGCCAAACAGTTCTCCGGTGACTTCTCCCCAATGATGCTGGCTAGGATCGCGAAAGCCTGCAACCAATTATTAAATGTACGAGGAATCAACCGATGCCTCCTCCTTTCCTCGTCCTCTCCTTTTGACTCGTCCCTTCTTACCCTATCCAGATTAAAACGTTCAAGGGGGAGCAAGGAAAATATATCTACATATTCCCTGTTCCAAATCCTGTCTCTCACCACCTTTTTCAAATGCATACCTAAAGGTCCCTCAAAACAAACGTACACCTCTCCTCTAGCTGTGTCATCCAGCGGCGGTGCATCAACCCTCCCGTCATTTGCCGTCGTCAGCTGATGTCACGCTGACATTCGCAGATCCACCTGACACTAACTGTACAACCGAGTTGGCTGAACCTGTAGTCCCACTATCGCCTATAAGCCCAACCCCCGAGTTACCCACCCATGCAGATTAAGGTGAAGACTCGCCCTGACCCAAACCAGGTTCCCACAACTTCCACAACTCACTCAAACCCCGTAAAAACACATCCATACCGGCTCCTCCAGCGCCCCTCGCAAACACATTGCCACTCTCACTCACGCCTGATGCTAGTGCCAGTTGAACAGTAATGATTCTGCCTCATCTGACTGCCTGGGCGCTGTGATCCCAGCAGCTGCAAATTCGGAATCCAGATGCTGATAATTGCTGTTCTGCTCCAAGGTGTTCCGTGGACTCGCCATATCCGAGGATCCATACAGCTGGACTCTCTGGTCCGCTGCGCTGCCCACTGGAGTGTCGATCCTGAGGTGTGTAGGCTGCATAACTGCAACGCTTGATCCAGCCAGATGCTGCCCGCAGCTCTGATACCCGCTGTCTCCCTCCCCCCTTAGGCTACTATCATCTAGGGCCCCAAAACCCCTAGTGAACCCCGCCCGCTCATGCCTCCCTCCCCCTTCATGATGTCCCAGGACCCACAGGGCCCCACATGTCATAGTTTGAATAACCGGCAGCAGCCGGTAAGTGGGCGGAGCTACTGGGCCTGCGCTCCCCCACCGCTCCCTGACCTGCCGTCTGCTGAACTAATTCCCTCCTGGACTCTGCTATCTGCTGGGCTGCAGACCGCTCCTGACGTGGCTCTGCAATGGCCGAATTTGAACTTCCCGCCACTGCCGGCGGGTGGGCGAAGCCACCGCACCGAGTCTTCGGAGGAGGCGCCCGGCTTGCAGGCCCCCGTACAGGCTGATTCGGCTCCTGCAGCCACTGAGTGAGGCTTGTTCCTGGCTGGGCTCTCACTGCATCCCCGCCCGGTTCCACGCCATCCCCCCGCATCAGATGAGGGGGGGCGACCCCCCCGCTGCAGGTCCCGCAGTGACCGCGGATTCCTTCCAGATCCAGAACAGCGTGCCCTCGGCCTGCAGCCCACGTTCCCTGCCGGAGGGTCCCTGGAGGGGCTCCTCATTCTGCGCCGGACCAGTGGGGTTGCCTCAGGATTAAGGCGCTCCGGAGGCCTAGATCTCCGAGGCCGGCATCCTTCTTCAGCATGTCACTGCTCGGCTCCCCCACCTTGTAGCATGTATGGATGCCTGCCACCAACCAGCACCCCTCGAATCCACAGCATCTCGGAGCTGTTGTAAGATAGCTTCGACGTCCATCATGCAGGCATGTGCAGCTTGGTGTTGCTGTAGCAGGGGCACCTAAAATGGTTGCCCCGGAAACATGATCCCCTTTCTTGTAGCATTCCCCACAGGCTCCACCTTTCGCCCCTACTTACCCCATTCAGCCTTACTTCCCACCCCTGTCCTCTTTAGTTCCTTAACCCCAGCCGTGCCACACCTAATACCCCATTCAGCTCACTGTAGGTCCCCTCAACCCAGTCATGCTGGCCTCTCCTTAAAGCCTGCAGCCCAGTCCGGCCTTACTGGATAGGATTAGATACAAAGGTCAGCAGTCACTATCACACAGGATAAGATAAGATACACGGCTCAGCAGACTGCATCACACAGGATAGGATTAGATACACAGCTCAGCAGACAGTAACACACAGGATAGGATTAGATACAAAGCTCAGTAGACAGTATCACACAAAATAGGATTAGATACATGGCTCAACAGACAGTATCACACAGGATAGGATTAGATACACGGCTCAGTAGACAGTATCACACAAGATAGGATTAGATACACTGCTCAGCAGACTGTATCACACAGGATAGGATTAGATGCATGGCTCAGTAGACAGTATCACACAAGATAGGATTAGATACACGGCTCAACAGACATTATCACACAGGATAGGATTAGATACACAGCTCAGCAGACAGTAACACACAGGATAGGATTAGATACATGGCTCAGCAGACAGTATCACACAGGATAGGATTAGATACACAGGTCAGCAGACAGTAACACCCAGGATAGGATTAGATACAAAGATCAGCAGACAGTATCATGCAGGATATGATTAGATACACGGCTCAGCAGACAGTATCACACAGGATAGGATTCAATACATGGTTCAGCAGTCAGTATCACACAGAATAGGAGTAGATACACTGCTCAGCAGACAATAACACACAGGAGAGGATTAGATACATGGCTCATCATAAAGTAACACACAGGAGAGGATTAGATACATGGCTCAACATAAAGTAACACACAGGAGAGGATTAGATAGATGGCTCAGCAGTCAGTATCACACAGGATAAAATTAGATACACAGCTCAGCACACAGTATCACACAGGATAGGATTAGGTGCATGGCTCACCAGACAGTAACACACAGGATAGGATTAGACACATGGCTCAGCAGACAGTATTACACAGGATAGGATTAGAGACATGGCTCAGCAGACTGTATCACACATGATAGGATTAGATACATGGCTCAGCAGACAGTAACACACAGGACAGGATTAGATACACAGCTCAGCAGTCAGTATCACACAGGATAGGATTAGATACACAGCTCAGCAGACAGTAACACACAGGATAGGATTAGATGCAAAGCTCAGCAGATGGTATCACACATGATAGGATTAGATTCACAGCTCAGCAACAGGATGTGCCAAAGGAGAGGACATTTTCACTCCAAGAATTCCACTCATTCCATCTGATTTGCCTTTTGATTTTAAACACCTCCAGTTTCAACTTTGACTGCCATTTGCAATGTCCATTAACAAGGCTCAGGGAAAAGTCATTGAAAGTAGTAGGGATCGATTTGCAATCTCCATGATTTTCTCTTGGTCAACTTCACGTGGCCTGTTCAAGACTTGGAAATGCCAAAAATCTGTTCATCTTTGCCTCGAAAGGAATAAACAAAAATGTTGATCAAAAGGCTCTTGAATCAGTTGAAAATAAAATACTATCAATACTTAGGTATTTGTTTAGTTAATTTGTGCTGCAAATCTGTAGTGTTGAATATATGATGTGAAATGTTTTTATGTGCAATATAATCGTTATAATTTGTTATAACTAACCACAGTTAGTTACTATGCCCAGGTAATGCCGGGCTCTTCAGATAGTCTCTTTATATTTACCTATGTTACTGCAGACACTCCAATTAACCCAGAAAACATAATGCGATCTGCTGTTTCCAATGTCATTTGCTCTGTCGTGTTTGGGGAACGATTCGACTATGAAGATAAAAAATTCTTGACCCTCGTGTCCCATTTCAATGATATTATCAAACTTTTTAACAGCCCTTCTGGACAGGTAAATATTGCAAAAATTCTAAAACTATTTGGGTGTATTGTAATTAGCATGAATTCTAAAAATTAATGGGTTTTATCAACTTCTGGTCACATAGTTAAAGTCAAACTACTCAGTGTTTATTACACATATCTATGCATAGTAGATACCCATCTGTCTGGGTAATATAAGCATCAATAGACCTATGGTTGAATGCCTGGATACTTTTGCTCAGATTTTAGTTTTTAGCACAGAACAGGAACACAAGATCAATTGAGTGAGCCATTACAACTTTACAGACAGAATTGATAAAAAAAATTCCTACATTTTTGGTCTACAGCAACCATACAGACAGGGGCTTTACAATAGGAGGTGCAAAGGTGGCACTTGCTTCCAGGTCATATATTTCATCAAACATTGCTTGGCCACATAAGAACACATAGATTTGGTAGTTTATAAAGAAGTAGTGGGCAAATAGAATTAATCAGGCTGCAAAAGGTTTCTTTATAGTCTGCAACCCCAGAGATAGAAAGGTTTGCATAGAAACTGTAGACACAAAAAGGTAGAAGATTTCTCACTTAAAACTTTCCGCAAATTATGTTTCTTTTATGCTTTAGACGCCTTGAAGCAATACCAACAAATTTTCTGGAAATGTGGAGATATTCTTCAAAATTATTGAAATTGTAGAAGTATATCGTTATTATAGATTGGATTATTCTTTTTCTACTGCTTTTCTCTTTTCCATCAGTTTTTTAACATGTTCCCAACCATAATGTCCTACCTTCCTGGTCCTCACCAGAAGATTTTCACAGTTACAAACAACCTGAAACAATTTATTAAAAAGATGATAAGCACCCATCAAGCCACCCTGGATGAAAACTTTCCTCGTGACTTCATAGATTGTTTCCTCATGAAAATGAAAGAGGTGAAAATGTAGATGTAAAAATTTTTCCAAGGTATCTAAATTAAGTAATTTTTGAGAAAACTTTGAAATCAATGTAACCTCAATGAGCAACTACTAAATTTCTAGCAGTTGATTACATAGTATATTGTCAATTTTTGATCATTAAAATATTGATGAATTCAAATTTTTAGGAAAAAGAGAATTCAGATACAGAATTTCATGAGAAAAACCTAGAGGCAACGATATTTGACTTATTTTTTGCTGGAAGCGAGACGACAAGTCTGACTCTGAGATATGGTTTTCTAACTCTATTGAAATATCCTGAAATACAAGGTGATTATTCTAATGTAATTTTTAACCTTTTTTGGTAATATTCTTCTTACAGGATCATAGCTACAAGAAGTACAAGGGTAAACATCAAGCCCACGTCTTAACCCCTTAAGGACCAAGCCACTTCATAGGTTAATGACCAGGCCTTAATCTTGAAATCTGACCACTGTCATTTTATGTGGTTGTAATTCTGGAACGCTTCAATTGATCCCACTGATTCTGAGATTGTTTTTTCGCGACATATTGTACTTTTTGAGAGTGGTAAAATTTCTTCAACATTTCTTGTGTTTAGTTGTGAAAAAAATGTAAATTTTGCAAAAAATTTTTAAAATTTCACAACTTTCAAACTTTTAATTTTTATGCCACTAATCAGAGCGTTATGTCACACAAAATAGTTAATAAATAACATTTCCCAAATGTGTCCTTTGCATCAGCACAATTTTTGAAACTTTTTTTGTTAGGAAGTTATAAGGGTTAAAATTTGACCAGCGATTTCTCATTTTTCCAACAAAATTTACAAAACCATTTTTTTTGTAGGGACCACCTCACAATTGAAGTCCCTTTGGGGGCCTACATAACAGAAAATACCCAAAAGTGACACCATTCTAAAAACTGCACTCCTCAAGGTGATCAAAACCACATTCAAAAAGCTTATTAACGCTTCAAATGCTTCACGAGAATTGAAGCAATGTGGAAGGAAAAATGAACATTTAACTTTTTTTCACAAAAATTTTACTTCGGACACAATTTTTTATATTTTGTCAAGGGTATCAGGAAAAAATGAACCACAATGTTTGTTGTGCAAGTTCTCCTGAGGACAACGATACCCCATGTGTGGAGGAAGACTACTCTTTAGGCCCATGGCAGTGCTTGGAGGGTAAGGAGCACCATTTGAGGTTTTGAACATAAAATTGGCTGGAATCGAGAGCGGACATCATATCGCATTTGCAGAGCCTCTAATGTACCTAAACAGTGGAAACCCCCTATAAATGACCCCATTTTGGAAACTAGACCCCACAAGGATCTTGTCTAGATGTGTGGTGAGCACTTTCCATAAATGACACCATTTTGCTTCACAGAATTTGATAACATATAGCCATGAAAATTAAAAATCACATTTTTTTCTCAAAAATCATATTTTAGCTCCAAATTTTTTATTTTAACAAAGGTAGCAGGAGAAAATAGACCCCAAAAATTGTTGTGAAATTTCTTCTGAGTTCACCAATACCCCACGACCTGGAAGGGAAGGAGAATTTTTGACTTTTTGAACACATAATTGTCTGGAATCAAAAGCGGATGCTATGTCATATTTGGAGGGCCCCTGATGTGCCTAAACAGTGGAAACCCCCCACAGGTGATACCATTTTGGCAACTAGACCCCTCAAGGAACTTATCTAGATGTGTGCTGAGCATTTTGAACCACCAGGTGCTTTACAGAAGTTTATAACAGAGCTAAGAAAATTTTTAAAAAATACATTTTTCCTGCAAATTTTTGTCTTTTAGCCCCAATTTTTTTATTTTCTCCAGAGTAACCGGAGAAAATGGGCCCCAGAATTTGTTGTGCATTTTCTCCTAAGTGTGCCAACACTCCATGTGTGGGTGAAAACTACTCTTGAGGCACAGTGAAAAAAGCTCAAAAGGGAAGGAGCACCATATTGTAGTGCAGATTTTACAAATATGGTTTGAGGGTGCCTTGACCCACTGGGAGAGCCCCAGAGGTGCCAGAATAGTAGAACATTCCATAAGTGACCCCATTTTACAAACTACACCTCATAATGAATTAATCTAGGAGTGTAATTACCATATTGATACCAAGGGTGTGTCACAGAATTTTATACCATTGGGCAGTGAAGAAAAAATAAAAACAAAATAGTTTTTGCATCACCATATTTTGAGAACTATAATTTTTCCAGATTTCGGCCCAAAGGGTCATGTGAGGGCTTGTTTATTGCGGGATAAGCCGACTTTTTTGGTACCATTTTCGGGCACATGATATTTTTTGATGGATTTCTATTCCAATTTTTGTGGAGGCAGAATGAACAAAAAGCAGCAATTCAGAAATTGTATTTTTTTTCTCCATTTTGCGTGTGATAAAATTGATAAGGCCACTTTATTCTTTGGGTCAGTATGATTACATCGATACCACATTTATATTTTTTATGTTTTGGCAATTTTACACAATAAAAACTTTTATAGAAAAATTTATTTTTGCATTGCTTTATTTTGAGACCTATAACCTTTTTATTTTTCCGCTGATAGAGCTGTATGGCAGCTTGTTTTTTGCAGGACAAGATGGCTTTTTCAGTTATATTATTTTTATTTAAATTCGTCTTTTTGATCCAGTTTTGTTCCACTTTTTCCAAGCGGTATGATAATAAAGAATAATTTAGCTACTTTTTTTGCATTTATTTACAGCGTTCACTGAAGGGGTTAACTAGTGTGACACTTTTATAGACCGGATTGTTCCAAACGCAGCAATACCAAACGCGTGTACATTTTTTGGTTATTTAATTTTTTTTACATAAAAATGTATATTTACTAGTGGATTTTTATTATTATTATTATTATTATTATTATTATTATTTTGTACTTTTTTTTTACATTTTTTTTAGAAAAAATGTTTTCTTTTTTACCTAGTCCCTTTATGGGACTTTCATTCTATTTTAACTTTGATTGCAGGTAGAATACATTGCTATGCACTAGCACTGCACTGCATTATTCCTATACTCAAAGCTTCTGACACCATGCTGTGAGCATGGTCTCAGAGGCTTTCTGTAGCTGGATGACCCCAGGTCACCATGGCAACAATCGAGCAGGGATGCCAATGTGAAGGCAGAGGGAGCTCCCGTCCCTCTGCCTCACTCCTGAACGCTGCGATTGCGCTCGGTCGCAGCAATTAGGTGGTTAACAGCCAAGGATGGTGTGAGCTTCTGCACTGATCGGACAGTAAGTGCTGATATTTTAGCATCTCCTGCGCGATCATGTTCTGATTGGTCAGTCAGATTGACTGACTGATCACAGTGATCTTGGCACAGGAACCCACGGCATGGGTCCCCTGCACCTCTTCCCATGCCTCTCAGCTGTCACAGACAGCTGTCGGCACTGAACTGTCACTGTGTGTTTACACACAGTGATAGTTTAAATGCATGACAGACACAGTTTGTTCTGGTGCAGGAACTGACATCCTGCCATGACGGACTGTGTCCATCATTGGATGTTAAGGGGTTAAAGAGGACCTGCCACTTGTCATAAAAATTTTGTTTTGTTCTTACCTGGTGCAAATGGCGCTGTTCTCTTGTTCACCTCTGTGTTCTTCAGATATGATCCCTCTTCCCTGGCATGGTCCTCACGAAGATATCCATAGAAAAGTAATGAGGATCACGTCTACTTCGCTAAAAAGGCTAGATTTTTATACAGGTCAGAGAAGACAGATACAGGACCAAAAAAAAGTAAAAAACTATGCCAGATTCAGGGAAACAGAGGCATTTGCACCAGGTTAATAAAAATACATGTTTATGACAAGTGACAAAACTTTGTTTACACCTAATAAGACAAAAATTACTGACAATTAAGAAAAAGCCTATAGATTTCTACAGGTGCATTATTATTTCTCCATGTTATATGGTTCTGTGGACATTAGGCTGGTTTCACACTTGCGTTTTTTTTAGCGGTATTTTAGCGCTAAATAGCGCATGCGTTTTTTTTTCCTATACTTTGCATGGGATGCGCTTATGTGCGCATACACATGCGTTTGTACGCGTTTTTCCGCGCATGCGTTTTTTTGCGGTATGCTCTCGGGCGCACAAAATGCAACCTGTTGCATTTTTTGGGCGTCCGACTTGCCTCAAAAAAACGCATGCGCGCGCAATGCGTTTTTTTACAGCAAGACACCCATTAGCATATGTGCGCATTGGCATGCTTATGTATGCGTTTTTTTGCACATGCGTTTTTTTTTTACCATTAGTTTAGACAATGGAATTTAGGAGTTTGGGTTAGAGTTAGGGTTAGTTAAGGGGGTTTAGGGTTAGGGTTAGGGTTAGGGTCAGGGTCAGGGTTAGGGTTAGGATCAGGGTATGGTTTGGTTAAGGGTTAGGGTTAGGGTCAGGGTCAGGGTTAGGGTTAGGATCAGGGTATGGTTTGGTTAAGGGTTAGGGTTAGGGTCAGGGTTAGGGTTAGGGTCAGGGTTAGGGTTAGGGTTAGGGTCAGGGTCAGGGTTAGGGTTAGGGTTAGGGTCAGGGTTAGGGTTAGGGTTAGGGTCAGGGTTAGGGTTAGGGTCAGGGTTAGGGTTAGGGTCAGGGTTAGGGTTAGGGTCAGGGTTAGGGTTAGGGTTAGGGTCAGGGTTAGGGTTAGGGCTAGGGTCAGGGTTAGGGTTAGGGTTAGGGTCAGGGTTAGGGTTAGGGTTAGTAAAGTCATGGTTTGGGTTAGTGTGAGGGGCCACCTAATGTTTGGAAAAAACGCAAACGCGGTAAAAACGCACTAAAAACACATACAAACGCATAAAAACGCTGCGTTTTTCTCATGCATGCTCATAAAAATGCTTGAAAAAAACGCAGCAGTTGTATGCTTTTGTATGTGTTTTTTCAATGCGTTTTTTTGCGGGAAAAACGCGCTGCAAAAAAAGCAAGTGTGAAACTAGCCTTAGTTTGGTTTTAATAAGTTTATACAATTATAAAATATACTCACTGAAATAAATCCTGTCTTTGTAAATTTCAGAGAAAATCCACAAAGAGATTGACAATGTAATAGGCAAAGATCGCTGTCCATCAATAGAAGACAGGAGTAAAATGCCATATACAGAAGCTGTAATCCATGAGATCCAAAGATTTGCAGATATTGTCCCAGCAGGATTGCAGCACGCTACAAGCAAGGACACAACATTTAGAGGCTATCACATTCCAAAGGTGTAGTAACCCAGTCTTATCAGCTTATCGACTCACCACTTTATATACTACTATTTTCAAGATTAATACTTTCTACTTCAAATCTTGTATTACGCGTATTATTACTACTCTGCAAACTTTGCGACTAAGGATCTATTAACAATGCGTGATATGAAACATTAAAGGGATGTTACCACAAACAAAGTTAAATTTATTCAACATTTTAACCAATACATCTTTGAGTACTAATATTTTCCACAATTGGATGTGTTTAAAAAAATGTTCCTGTGCTGAGATAATCTTATTAGAGATGGGCACACCTCTGGCTGTTCGGGTCTGGTGGGTTCGACCAAACAGTTAAAAAAAATTTCTGGTTGTGCTACCAGAACAGTACCCAGACCCGAACCCTGACCCCATTCACTTGAATGGAGGCCTGTACATACAGTGTTTGCCATGCTGTCATGTGCATGACAGCGCGGAAACACCGCTTCTAATCCATGGTGAAATCATCCCCACCAATCAGAGAGCCGCGGTTCACACGTTGTCAAAAGACAGCATGAGCACTCAGCTGCAATCGGAGGTATAAAGCTTACCTCTGGTCACTGGAGTCAGAGGATGCAACTAATGATTCCATCATCCTGACACCTGCTGCCGCTAATAACAGTGAGAGCTGGAGTGGCGGATGGGTGTATTCATCAGCCGCTCCTGCGCTGTAAATAAATAAAAAAATAAAATGGCATAAATTCCCCTGTATTTTTGATAACCAACCAGGCAAAACTCACAGCTGGAGGCTGCAACCCTCAGCTGTCAGCTTCAGCAAGGCTGGTTATCAAGAATAGAGGGGTCTCGACGCTGGTTTTTTTTAAATTAAAATAAATAATTTAAAAAAGTGTGGGTTCCCCCCCAATTTTGGCACCCAGCCTTGCTAAAGCAGACAGCTGGGGGCTGGTGTTCTCAGACTGGTATGGGGCCATGGATATTGCCCACCCAGTCTAAAAATAGCAGCCTGCAACTGCCCAGAAAAAGTCACATCTATTAGAGGCGCCAATTCTGGCACTTTGCCCAGCTCTTCCCACTTGTCCTGTAGCAGTGGCAATTGGGGTTCATATTTGTAAAGTTGATGTCACCTTTGCATTGTCAGGTGACATCAAACCAATGGCTTAGTAATGGAGAGGCATCTATAAGACACCTATCCATTACTAATCCTATAGTTGTATGGTAAATAAAGATACATCCAAAATAAAGTCATTTCTTAGAAAAAAAACAAAACACAGTTTAACTTTTTTATTTAATCCCTTAGTGACAGAGCCAGTTTGCAGCTTAATGAACAGGCCAATTTTTACAATTCTGACCATCTGTCACATTATGAGGTTATAACTCTGGAACGCATTAACGGATCCTGCTGATTCTGAGAAAGTTTTGTCATGACATATTGTACTTCATATTAGTGGTAAAACTTATTCGATAAGTCTTGTGTTTATTTATGAAAAAAGCGGAAATATGGCGAAAATTTTGAAAATTTTTCAATTTTAAAACTTTAAATTTTTATGCCCTTAAATCAGAGAGATATGTCACTCAAATTTCTTAATAAATAACATTTCCCACATGTCTCCTTTAGATCAGCACAATTTTGGAAGCAAAGTTTTTTTTGTTAGGAAGTTATAAGGGTTAAAAGTTGATCAGCAATTTCTCATTTTTACAACAAAATTTACAAAACCATTTTTTTTAGGGCCCACATCATAATTAAAGTCATTTTGAGGGGTGTACATGACAGAAAATGCCCAAAAATGACACCGTTCTAAAAACTAGACCCCTCAAGGTGCTCAAAACCACATTCAAGAAGTTTATTAACCCTTTACTTGCTTCACAGGAACTAAAGCAATGTGGGAGGAAAAAATTAACATTTAACTTTTTTTTGCAAAAAAATTTACTTGAGAACCAATTTTTTTTATTTACACAAGTGTTAAAAGAGAAAATGAACCACAAAATTTGTTGTGCAATTTCTCCTGAATATGCTGATACCCCATATGTGGGGGTAAACCACTTTTTCAGTGCACGGCAGAGCTCGCAAGGGAAGGAGCCCGTTTGACTTTTTCAACACAGAATTGGCTGGAATTGAGATCGGATGCCATGTTGCGTTTGGAGAACCCCTGATGTTCCTAAACAGTGGAAACCCCCAACAAGAGACCCCATTTTGGAAACTAGACCCCTTAAAGAACATATCTAGATGTGTGGTGAGCATTTTGAACCTTCAAGTGCTTCACAGAAGTTTATAACGTAGAGTCGTGAAAATTAAAAATAATTTTTTTTCCCCAAAAATGATTTTTTAGCCCGCTATTTTTTAATTTCCTAAGGGCAACAGGAGAAATTAGACGACAAAAGTTGTTGTGCAATTTGTCCTGAGTATGCTGATACCCCATATGTGGGGGGAACCACTGTTTGGGCACATGGGAGACCTCAGAAGGGAAGGAGTACCATTTTGGAATGCAGACTTTGATGGAATGGTCTGTGGGCTTCATGTTGCGTTTGCAGAGCCCTGATGTACTTAAACAGCGGAAACCCCACACAAGTGACCCCATTTTGAAAACTAGACCCCCCCAAGGAGCTTATCTAGATGTGTGGTGAGCACTTTTAATCCCCAAGTGCTTCACAGAAGTTTATAATGCCTGGGCGTGAAAATAAAAAGTCTTTTTTTATTTTCACAAAAGTGATTTTTTAGCCCCCAATTTTTAGACCCCTAAAGTTGGTAAATAGTGGAAACCCCTCAATTATTGCTCCAACCCTAGCCCCAACACACCCCTAACCCTAATCCCAACCCTAACCCTAATCCCAACCCTAATCCCTAATCCTAATTCTAACCTTAATCCTAATTCGCCCTAACCGTAATTCTAACCCTAGCCCTAGCTCTAACCCTAGCCCTAACCCTAGCCATAACCCTAACCCTAACCTTAGTCCTAACCCTAGCTCTAACCCTAACAATAGCCCTAGCCCTAACCCTAGCCCTAACCCTAACCCTAAAGGAAAAATGAAAAAAAATATTTTCTTTATTTTATTATGTTTTCCTAGCTAAGGGGGTGATAAATGGGGGGTTATGTACTATTTTTTTTTTATTTTGATCACTATGATACTTTATCATAGTAATCAAAATGAATGAATGGAATCTGCCAGCCGAAGCCTGCAGATTCCCGGTGGGCGCACTGCGCATGCGCACGCCATTTTCTCCGGATCCAAGATGGCGGCGCCCACCAGAGGACACTGGCGGGACGCAGGACCACCGGGAGGTGACCCTGGAGCACAGAGAGGTACCGGGGGGATCGGGGACCCTATTTCTCTCTCCTCTGATGTGCGATCACATCAGAGGAAAGAGAATTTAAATGCAAAATCGCGGCTTTTTTTGCGATCGCCGTTATAGGGTTAATAACGGCGATCGCAAAAGCGGGGTCAGTAAAAACCGACCCAATTCATGTTCTCTGGGGTCTCGGCTACACCCTGCAGCCGAGACCCTGGAGAAAATATGACACTGGGGGGCGCTATTTATTTACTCCACAGCGCCATGAATTCACTGCGCTGTAGTTTAAGTACCCTTAATTACCGCCGTTAAAAGGCGTATCGGCGGTCGTTAAGGGGTTAAAAATAACAAACATAGTTATACTCACCTAATGCCTAATACCACCAAAGCCCTCGTTCTTCTGTAATAAAAGTAAAATAAAAAAAACAATATACCATATTGGAGCTCGCCGAGAATTTTTGGGGTTGCTCGGCGGGAGCTCGGGTCCCCAGTCTGCATGTTTGGTGCTCTTTACAGAGCCAATTGCAGGGATTGCCTACCACACACTGTAATGCCGCAGACATGTTGGTTGTGGCATTACAGTGATTGGCTGGCCGCACAGCGTCATCAGGTCTATTTTAGACCTGGTGCACCCTGCTCGTCACAGTTAGCTCTGGAATCACGCAGTGTAGAGAAAGTTGCTGCTGAGCTAGGGAGAGATTTATTTGCTTTGTAGTTAGTGTAGGTATACCACATATAAGGCTTGAGTCACACACAACCTATAAAAAATCGGTCCGTTTTTAATGGACCAGAATCGCATAAATGTTTCATGAACAGTGATCCGTATGTCATCTGATTGGAATGTGAGGATGCGATTTTCTCGCATCTAAGCATCCATGTGACATCCGTATGGCTTCCGTATGATGAGATTTCCTACATAGCATAATAGCCGCTAAACCAATTGCCAGCTTCTGTAAAATCAATACAAAACCCGACATGAAATGACACATGGTTTACATACAGTAATCCATTACATTTCATTTAGTTTTTATGTCTTTGACTAATAATTACATTAGTGTATGGGTGTAAAATTTTGGACATGTTGGTGTTAAATTAACGGATAAATTTGTTAAAAAAAATTGCGTGGGCTCCCGTGGTAATTTCTCCGCCAGAGAGGGAAAGCCAGTGAGTGAGGGCAGATTTTAATAGCCTAGAGAGGGACCATTGTTTTGCCCCCCCAGGTTAAAAAAGTCTGCCCCCAGCCACCACAGAAAAGATGCACCTTTTCTGGCACTTAGCCTCTCTATTTCCATGGCCTTTAGCAGTGGCTCATGGGTTAATAATAATGGGTTAATGTCACCTTGCTATTGAAAGGTGGCATTAAGCTGGGTTAATAATGGAGAGGTGTCAATAAGACACCTATCCATTATTAACCCTAGAATAGTAAAGGGTTAAAAAAGACACACACACATTAATTAAAAATTATTTTAATCAAATAATCACACAAAGTTTTTGACACAATTTATTATTCTGCTAATCCAAAAGAATCCCTTGTTGTCCTGTAAAAAAAACAAAAAATAAAAAAACAACAATATACATAACTCTCCGCTGTTCAGTCAGGTCCCCCGCTGCAATCCATCACAAGGGGTTAACTAGTTTACAATGGGGACCAGTGCTAATGCGACCGGCACCACTGTAAACCACTGCTGAATGAATGAAATCATCTCTGCCCAGACTCCCTGGCTGACTGGAGATGAACTAATAGGTGTGGGAAAGTTTCCAAACTTTTTCGCATGCTCCAGAGTTCAGCTCACGTCAGCCAGGGACTCTGCGCAGCCTCACTGACTACCGCTGACATCAGTGAGGCTGCGCGGAGTCCCTGGCTGACATGAAGTGAACGCGATAGCGTGGGAAAGTTTCTGAACTTTTTCCCATGCTGTCAGTTCACCTTAGGTCAGCCAGGAACTCTGCGCAGCCCACGTATAAAAAACTAAATGAAATGAAATGGTTTACTGTATGTATACCATGTGTCATTTCATGTCAGGTTTTGTAATGACTTTACAGAAGCCGGCAATTGATTTAGTTGCTATTATGCTATGTAGAACTCTATGAACTATAAATATATATATGTGTGTCTCAATGATACGTATATATATATATAATATATGTATTCTATGTGTATATAGCTATTCTATCTATTCTTCATTAAACATATCAGTGTGATTTTACTGTATTGCAAAATGAATTGCCGGCTTTTGTTAAAGGACACCAGTGCGTATTTCTCACAAGTCGCACTTGTGGTCGTGTGTAATCCGATTTTTTTCTTGCACTCATAGACTTGCATTGGCGAGTCTTGGCTGAGAATCGGTGACAATCGCAGCATGCTGCGATTTTCTCTGCCCGATTAAAACAGGCAAGAAAAAATCGGATGATGGGAGCTGACACATAGATTAACATTGGGACGAGTGCAATGCGATTTGTTATGGCATAGCACTCGTCCGTTTTTCTCGCTAGTGTGACTCCAGCCTAATACACATATCCATCTCAACTGACAGTCCTTCTGAGGACTAATAGCTGCATAGATATCAGTGCTAGGCAGGTAGGCAGTGTATGTGGAGACTGCAGTGCATTCAGCAATAGGGTCCATTCCAGTTCTGTCTGCTGCTGCTGCCTATCACAAATATTTGTAGACATAGCCGCAGATATCAGGGGCCAGGAATCATTTTTGTTATATAATCCTAATTATTAGCTTTAAAAAGCAATCCAAAGAACACCATTTTTATGCTCCATTTGCTTGTTGGCACTGCAGAAGGCAGCCAGATCCTTTCCATATTACATTCGTAAAAAAAAACAGCTATTTTAAGTAAACTGGGGTCTTGTCCGCCACATGGATCGCATATCCGTGCGGTCAAAATTGCACCATTTCAAGCCTCAATTTAAATTTTGTTGCACTGTCTCAGGCAAGTTATTACTGAAAAAAAATAGCTACCTACAGGGCAGATATTTTACACTGGGTTTTGTCCACCACACAGATTGCATATCAGTGCAGTCGAAATTGTGCCATTTCAGGCAACAAGTAAAATTTTGTTGTGGTATCTTAGGGAAGTTATTGACACCAGTTTGCTGAGAAAAAAATAGTTACTTACAAGTCAAATATTTTAAATTGGGGTTTTCCCTCAAACGGATCACATATACACTCGCTCCAAATTCAGCCATTTATAGTGAATGTGGAAAATATTGTACTCCATTTAAAATGGGCAAGCTGCATGGCAAGAGACGGGGAAGTGGACGTGATGGTGATGGTGCATGCAGAGGCCG
Organism: Dendrobates tinctorius; assembly: GCF_039654945.1. Taxonomy (NCBI): domain Eukaryota; kingdom Metazoa; phylum Chordata; class Amphibia; order Anura; family Dendrobatidae; genus Dendrobates; species Dendrobates tinctorius. Next base: position 28,493,631 of record NW_027361825.1, read on the forward strand.
AGGCTGAAATTGTGCCACAACAAGCGCCCACATCTTCTCGCCTGACCTTCCTGTCCCAATTACTTGGGGACCGCAGCATTACACCACAATTGAACCCAGAGCAGTGTCAAAAGGTTATTGGTTGGATAGCGGATAATACTTCCAGTCAGTTTGCCGCCAACACCACCCTGTCTTCTACATGGTCAAGTTTGAGTAGCCATGAGTCAGGACCGCATATTCCTCACCCTGATCCATCTTCCTCCCACCATGCTGAGTGCGCAGAGACAACTGATCCCACACTTGGACTCTCCGAAGAGCTGTTCACTTTTCCATTTATAGATTTTGGCCTCTCGCCCAGTCCACTTGAAGTGGGCAAGAGGAGATCACATGTAGTGATGCCCAAATATTTGAGCAGCCACGGTCACACAAAGGCAACGGTGGGAAAGTATTACAAGAGGTGGACAATGATGAGACTCAATTGCCAGAAAGGAGAAAAACTAACTCATGATGTAAAAAAGAAAACCAGGATTAATGGACATTTGTATATAAAAAAAACACTAAAATAAAAACAAAAATGTGTATAATAAAATAAGCCTTTATTGTAAATTTTGGCCAGACAACAACAGCAGCAATAGAAAGATATATATAAAAACATATAAATAATGTATAAATTGGCAAAAAAGACCACACAATTTATTAATTATCAAGTATCCATACTTATAATAATTTCACCACTGTACAGACAAGAATTGTTCAAATAAGGCATATATAATAGTCCCCATGTAGAGCAGCAGAAAAACGTAAAATAATGAGTGCAATAAATGGTGAAGTGATAAAAAATATATAAATAAAATAATGGAATAATCAAATACAGATCACTACACCAATAAAAATGTGAAAATCACTAATAAAAAATGTGTGTGCGTGTATGTGTAAACCAATATTAGTGAATGATACAAAAATTACTGTGAAATATATATATACGTATATACATATATATATACTGAAAAACTAAAGTGAAAACACTCAAAATAGTGAGGAATGAATGCAAAAAATAAAAACAAAAAATAATAAATGCTGAACTCACATGGAAAATACTGAAAAAATACAATAGCGCTGTATGGAATTTACATAGCTATATATTAAAATACATTATATAAAAAATGTTCCTTAAATAGTGATGCACTTGTGTAATTAATAACTAATATATTTTTTCAGTATTTTCCATGTGAGTTCAGCATTTATTATTTTTTGTTTTTATTTTTTGCATTCATTCCTCACTATTTTGAGTGTTTTCACTTTAGTTTTTCAGTATATATATATATATATATTTTTTTTTTTTTTTCACAGTAATTTTTGTATCATTCACTAATAGTGGTTTACACATGCACGCACACACATTTTTTATTAGTGATTTTCACATTTTTATTGGTGTAGTGATCTGTATTTGATTATTCCATTATTTTATTTACCGTATATGTTTTTTATCACTTCACCATTTATTGCACTCATTATTTTATGTTTTTCTGCTGCTCTACATGGGGACTATTATATATGCCTTATTTGAACAATTCTTGTCTGTACAGTGGTGAAATTATTATAAGTATGGATACTTGATAATTAATAAATTGTGCTGTCTTTTTTGCCAATTTATACATTATTTATATGTTTTTATATATATCTTTCTATTGCTGTTGTTGTTGTCTAGCCAAAATGTACAATAAAGGCTTATTTTATTATACACATTTTTGTTTTTATTTTAGTGTTTTTTCATATACAAATGTCCATTAATCCTGGTTTTCTTTTCTAAATCATGAGTTAGTTTTTCTCCTTATGTATACCGGATGGTCTGCCATCCACTTTTGAAAGAAACACATCGGTCACTCATTAAATTATATTTTGTTGTATATTATTGATTCATTGTACATTGCTGTTGTTTCTTTTTTCTCTTCAATTGCCAGAAAGTCAGGAGGAGGACAAGGGTGCAGAAGGACGAGGTGGTGGATGATATAGTAACTGACCCAAGCTGGCATGAGGACATGCACAGCGAGGACAGCAACACATAGGGGGATGGAGGCGTAGCACCTGAACAATCAGGAAGAAGCAGTGTGGAGGCCGCAAACAGAAAGCGGGCAACCGTTCCCTGTAACACCAACACGATGGAAGTTGCCAGTCCAACTATTAGGTCTTTCCGAGTCTGGTTGCTTTTTAAAGACTCTGCCAATAGCCCCACAGAGGTCATTTGCACCACCTGCCATGCCAGCATCAGCAGGGAAGCAAAGCTACCAGCCTGGCCACCACCAGCATGATTAGGCACATGGTAGCAAAGCACCCGACTTTGTGGGCCAAACCCCAGGGTCTATGAACAGTGTCTGCGAGCGACACCATTGCTTCTTCCACTGTTGTGTGTGCAAGCCAATCCCCTGTCCATGGTGCATGGAAAGATACTTCCTGCCCTGCACCTGTCATTGCACACACTCGACTAGCACCATCATCAAGCAATTCCATGTCCTTGTGATAGCGCATTGTCCAGTTGTCCATACCCCATTCCTTGGAACGCAAGCGCAAATATGCAGCCAACGCCCCACAGGCCACACTACTAAGATGGATGCTTTCTGCAACCTGATGGAGGCGGCCATCCCTCAGTACTCGGTTTCCAGACGCCACTATTTCTACTGGTGTACCGTCCCTGCATTACACAAATATGTGTAACACAACAATAGCCATGCCCTCAACAATGCAGTTACTGGGAAAGTCCACCTAACCACAGACACATGGACAAGTACTTGTGGGCAGGGATGTTACATCTCACTGATGGCACACTGGGTTAACATAGTGGAAGCCGGGACCCAGTTGGACCTTAGGATGGAACACGTCCTCCTGACGCCGAGGATTATGGGCCCTACATCAATCAGGGTTGCCCCCACAGTCTACAGCTCCTGCACCTCATCCTCCACCTCCTCCTCCTCTTCAGCCTCCATCTCCGAAACGATCACATCAGTCACAAGCTGGAAGTACTGCAGCACTGCCTCAGCCAAGCGGCAACAGGCTGTGCTGAAGCTAATATGCTTAGGTGACAAAGCACACAATGCATTCCGGGGATCAACCTGGGCAACCAAAGTCTGTACGGGCCTTGGCAGGGAGTGCACAAACCGGTCCATCACCGCCTGTTCTACCAGCTGCGCAGACGTAGAGGACTCTGGCTGCAGCCACTTGTGGACCAGGTGCAACACATAAAGCATTTGGCAGCACAATGGTTTGTCCTGGTGATATGCCCAACGGTGAACCCGCTGTGCCCTGAGAGTCATTGTTATCCCCAAGCGTGCATGAATCTCTAATTTTAGCTTGCCATACTCTTTAGCATCCTTCAAAGCTAAATCATAGTATGCATTCTGGGGTTCCACCGTCAAGTATGGCACCAGTACTTCTGCCCTCTGCGCTAGCAGGAGTTTCTCCCTCTCGGCAACCCTTTCAAACACCGTCAGGAAAGCCACAACATTGCATTTCTCCATTGTAGATTCTTCAGCCTCAACAATGCAGTTCTCCACTGCACGTTGTTAAGCTTCAACACTGCAATTCTCCATTGCAGGTTCTTCAGGCTTAACACTGCAATTCTCCACTCCCGGGTCTTCAGGTTCAACACTGCAATTCTCCACTGCACGGGTCTTCAGGTTCAAGACTGCAATTCTCCCCTGCTGGGTCTTCAGGCTCAACACTGCAATTCTCCACTGCACGTTCTTTGGCCTCAACATTGCAAATCTCTGTAAGTGTAGGTCAGGACTGTAGTCGTGACAAGAGACACTGAAGCATCTGTGTCCCGACCTTTCCTCACAGAAAACTGTATTCCTCTTCTCAGCGTACCTGCATCTCCAGGTTCAGGCCCCCCAGGGCACTTCCCAGGAGGCGATGGTCTCTCTTCTAGGTGACCCTCAGTAATGGAGACACTGTCCAGGATAACTTGAACATTCTCTTTACATAATACTTCACACATAGCATCCACTGTTGGCACATCATGAAATTCATTTGTCTCCTCATCTTTCCCTGCTTTGCTATTGCTTCTGTGTGGCACAGTCAGGACCGGACCGTCTTAGACTGCTCCCCAGTTCCTTCCTGGCCTAACCTCGCAATGATGACAATTCCTTCTGCCCATTTCGCCCCAGGCTCAAAATTATCAGTCACCCGGTTTGGTTGCCTCTGGTAAAGCATCCGGCTCATCAGTACCATTCTCGTCTAAGCTCCAACTTCCTTCAACTCCTCACTCCAACTGACTCCTGCCCTAAAGGCGACTGCCCAGGCTATGAGTCACCACATCTTTTTCCTTCTGTACTGGCCCACTGCAATGATGCACAGTGGCCATGGATAATGTGGGTTGCAGCTATTAAATGTTGGGTGGCTGCTGAGCCGTCCTGGGCCTAGAGTCCATATGGACACTTCGGGCACCCTGGCCCTGTCTGACTAAACTTCCCTAAGACATGCCGCTTACCACCAGGCAGCCCCTCCTACATTAACTCCCTATAACCTTACTATGAACTATGCCATTAGTGCACACTAGTATGCCCCCATCTAGTGGTTCCCACAAGTACTACAGTTACCCTAGTTACAAAGAACTGCAAACACTATAATGCCCCCCTCTATTGTCCAAAGAGTGCAATAGACTTTCCCTACCAAATGAACATAAATATAATACTCAATAACACGTATAGGAATGCAACATCATTTACAAAGGTATACAAGCAATGGTAAAACATACGAATGTGGCAGTACCAAAAATGTGAGCTGTAATACATATTGCTATGTAGCAGTACCACAAATATTAATATAGACATTACAAACATTAGCACACTAAGAACAATTAAAAGAAGGGGAGCAAGGCGGTAATTCTATCTCACCCCCTTACATATCCACTGCAGGTTCTTCAACCTCAACACTGCAATTCTCCACTGCCGGGTATTCAGCCTTAAAGGGAACCTGTCACCCCCCAGGCATTTTTAAGTAAAAGAGCCACCTTGTGCAGCACTAATGCTGCATTCTGTCAAAGTGGCTCTTTTATTTAGCGTCCCTTCCACCGCAGATTTAAGCGTTTTTAAAATTTGTCAGATATACCCGGAGTTTGTTCAGTGGACAGGTCTTTCCCCCTCGAACACAGACGCCTCACATCCATCAGTCATGTCCTCCTTCAGTCTTTGCTCCGCCTCCTCAGCGTTCATTTCAAATCCTGGCACCTGCGCTGTACTATATTTTCTTGGGCATGCGCAGTTAGCGATGCCCGTGCTCTGACATCACATCATGTCCTTTCTATCGCGCCTGCGTGGGCGCGCAGCCAGAGATCCTGCCCCGCAGTCTCTTCTGATTTATTCACACTGCGGGGCTGGGAATCTTGGGCATGCGCAGTAGTTCTCTGCGGCTCTCCCTCAAATCCCTTCGCATCTTTCCTACTGTGCAGCGTCATAGGAATCGTCAGCTCATCACTACTTCCTATGAATCTGCACAAAAGGAAAGAGGCGGAGGGATTTGAGGGAGAGTCACAGAGAACTACTGCTCATGCCCAAGATTCCCAGCCCCGCAGTGTGAATAAATCAGAAGAGACTGCAGGGCACGTGTCCACGCAGGCACGATAGAAAGGACATGATGTGATGTCAGAGCATGGGCAGCGCTAACTGCACATGCCCAAGAAAATATAGTACAGCGCAGGCACCAGGATTTGAAGTGAATGCTGAGGAGGTGGAGCAAAGACTGAAGGAGGACATGACTGATGGATGTGAGGTGTCTGTGTCCAAGGGGGAAAGACCTGCCCACCGGACAAACTCCAGGTACATCTGACAAATTTTAAAAATGCTTATTTCTGTGGTGGAAGGGACGCTAAATAAAAGAGCCACATTGACAGAATGCAGCATTAGTGCTGCACAAGGTGGCTCTTTTACTTAAAAATGCCTGGGGGGGTGACAGGTTCCCTTTAACACTGCAATTCTCCACTGCCAGGTCTTTAGCCTAAACACTGCAATGCTCCACTGCAGGTTCTTCAGGTTCAATACTGCAATTCTCCAATGCAGGTTCTTCAGTCCAAATTTGGAGCACACCTTAAATTCACTGCATAGGCAAATAGTATGGGAGTACCAACTTCCTAATAATGGCAACATTGCTTTCAGGTAGCTCTCCTGTACATCTCTTCAAAGGGTTATTGTGGTGAATCCAAATTTGGGGCAGGTGTTGCATACACTGCACAGGCAAACAGTATGGGAGTACCAACTTCCTAACAGAGGGAACATTGCTTTCAGGTGATCATCCTGTAGGTGTATTCAAAGGGTTATTGGTGTACGGCCAAATTTAGAGCAGGTGTTGCATTCACTGCATAGACAAACAGTATGGAAGGACCAATTTCCTAATAATGGGAACAATGCTTTCAGGTGGCCATCCTGTACATATCTTCAAATGGGTATTGGGGTGCATCTAAATTTGATGCAGGGCAGGCCTTGCATTCACTGCATAGGCAAACAGTATGAGAGTACCAACTTCATAATAATGAGAACATTGATTTCAGGAGGCCCTCCTGTACGTCTCTTCAAAGGGGTATTGGGGTGTGTCCAAATTTTGGTCAGCCCTGCCATTCACTGCATATGCAATAAGAGTATAGGAGACCCACTGTTTAATAATGGGAACAACAAAGCATAGTAGGCTGATGGATGAATAGTAAAGGCCGCCTGATGCCCCCCAAAAAATAGGCTTTGTCCCTCCTTGGTAAATGAAACAGGATGTGTCTGATGATGTGTCATACACCACATGGCCAGATAATGTTGTAAAATGTTAAAATGGCATTTCCCAGTGAATGCATTTGTCTTGGTTGAAAGCAATGCAAAAGTTGAAAAACGCATCACAAACGGCTACGTGTGAATATAGCCCAAGTGGTGGAGGAGCATTTTTGTTTTGGGTTATTTAATTTGCCTTATATACAAGTCATTACCCTGGAAAAGATGTTCCTTAACATATTTCACAGGGAAATCCATTTTGGTTTCGTTTTTTTGTATGTTTTATTGTGAGTCTGCAAAAGTGGCGCAATACTCTGACAACATTGTTCACAGCAGTGACCTGCGAGTCAGAATTGCTTCCAGGGGTCTTCCCCATGCCGTTCCAATGTAATCTGAGCACTGTTCTCATCAATCTCTGCAATTTTTAGTCCACCTGCAAACCGCCGAGGGGGGGCTGGAAAAATGCTCGAGTTTCCCATAGACTTACATTGGGCTCTTTGCTCGGGTCGAGCACCTGAGCATTCCAATTTGCTCGACCCGAGCAACGAGCATCCAAGCATTCTAGTGCTCGCTCATCACTATTCGTCGTGCATAAGCTGCCATTTTTCTTGACAGTGCAGGACAATGTGCTACTAAGAATGATGAACTTTTGGGAAACCTGAAAGATTATTGTATCTGATGAATAGGCGTTTTGCTCATACATCGTTGTCAGCCTGTTTAGACTGCACGATTATATAGAAGCAAGCATTCCTAGGTACACTTGCTTGCTGATATGAATTCAATGCAAATGGACCATAAAAGAGTTGTCCACTCTTCAGGCAACCCCATGTCAATGATTATTTACCCCAGTAAAATAATAACACCTATACTCACCTTTGGTGTGGGGGCACTTCCATCGGTGTCAGCACAGGCTCTCCCGGGGTCGCTGATTGACCCCAGTCATGGTGTGACATAATGTCACATGAGCCCCGAGAGAGCAAGTGCTGACACCGCTGGAACAGACTCGGCACCAGAGGTCAGTATAGGTGTTATTTTTTTACTTGTTGGAAACATATTAATTAAGAATGGATTGTCCAAGTAGTTGACAACCCCTCAAAATATAATGCCTGTAAAAATACTACAGTCCTCTGAAACCCAAAGCCAAACATAAAGAAAATGTGTTGATCTGTCTAACGTCTTGGTTCCAAACATCTGATCATTTGACATCTAAACTTGACTTAACACTTTCTAGATCTATAGTTTACATTTCATACACTTAATTACAGGGAACTATGGTGCTTCCGATCCTGACCTCTGTTCTGAAAGACTCCAAACTATTTAAGAATCCAGATGAATTTGATCCAGGACATTTTCTCAATGAAAAGGGCTCCTTTAAGAAAAGTGATGCATTTATGCCATTCTCTGCAGGTAAGAGATATTGTTCACCTCAGATCGTTTCAAAGGTAACGCTGACTACAAATATCATTTACTATACAAGTTCTTTGTGAATGGATTGTTAGTGCTCATTTGTGACCACTGCTCCATTCACTTCCATAGGTTTATAGAAGTATTAGTGCACATACACTATGTGACCATCAATCTTACACAATAGAATGCAGTGAGACTCCTAAAATTTGGAAAGGGGATTTGACTTTCATAGAATAAATTTAGTGTGATTCGAATTTGTTACAAGGTCGTTAAAAAAAATAATATTTCTTATACTCACCTGTTATGATTGAGTCACCGTAGGAGGCAAAAACAGAAATGCTAGCTAAGTCCAGAAAACCAGAGAGGTTGGCAGCTATCGGATTGCAGACCCCTGAACCTATCAACATAACTAGCAGTAGCCGTGGGGGGTTCCTACGATGCCCTAGACCCCTCGATCACAGCTGGAGGACTAAATAGCCTAAAGACAGAAAGGGAAATCTAAACTGCCCCAGAGCAGACCCCAAAGCAAAAGGCAGCCCCCCACATATAATGACGGTGAAGAAAGAAGAAAGAACACAACACAGACAGAAAGATAGACTGAGCAAAGACGGTGCCCAAGCTAACTAGATAGGAAAGGACAGGAAGGCTGCTGTCTGCAATCCGTGAAAAACCCTATGAAAATATGAGCCAACAGACTGACAGTGAAAAAGGCCCTGAAGACGCTAGGCTTCAAAAAGACTATGTCAGTACTCAGGAATATTCTGAAGACAGAGCAACAGGCAAAAGGAGATTCAGCTCACCCCAGCAGGGAATGGCAGAATCCAGAAAAGCAGGGCAAACAAAAACAAAACACAAATGCTAAAAGGCAAAGCAGAAAACTTAGCTTTAGAGGAGCAGGAATCAGACTGTTCTCCTAGAAGTCCACAGAGAAATCACCAGCAGGGCAGAAGGGCGTCGGCAGCCTTATATCCAGTCCGTGACTCCACTCAGCCAGTCATCATCATTAGGCTCAGGTGCCTGATAATCAGGCTCATTACCTTCCTTTACCAGAATAGGGAGTTCACCAGACCTCAGTGACGAAGGGGAAAATGAACTCACAACACTCACCTCATCACATTGTAAATATCAAGATATCGTTATGTTCAAACTTCTATTACCTGGAGGTAGATACAGTTGTGGCCAAAAGTATTGATACCCCTGCAATTCTGTCAGATAATACTCAGTTTCTTCCTGAAAATGATTGCAAACACAAATAATTTGGTATTATTATCTTCATTTAATTTGTCTTAAATGAAAAAAACACAAAAGAGTATGAAGCAAAAAGCAAAACATTGATCATTTCACACAAAACTCCAAAAATGGGCCAGACAAAAGTATTGGCACCCTCAGCCTAATACTTGGTTGCACAACCTTTAGCCAAAATAACTGCGACCAACCGCTTCCGGTAACCATCATTGAGTTTCTTACAATGCTCTGCTGGAATTTTAGACCATTCTTCTTTGGCAAACTGCTCCAGGTCCCTGATATTTCAAGGGTGCCTTCTCCAAACTGCCATTTTTAGATCTCTCCACAGGTGTTCTATGGGATTCAGGTCTGGACTCATTGCTGGCCACCTTAGAAGTCTCCAGTGCTTTCTCTCAAACCATTTTCTAGTGCTTTTTGAAGTGTGTTTTGGGTCATTGTCATGCTGGAAGACCCATGACCTCTGAGGGAGACCCAGCTTTCTGACATTGGGCCCTACATTATGCTGCAAAATTTGTTGGTAGTCTTCAGACTTCATATGCCATGCACACGGTCAAGCAGTCCAGTGCCAGAGGCAGCAAAGCAACCCCAAAACATCAGGGAACCTCCGCCATGTTTGACTGTAGGGACCGTGTTTTTTCTTTGAATGCTTCTTTTTTTCTCCTGTAAACTCTATGTTGATGCCTTTGCCCAAAAAGCTCTACTTTTGTCTCATCTGACCAGAGAACATTCTTCCAAAATGTTTTAGGCTTTTTCAGGTAAGTTTTGTCAAACTCCAGCCTGGCATTTTTATGTCTTGGGGTAAGAAGTGGGGTCTTCCTGGGTCTCCTACCATACAGTACCTTTTCATTCAGACGCCGACGGATAGTACGGGTTGACACTGTTTTACCCTCGGACTGCAGGGCAGCTTGAACTTGTTTGGATGTTAGTCGAGGTTCTTTATCCAAAATCCGCTCAATCTTGCGTTGAAATCTCTTGTCAATTTTTCTTTTCCGTCCACATCTAGGGAGGTTAGCCACAGTGCCATGGGCTTTAAACTTCTTGATGACACTGCGCATGATAGACACAGGAGCATTCATGTCTTTGGAGATGGACTTGTAGCCTTGAGATTGCTCATGTTTCCTCACAATTTTGTTTCTCAATTCCTCAGACAGTTCTTTGGTCTTCTTTCTTTTCTCCATGCTCAATGTGGTACACACAAGGACACAGGACAGAGGTTGAGTCAACTTTAATCCATGTCAACTGGCTGCAAGTGTGATTTAGTTATTGCCAACACCTGTTAAGTGCCACAGGTAAGTTACAGGAGCTGTTAATTACACAAATTAGAGAAGCATCACATGATTTTTCGAACAGTGCCAATACTTTTGTCCACCCTCTTTTTTATGTTTGGTGTGGAATTACATCCAATTTGGCTTTAGGACAATTCTTTTTGTGTTTTTTCATTTAAGATAAATTAAATGAAGATAATAATACCAAAGAATTTGTGTTTGCAATCATTTTCAGGAAGAAACTGAGTATTATCTGACAGAATTGCAGGGGTGTCAATGCTTTTGGCTGTAGCTTATGAGGGTAGGTCCTACTAATAGATACCCTTTATTTTGGTGTTCTGAAAAGGATAGGTACTTAATATGGCCTCATCGATCGTCTAGTCTTATATATCAAGTCTAATTTTCTTATTTATTTAATAAATTAATTAAGAGGTCTGCGTTCTTTAATGAATCAGAAACATCATACCCTAACAGACCTTCTAATCAAGATCAGGGCCTTAGTGTAATACAGAATGTCTCATACATGCTTTGCTTGTTGACCTTAGAATGATAACAGTTGGCAAGTAGATATTCATTAGGAATAAATCCGGAAAGTGAGAATAGAAAACTGCTCCTCGTTTGACATACAGTACATTAAACCTGACCATAAGTGTCCAGTTCCCCTGCAGTGTCCCCATAGAGGGAAAAAAGCATTGCATTCCAATTGAAAGCACAATTCATTCTGGATTTTTGTGATACTAACAGGTGACTTACAGCTTTTATATTCAGTCAAAATTTCCTTAAAAGGCAAGCAAAAAAAAATTTCTAACCCACACAAGTTTAGGTTTAGCTTAATTTCCATTCTGTTTTCCCAGGCAAACGCATGTGTTTGGGAGAAGGCCTGGCTCGCATGGAGCTCTTCCTCTTTCTAACCACCATACTGCAGAAGTTCACCTTGGAGCCCACTGTAGACCGAAAAAATCTGAGCATAAGACCCGAGCCCAACACCAATGCTTCAAGACCTCAGTCCTACCAGATGAATGTTGTTCCTCGTTTCTGAGCTGAAGACTAATGTCTTGCCTAAAGGAAATATACAAGTTCTAGAACTTACAAAATAAGACAGCTGCTCTAATATTGGAATAATATAAAATAATAAAACATTACAAAGACTTTATTGCACAAAAAAATCATACATATTCCTTTTATTTAGTTTTTAATGGTCATTCCAGCGACAAATTTTAGGCCACGCTCCCAACCACACCCATTTCACAGCTAGTCACACCCATGTCCATGCCCCAACGGCACCCATTTAGCACTGATAATCACACTGACTGGCACTGAGGGCACAGTGGTTGGCATTATGGGCACAGTGGCTGGTACTGTGGACACACTGACTGGTACTGACTGAGGAAAAGAAAGAAAGAAAGAACAGTGAAAGAAAAAAGAAAACAGAGAAATAAAAAAAGAAAAGAGAAAGAAAGAACAGAGAGCAAAAGAAAGAAAAACATGGAGAGAACAGAGAAAGAAAGAAAGAAAGAAAGAACAGAGAAAGAAAGAACATAGAGAGAAAGGAAGAACAGAGAGAGAGAGAAAGAGGGGAAAGAAAGAAAGAGAACAGAGAGTGAAAGAAAGAGCAGAGAGAGGGAAAACAGAGAGAAAGAAAGGAGAGAGAGAGAAAGAAAGAACGAACAGAGAGCAAAAGAAAGAACAGAGAGAGAAAGAAAGAGGGGAAGAAAGAAAGAACAAAGAGAGTGAAAGAAAGAATGAACAGAGAGAGAAATAAATAAAGAACAGAGAGAGAAAGAATGAAAGAGGTGAAAGAAAGAAAGAAAGAACAGAGAGATAGAGAGAAAGAAAGGGGAAAAAAGAAGGAACAGAGAGAGACAGAGAGAAAGAAAAAGAACACAGAGAGAAAAAGAACAGAGAGAAAGAAAGAAAAAAGAAAGAACAGAGAGAGAAAGAAGAAAGAACAGAGAGAGAGAAAGAAAGAGGGGAAAGAAAGAAAGAGGGGAAAGAAAAAGCAGTAAGAGAAAGAAAGAACAGAGAGCAAAAGAAAGAACAGAGAGAGAAAAAATAGGGAAAAGAAAGAACAGAGAGAGAAAAAGAACAGAGAGAGAGAGAAAGGGAAAAGAAAGAAAGAAAGAAAGAAAGGAGAAAGAAAGAAAGAAAGAAAGAAAGGAGAAAGAAAGAAAGAACAGAGAGAGAGGAAGAAAGTGAAAGAAAAAGAACAGAGAGAGAAAGAAAGTAAGATAGAAAGAGGGAAAGAAAAAAAGAACAGAGAGAAACAAAGAGGGGAAATAAATAACAGATAAAGAAAGAAAGAAAGAAAAAAGAAAGAAAGACAGAACAGAGAGGTAGAGAGAAAGAAAGATAATGAAAAAGAAAAAGAACAGAGAGAGAGAGAGAAAGAACAGAGAAGGAAAGAAAGTAAGCTAGAAAGAAAGAGGGGAAAGAAAGAACAGAGAGAGAAAGAAAGAAAGAAAGAAAGAAAGAGAAAAAGAACACAGAGAGAAAAAACAGAGAGAGAGAAAGAAAAAAGAAAGAAAGAACAGAGAGAAAAATAGGGGAAAGAAAGAGCAGAGAAAGAAAGAAAAAAGGAAAGAAAGAACATAGAGAAAAAGAAAGGACAGAGAGAGAAAGGAAGAACAGAGAGAGAAAGAAAGAACAGAGAGAGAAAGAAAGAATAGAGAGAGAGAAAGAAAGAAAGAGCAGAGAGGAAGAAAGAACAGAGAATGAAAGAAAGAATGGAAAGAAAGAACAAAGAGAGAGAAAGAAAGGGGAAAGAAAGAAAGGACAGAGAGAAAGAAAGAACAGAGACAGAGAAAAAGGGGAAAGAAAGAAAGTACTCAGAGAGACAAAGAGGGGAAAGAAAGAACAGAGAGAAAGAAAGAAAAAAGAACAGAGGGAGAAAGAAAAAAGAAAAGAGAGAAAGAAAGAGGGGACAGAAAAAAGAACAGAGAGAATGAAAGAAAGAGGGGAAAGAAAGAAAGAAAGAAAGAAAAAACAGAGAGAGTGAAAGAAAGAGGGGAAAGAAGAAAGTACAGAGAGAGAAAGAAAGAAAGAACAGAGGGAGACAGGAAGACAGAGAAAGAAAAAGAACAGAGAGAGAAAGAAAAAAGAACAGAGAGAAAGAAAGAGGGGAAGATAGAGAACAGAGAGAGAAAGAAAGAAAGAAAGAAAGAAAGAGAAAGAAAGAAAGAAAGAAAGAAAAAGAAAGAGGAGAAAGAAAGAGCAGAAAGAGAGAAAGAAAATAGAGAGAGAAAGAAAGAACAGAGAAAGAAAGAAAGAACAGAGAGAGAAAGAAAAAAGAAAGATTAGAGAGAGAAAGAAACAACACAGAGAGAGAGAAACAGAGAGAGAAAGAAAGAAAAAACAGAGAAAGAAAGAAACAGAGAAAGACAGAAAGAAAGATTAGCGAGGGAAAGAACAAACAGAGTGAGAAAGAAACAGAGAGAGAAAGAAAGAATAAAGATACAATAGCAGCCCAGCTCCCATTTTAGTACCCACCTGAGCCTCCCAATGCAGGACATATCATGATCTGCTCACATGACCGGCATCCCCGATTCCAAGGCAATCCCGCTGTCAGCACCGTCGGAGGAGGACGAGGTGATGGATCTGAAGCATTCCCTGAAGTGCGTCCATGGTTTCGTAACAATCTCCTCCCGAAATTACCTCATTTCCAGTCAGCTTCCAGCACATCACTTCCGATGGAATGTCACGTGCGAGTTTTAAAGTGCTCCTCTGGGCTCCGCCATGTACTCCTGTGTCCACGGGAAACGTAAGCTCCCGGCCGGGACAGCAGCGCAGACGTCAATATCGGGACTTTCCCTTGGATTTGGGACGGTTGGGAGGTATGAATGCTCCCCACCATACACCTTGTACACGCACGGCTATACACACCTCATGCACACACGGTTCCGCTTTGTATGCCTCGTACACACATGGCTCCGCTCCGTACACACATTGCTCCATTTCATAAACCTCGCACAAACACGGCTCTGCTCTACTCCGGACACACACGGTTCAGCTCCGTAAACTTCATACACAGGGCTCCATTTTGTACACCTGGTACACACACGGCTCCACTCCGTATATCCCGTACACACACATGGCTCCATACACTTCATACACACAGGGTTCCGTTCCGTACATCTCGCACACACACGGCTCCGCTCCGTACACCAAGTAAACACACAGCTCAGCTCCGTACACACACGGCTACGCTCTGCACACCCCATACATATATGGCTCCGCTCCGCACACCCCATACACACAGGGCTCCACTCCATACACTTTTTACACACACGGCTCCGCTCCACACACCCCATACACACGCGGCTCCTCTCCATACACCTCGCACACATATGGCTCCGCTCCGTAAACGTTGTACACATGTGGCTCTCCTCCGCACACCCCATACACACGCAGCTCCTCTCCATACACCTCGTACACACACGGCTCCGCTCCGTAAACGTTGTACACATGTGGCTCTCCTCCGCACACCCCATACACATGCGACTCCACTCCATACACCTCATACACACATGGCTCCACTCCGTACACCTCGTGCACACAAGGCTCCGCTCCGTACACCTCGTAAACCACAGACGGCACTTGCTGCCCCACGCTTCCAGCTCATCTCAGAACCTCTGCCTGGTCCCTGCCAGACTGGACTTTTACATATGGCACTTTAGCCCCTCCTGCACATTCATACTGCCGTGATTGCTTCTTTTTCTCTTGTGCTTTAAGTGAGGTTTAAAAAGACCCGACATAGGGTCAAAACGTTACCTCAACGCACTATTCCCCTGTGGTGTCTTCAATAAAAAAATTTTGCATTGAAAATCAAAATTTCCCAGAGTGCAGCTGTTTTCTCTTCACTGGACATCCACACTGTAAACCCCTCCTGACCCCACACTTAAACTTCCCCTCATCCAGCACCATGACAACCAGAAGAGTCCTGCATATACTGAGGCCCCTGATAATGTGACTCTTGACTCTTCCCCTCCTGTGACCTCATCACAGGTCCTGTGCGCACAGAACAGCCTAGCAATGTCATTGCTGGGATTTATTAGCAGTGAGGGGCTGAGGTGGGTCTCTCTGGGAGGGTGAGGAATGGATGGGGTCGGTGCATGGGGGGGCATGGCGGCTTATCAGTGCAGTGCGGGAAAAGTAAACTCCCACCCGGGACAGCGGGGCAGACTTTAAAAATCAGGACTGTCCCGCTAGATCCAGGGCAGTTGGGAGGATTGTATATAAACATCAGTGCAAGGCATGCAGACACTGTATGTAGGTATAATATGGGGAATATGGAAAACCACAGAAGAAAATGCGACCATAGATCCATAATGTTAAAGTACAAAACGTCTTTATTAAATAATTGACAGAAAAGGACAACTGGAGAACATGTGCAAATGGCAACCAAAGTGCAAATAGTGAAAAAATGCAAAATGAGCAGTCCAGCCACAGTCAAACCCTGTTACATAAATGCATACCTAAAAGGACTCTATCAATGATAGGGGGAAAAAGATAGACAGTCCTATATATTGGACTGGCTACGCATGTTAAATCTATATGTGATAATAACTATAATAGAAAAAATATATATATAGTGCCCATATCCGTTTCCCATATGTGCTCTATAGGTCACACAATCAGAACCCATTCACATACTGCCACAAGGCAGAATCAGCTTTATTACTAGAGCACACTAAGGGAACAGAGGGAAGATTCCCAGCACTATTAAACATGCACCCAACCTACCCTGAAAGGGTTACTGCCCCGCAATGATGTTACCTTACTAACAGATTCAGGATGACCGGGCGGGCTGCTCGTCTCCCCGACGCGCGTTTTGGAGCTCTAGGGCTCCTTCCTCAGGGGGAGTGATTAATGAATGCATGGTGCACATTTTTATATGTGCCCACCGGAAGTGCCGTGGACACGCCGCCTGCCGCTACACTGCAGAGGTACCTCCCACCACTGACGCGGCCGGAAACACGCGGGCCCACGTGGTCCGGCACCCGACACTGGCTGGGCGTGTCACACAGGAGCAGTAGGCGCGCATGCGCTGCACTTATGAACCCCGGCGGCCATATTACAATGGGGCAAATCACCAGGACATCCACAACGGGGCAATTACAGACAAAACCACATAATGAAATAAGATAAAATAGGGAATGGAATAGAGGGGGGGATATCGGGTAACAGTGGACAAAGTAAAAATTAAAATTAAACTGCTCCGAACATAAATTTATGCATGTGCTGAAAAGGGGAGGGGCGAGGAAAAAAGGCCGGGGAGAGGAAAAACATGAAGAAAACACGGTGCTACATATGTAAATATCTTATGTCACCATACATAATGTAATAACAGGCCATGATTACAATTATTAATATATATTCATGTTACCATTATCAATACATATACTGGCCGCAATATAATATTACAATCTCATTGAGTATATATATTGTACATTACAAAAATACTGGCCACAATATGATGTTAGATGAAACTTTATAGGATCCATGAAAACGCACAATACCACAAAAAATGGCCAAGATTGAGTCACCTAGTTGGCTCAATATATTCCTCTTATATATATATGTGGCCAATA
This sequence comes from Dendrobates tinctorius, assembly GCF_039654945.1. Lineage (NCBI taxonomy): Eukaryota > Metazoa > Chordata > Amphibia > Anura > Dendrobatidae > Dendrobates > Dendrobates tinctorius. Next base: position 28,510,857 of record NW_027361825.1, read on the forward strand.
ACCCCAAGGACAAGGACTAAAGGGGAGGGAAGGGTGGGGAGAGGAAGGGAGGGGGGGGAGGGGAGGAAAGGGAGGGGAAGGAAAGGAAAGGGAAAGGGGAAGGGGAGACAAGGAAAACCATCGCACAATGAATATAAAGAAAGAACGAACTTCTTATATAAAAGTCCATATCATTAACAATCCACACGGAGTCTTCAAAAAAGGAAAGCCAACGAACACATCATCCATTTCCTGGACATCTATGGACCACAACCAGTGTCGAAACTCTTCTCTGATTTCCTTCGTGGGAGTCTTTGGATTCCCTCTTTATAACCAGGGGCAATGAATCTGTGTCCCGAAACACCCCATACGCCCGAACCTAATAGTAAACTAAGAAAACAAAACAAAATTAAAAACAATACATAAAAACTACCGCACCATGGCAAGCCAAAGTACAGTCCCAAAATACAAAACTGGGATCATAAGAATGGAACGTAAGACAAACTTTCGTTTAGTCCATTGGGATGCACCGTATTAAGCGTCCAAATCCAACGCGTTTCTTTTTGAGCTAGGCGTTGGGAGATTTTTCCACCCTGAATCCCCATGTCTATCATGTCAATGCCCCTAAATTTAAGGCTGCTGCTGTCACAATTATGGTGCAACTTGAAGTGTCTCGGTAGAGTCTTCAGCAAATGCACCTCATCTTCATTGGCCGCGGACTGTATGCCCAGCACATGCTCCCTGATTCTAACCTTCAGTTGTTTGGTCGTAAGACCTATATAGATCAGGGAGCACGGGCATGTGGCATAATATATCACATTACGGGATAGGCAATTGATATTTTTCTCAATATTGAAATGTTTCTGCCCTGTAGAATCCGTAAACTTGTTGTCCTTGATCATATTAACACACGCCACACAGTGACCACAGGCCACACTGCCACCTTTCTTGCTATGGGTAAAATTATCCAAAAAGGTCTTAGGTGGGTCCCCCGTATAATGACTACGTAAAAGATGGTCTCGTAGATTCCTAGCTCTTCTAAAGGTAATTTGTGGTTTATCTGGGATGATCCTTGCTAGGATGGGGTCAGTTTGCAAGATGTTCCAAGACTTATTCAAAACACCACGTACTTGATCAGACCGGGCATTGAAGGTGGTAATAAATCTCGCTATCTCTGGTTTCTTCACCTCATCGTCAACTTTATACAGAAGAGTGTCTCTACTACTATGTTTGGCCCGTAAGTAGGCCCTCTTAGTTGACCTGTTGCTATATCCCCTTTCTGCAAAACGACCCCTCAGGTCTTTTGCTTGGGTTTCAAACTCCTCTTCTGTTGAGCATAGACGTCTGAGGCATAAAAACTGGCCTACTGGTACAGAACGTATCATGTGTGTCGGGTGTGAGGAGGATGCATGTAGGAACATGTTCGTGGCAGTAGGCTTCCTAAAAATAATGGTCTGTATATTCCACTTGGGACCCCTCCTCAGCAAAACATGTATGTAGGTATATAGATATCATTGCATACATCAAAAGGGTGCATTACTGTCTGCTGCTGCCTCTTACATATATACCTAGCTCCAGGTATCAGTGGCTAGGAATAATTTTTTTGGGCACCTTAATTCTGGTTATTTTATTCCTCCGTTTGCTTGTTGACACTGCAGACTACATCCAAATTCTTTTAATACTACATCATGAAAATCCAGCAATTTTAAACTGCTTTGCCTGTCCCAGGCATCACATCTGAGTGCGCAGAAAATTTTGGCATTTTTTTGTGGTACTGTAGTATTTTTTTGGAGTGTCTAATAAAAAAATTTTGACACCATTTTGCTGACATAAAAATATTTAGGTGCCAAAAAATATTTAGCTGGAAAAAAATATTTACCTAGCAAAAAATATTTATCTGCCAAAAACATATTTAGCTGCTCAAAAAATATTTAGCTGCCAAAAAATTATTTAGCTGTCAAAAAATATTTAGCTACTTTAATATATTTAACACTGTGTTTTGTCCGTCACAGGCATCACATAATCATTGTGCTAAATATTTAACAATTTTAGTCCTCCAAAGAATTATTTTTGTAGTGTCATAGCCTACTTATTGACACAATTTTTGTGGCCAAAAAAAAAAATCCAGGTCACATATTTAACAGTGTGATATCTCAGTCAGATACCTGATCTATCTGTGGCCTAAAATTGTGACATTTCAGGCCTACATTCCACTGTATTTGCTGTCTGTGACCCTAGTTCTATACAATATTTTGGGGTAAAAAATAAAAAAATACAGGCCACAGTCTGGTATCTCCTCAAACACCAGATCAGGTCACATATTTAACAGTGTGATATCTCCGTCAGATACCTGATCTATATGTGGCCTAGAAATTCTGGCATTTCAGGGCTACATTCCACTGTATTTGCTGTCTGTTACTCTATTTCTGTACAATATTTTGGGGTACAAAATTTAGCAACTTAAGCCCCAAGGGTGGTTTGCACGTTCATGACCGGGCCAATTTTTACAATTCTGACCACTGTCCCTTTATGAGGTTTTAACTCTGAAACGCTTCCATGGATCCCGGTAATTCTGACAATGTTTTCTTGTGACATATTGTACTTCATGTTAGTGGTAAAATTTCATTCATATAACTTGCGTTTATTTGTGAAAAAAAACGAAATTTGGCGAAAATTTTGAAAATTTCGCAATTTTCCAAATTTGAATTTTTATGCCCTTAAATCACAGAGATACGGCACACAAAAAACTTAATAAATAACATTTCCCACATGTTTACTTTACATGTTTTTTCACAAAAAAATACTTTAGGTTCAATTTTTTTATTTTACCAAGGGTAACAGGAGAAATTGGACTGCAAAAGTTATTGTGCAATTTGTCCTGAGTACGCTGATACCTGATATGTGGGGGGGAACCACTGTTTCGGCACATGGCAGACCTCAGAAGGGAAGGAGCGCTGTTTGACTTTTTCAATGCAAAATTGGCTGGAATTCAGATCTGACGCCATGTCGCGTTTGGAGAGCCCCTGATGTACCTAATCAGTGGAAACCCCCCACAAGTGACCCCATTTTGGAAACTAGACCCCCAAGGAACTTATCTAGATATGTGGTGAGAACTTTGAACCCACAAGGGCTTCACAGAAGTTTATAACGTACAGCGGTACAATTAAAAAATCATATTTTTTCCACAAAAATGATCTTTTTACCCCCAATTTTTATTTTTCCAAGGGTAGCAGGACCCTAAAAGATATTGTGCAATTTGTCCTGAGTGTGCTGATACCCCACATGTGGGGGTAAACCACTATTTGGGTGCATGGCAGAGCTCGGAAGGGAAGCAGCGCCATTTGACGTTTTTGGCTGGAATTGAGATCGGACACCATGTCGCGTTTGGAAAGCCCCTGATGTACCAAAACAGTAGAAACCCCCAACAAATGACACCATTTTGGAAACTAGACCCCCCCAGGGAACTTATCTAGATGTGTGGTGAGCACTTTGAACCCCCCAGTGCTTCACAGAAGTTTATAATGCCCGGGCGTGAAAATAAAAAATCGTATTTTTTCCACAAACATGATCTTTTAGTCACCAATTTTTTTATTTTCCCAAGGGTACAAAGAGAAATTGGACCCCAAAAGTTGTTGTCCCATTTGTCCTGAGTACGCTGATACCTCATATGTGGGAGAAAACTACTGTATGGGCACACGTCGGGGCTCGGAAGGGAAGTAGTGACATTTTGGAATGCAGACTGTGATGGAATGGTCTGCAGGTGTCATGTTGCCTTTGGAGAGCCCCTAATGTACCTAAACAGTGGAAACCCCCCACAAGTGACCCCATTTGGGAAACTAGACCCCCTAAGGAACTTATCTAGATGTATGGTGAGCACTTTGAACCCCCAAGGGCTTCACAGAAGTTTATAACGACCGGGCATGAAAATAAAAATATCGTATTTTTTCAACAAACATCTTCTTTTAGTCCCCATTTTTTTATTTTCCCAAGGGTAACAGGAGAAATTGGACCCCAAAAGTTGTTGTCCAATTTGTCCTGAGTACCCTGATACCTCATATGTGGGAGAAAACTACTGTATGGGCACACGTCGGGACTCGGAAGGGAAGTAGTGACGTTTTGGAATGCAGACTGTGATGGAATGGTCTGCAGGTGTCATGTTGCCTTTGGAGAGCCCCTAATGTACCTAAACAGTGGAAACCCCCCCACAAATGACCCCATGTTGGAAACTAGACCCCCTAAGGAACTTATCTAGATGTGTGGTGAGCACTTTGAACCCCCAAGGGCTTCACAGAAGTTTATAATGCCCAGGCATGAAAATAAAAAAATCGTATTTTTTCCACAAACATGATCAATTAGTCTCCAATTTTTTTATTTTCCCAAGGGTAGCAGGAGAAATTGGACCACAAAAGTTGTCCAATTTGTCCTGAGTATGCTGACACCACATATGTGGAAGAAAACTACTGTATGGGCACACGTCAGGGCTCGGAAGGGAAGTAGTGACATTTTGGAATGCAGACTTTGATGGATTGGTATGCGGGTGTCATGTGCATTTGGAGAGCCCCTGATATACCTAAACTATTGAAACTCCCCACAAGTGATCCCATTTTGGAAACTAGACCCCCCACGGAACTTATCTAGATGTGTGGTGAGCACTTTGAACCCCCAAGTGCTTTACAGGAGTTTATAACGCCTGAGCGTGAAAATAAAAAAATCATTTTTTTCCACAAAAATGATATTTTTGCCCCCAATTTTTTGTTTTCCTAAGGGTAACAGGAGAAATTGGACCCCAAAAGTTGTTTTGCAATTTGTCCTGAGTATGCTGATACCCTATATGTGGGGGTAAAACACTGTTTGGGCGCATGGCAGAGCTTGGAAGGGAAGGAGCACCATTTGACTTTTTCAACGCAGAATTGGCTGGAATTGAGATCAGACACCATGTTGCATTTGGAGAGCCCCTGATGTGCCCAAACAGTGGAAACCCCCCAATTATCACTCCAACCCTAACCCCAACACACCCCTAACCCTAATCTCAGCCCTAACCCTAGCCCTAGCCCTAACCCTAGCCCTAATGGGAAAATGTAAATAAATACATTTTTTAAAATGTTATTATTTTTCCCTAACTAAGGGGGTGATAACAGGGGGTTTGATTTACTATTTATGGGGGTTTTTATGTTTGGCAGCTGTCACACGCTAAAAGACGCTTTTTATTGTAAAAATAGTTTTTGCATCACCACATATTGAGAGCTATAATTTTTCCATATTTTGACCCACCGAGTCATGTGAGGTCTAATTCTTTGCGGGACGAGTTGCCGTTTTTATTGGTACCATTTTCGGGCACGTGACATTTTTTGATCGCTTTTTATTCTGATTTTCGGGACGCAGAATGAGCAAAAACCAACGTTTCATGAATTTCTTTTGGGGGGGTGCGTTTACATCGTTCCGCGTGCGGTAAAATTGATAAAGCGGCTTTATTCTTCGGTTCAGTACGGTTACAGCGATACCTCATTTAGGTCTTTTTTTATGTTTTGGCGGTTTTATGCAATGAAAACTATTTTATATAAAAAATAATTATTTTTGCATCGCTTTATTCTGCGAGCTATAACTTTTTTATTTTTTTGCGGATGATGCTGTTTGGTGGCTTGTTTTTTGCGGGGCAAGCTGACGTTTTCAGCGGTACCATGGATGTTTCTATGCGTCTTTTTGATCGCGCGTTATTGCCCTTTTTGCTCGGTGGTATGATAATAAATCATTGTCTTTTGCTTTGTTTTTTATTTTTATTTTAAGGGGTTCGCTAAAGGGGTTAACTAATGGGACAGTTTTATAGGGCGGGTCGTTATGGACGCGGCGATACCAAATATGTGTACTTTTATTGTTTTTTTTTTTATTTTCAAAAAATGAATTTATTGGGGAATATATTTTTTTTTTTACCAATTTATTTGGCGATTTTTTTAAAATTATTTTTACACTTTTTTTTTAACTTTATTACATTGTCCCAGTTGGGAGATCACTGATCTGTCACATCACAGATCACTGTGACAGATCAGCGATCTGTCACAGGCATAGACGCCGACTTCCTCCTGCCTGCGCTTTGCAGGCACTGAGGAAGCCAGCTTCCTACAGGCCCCCGAAGGTCCCTGTCGCCATCTTGGATCCGGGGGCCTGTAGGGAAAGAGCCCCCCCGCAGCATCGCTGCACATTGCGCTGCTGTGGGGGGCTCAGGGAAGCACGGAGGGGGCCCCCTCCCTGCTGATGCTTCCCTTTAACCCCCGGTACACCGCGATCGTGTTTGATCGCGGTGTACAAGGGGTTAACGTGTCGGGGGCGGTCCGTGAACGCCCCTGACACATTGTGCCGGGTGTCAGCTGTGATAAATTTCGTAATTTTCCAACTTTGAATTTTCATTCCCTTAAGTCACAGAGATATGGCACACAAAATACTTAATAAGTAACATTTCCCACATGTTTACTTTACATCAGCACAATTTTGGAACCAACATTTTTTTTTGCTAGGAAGTTATAAGGGTTAAAATTTGACCAGTGATTTCTCATTTTTACAGCACAATTTTTTTTTAGGGACCACATCACATTTGAAGTCACTTTGAGGGGTCGAAAATTCAAAGAATTTTTTGAATGTTTAAAAAAATGAACATTTAACTTTTTTTCATAGAAAAATTACTTCAGGTCCAATTTTTTTTATTTACCAAGGGTAACAGGAGAAATTGGAACACAAAAGTTATTGTGCAATTTGTCCACAGTATGCTGATATGTGATATGTGGGAGGGGACCACTTTTTGGGTGCATGGCAGAGCTCAGAAAGGAATGAGCGCCATTTGACTTTTTCAACGCAGAATTGGCTGGACTCCATGTTGCGTTTGGAGAGCCTCTGATGTGCCTAAAGAGTTGAAACTTCCAACAAGTGACACCATTTTGGAAACTAGACCCTCCCCAAGGAACTTATCTAGATGTGTGGTGAGAACTTTGAACCCCTAAGGGCTTCACAGAAGTTTATACTGTGCAGGGAAGGAGCACCGGTTGACTTTTTCAATGCAAAATTGGCTGGAATTGAGATCGGACGCCATGACGCTTTTGGAAAGCCCCTGATGTGCCTAAACATTGGAAACCCCCCATAACTGACCCCATTTTGGAAACTAGATCCCCAAGGAACTTGTCTAGATGTGTGGTGAGCACTTTGAACCCCCAAGTGCTTCACAGAAGTTTATAACACCTGGGCGTGAAAGTAAAAAAATCATATTTTTTCCACAAACATGATCTTTTAGTCCCCAATTTTTTTTATTTTCCCAAGGGTAACAGGAGAAATTGGACCCCAAAAGTTGTTGTCCAATTTGTCGTGAGTACACTGATACCGCATATGTGGGAGTAAACTACTGTATGGGCACACGTCGGGGCTCGGAAAGGAAGTAGTGACGTTTTGGAATGCAGACTTTGATGGAATGGTCTGCAAGTGTCATGTCGTGTTTGGAAAGTCCCTGATGTGCCTAAACAGTGGAAACCACCCCACAAGTGACCCCATTTTGGAAACTAGACCCCAAAAGGAACTTATCTAGATGTGTGTTGAGCACTTTGAATCCCCAAGTGCTTCACAGAAGTTTATAATGTAGAGCCATAAAAAAAAAAATTCCACAAAAATGATCTATTTACCCCCAATTTTTTTATTTTCACAATGGTAACAGGAGAAATTGGACCCCAAATGTTGTTTTACAATTTGTCCTGAGAAGGCTGATACCCCATATGTGGGGGTAAACCACTGTTTGTGCCCATGGCAGAGCTTGGAAGTGAAGAAGCGCAGTTTGAAATTTTTAAAGGCAGAATTGGCTGGAATTGAGAACAGACTCATTGTCGCGTTTGGAAAGCCCCTGATATGCCTGAACAGTGGAAACCCCCCAATTCTAACTCCAACCCTAGCCCCAACACACCCCTAAGCCCAACCCTAACCCTTACCCCAGCCTTAACCCTAACCTTAGCACTAATGGGAAAATGGAAACAAATATATATATTTTTTAATTTTATTACTTTTCCCTAACTAAGGGGGTGATAAAGGGGGGATTGATTTACTATTTATAGCGGGTTTTTATGTTTGGCAGCTGTCACGCGCTAAAAGACGCATTTTATTGCAAAAAATAGTTTTTGTATCACCACATTTTGAGAGCTATAATTTTTTTTTCATATTTTGGCCCACACTCATGTATGTGAGGTCTTATTTTTTGTGGGACGAGTTGATGTTTTTATTGATATCATTTTCGGGCACATGACATTTTTTGATCACTTTTTATTATGATTTTTGGGATGTGAATGAACAAAAACCAGCAATTCATGAATTTCTTTTGGAGGGGGGGACGTTTCCACCATTCCACGTGTGGTAAAATTGATAAAGCGGTTTTATTCTTCGGGTCACTTTGATTACAGTGATAGCTCTTTTATAATTTTTTTATGTTTTGGTGCTTTTATACAATGAAAACTATTTTATATAAAAAATAATTATTTTTGCATCGCTTTATTCTGCTAGCTATAACTTTTTTTATTTTTTTGCTTATGACCCTGTATGACTGCTCGTTTTTGCGGGACAAGATAACGTTTTCAGTGGTACCATGTTTATTTATATCTGTCTTTTTGATCGCGTGTTATTGCACTTTTTGTTCGGCAGTATGATGATAAAGCATTGTTTTTGCCTTGTTTTATTTAAGGGGTTTACTAAAGGGGGTAACTTGTGGGACAGTTTTATAGGGCGGGTCGTTACGGACACGGCAAAACTAAATATGTGTACTTTTATTATTTGTTTTTTTATTTACAAAAAAAAAGAATTTATTAGGGAATATCTTTTTTTCTTTATTCAGGAATTTTTAAAAAATTTTTACACTTTTTTTTTTTTTTACTTTATTATATTGTCCCAGTGTGGGACATTACTATATAGTCTCAGATCGCTGATCTGACACTTTGCAAAGCACTGTGTCAGATCAGCGATCTGAAAGGCAGTGCAGGCGGTTTCTCAGCACCTGCTCTCAGCACATGGCGCACATCGCATTGTTCCGAGGGTATTAGGGAAGCACGCAGGGAGCCCCCTCCATGCGCGATTCTTCCCTATGCCCCCGGAGCACTGTGATCATGTTTGTCGGAGTTGAATGAGATGAATGTCATCCGCTCAATGCCGACTTTTATTCCCCATTGACTTGCATTGGGGTTGGGTTTCGGACGAAACTCCGACTGTTGTGAGTTCATTTTTCCCTTCACCATTGAGGTCTGATGAACTCCCTCCTCTAGTGAAGGAAGGTAGTGAGACTAATTACCAAACACCTGGGCAGCTAGATGATGACTGGGTGGCTGGAATTGAGGACTGGATATAAGGCTGCCGACGCCCTTCCTGGCTGGTGATTTTCCTGCTGGATTCTTGGAGACCAGTCTGATTCCTGCATCTCTAAGATAAGTTTTTCTGCTCTGCTTTGTACTCTTCAGTTTTGTTTTTGTTTTGCCTTGTTTTTTGGGAGTTCTGCCATCCCCGGCCGGGGGTGAGCTGAATTCCTTTTTTGTCTCTGTTCTGTTGATATTTTGCTCTGTCTTCAGAATATACCTGAGTGCTGATATAGTCTTTTGAAGCCTAGCGACTTCAGGGCCTGTTTTTCCTATCAGTCGGTTGGCTCATTTTGATAGGGTTTTTGCGGATGGCAGACAGCAGCTTTCCTATCCTGTCCTATGTAGTTAGCTTGGGCCCCATCATTTGCTCAACCTATCTTTCTATCTGTGTTAGTGTTTTCATCTTGCTTCACCGTCATTATATGTTGGGGGCTGCCTATTGCTTTGGGGTCTGCTCTGGGGCTGTTTAGTTTTTCCCCTTTCTGTCTTTAGGCTATATAGTTCTCCGGCTGTGATCGAGGGGTCTAGGGCACCGTAGGAACCCCCCACGGCTACTGCTAGTTGTTGTGGATAGGTTCAGGGGTCTGCAGTCCGATAGCTGCCAACCTCTCTGGTTTTTCTGGACTTAGCTGGTATTTTGTTTTTTCCTCCTTCGGTGACTCATCATAACATCCGACTTTTTTGCCCTAGTCGGACCAGTTTCATCTGGATCAAATTTTGTTTCATGAAACCCGATCCGACCAAAGTCGCTCAACTCTACTGTTCAGTTTTCCATTTATAGATTTGGGCCTCTCGCCCGGTCCACTTGAAGCAGGGCAAGATGAGATCGCATGTAGCGTTACCCAAATATTTGAGCAGCCACGGTCACACGAAGACAACGATGGAAACGTGTCACAAGAGGTGAACGATGATGAGACACAATTGCTAGCAAGTCAGGAGGAGGACGAGGGTGCGCCAATGGAATCCGAGGTGGTGGATGATATAGTAACTGACCCAAAATGGCAGGAGGACATGCAGAGTGAGTACAGCAGCACACAGGAGGAGGGAGGCATAGTACCCCAACAGGCAGGAAGAAGCAGTGTGTTGGCCACAGAGAGAAGGCGGGCAACATTCCTCGCAACACCAGCACAACGGAAGTTGGCAGCCCAACTGTTAGGTCTTCTCGAGTATGGTTGTTTTTAAAGACTCTGCCGATAACCCCAAACAGGCCATTTGCACCACCTGCCATGCCTGCATCGGTAAGAGTAGCAAAACTAACAACCTGACCGCCACCAGCATGATCAGGCACATGGCAGCAAAGCACCCAACTTTGTGGGCTGAACCCCAGGCCCCAGGAACAGTGTCTGTGGGTGAAAACACTGCTTCTTCCACTGTTGTGTGTGCAAGCCAATCCGCTCTCCACAGGGCATGCGAAGATGCCTCCTGCCCTGCACCTGTCATTGCCCACACTCAACTACCACCATTATCAAGCACGTCCACCTCCTTGTCCCAGCGCAGCCTTCAGTTGTCCATACCCCAGTCATTGGAATGCAAGCATAAATACGCAGCCGACGACCCACAGGCCACAGTACTAAATTCAAACTTTCTCATTTGCTAGCGGTTGAAATGTTGCCGAAATGTGGCCGTCCCAAGGTACTCAGTCCCCAGCTGCCACTATTTCACCCGTTGTGCCGTCCCCACATTAAACAAGCTCGTGTCCCTCAACATTACCCATGCCCTGAACAATGCTGTTGCTGGGAAAGTCCACCTAACCATGTACATGTGGACAAGTGCTTGTGAGCAGGGACGCTACATCTCGATGATGGCACACTGAGTTAACATAGTGGAAGTCGGGACCCAGGCAGACCTCGGAATGGAACACGTCCTCCCGATGCCAAGGATTGTGGGCCCTACATCAATCAGGGCTGCCCCCACAGTCTACAGCTCCTGCATCTCATCCTCCACCTCCATTTTTCCTCTTCAGAGTGGACATGGATGTCAGACATATGTACCATCCTCCAAAACTTTGAGGAATCCACCAAAATGATGAGCGGCGATGACGCCATAATTAGTGTCACCATCCCTCTTCTCTGCATTCTGAAAAGCTCTCTGCTCAGAATGAAAGAGGATGCACTGCAGGCAGAGCACAAGGAAATATAGCAAGGAAGCATACAGGGTGATTACACAAAGCCCAGCCTCATATCATCCCAACGTGGATTGGTTGACAAGGAATAAGAGGAGAAAGAACAAGAGGCACTTTCATGCGCTATAGATGGTACTACAAGCACAACTGTCATAACATCTGTTCAGGATGGATAGCCTGAGGACAGGGAGGAGGAGAAGGAGAGGACACCATGGTCAGTCATCCTGTTGGTGAGGACACGGAAGGCTTGCCTGTTACCAGTCTGGCCCGCATGGCTGACTTTATGTTGCGCTGCATTTCTCGTGACCCTCACATTATGAAAATTTGCGGTGACACTCATTACTGGTTGGTGACACTTCTAGACCCACACTACAAGGAGAACTTTGAATCTCTTCTTCCAGAGGCAAACAGGTCTATTAAAATGATGCAGTACCAGAGGGCCCTTGTTGCAGAATTATTAAAAAAATTCCCATCTGAAAACGCTTGTGGCAGACGTCACAGTTCATTGGACAACCAAGGAGTACAGGCAAGAGAGACACATCTCCAATCCAGCAGAGGCAGGGGAACACTGGCAAAGATCTGGGAGAGTTTTCTCAGACCCTCCCATCGCCCTGGCCAAGAGGTGCGGGGTAATGCCACAAGGAATGGAATGTTTTGGAAGATGCTGAGGGAGTACCTTGCTGACCGTACCAATGTCCTCCGTGATTTCTCTGTGCCTTTTAATTATTGGGTATCCAAACTGGACATGTGGCATGAACTGACTCTCTACGCCTTGGAGGTCCTGGCCTGCCCTGCTGCTAGCTTTTTGTCAGAGCGGTTTTTTAGTGCCACTGGTGGAATTATAACTGATAAGTGCATTTGCCTGTCAACTGAAAATGCAGACAGGCTGACTCTTATAACACTGAACAAGGGCAAGATTGTGCCAGACTTCTCTACTCCACCGAATGATACCAGCGGAACATAACCTCCAATACAGTGTCTTTTTTTGGGAGGTTTATTCCCATGCACCTCTTCACACCCACACATGGGTATACGCTTCCTGATTCTGGCTATTTGGTGTCATCCTTCTCCTCATCATCCACCAGACCACCACCACTAGAACATGAGGGTGACCGTGTTGAATGCTGCTACAGCCTCTCTAGTTTGTTGAAAGGGTATTTATGATGCCCGTTCAAAAATTTAAAAAAGTATGTACCCCACAGGGGGAAATGTTTGCCAGCCCATACACTAGTGTATGGGCATTCCTAGTAAAGGAGACCTGCTCCTTTATAATGGGAACATTTTTTATGAGGCCTTCCTCTACGTCTCTTTCAAGGGGCATTGGATTGCCTCCTAATTTTTAGCAGGCCTTGCATTCAATACATAAGCAAACATTATGGGAGACACACTTTCTTCTTATGGGAATATTTATGTCATGAGGCTCTCAAGTACTTCTGTTGAACGACTTATTTGTGTGCGTGTTACTTTGTGGCAAGGCAGGCCTTGCATTCAATGCATAGGCAAACAGTATGGCAGTAGCAAAAGAATAATCTGAACTTGGTTTTCCTGTGGCCTTCTAGTTCGTGGGTTCAAAGGCTTATTGGGGTGCATGTGACTTTGTGGCAGGGCATGCAAAATGAAAAATAATGGGAACTTTGGTTTCATGTGGCCAACAAGTACGTCTATTCCAAGGGTTGTTGGAGTGCGTGTAACTTTGGGGCAAGGCAGCCCAATGCATAGGCAAACACTTTGGGAGACCCACTTTCTTATAATGGAAACATTTTTTCAGGAGGCCCTCCTGTATGTCTCGTGAAAGGGGTATTGGGTTGCGTCCTAATTTTTGGCAGCCCAGTCACTCAAAGCATAGGCAATATAGGAAACCCACTGTTTTATGCCGACTGATGCCCCTATAAAAATAGGCTTTGTGACTTTAAGGGTATGTGCACACGCTGCGGATTCCGCTGCGTTTCCGCAGCGTTTTTGGCCGCTGCGGACCAGCAGCAGTTTTAGCTGCGGAGTACAGTACCATTCAAATGAATGGTTAAAAAAAAACGCTGTGTAGACGTTGCGGAAAAATCCGCGCGGATTTGCTGCGGTTTTGAAACCGCAGAAAGAAGTGACATGTCAATTCTTTCTGCAGAATCCGCAGTGGGTTCCTATCTCCACCATTGTGGAGATGGTGAATCCGCAGGACCAAACCGCAGTCAAAACCGCAGATAATCCGCAGGTCTTTTGACCTGCGGTTTATCTGCGTTTTTTGCAAAATCCGTGCGGATTAATCCGCAGCGGATTCCGCAGCGTCTGCACACACCCTAAGAGTCCCTCCTTCATAAGTGAAACAAGATGTGTCTGATGAAGTGTCACACACCACATGGCCAGCTATGGTTGTTAAATGATACAATGACATCTCCCAGTAAATGCGTTAGTATTGGTTGAAAGCAATGGTAACGTTGAAAAACGCATCAAAAACGCCACAGGACTCTTTACTCGATAACAGCAATACATCTTCATCTACAGCAGTACGTCACTTCTTCCTTCACTTCACACGTATGAACCACACAGAAAAGCTGACACGTCACAAGGAGCACGATGAACACGGAACACTTCCCTTCATCCTGAGCCCGACTTCAGCCCACGAAGGTACCTGTCTTATCCATTGCAGCTCACCCCTTTACGGCACTGTTGCTCCTGTACGTGTCCTAGGTTTGCAGCTCACTAGACTCTCCACAAAGCTCCTGTACTCCAGCTCCCACAGGGCCTCTCCCACGGACCTCCCTAGCTTGCACAACTCCAGACACAGGCTGAATTCAGTAGACTGGCTTGGGTTGTCACTTCAGCTCTTCCTTGCTGTTAGGAGTGGCGGAAGGCACTAAATAAAAATATAAATAAAGTGCCTTCGCCACTCGGGGTCCACCGTGCGGTAGATCGAGAAACCGCAGCTAAGTGATGCAGAGCAATCTAGCGGTAGTGTGCAAAGGGTTTAGATGGCACCCAGATGCACAAAGGAATCTCTGTTAAACGCACAGAGCCAATAAAGAAAATACAACAACGTAGAGCCTGTTCAGAACACAGGGACTCAGCGGTGCACGAGCGGTATATGGTCACCGGAGTGGTTAAAAAATGGCACTCACTCTGCCAGGACCTACCGTAAACTCTTGTGGAAAACTGCGCTGCAACTGGAGATGCAAACAATAGCTGCAACAGCAGCGCGGTGTGAGACTTGCCGCAAGTTAACACCGCAGTAACGCAAGCGCGATGTTAGACGCTAGCAGGTGCAATAGTGGAGCAATGGCGCGCTGGCGCTGACTACTGGCTATAACTCATTCCCACACACAACCGTAATATCCAAGGAAGGGGGTTTCAAATGAGTCATTCACCAGTCCATTCATCCATACACACAGCAAGTATGAATATACTAGCCATGCGCGCTTTTTATGGCAAACTGGACCTTCCAAAGGTTTCCAGATCTCTGAGCTGAGCCAATGGAATCTGGAGCAGTACCTGAGCACCTGACTCCTGAACTCCAATGGCCGATCGTCCCATGAGCATGCTCAGAGGAAGGAACGAAGGACTTAGCCCCCGGAGAGAGTTGCTGTGAAGCAATCTCCTCTGCAATCTCCTTTGCTTTAGACAAAGAGCAGGAGACTGCAGCATGTGAGGGTCTAGATTCCTGCCTAGTAATGGACGAAATCTGACTCCTAACATTACCCCCCTCCTAGGGCCCCCTCCTCACTGAACCTTCCGAGCCACCAGCCTGTGCCCGACAGTGGTATAGGCCTCAGACTCGTCCGAATGCGAGCCTGATGTCCTGGTAGGTGACAAAGAAAACCGGGACACACGGAAGGTATCAGCGGGAGCAAGATCGTCAGGGCTCAAAAGGGACACCCGGGAGATGAAGGGAGCGGGAGTTTCAGGAGAGCGGCGCCGTGTATCAGCGGCGGTCGCCACACTCCATCTGGGAAGACTATCCCGAGCACAAGAGGTGCATGCCCGAATAAACCTTTTAACGTCCCAAGCCCTGTGCGGCCACCAATATGATCCGGCCAGAGACTTCGTGGTCTGCATGTAGCCACGATGGCCATTCGCATTGGACGCGTGTGCCCACGCGAGAATCTTAGGCCGCAAGCGAGGAGGAACAAAGTTCTCGCTGACCGACTCACAATCTGACCATTGTGGGGCGCTGTCTTCCTGAGGAGCAGCATATAGATGGTGACAACCACATATGGACTCTTGAGCCGGGCGTGACTCAAAAACGGCATGAGACACCTCCATGGGCTCTGGAGGTAGAACCTCTGGCTCGGGCAGCTCCAGAGGCTCAAAAAGGTTGGGAGCTGGAGTACCTCTCCGTTTGGAGTGAGCACGCTCCGAAAAACGGAGGTCAGTACGGGAGGAAATGGATATTAACTCCTCCAGAGAAGTAGGGATCTCTCTAGTAGAGAGAGCATCCTTGACATGCTCCGCTAAACCTCTCCAAAACACTGGAATCAGTGCCGTGTTGGACCACTCCAGCTCGGACGCCAGTGTCCGAAAACGGACGGCATACTGGCTAACCGAGAGGGATCCTTGAGACAAGGCAAGCAACTGTAGAGAGGTGTCGTGTGTGACCCGTGGACCGAGAAAAACTTGCTTGATGGCTGTTAACAAGTGGGCAGTGGTCCGAATATCAGGGTCACCATGCTCCCATAAAGGCATAGCCCATTCCAGCACCTTGCCCGACAGAAGGGAAATAATAAAGGCCACCTTGGCCCGTTCTGTAGGGAATTGCGCAGCCAGCAGCTCTAGGTGGATTGAGCACTGGCTGATGAAAGCCCTGCAGGAGGCGCCATCACCAGAATATTTATCAGGCAACGGGAGGCGGGTAACTGTCGGCGCAAGGGTGGACATGGGCATATGACCTACCGCGTCTGTGAGTGCCTGTACAGCAGCATCAGTGGCTTGTGACGCTGCAAGAGCCTCTCAAGAGTAGCCAAGCGACCCTCGAGCTGTCATACACACTGCAGAAGTTGCTGCTGTTCTGCCATCACTAGCCAGACTCTGGCGCTAGTATTATGTTAGGAGTGGTGGAAGGCACTAAATAAAAATATAAATAAAGTGCTTTCGCCACTCGGGGTCCACCGTGCGGTAGATCGAGAAACCGCAGCTAAGTGACGCAGAGCAATCTGGCGGTAGTGTGCACAGGGTTTAGATGGCACCCAGATGCACAAAGGAATCTCTGTTAAATGCACAGAGCCAATAAAGAAAATATAACAATGCAGAGCCTGTTCAGAACACAGGGACTCAGCGGTGCACGAGCGGTATATGGTCACCGGAGTGGTTAAAAAATGGCACTCACTCTGCCAGGACCTACCGTAAACTCTCGTGGAAAACTGCGCTGCAACTGAAGACGCAAACAATAGCTGCAACAGCAGCGCGGCGTGAGACTTGCCGCAAGGTAACACCGCAGTAACGTAAGGGTGATGTTAGACGCTAGCAGGTGCAATAATGGAGCAATGGCACGCTGGCGCTGACTACTGGCTATAACTCATTCCCACACACAGCCGTAATATCCAAGGAAGGGGGTTTCAAATGAGTCATTCACCAGTCCATTCATCCATACACACAGCAAATATGAATATACTAGCGCATGGCGGAACAGCCATGCGTGCTTTTTATAGCAAACGGGACCTTCCAAAGGTTTCCAGATCTCTGAGCTGAGCCAATGGAATCTGGAGCAGGACCTGAGCACCTGACTCCTGAACTCCAATGGCCGATCGTCCCATGAGCATGCTCAGAGGAAGGAACGAAGGACTTAGGCCTCTTTCACACTTCCGTTTTTGACAATCAGTCAAGATCCGCCAATTGTGAAAAAAAACGGATCCGCCATTTTTCTTTGCGGATCCGTTTTTTCCCCATTGACTTTCATTATTGGCGGATCCTGACTGATTGCCGTCCGTTTCATCCTTTTTTTAAGGATCCGCCACAATGTTAGTGTCCGTCAACATCCTCAAAGATTTGTAAACGGAGCTTGCAACGTTTTTTTGCCCGGCGGATCCTCCAGACACTGAATTAACCTCAAAATCTGTCTGGGTGCCGGACAAAAAAAAAACTCTCTCTCTCTCTCTCTCGGCCAGCGTTTCCTTTAAAATTCCTCATTTTCAGGATCCGTCTAAAAACGGATCCTGTGCCATCCGTTCATGTCAGTTGAGAACGGATCCATTTGTCTGCCTTTTTGGCAGATTGTAACTGATGCAAATAACTGAAGTGTGAAAGAGGCCTTAGCCTCCTGAGAGAGTTGCTGTGAAGCAATCTCCTCTGCAATCGCCTTTGCAGTAGACAAAGAGCAGGAGACTGCAGCATGTGAGGGTCTAGATTCCTGCCTAGTAATGGCTGAAATCTGACTCCTAACACTTGCTAGCTGACTTGACCACGGAGACTCCTTCTTCTGTCTCCTTAGTTCTACAGTTCCCAGTCTCTAACTGCAGGGCCTCCAGTACCACTACGTACTGGCTACTGCTGTAGGCATTCGCTGTGTTCACTTCTGTCCAGTGAAGCTACCCCGGCTCAACTGACTCATGGAGGAAAAACTATCTCCTTTTCTGTCTCTCACTAGCCACGCCTCTCAAGTTCCCTCCTAACAGTCTTCTCACTAGATGAGCTCAGTGCTCCCATCTAGTGGTCCTTTTCTAATACTACAACTAACTAACGTGTGGACGCAAACACACACACACACAACATTCATACAACACACAGATAAAACACAATAATGTTACTATACACAGGGCAAGACCCTTGACCTCCTTAGGCTAAGTGCACACACACCGGAACTCTCGCGGAAATTACCGCGAGAATTCCGGAATTCCAGTCCGCGGGAAAATCGCATTTTAAATTCCCGCGATTTTCCCGCGGAAAAACTAGCATTTTGCAAGCGTATTTAGCTTGCAAAATGCTAGCGTTCTCCAAGCGATCTGTAGCATCGCTTGGAGAACTGATTGACAGGTTGGTCACACTCGTCAAACATAGTGTTTGACAAGTGTGACCAACTTTTTACTACTGAGGCTGCCTATGCGGCATCAATAGTAAAGATAGAATGTAAAAAAAAAAAAAAAATAGTTATTCTCACCCTCCGGCGTCCTGCGCATCCGTTCCCAGTAATCCTTTGCGAAAATGCCCGCGATGACGT
Organism: Dendrobates tinctorius; assembly: GCF_039654945.1. NCBI lineage: Eukaryota > Metazoa > Chordata > Amphibia > Anura > Dendrobatidae > Dendrobates > Dendrobates tinctorius. The sequence continues at coordinate 28,529,461 of NW_027361825.1, forward strand.
CAGTTCTCGCGGGATCGCGATGTCTCACGGTAATTCGCAATGACGTCGCGCGAATGACCGCGAGACTTCGCGATCCCGCGAGAACGGACGCCATCGCGGGCATTTTCGCAAAGGATTACTGGGAACGAGAGCGTGAAGTGAAGCGGGAAGGCTGCGTGGGACGTCGAAGGGTGAGAATAACAATATTTTTTATTTTTAAATTCTATTTTTTGCAGGGATATGGTACCCAGAGCCCAGAGAACAGTCTCCTCTCCTCCGGACCGTGGGTACCATCCGCAAATGTTCTGCTTACTTTCCGCATGGTGGGCACAGCCACATGCGGAAAGTAAGCGGAACAATGCATTCCTATGGGTGCGGGATCACCGCGATTCCGCAAATTAATGAGCATGCTGCGGTTTTTACCGCGAAGCGATTCCGCTGCGGTAAAAACCGCAGCATTAGTACAGCATTGCGGAATCCCATAGGAATGCATGGGATGCTTATTTTTCGCGTTTTCGCGGCAAAATCGCGCGGTTAAAACCGCCGAGGAAATGCGAAAAAAAGCCACGTGTGAACTCAGCCTTACAGTCGTCTCACCCGACAAAAAATAAGCTATCAGACAGCTCTATTGGCAGAAAAATAAAAATGTTACGGGACTCTTAAAATTGTTTCCCAACCCCAAAAAATATTTTTTTTTGCAAACTTCAGATTTGTTTTTCACCACTAAAATAATTAATAAAACTGGACATGTTGGGTGTTGTCATAATCACTTTGATGAGGAGAATCATATTGCATGGTCACTTTTACCACAAAATGTACAACATAAAAGCAATTCCAAAAATCCAGTGTTAGATTTGCGGTTTTTCCATAATTTTACTGTACTCTGAATTTTGTTCCCATTTTCCAGTACACTATGTGGCAAAATAAGTGATGTAATTGAAAAGTACAACCTGTCCCTCATGAAACAAGCCCTCACATGTCAATTTGGACAGAAAAATAAAAGAGTTATGGCTCTGAGTACAAGGGGAGAAAAAGGCAGAAATGCAAAAATGAAAAATGGCAGCAGCATGAAGGGGTTAAAGAGGGCTAAGGCTGTATTCACACATGGAAAATTGAGCACATGCTTGTACAGCCGTGGTCACAGTGTATACAAGCTTTGGAGCTATACTACATATTACAGGTCAACGAGAAAGGTGATAAATGTTATTTTGTCCATATGGGCAATTTTTATTGTGGACAGTTTTCCGCATGGGCAACTTTCTGAGTTGGCAGTTTTCTGTGTGGACAATTTTCCATCTGAGCAATTTTCTGTGTGGCAACTTTCTTTATGGGCAATTTTCCTCTGGGCATTCATGGCTGTGGACTTTTTTCTGTGGGCAATTTTCCTCTGGGCATGCTTGTCTGTGGGCTTTTTTCTGTGGGCAATATTCTGTGTGGACAAATTTCCATGTGGGCAACTTTCTTGTGGGCATTCATGACTGTGGGCATTTTTCTAATCAACCACACGCACAAAAAAATTATATGGGTGCATGGGAAACATCAAACAACACTCTTATGTCAGCTGAGCGCAGTCCGAAGTACGCGCACAAAGAATATGGAGAAGATGAAGAAAATAAGTTCTCTGTCTTCTCCACATCTGACATATGATTCTCTCATGCAAGAGAATCGGCTCCCACTCAGATGACACTCAGACACTCTGACAAAGTTTGAGCTCACTGTCATCTGAGTGTGATCCAGTTCTCTCACATGAGAGACAAAACGGATGTGTAAGGGAGCTCTAACAAGTATATTCACATGAAGCACAATATAATAAAATATGCACATTTATACATTATTATTGTACATAGTAATCACCACCATAAAAAACACCACTTTCAGATCATGTTGGATTTAAAAAAAGACAAAAAGCCAAAGATGGGGGCATCATGCGTTTGTACATAAAAAGCCATACAAACAGCACATTAACCAATGCAATTCCATGATGTAGTTGACATGACCATGTCTAGGCAGCACAGTGGCTCAGTGGATAGCACTGCAGCCTTGCAACGATGGACTCCGTGGTTCAAATCCCACCCAGGACATCTGCAAGGAGTTTGTATGTTCTCCCTGTGTTTGTGTAAGGTTCCTCCAGGACTGTAGCCAATGACACCTGAGCTTTAGTGTCTTGGCCTTCCCTCACAGAAAAATAACATCCACCAGTCAGCATACCTGTGTCTCCAGATCCAGCTCCTTCAGGATTTTCCCTATGTCGCGGGGGAACCTCTAGAGGTGGATTTACATTAACTGAGACACAGTCCATTTCAACTTTAGCAAGAACATCTTTACTGGGTTCTTTACACAGCACATCCAAAGTCTTTACAACAGGCTTAGCAAAACAATTTTTCTTTTCTTTCCCTGTGCTACTCTCGTGGTCACAAGGCGCCGGCCCGGGTCGGACCTTCCCTGACGATTCCTCAGCATCCTCTCTACACAGCTTTGCTACAGATATGCTTCCCTTGGTCTGTTTCACCCCAGATGCAAGATCATTATTTCCCAGAGTGAGAAGCCACTGGGAGAGTGATCTGCCCTTCTGTGCTGTTCCCTGCACTTGCACCACATGCATTCTGTTCAGACTCACTGCATCTGTAGGTTTGCCCCGGCCCTGAGTTTTTCTGCCCATGCGATGAGATGGCATATACTGGAGCCACTGTTGGCTCCCCAACTGTATATGTCCACTGCTGTGATGTCCTGTTGTGTTTGATGACTGGGCTTTACTCCTTCAACGTTGCGTGGCTGTTGTGGTGTCCGGGGCCTGGACGGTTTGGGCATCCCTCGCCCTCTGGCTTAACCTAACACTTACACTCGCTTATTACACAGCAGCCCCTCCTATATTTAACCGTTAGCTATACTAGTTCCTTAGTTACAAATATACCCACTAGGATGCCCCCCATCTAGTGGCCAATAGCGGACACTACACTCTCCCTATAATTTACTTGAATACAATACATAGTATGAAAGAACATAATATGATATGTACATATTGAAGGAAATGGTAATACATGTAATTGCGTAGCAGTACCATTAATTATAGGTGGTAATACATTTACTCATGTAGCAATACTGTGGTGCCCCTGAGGGCTCAGTTGCAACAGAGGTACTGCACCTCACCCAGAGGTGTGGTACCCCACTCTCAGGTAAGAAGGGAGCACCTCACAGAACACCTGCACCCAACACAGACTATAGCAGCAGGGCACCCTGGACGTACCCTAGGGGAGAATGGTCTTATCCCTGGCTGGGTAGTAAAGGGTGTTGGGAGAGTGGGTGGAGATGGTAGGAAAAGAGGAGGAGCTTAGAGAGCGGGACAGAACAGTGCAGAGAGAGTGAGGCATGAGGAGAAAGTGAAAGTAAGCAGACATCAACATCTTTATCAACGATTTAGATGAAGGAATTGAGGGTAAACTGATTAAATTTGCTGATGACACAAAGCTAGGAGGGATAGCTAATACTAGAGAAGAGAGAGAGGATTCAAAAAGATTTAAATAAACTGGAGAAGTGGGCAGCAACTAACAGAATGGTTTTTAACAGGGAGAAATGCAAAGTACTACATCTGGGCAATAAAAATGAAAAAAGCATATATAGAATGGGAGGAATAGGGCTAAGTGACAGCACATGTGAAAAAGACTTGGGTATACTAATAGATCACAGACTGAATATGAGTCAATAGTGTGATGCAGCAGCAAAAAAGGCAAATGCAATTCTAGGATGTATTAACAGAAGCATACAGTCTAGATCACGTGAAGTCATTATTTCCCTCTACTCCTCTTTGGTCAGACCTCATCTGGAATATTGTGTCCAGTTTTGGGCACCACATTTTAAAAAAGACATCAACAAACTGGAGCAAGTTCAGAAAAGAGCGACCAGAATGGTGACCAGTCTGCAAACCCTGTCTTATGAGGAAAGGTTGCAGGATTTGGGATTGTTTAGTTTGCAAAAGAGAAGACTGAGAGGAGACTTAATAGCTGTCTACAAATATCTAAAGGGCTGTCACATTGTAGAAGGATCAACTTTATTCTCATTTGCACAAGGAAAGACTAGAAGCAATGGGATGAAACTGAATGGGAGGAGACACAGATTAGATATTAGAAAAAACTTTTTGACAGTTAGAGTGATCAATGAGTGGAACAGGCTGCCACGAGAAGTGGTGAGTTCTCCTTCAATGGAAGTCTTCAAACAGAGGCTGGACAGACATCTGACTGGGATGATTTAGCAAATCCTGCTTTGAGCAGGGGATTGGACCAGATGGCCCAGGAGGTCCCTTCCAACTCTACGATTCTATGATTCTATGAGGAGCTGCAAATAGAAAGCTGAAAGGGAGAGACAGACGGAAGCTCCTAGAAGAGTCTGAGAGTGGAAGGAAAGTAAAGAGACATGTAGTGAAGCAGCTCCCTGTCAGGAGGAGCTGCAGAAAGGAACAGACAGATGGAAGCTCCCAGAGAGCAGAAGGGGTCTTAGGGGCATGGGAAGTGCGGATGCCACTCATGGAGCCCATTCCAGTATTGGAGACACCAGGTTGCATGGGGGTGCTGGCCCTCTAGCCTAGTGGAGAAGTCATCAGACTCAACTAGCAAGCCGGAGGCAGAGGCACCTTTAGGTGTTGCAGCCACAAGCCACAGTTATCATCGCCAGTAAGGTAGCCATAGAGGAACAAGGGAATGCAGAGAGTACATTACCCAACAAGGTCCACGGCTGCTGGCCTGGGACACTGAGTGTGAGGTGTTGGGGTAGGAGTGGCAAAAAGCCGGCAAGGAGAGGCATATACTGAAAGGAGTCCTGGAAAGGTGTATTCTCATCTACCTGGGACTTTGCTGGACCCCTCAACTGGAGGACACAGCGCCAAGTGGGCATCTGTGCACCAGAACAGTGAGTAAAGCTCTGGAACTGCACCTCACTTCTGTCCTCTGATCATTCCTGCATCGCCTGCCCTACATCATATCTACAAACATCACCTTTATCATCTACATCCAAGCTGCCCTGGGTTACAGCTCTACCTGTGGAGAGCTAAGCCATCTCTACTGCCCTGTCACCATCCCAGAGAATCTGCATAGCAGCGTCGGTCCCCTGACCGAATGCCACAGGTGGCGTCACGAACACTTTATTACAAACTTTATAAACTTTATCCCTTGTAAATATCCCTTTAATTGAATAATTGGTATTCAATTGGTTTACATAGCATGTCCACATCGGACATTACCTTTCTGAATCCTGCTCATATAGGTACTATTCACATGGACAGGTTTAGTACTGCTGTTTTGTTATCATCTTTTTACTAGCACTTGCTGTTTTTTGTTATATATATATTTTTTACAACAGAGTATTTTTACATATTTGTTATACTGTGTTTCAGTCTTTTGATGGTGTGAACACTGTCGTACCAACTTGTTTGCTCTGTGCATGGCCCAGGTGTTTGTATTCACAGTGCTTGTAACTGTATAAAAGGCCTCTGCAGATGCCTTACAGTGGATATAGGGTAGTTTTTATGGTACATTGCGCCTCTAAGCATTTGTGTCTCTGTCTTCCTAGCAACCCCCTCTCACCCACATTCTGCAGATCCACATAATAGGAGTCTGTGTGCTGTGACTGGTATCCAGGAGACACAGAGCTCCCCTCCCCACACAGGGCCCTGCTGTGAGCCTCCTGCTTCACAAAACTAGAGGCAGCATCAAAACTAAATGTAGAGGAGCGGCACCCATCCAGTGTCATTTGCAGAGTGTAGCAGAGCGTCCTCCACCCTCTGTCTGCAAATGACTCAGGTACGGCCCCCTCCCCTCCACTTAGTTTTGATGCTGCTCTTGAATGCATCAAGAAGTTTCAGCAGCTGATTGGGCCGTCTCTCCTTTGGGCCCCTGTTCTGCTGCACCGATGGTATGTCCGCCCCAGCCGGTAATGTTGGCTCCTGCATTACCAATGCCATGAACAGAGTAAGGGACGAGTGCTATTCATAGTTTTGACAGCTAGCACTTGTCCCCATGTACTGTATTGTATGGGGCAGTGCACATTGTCCAATTTGTTCAGAGGAAACATCGCGGCACGCGCGATTTGCCTCTGATAATACGGTGGCAGTCCATTTACGTATGTGGGATTGAACCACACTTGGATCACTGAATGGAGAAGATGAAAAGATGGAGAACCTTTTTTTCTTTTTGTCTCCACATCTGAGAAAATTGGAAAACACTCTGGTCATAACCTGATCAGAGTGTGATTAGCATAACAAATAGTCTTGTAAACGTAGCCTAAATGTGATGGCACCTAGTGACGCTCCAGCAGGTCTTGGTATCGATAAAACATTGCAGAATTCTGTTTGCGTTATTGGAACATGTTGCATTCCCGTGCGGCCGGTGGGCACGTCAAAATGATGCATGGGGATGCATCCACATACAACGCATGTCCCTGCATACCCAATGTTAAAGATAGGTACGCAGGACGCATGCGGAACTAGGCCGACCTTTAGGGAAGATGTGTGGAAGTAGGTGGGGCTTAAGGGAGGAAGTACGCAGCCCACCCTACTCTTGCCAAAAGCGAGTGTGTACTTAGCCTGATAGCACTGCCTTCTAGTGTGAGAATTCAGCTCCACTAGAAAACAAGTAAACCAAGTGCATAGCTGTAAAATAAACCCTTAAAGGGAACTTGTCATCAGGATTGTGTTGAGTAACCTACAAATAGTGTCAGTGTGGCGCTGTTATACTGACAATGATCACGTGTGATGAAATCCATCTTGTGGTTGTTGTGTAATCTTTATTTTCAGTTTTGAGTTAATGATATGCTCGTGCACCTGGACAGCCTTTGGGGGGGCTTCATGTGGTGCTCTGATTAGCTATTCATAATGAAGACTGCTGTCAGGCCACTGATCCCTCACTGACCTGCCCCCTAGTTTACCTAAGCAATATTATATACAAGGTGGGCCATTTATATGGATACAACTAAATAAAATAGGAATGGTCGGTAATATCAACTGTTTGCAGTGTTGCTATCAGTGTGTCAAGAGCGGGAGAAGGGGGATGCATTGACAATCCAACACAATGGGCACTTTGAACACATTTTATAAGTGGTCATAAACTTGTAAATAACTCATGAAAGAATAAAGTTATGTTAAAACCAAGCACAACATTGTTTTTCTTGTGAAATTCTCAATAAGTTAGATGTGTCACATGACCCTCTTTCCATTGAAAAAAATAAAGTTGGATCCAAAATGGCTGACTTCAAAATGGCCACCATGGTCACCTTCCATCTTGAAAAGTTTTCCCCCTCCCATATACTAATGTGCCACAAACAGGAAGTTGATATCACCAACCATTCCCATTTAGGTATATCCATATAAATGGCCCACCCTGTATATTGAAAAAAAAATTAACAGCCCTAGGCATGTGCCGGTGCCTTTGCTGTGGCCTGATCGCATGTGTAATGTGCAGTTAATTATTTTTTATGGTATACATTAATTCCTAAAAAAATCAGTCTACATGGGTTTTTTTTGCCTTCCTCTGGATCAACATGTTAGGGCAAGTTAGGATAAGATATGGGTTGAACTTCATGGATTTAAAGGGAATCTGTCACCCCTTTTTTGAGATATCATATGATGATATCATTCAATTGTGTGTCATATAAGGATTCTCTTAGTACTTTTGCTTCCCCCTGACCCCGCACCTTTCATGCATAAATACCTTGTTTATATCGGTTCAGATGTATGTAAACTGCCACGGTCCGGTCCGATGGGTGGGGCTTATTCAACTGCTCCCCCCCTCCCTGTCTTGCTCTACACAAGAAGAAATGCATAGAGCAAGACAGGGAGGGGGGAGCAGGTGAATAAGCCCCACCCAGCGGACCGGACAGCAGCAGTTCACATACATCTGAACCGATATTAAAAAGGTATTTATGCATGAAAGGTGCGGGGTCAGGGGGAAGCAAAAGTACTAAGAGAATCCTTATGTGACACACAATTGAATGATATCATTATATGATATCTCAAAAAAGGGGTGACAGATTCTCTTTAAAGTCTTCCTTCAACCTTAATAACTATGTAAAAATGGCGGCGCCTGCGCAGTACCAGCTATCGGCGATTTGATAGCTGCTACTGCGCAGGTGGTGCCATAATGCTAGAGAAAACAAACTCCTCCTCCAAGATGGTACCACCAGCGCCTGTGCAGCAGGAGCAATCGGAGTGCCATTTTCAGACTGATTTTTTTTTGTATGAATTAATGTATACCATAAAAAAATTAACTGTGACCAGTCAGAACTTGAAGCTATACAGATGCATACCTAATCAAGGCACCACATGAACCTCAAGACAGATTTAATCAACCAATGTATCAGTTTAATCAGTCTAAAGGCGCCGACCTCACAGTGTCTGTAGGTTACTGTGCTCAATCCTGCTGACAGGTTCCCTTTAAGGAGTTTGCAACACAATCACAAATGTTTAAAATTGCAAAGTGATTGTAAAAACAAGCAACTTTGCAATTTACTTTCTAGCAAAAATCATCTCTGTTCTCGATAATGAAGGGATTTTTAATTTTATTGCTCACTCATTATGCGGGTTACCGGCCAGTGATCCAGTCTATCCGAGGTGGCCGGTCTTGAAGACAATGAGAGCAAGGCTTATAACCTTTTTTGCTCTTGAGTTTGCAAGTTCTTCTGCAAAGTTGGTCAACTTCACTGGACCTTGCTAGCTTCAGTGTCCCTGTGTGTTTGTAAGAGAACACAGTTTGTGGGATGCAGTGAGTAACCGGAGACAGAGAAGGGGTTAACAAAGATTTACTGAACAATCAATAACAAGCAATATTCCACGCAGGGAGGTAAAGGCAATCAGTGAAAGAATATACAAAATAAACGTGAAACTTATCGGTTGCAGTTCTGGCAAGGGGAAGGCTGGTAAATCTCCTGGTGGCATCTCAAATGATGAACAAAGTCTCTGGCTCTGCTACAAAGAAACGAGTAACACTGACACCCGACAGTACTGATTGATGCAGTCCTGCTTGGCTTGGGTGCGCTGGAAAATGGAAACAGTCCTTTATGAAGATGCTCCAGAAATGGCGCCGGGCACGGGTCGTGAGCACATGTACAAGCCGCAACAGCCCATGGTCTCTCTGAGTAGTCTCTAAGTGGTTGTTGGGTAGAACAGGGGTATCCAACAGTACAGGTACAGACGGTAACTTAATGGCGTCACAGGGAGTCTCAAGGTCAGCACACGGGGGTCTGGGAAAAGTGGAGTTGCCAGTATCAGCAGCTGAGAGGGAGTTAACCGTCTCCTGTCACCTTCCTGCCAAGTCTGCTCCATTCCCATGCTCAGGTCTCCTTTTGTACCCCCTGCCCCCTGCTGTCTTACAGAAAGGTCTCTCCCTTTCAGAGGAAATCTCCTGCCAACAGTGGTGACAGCCCCGATAGTTCTTGCCTTAAAGGACACCATACTCCGCTGACTCCGTCTTGACTCATCTTCTTACATGTTCAGGTGCACCATTGGAGAATGCATTGTTTGGGTCAAGGGCACAATCATGCTGTTGGCCCGAACCTTAAATCAAGCAGGAGCACACCGTCCGGTAGCAAGCAGGAGTTGTGCTTGTTTCTCGATTGATCTTCCCATTAGTTTCTTTCCACCTTTTCTCCTGTTTATCAGTTTAAGACATAATTCATATTGAGTTTTCTGCAACCAATTCAAAAATCCAGGCTATCGTAGTATTACTATTTTGGTTTAGATAATTGTGTTTATTTTGGTAAAGTCAAAATTATATATGATTTTTTTTTCAAATGGACTCAGTAATCAGAAAATGTGGTTAGTAGCCAAAGAACGGGGGAGGAGGGCGGATCCAGATGCAGTATTCCCCCATCACAGTGTGTGGTGTGAGAGTGGTGGATACATGGTCTGATTACAAAAGCACTCTGAAAATCATACCAAAATGAGACTTCCCTCTCAGCAAGACTGAAAATATTGTGCAATTCAGCTGTAACTGCACTTTACACTCGCCCAACCTGTTCTCACTGATTACGTGTGGGAATGCTACCCTGTTCTTGCACAAATATAAATACATAGGACACAATACAGATGGAGCTGTAGAGGCTGTGGCTCAGGATGGCGCTGAACATCTCATCAATGCTTCTTCCGGCTACTGGAGTCACTCTAAGGCCGGGGTCACACTGGCGAGGAATACGGCCGAGTGAGAGGCGCTAAAAGCCCGCATTAGACACGGACCAATGATTCTCTATGGGGTACCTCGCACCAGCCGTATATTTCTCATCCGTATTCTACGCTCCGTGGCAATCGCAGCATGCTGCGATTGTCAGCATACTACGCCCGTAGTACGCCAATGCAAGTCTATGGGTGCGCAAAAAATACGGTGCGCAAAAAATACGCATTACACACGGACCACACATGTGACTTGCGAGAAATACGCACCCGGTGTCTTTTAGCAAAGCCGGCAATTCAGTGCGCTATACAGTAAACTCACACTGACAGTTTTAATAAAGAAACGAAAGAATAGATATAGACACATAGAATACATATATATATATGCATTCTATGTGTCTATATCTATTCTTTGGTTTCTGTTTAGAAACCCTGTCATAGGGCTCCATTATATGTCCATTTTGCAAGCCAGCGAGAAAATCTTGCCATACGGATGCTTACATGCGCAAAATACGCGACCACACCTTGATTACGGATGACATACGGAGCACTGTTTAGGGGGTCATTCATCCGTATTACGCATGTAAAATACTGACCGTATTTTGCGTCGGTTAGTGTGACCCCAGCCTAATTATAATCTTTATTTTTATATAGCGCTAACATATTCCGCAGCTCTTTACAGTTTACATATTCCGCAGCGCTTTACAGTTTTGCACATATTTTCATCACTGTCCCCAATGGGGCACACAATCTAAATTCCCTATCAGTATGTCTTTGGAGTGTGGGAGGAAACCGGAGTGCCTGGAGGAAACCCACGCAAACACAGGGAGAACATACAAACTCCTTGCAGATGTTGTCCTTGGTGGGATTCGAACCCAGGACTCCAGCGCTGCAGCCTGAATCCCACCAAGGACTAACCACTGAGCCACCGTGCTGCCCCTACTCTTTTCATTTATCTCATTAATTGGTGGGGTAGAGTCAAACAGAAGGACCTACCTCCAGGACCTACACCTCTGCCCTTCTTGGGGAATATCCTTCAGATCAGAACCTCAGGAATACCGCAATCATTTCTTAAGGTACTTATACTCACAATCTTAGGTTGTTGATCCCTACCATGCATGTTGTGCAAAGGACAGTTGATTCAGAGTAATCCATTAATAGATGAGAGACATTTACCCGTTAAGGTTATGTGCAAAGGTCGTCATTTTCTGGTGGACTCTACCTAATATTTTCTTCTATAGGTTCTAATAAATGCCAAAAGAAGCAAAAATATGCACTGCAAAGACCAACCAACTTATAGTGCATTTATTCAGTCTTTCCTAGCTCCTTTTTAATCACATCAGGCTCTGGAATGATTTAAAGCAGCTTAAACAAATAATCTGACCATTTTTCAGCCAGTTTGGAAGCTGCTCACTAGTTTATATAATTTTAAAAAAAGGCTTTGGTGGAAAAGTCAACACAAAAAGATGCCAAAGAAGATGCTTTAAATAAAATACTGCCGGTGTTTTCCTGAAATATTTTCTGCTTAAAAAATGTAGAGATTATACTGGTATCTTAAATCCATTGTGTGCACTTACCCTTAGGGGATGGAGCTACTCTACAAGCTTATTAACATGCTGCTGGTTTTATGACATGTCTCTGCCTGCTGCTCCTTTGGCTAAATACAGACTGCCATAAAGAGCAACCTTTATTCTGCTAACAAGCTCCCAGGGGGGATTTGTTACCCCCTGCTGCAATCTTGTTGGGACTGATGCAACTGAAAGCTAGATAGTATACTGTATAACCAGTATATCTACACTGTAATTATGACATTTGCTTAACTAATGTCAAACTAAAGAGTTGTCTACTTTAGATAATTTGATTTTCTTAGTAAGATTCCACAAAAAAAAATCTGATTTCAAAGTGTCCCCACTATTAGAATATTCATCAATCAGCTATGATCTATAAATATACCGAGGAAGTGTTTCCTGTGCCTAGAGCACCTCCGCAGGAAAACTGAAGTATTACATTTTTTTTTATAATACATGGACAGGTTGTGTGTCACGTGCCCCATCCTGTGTGACACGGCCAGCAGGCCGGTAACTAATACAACAGGACACAGCACGTGTAATTGTCCTATGTGACGTGGCCCGCACGCCGGTAACTAATACAAGACAAAGGGGATAGGGGAAACCTGGGTAACCATAACAATGGTGGCCCTGCGATAGGGAACGGGGACGTGGAGACCTCTTGCACTCCCCTGAGTCAGTGTCTCTACACTCCAAACGTTCACTAGGCTGGTTCCGCCCCGGGCGCCGATCAGTAACCTAAAAATCCTGACTCTCCCTGCACCTAAACCCTCACTAGGGAAATGGTCGATGCGGAAACTAATCCCACCACTGCACTAAACACACATAAGGAAAAGTGACAAAACAGGGGAACACCACTTAGCTTTGCTCTGTTGCCTACACTCCCAGCAACAGAGCCCAACACCTGCGTGCATCTTTTCCTCCGACCGGATCCAACACCATAGTGCAGCCTTGGAGCAAACAGAGTCCACCACCTGCGTGTAGCTGTCCAGAAACAGAGTCCAGCAAATGAGTTCAGCTTTTCTGCCAAAGAGTCCAACATTTTGAGTCCAGCTTTCCAGCAACCGAGTCCAGCATCCTGAGTGCAGCTCTACACCATAGCTGCCACTCCACCAAGCAATGCCAGTCCTCCTTGCAGACACCATAGCTGACACTCCACCAAGTCATGCCAGCCCTCGTTGCAGACACCATAGCTGCTACTCCAGGACTCTCACTGAGCTGCCTGTGACTCTCCTTCAGCTCCCTTCTTCACCCAGGCTTGCTTGCGAATGAGGAACTATCACCAACAGTGATTCACACACCTGACACTCTTTTATAGAGCAATCGAACCTGTTACATAATCACGTGCACAAACGTGTCGGTATGATTTCTCGGGTGGGCAGCACGGTGGCTCAGTGGTTAGCACTGCAGCCTTGCAGCGCTGGGGTCCTGGGTTCGAATTCCACCAAGGACATGTGCAAGGAGTTTGTATGTTCTCCCCGTGTTTGCATGGGTTTCCTCCTGGTACTCCGGTTTCCTCCCACACTCCAAAGACATACTGATAGGGAATTTAGATTGTGAGCCCCATCGGGGACAGAGATGAAAATGTGTGCAAACTGTAAAGCGCTGCGGAATATGTTAGCGCTATATAAAAATAAAGATTATTAGGGTCCGTACTATATGGTAACACTGATGTGTCGGTATGATACCTTGGGTCCGTACTATATGGTAACACTGATATGTTGGTATGATGCCTCGTGTCATTGTTACCATATAGTACGGACCCGAGGCATCATACCGACACACCAGTGTTACCATATAGTACTGACCCGAGACATCATACCGACATATCAGTGTTACCATATGGTGAATAAAAAACCCAAAAAACAAATGTGTAATTGCACTTTGAATTTTTTCCCAATCTCCAGTGCATTATGGTAAAATAAATGACATGATTCAAAAGAACAATTCGTCCTGCAAAAAACAACAACAAGCCTCATATGTCTGTATTGCCGGAAAAATAGAAAAGTTATGGAAGAAGGAGAGGGAAAAACGAAAACCAGAAAATTGCCCGGAGTGTTGTGAGTTCATTTTCCCCTTCACCATTGAGGTCTGATGAACTCCCTCTTCTGGTGAAGGAAGGTAGTGAGGCTGATTACCAAGCACCTGGGCAGGATGATGATGACTGGGTGATGGGAATTACTGACTGGATGTAAGGCAGCCGATGCCCTTCTGCCTTGCTGGTGATCTCTCTGAGGGATTCTAGGAGACCAGTCTGATTCCTGCTCCTCAAAAGCTAAGTTTTCTGCTCTACTTTTTGCATTTGTGTTTTGGTTTTGTTTTGCATTGTTTTCCTTGATTTCTGCCATTCCCTGCTGGGGTGAGCTGAATTCCTCTTTGCTCTGTCTTCAGAAAATACCTGAGTACTGCTATAGTCTTTTTGAAGCCTAGCGTCTTCAGGGCTTTTTCCCTATCAGCTGTTGGCTCTTGTTTTGATAGGGTTTTGGTGGATTACAGACAGCAGCTTTTCTATCCTGTCCTGTCTAGTTAGCTTGGGCCCCATCATTTGCTCAGCCTATCTTTCTATCTGTGTGAGTGCTTTTTCATCTTGCTTCACCGTCATTATATGTTGGGGCTGCCTATTGCTTTGGGGTCTGCTCTGGGGCAGTTTAGATTTCCCTTTCTGTCTTTAGGCTATGTAGTTCTCCGGCTGTGATCGAGGGGTCTAGGGCACCGTAGGAACCCCCCACGGCTACTACTAGTTGATGTTGATAGGTTCAGGGGTCTGCAATCCGATAGCTGCCAACTTCTCTGGTTTTCTGGACTTAGCTAGTATTTCTGTTTTTGCCTCCTACAGTGACTCATTCATAACAGAATCACCAGCCATACCGCAGATCCTAGGGTACTCAATAGCAGGAAAGAATTGTAAAAAAAAAAAAAGGTGTGTATATTTTTTCCTCTATATCTCTGAGGCCGTAGGGGGAATTTTTTTTTTTCTCTCAATGGAGATAAAGCAATTGTCTGATCGTGTGGAGCAGCTCGCTGCGGAAGTGCGGGTAATTTCCGCCCACCTTGCTCATTCACATTCTGCTGAACCAAAGATCCCTACTCCTGATGTGTTTTTTGGGGATCGGTCTAAATTTTTGAATTTCAAAAGTAATTGTAAATTATTTTTTGCCTTTAAGCCTAACTCGTCAGGGAGCTCCGCTCAGCAGGTTAAAATTGTCATCTCTTTGCTGCGTGGCGATCCCCAGGATTGGGCGTTTTCTTTGAAACCAGATCATCCTATTCTGACTAATGTGAACGCATTTTTTCAAGCCTTGGGGTTGTTGTATGACGAACCTAATGCTATTGATCAGGCTGAAAAGACCCTGTTGGCATTGAGCCAGGGTCGAGATTCCGCAGAATTGTACTGTCAAAAATTCCGAAAGTGGGCGGTCCTTACTACCTGGAATGATAATGCCTTGGCAGCTCTCTTTCGGAAGGGTTTGTCAGAAGCCGTAAAAGATACTATGGTGGGATTTCCTGTTCCCTCTGGTCTTGACGACTCTATGTCATTAGCCATTCAGGTTGATCGGCGTTTACGTGAACGCAGGACTGCATGAGAGGTGTTGCCACCTGTTGAACAAATGTCTGAACCTTTGCAATGTGATAAAGTTTTGTCCAGGGAGCAACATCAGGAGTTCAGAAGGCGTAATAAGCTGTGTTTTTTTTGTGGAGATGCCTCGCATATTATTTCTGTCTGTCCTAAACGAGAGAAACGCTTTGCACACACGTGTTCAACCTAAGATTCTTCTGGCAATTACTCTGATCTGCTCCCTGTCCACATTTTCCGCCAAGGCTTTTGTGGATTCGGGAGCAGCCCTGAACTAATGGACTTGGATTTTGCTAAACATTGTGGATTTCCTATGACACCTCTGCGGACACCTATCCCTTTGAGGGGGATTGATGCTACTCCTTTGGCGAAAAATAAACCTCAGTTTTGGACCCAGGTGGTAATGCGGGTCGCCCCAGACCATCAAGAAAATTGCAGATTTTTGGTGTTGCATAATTTGCATGATACCATTGTTCTGGGGTTTCCCTGGTTGTAAATTCATAATCCAGTTTTGGATTGGAAATCTGTGTCTGTGGTGAGTTGGGGTTGTCGGTGTGCCGTTAGTGAGGCTCCGTTTTTTTCCACCTCTCCTCAGTCACATGATGTTCCTGACTATTTGGCGGATTTTTATTATGTATCTAGTGAGAATGAGTCTGTATCTTTGCCTCCTCATAGGAGTTATGACTTTGCAATTGAACTGAGCCCGGGGTGTAAATTTCCCAAGGGTCGGCTCTTCAATTTATCTGTACCCGAGCACGAGGCTATGCGATCCTATATTAAGGAGGCGTTGGAGAAGGGTCATATTAGACCATCCTCTTCACCCTTAGGTGCTGTGTTTTTTTTCGTGGCCAAAAAGGATGGTTCATTAAGGCCTTGTATTGATTATCGCGCCCTCAACAAAATTACTATTAAATATCAGTATCCGTTACCCCTGATTTCGGATCTATTCTCCAGAGTTAAAGGTGCTTGCTGGTTTACCAAGCTTGACCTCAGGGGGGCGTATAATCTTATCCGCATTAAGCACGGGGATGAATGGAAGACGGCGTTTAATACTCCGGAGGGACATTTTGAGTACCTGCTGATGCCTTTTGGGCTCACTAATGCCCCTTCTGTCTTCCAGTGCTTCATGAACGATATTTTCTGAGACTTTGTGGATAAATTTTTGATTATCTATCTGGATGATATTTTGATCTTCTCCAAGGATTGAGATTCTCATGTGGAACATGTTCGGACTGTGTTCCGGATCTTGAGGGAGAATTCCCTGTATGTCAAAGGATCGAAATGCCTTTTTGGGGTACAGAGGATTTCTTTTTTGGGATTTATTTTGTCTCTGTCAACTATTGAAATGGACCCGGCCAAGGTACAGGCCATTTATGATTGGGTTCAGCCCACTTCTTTGAAGGCCTTCCAGAAGTTTTTGGGTTTTGCTAATTTTTATCGGAAATTTATAGCAAAATTTTCTAGTATTGCCAAGCCATTGACTGATCTGACTAAGAAGGGTGCTGATGTGTTGAATTGGTCACCGGAGGCTGTTTCTTCCTTTCAGGAGCTGAAGCGAAGATTTACTTCTGCCCCAGTTTTGCGGCAACCTGATGTCTCACTCCCGTTCCAGGTAGAGGTGGACGCTTCTGAGATTGGTGCAGGAGCTGTTTTGTCCCAAAAGGATCCTGTAACATCTAAAATGAATCCCTGTGCTTTCTTTTCCCGAAAGTTCTCTCCATCTGAACGTAACTATGATGTGGGGAATCGTGAACTGTTAGCCATGAAATGGGCATTTGAGGAGTGGAGACATTGGTTGGAGGGAGCTAAACATCAAGTTGTGGTCCTCACTGACCACAAGAATTTGATTTACCTGGAGTCGGCCAAACGTTTGAACCCTAGACAGGCTAGGTGGGCCTTGTTTTTTTACACGTTTTGATTTTGTGGTCTCTTTTCTTCCTGGCACAAAGAATGTCAAGGCTGACGCTCTTTCTAGGAGCTTCTTTGCTGATTCTCCTGTGGTGACAAAGCCTGCTACCATCTTAGGCGAAGGGGTAGTTCTTTCTGCCATCTCGCCCGATTTGAGACGTGCTCTGGAAGAGTTCCAGGAGGACAAACCTGAGTGTTGTCCCAGTGGAAAGTTGTATGTTCCTGACCAGTGGAAGAAGAGAGTGATGTCTGAAGTTCATTGCTCTGCTTTGGCTGGTCATCCAGGCATTTTTGGTACTAGAGATCTGGTGAGTCAGTCTTTTTGGTGGCCCACCTTGTCTCGTGATGTCAGGAATTTTGTTCAGTCCTGTGGGACTTGCTCCCGGTCTAAACCTTGTTCTCGCTCTAGTGGGTTGTTGATGCCTTTGCCGGTTCCCAGGAGGCCATGGACCCATATTTCAATGGATTTCATCTCTGATATGCCTGTCTCTCAGAGAATGACTGTTATTTGGGTGATTTGTGATAGGTTCTCTAAGATGGTTCATCTTGTACCACTCCCTAAGTTGCCATCTTCCACTGAGTTGGTGCCCCTGTTTTTGCAACAGGAGGTTAACTTGCACGGGATTCCTGAGAACATTGTATCTGACAGAGGAGTTCAGTTTGTGTCTAGATTTTGGAGGACTTTCTGTTCCAAGCTGGGAATTCAGTTGTCCTTCTCCTCTGCTTTTCACTCTCAGACCAATGGGCAGACGGAGAGAACAAACCAGACCTTGGAGTCGTATTTGAGATGTTTTATTTCCGCTGATCAGGATGATTGGGTTTCATTTTTGCCCTTGGCCGAATTTGCTTTAAATAATAGAGCTAGTTCTGCCACTTTGATGTCACCTTTTTTTTGTAACTTTGGGTTTCATCCTCGATTTTCTTCAGGGCAGGTGGAGCCTTCTGCCTGCCCAGGTGTTGACACTGTGGTAGAGAGAATGCACCAGATCTGGGACCAAGTGGTGGATAAGTTATCTCTCTCCCAGGAAAAGGCCCAGCGGTTTTCCAACCGACATAGGTTGGTGATATGGTTTGGTTATCATCAAAAAATATCGCTATGAAGGTGGCTTCTCCTAAGTTTAAGCCTAGATTTATTGGACCTTACAAGATTTTGGAGATTATTAATCCGGTCTCTTTTCGTTTGGCTCTTCCTGTTACATTTAAAATCCATAATGTGTTTCATAAGTCCTTGTTGAAGAGGTTTGTTGAACCAGTAGTTCCTGGCGTGGCACCTCCGGACCCTGTATTGGTTGAAGGTAACATGGAATATGAGGTAGAGAAGATACTGGATTCCCGTCTGGCTAGACGGAGACTCCAGTATTTGGTTAAGTGGAAGGGTTATGGTCAGGAGGATAATTCCTGGGTCTCTGCCTCTGATATTCATGCCAAAAGATTGGTGCGTGCCTTTCATCGGGATCACCCTGATCTCCCTGGTGGCGTGGATGAGGGTTCGGTGACCCCTCCTCAAGGGGGAGGTACTGTTGTGAGTTCATTTTCCCCTTCACCATTGAGGTCTGATGAACTCCCTCTTCTGGTGAAGGAAGGTAGTGAGGCTGATTACCAAGCACCTGGGCAGGATGATTATGACTGGGTGACGGGAATTACTGACTGGATATAAGGCAGCCGACGCCCTTCTGCCTTGCTGGTGATCTCTCTGAGGGATTCTAGGAGACCAGTCTGATTCCTGCTCCTCAAAAGCTAAGTTTTCTGCTCTACTTTTTGCATTTGTGTTTTGGTTTTGTTTTGCATTGTTTTCCTTGATTTCTGCCATTCCCTGCGGGGGTGAGCTAAATTCCTTTTTGCTCTGTCTTCAGAAAATACCTGAGTACTGATATAGTCTTTTTGAAGCCTAGCGTCTTCAGGGCTTTTTTCCCTATCAGCTGTTGGCTCTTGTTTTGATAGGGTTTTGGCGGATTACAGACAGCAGCTTTTCTATCCTGTCCTATCTAGTTAGCTTGGGCCCCATCATTTGCTCAGCCTATCTTTCTATCTGTGTGAGTGTTTTTTCATCTTGCTTCACCGTCATTATATGTTGGGGGCTGCCTATTGCTTTGGGGTCTGCTCTGGGGCAGTTTAGATTTCCCTTTCTGTCTTTAGGTTATGTAGTTCTCCGGCTGTGATCGAGGGGTCTAGGGCACCGTAGGAACCCCCCACGGCTACTACTAGTTGTTGTTGATAGGTTCAGGGGTCTGCAATCCGATAGCTGCCAACTTCTCTGGTTTTCTGGACTCAGCTAGTATTTCTGTTTTTGCCTCCTACGGTGACTCATTCATAACACCGGAGGTGATGGGAAAATACATACTGTAAATAAATTGCAGCTTGTCTTTCCCAGCACTGGCAGAGGTGAATGGTCCGCATGCACCGGTTATGTATTTCTGCTAGAAACATTATAAAGTGATAGGATATAGGTACACACCTTACACAGGCTGGAGGTATGCCAGGGTCAGAAAGAAATAATGAAAAGCTAGGAAGGAATGAAGGAAGGGCTCCTCAACAACACAAACAAGCCCTTTATTTATATTATCAGAATCCTTAGTATCATATATATCTCCATACATACACCTCCCAACACTTCACACTGTTACAACTGCTGATTGGACAGGCTGCTCCCATCAGTATTTGTGTCATTAGAGACACAGTGCTCACACATACACTGAACCAAATCTGCTGTGAAGGCATCAGTGACACAGAGCTGTCTCATTCACACAGCAGAGGCTTTGTCACACAACAGATTACATCAGTGACTGACTTCCCCTGTGCAGATTAAAAGCTGCACACCCCCATCACTGGCCATCACACAGTCTGTTCTCACTGCTGCCAGCAGCCTGGGACAGTGAGGGAAGGAATTACTGATAATGAGTTATGCATTGCAATCATGAGTGGCCCAGAATACAGGACGATTTTCCCTCTTCACTAGTTTCACTTTCCATAGATCACTGTTCAGCGTGTGTCTGGGGGAGGAGCAGCTGGGTGGTCTGCTCTCTGCAGTGAGGCTGCTAGAGGGGGAGGATTTGTTACTGTGTGATGAGGGCTTCCTCATGTGGATGGGGAGGGCCTGTAGCTATGGAGGGTGGGGTTGTTTCTCTAGAGGGCATGTGTCATGATCCAGGATGGGGTTTGTCTTTGGCCAGTGCTGGTCAGACAGGGGATAATTGTTTCTGCCTCTCTCTGGCAGAGGGCGACTATTTAATGCTCACTCGACCTAGGTCCGGTGTCAGTTATACTCCTGCCCTCGGCTGAGTTAGTTGACTTTGTGCGTACGTGTGCCTTGTGACTGTGATACTTTATGCTTGTTTGGTTTTGACCTGGTTCTGTCCCTGCTATGAGTTCTGCCTGTTCCTTTGGTACTGCTCTGCTATTCCCGTGTATGACTCTTTTGCCTTGGACCTGACTACTCTCTGACTGCCCCCCTTGTACCGTGTTGCTATCTCTGTGTATGACTCATTGCTTACGTTCTGACTATTCTCTGCTTGCTCCTCTGGAATTACTCTGCCATCTCTGTGTATTACCCCCTCGCTTGTCTGACCTGAGTTCCCCTAATCTTCACTCCAGGATTCCTGTAATAGACACCTACAGTCATCTACTGCAGCAGGACGCTAAGCTACGCCCCCTGTGGTCACATGATCGTAGGTCCTGGTACTCTATACTACCTTTAGTGTCGCAGGTCCCGTGCTCAGAACTTTCACTACAGTATTGGACCCCGCGCTCTCCCATAGTGTGGGTAAGTCACCCTGCTCTGTGTGGCAGTTTGCCGATGCTGACAGGGTCCTGACATTATAACTGACCGTTACCATTTTTTTTCTCCGCTCCCCTTCTCCTGTGTGTGTGATGGATCCTATGCACGCTCTTTCTGAGCCGGTAAAGCACCTGACTCAGATGTCTCAGAAACTCCTTGGGGAACGAGTCCTGGCTCAGTCTCAGCAGCTGATTGCTGACACTGTGCAGGGGGTTTTATCATCGGGGGCTCGGGATGTTACATTAAGTTTCCCCTGAGTCTCCGGTTAAGTTACCGGATACCTTTTCTGGAGATAAAAAGGAATTCAGAGTTTTCAAGGAGGGCTGTAAGCTTTTTCTTTTCATTGAGACCACACTCTTCTGGGGATAAAAGTCAGAGAGTGGGGGTCATTATGTCTCTGTTAAGGGGAGCCCCCCAGGCTTGAGCTTTCTCCCTTCCGACCACGGCCCCTGAGCGTATGAATGTGGATGCATTTTTTGAGGCCCTGGGGCATATTTATGATGAGCCTGATCGGATGTGTATGGCTGAGGACATGGTGATGAGTGTGTGCCAGTGGAAGCACTCAGCCGAGTGGTTTTGCTCAGAGTTCAGACGCTGGGCTGCTGAGGTCTGCTGGAATGATGCTGCCCTCCGGGGTTTGTTCCGTAGAGGCCTGTCTGAACATCTGAAAGATGCCTTGGCTCTCCACCCTCCGCCTAATTCCCTGGAGGAGGCTATGACACAGGACATCTGAATGGATCGCAGGCTACGGGTGAGGGGAGTGATGCAGATTGAGACACCGTTATTCTCCCACGGAAGGGGAGCCAGTCCTACATTGGAAACCATGGAGATGGGAACCATCGACCTCAAGGAGAAAGAAAGGAGACAACGGCATGTGGGGAAATGCTGTTTTCACTGTGGTGATTCTGGACATTGGAAAAAGGATTGCCTCTCCTGTCCACTGACCAACAAGCGACTGAGCACGGGTGATTGTCGTCGAGGTCACCCAGTCTCTCAGATACCTTTTCCTGCATTTTCAAAAATGTTGTTGCAAGTGGAACTTTGTTGTGGGAGTGTCTCCACATCCACTTCTGCTTTCGTGGATTGCGGATCGTCGTTGAACTTTATTGACTCTGACTTGGTGTCCAGGTGTAAGTTAGGGACAGTTAGGCTGGAGACTCCTATCCATGTTGTTGCCATTGACAAAACACCACTGGCTAAGAAAGACATCATATTTCTTACAGAGAAGTTTCTCCTTAAAGTGAGTTCCTTGCACCAGGAACGTATTTCATGTTTTGCTATGGACAACCTGCCTACGGGACTGGTGTTGGGGTTCCCCTGGTTGCAATTACATAATCCTGTGATTAATTGGGAATCTCAGGACATTGTTAAATGAGGTCCCTTTTGTTCTGAAAAATGTCTTGCTACTGTGTCTGTGTCGTCCGTTGGTCTGGAAGGTATTCCGGAGTACCTAAAACACTATACGGACGTTTTCTCCGAAAAAGAGGCTGAAGTTTTACCACCACACCGTCCATTTGATTGTGCCATTGACCTGGTTCCAGGTGCTAAATTGCCCAAGGCCCACTTGTATAACCTTTCGGGTCCCGAGCCGGCTGCTATGAAGGAAAACATTTCCGAGAGTCTCCGTAAGGGACACATTCGTCCTTCTGTCTCTCCCGTGGCGGTGGGGTTCTTTTTCGTAAAGAAAAAAGACGGTGGTTTGCGCCCATGCCTCGATTTTCGAGAGTTAAATAAAATAACTGTGAGAAATATGTATCCCCTCCCACTTATTCCTGATTTGTACAACCAGTTGTCCGGAGCTAAGTGGTTTTCGAAATTAGATCTACAGGGAGTGTATAACTTTATCCGAGTCCAGGAAGGAGATGAGTGGAAAACTGCTTTTCACACTACTGAAAGGTTGTTTGTAAATTTGGTCATGCCTTTCGGTCTCACCAATGCTGCAGCGGTCTTCCAAAATTTCATCAATCACGTGTTCTCTGATTTTATTGGACGTTTTATGGTTGTGTATTTGGATGACATACGGATCTACTCACCTGATAAACAGGCTCACATTGGTCATATTCGGGCAGTTCTCCAAAGGCTTCGGGAGAACTGTCTCTTTGCTAAACTAGAGAAATGTTTATTTTTTGTTCAGGAACTGTCTTTTCTGGGATTCATTGTGTCTGCTGAGGGGTATCGCATGGATCCTAATAAGGTGCAGGCCATTGTCGATTGGGTTCAACCTTGTGATTTGAAGGCTCTGCAGCGTTTCCTAGGATTCACCAATTATTATCGCAAATTTATAAGGGGGTTCTCACAGGTGGTTAAACCCCTCACAGACATGACTCAAAAGGGGGCCGATATCAAGAATTGGTCAGCCGCAGCGATAGCGGCGTTTCAGTGTTTAAAAAAATGTTTCATGTCTGCTCCGGTTCTTATTCAACCGGACCCGTCTGAGCCATTTATTGTTGAGGTGGAAGCCTCAGAGGTGGGGGTGGGGGCGGTATTGTCCCAGGGACCCGCCACTTTGACTAATTTGAGACCCTGCGCCTTTTCTCAAAGAAATTCTCCCCTGCGGAGAGAAACTATGATGTTGGGAATCGAGAACTTCTGGCCGTGAAGTTGGCCTTTGAAGAATGGAGGCATTTTTTGGAGGGGGCTGTCCATCCTATAACCATAATTACGGACCACAAGAACCTAGCTTACATTGAGTCAGCTAAAAGGTTGACTCCTAGACAGGCTAGATGGTCAATTTTTTTTCCCGATTCCACTTCTCTATCACTTTTTAGCCAGGATCCAAAAATGTCAGAGCTGATTCCTTGTCACGCAGTCTAGATCCGGTGTCTCCCCCCGAACCTCCATGCTCCATTCTTCAGCCCAGGGTGGTGGTGGCAGGTATTTCTAATATGTTGGAATGGGAGATTTGGGAAGCCCAGTCTCTTGCAACTTCGGTTAAGCCGGTGGATAAACTGTTCGTACCAGCTCAATTTAGTCTCAAGGTCCTCTGGGAGTTCCACGACTCCGTTCTGGGTGGACATCCAGGGATCTCGGCTACCCGGAAGGCCATTGCTAGAATATTCTGGTGGTCTTCTTTAGCCTCTGATGTTGGGGAATATGTGTCTGCTTGTGATGTTTGTGCCCGTGCAAAAACCCCCCATAACCGGCCGGCTGGGGAATTGGTACCACTGCCAATTCCTGAGAGACTATGGACTCATTTGTCCATGGATTTCATCACCAACCTTCCCCCCTCCAAGGGTAATAGCGTTGTTTGGGTTGTAGTGGACAGGTTTAGTAAGCAGACACATTTTGTACCCTTAGCGACTCTACCTAATACAGAAACATCCAGATTGTTTGTTGAGCATGTGGTGCGGTTGCATGGGGTACCCTTGAATGTGGTGTCTGATAGGGGAGTACAATTTGTTTCCCGATTTTGGAGGGAATTTTGTAAAAGGTTGGGTATTGGTCTGTCCTTTTCATCCGCTTACCATCCAGAGACTAATGGGCAGACTGAGCGGACCAATCAGTCTCTGGAGCAAATTCTGCATTGCTTGACCTCAGCCCGACAGGATGATTGGTGTACTGCGTTACCTTTGGCCGAGTTTGCGTTTAACAACCGCATTAACCAGTTTACGGGTACATCTCCCTTTTTCTGAAACTATGAGTTTCATCTACATTTTGGAGAGTTTTCCCTTTTGGACTCTGGGTGTCCTAGGGCGGATGAGACTGTCCAGCGGTTGGGGGTGGTATGGCGGGAGGTCCAGAGTAACATTACAAAGGCCCAGGATAAATATAAGTTTTTTGCAGACAAAAAACGGTCCGTGGGGCCGGTGTTCCAGGTTGGGGATAAGGTATGGTTATCTACCAAGAATATAAGGCTCAAGGTCCCCTCTGCGAAGCTTGGACCTAAATTTATTGGTCCCTATGAAATTACCGAAGAGGTTAACCCGGTGGCTTTTCAGTTGCGTCTCCCGCCATCTCTACGGATTCCCAATGTTTTCCATAGGGCCCTTTTGAAACCTGTGGGGTCCTGTGGGGAGGGATCATTGTCTTCCCCGCCACCGGTTTTGGTAGACGGGCAGTCTGAGTACGAGGTGGAATGAATTGTTGACTCTAGGTTGGTCCGTCGTGCCCTTCAATATCTTGTACATTGGAAAGGCCCTGAAGACCGGTCGTGAGTTCCTGCTCGATAGGTTCATGTGGATAGGTTGGTCCGGGCCTTTCATGCCAAGTATCCTGAGATACCTGGTGGTTCCAGTGGCCCCCCCCATTGAGAGGGGGGTACTGTCATGATCCAGGATGGGGTTTGTCTTTGTCCCGTTCTTGTCAGACAGGAGTTAATTGTTTCTGCCTCTCTCTGGCAGAGGGCGGCTATTTAATGCTCACTCGACCTAGGTCCAGTGTCTGTTATACTCCTGCCCTCGGCTGAGTTAGTTGACCTTGTGCGTACGTGTGCCTTGTGAGTGTGATACTTTATGCTTGTTTGGTTTTGACCCGGTTCTGTCCCTGTTATTATGAGTTCTGACTGTTCCTTTGGTACTGCTCTGCTATTCCCGTGTATTGACTCTTTTGCCTTGGACCTGACTACTCTCTGACTGCCCCCCTTGTACCGCGTTGCTATCTCTGTGTATGACTCATTGCTTACGTTCTGACTATTCTCTGCTTGCTCCTCTGGAATCACTCTGCCCTCTCTGTGTATTACCCGCCCCCCCCCCCCGCTTGTCTGACCTGAGTTTCCCTAATCTTCACTCCAGGATTCCTGTAATAGACTCCTACAGTCATCTACTGCAGCAGGACGCTAAGCCACGCCCCCTGTGGTCACATGATCGTAGGTCCTGGTACTCTATGTTACCTTTAGTGTCGCAGGTCCCGTGCTCAGAACTTTCACTACAGTATTGGACCCCGCGCTCTCCCACAGTGTGGGTAAGTCACCCTGCTCTGCGTGGCAGTTTGCCGACGCTGACAGGGTCCTGACATTAGAGTCCTGACAGCATGTTTGGAGTAGAGTAGGAGGTTACGACCAGTTCTCATTTCAATGCCATAACACCCCCCCCCTTGGAGGTTCTGTTCAGAATATCTAGAAAACCATGCAAACTAGTGACAGAAAGTAAATTACTTATTGTCATAATTCTGCAGTCCAGATATGTACTGAGATTATGTGAAAAGCCCGGACAACCCCTTTAAGTAATGTAATATAATGGCAATAATAGAATTTCAATGTGAATTATTCTATAACACTACAATCAGAACATACATTTATGGGATTATCTATTATAATTCAATGTTGGGGATTTATTTTATTAAATACATCTTGCTGGTGTTGATCTGACAGGTGTGTGGTGCTTGTAAGTAATGTCAAAGTTTTCTTATCAGTAGGACATCTTGAAAAATGGAGATCTAAAAACAATTAAAAAGACCTTTTTAACTTTAGCATTTGTAGTTATTATAACAGTGGCCACAATAGACAAAGAAAGACTTAGGGCCCCGTCACACAGCGAGATCGCTAGTGAGATCTCTGATTTTGTGACTCATCAGCGATCTCTCCAGCGATATCGCTGTGTGTGACGGGGATCAGTGACCGGCCTCCCTGCCGAGTATCGCTGATCGTGCAGGATCATCCTGGGCCATTTTTTGATCGTTGGTCTCCCGCTGGCCAGCACGCATCGCTGCGTGTGGCAGCGAGAGACCAGCAATCAGCGATGCTGGAAACCAGTGTGCACGCTGGTATCTAGGGTAAATAGCGGGTATCCAAGAGCTGCGAGGCTCTTAGATACCCGCTGTTTACATTGGAAACCAGCTTGCTCGCTGGTCCTGATCGCTGTAGGGGCTGTCTATGTGACCTAACGATGTCCCAGCGATCCCATCCATGTCGGATCGTTGGTGGGATCGCTGGGACATCATTATGTGTAACGGGGCCTTTAGTAGACAAAATTGTACAATCTAGATTTAGAAGATATTTAATCAGATGCTTGATCTTATAGGGGTCATTTCGAGCAGCAGAGAAAGATGGAAAGTCCTTCGTCGATAACCCTTAACAACTCTGAGAAATTTTGAAATGGGATAGAGAAGCATTGAAGAAAGAATTCAAGAGGAAGCCCGATGTCACCGAGAAATTTATGAAGGATAAAGGTTGATGGAGAGTCATTCTTTCAGTATTGACAACTAGAGATGAGCGAGTAGTGAAGTATTCGGACTCGCTATACTCGTACCGACTATACCATAATACTCGGGTATTCAGTACAAATAGCGAGTCCAATGATAGTCAATGGAAAATGCGAGTAATTGTCTGCTGGACCCTACAAAGCAGTCTGGGGGCTGAGGAAAAGGCTAAAAAATGCGTAAATGTTAAAAAAAAGTATGCTGTAAACAAATGTATATAACATGGGGCCACCTGGTCAGGGCCTGCACGAGTGATTTTACATCAGTGCTTCACTAGAATGTACAAACATTATTTGAAGTTCTGTGTTTTTTTCCAGCAGAGCGGGACTCGTACGCCACTTACACAGTGCCAGTGATATATCAGAAGTGCCGTAAGAGCGAGTGATTATGGAGGCAATCTTCTAAAAGCTAAGTATGTAAGTGGTGTAAGGAGAGCAATCTGCCCTAGGGGCTGTGTTATGGTTAACGCAGGAAGAAGCCACCCATCATCATCATCATCATCCCAAGGGATTCACAATTATAAAGCTTGGACTACTGTCCTTGTTGTGCCACTGGCCAATGTGTAGGCATAGACATAGTGTCTTCAAAACATTAGCCCTAGGGGCTGTATCATGGTTAATGAAGGAAGCAAGACAGGTCTGAAGAGCCAAACAATTATGACATAACTAGGACTACTAGCATAGAGGTTGCAGTGTCCAGGTATAGCCATAGTGTGTCCAAAAATTAGCCCAAGGGGCTGTATCATAGTTGATGAAGGAAGCAAGACGGGTCTGAAGGGTCAAACAATTATGATGAAGCATAGAGGTGGCAGTGCCCAGTGTCCAGGCATAGCCATAGTGTCTCCAAAAATTAGCCTAAGGGGCATGATACCATGGTTGATGAAGGAAGAAGGGTCTCACTCTCATCACAAGTGCCTCCGATGGGAAATATTAATTAATGTAACATAGTTTTTAGCTTATTGACCATGAGGTACATGTGTCAGAAGCAGGTTTTGAAGACATGTGTAAGAAGAAGAAAAGGAGCTTGTATGGGAAGGGATGGATGTAATCACCAATTTAAAAAAAAATAACGCTTTGGATGACTTTAGGTTGGGATACTGTCATCTGGAGGGCTGAAAAACTGTTGTGAAATCCAGTCCTTGTTAAATTTTATCAGAGTCAGCCTGTCTGCATTCTCTGTAGTCAACCATGTGCGTGTATCTGTGATGATTGCCCCAGTGGCACTGAAAATACGCTCTGACATCACACTAGCAGCAGGGCAGGCCGGCACCTCCAAGGTATTGAAGGAGAGGTCGGGCCAACTATGCAGCTTGGATACCCAGTAATTAAATGGTACAGAAGCGTGAGGAAGGATGCAGGTATGATCACTTAGATAGTCGCTGACCATCTTGTTCAACTTATCCCTCCTTGACATTGCTACTGTTGCAGCTAGTCCTTGGTGATGAGCCGGTTTATTGAATATGGCCCCGTTTGTAGACATTTTACCACCACCTCTTTTGGACCTGCTTGGCGTTTCTCTCCCCATTAATGCATGCTGTTGCACAGAGTTGGTATCTCTGCTAGCAGTGGTGTCTGAGGGTGCTGTTGCCATCAAATGATCGACAACGGCCTTCTTGAAGGATTCCATTGTGAAACCCCTTGGTGACTGCAACAGTAGCGAAGGAAATTTGTCCTTGTACCGTGGGTCTAGAAAGGTGGCCAACCAGTATAGGTTGCTATTGAAAATGTGGATTACGTGAGGGTCTTGGCACAGACAGTGAGATATGAAGTGTGCCATGTGTGCCAAGCTGCAAAGAGGCAAATGTTCTGTGACCCCTGAAGGAGGAACAATACCCATCCTCTTCTCACATTGACTCTCCTCCTCCACCACTTCCTCTCCAGCCCACCCATGCTGGATAGACATGAAGCTGGGGTTGGGATTCCCCTCTGTAGTATGAAGTGTCCCCTCTGTACCACTGAAAAAGAAGTCCTCTCCCTCCTCATTTTCGTCATCATCTTCATCCCCTAATGTTACCTGATGATATTGGCTGGGCAGGGTAGGATCACCCATTGTGAAATCTTGCTCCATACCCAGCTGCTGGGCATGCAAAGATTCCATTTTTTGATTCTGCAGCAATTTTTTCAGCAGATATAGCATAGGGATGGTTACGCTGATAATAGCCTGATCACTGCTCACAACCTTGGTGCAGTACTCAAAGTTATCAAGCACCTCACAAATATCAGTGATCCACACTCACTCGACAGTTGTTATGTGTCTTGGCTGAGTCTCAGTGTGATCGGCATGTTTAAACTGGTATTCAGAAAGTGCCCTCTGCTGCTCACTTACCCTTGCCAACATATTATATGTTGAGTTCCATCGTGTTAGCAGGTTGCAAATGAGTCTGTGGTTTGGCAAATTAAATTGCTTTTGAAGCCCTGCAAGACCAGCAACAGCGGTTGAGGAGTGGCGGAAATGGGCGCAAATACGGCGCACCTTCTCAAGTAGGTACGGCAAGTTAGGGTATGTTTTTAGAGATTTCTGCACCACTGAGTTCAGCATGTGAGTCATGCATGGCACGTGTACCAGCTTCCCGAGCTTTAAAGCCGCCACCAGGTTATGCCCATTGTTGCAGAGAGCCAGACCAGGATGCAGTTGCAGTGGGGAGAGCAACTGATCGGTCTGTTGTTTTATTCCTTGCCACAGCTCTGCTGCAGTGTGTGGTGTTTTACCTAAGCAGATCAGCTTCAGCAGAGCGTTTTGCCGCTTTGCCGATGCGCTGCTGCACAGCTCCCAACTTGGGAGTGATGTGGAGGATAATTCAGCATAGGATGACAAGGCGGAGGAGGAACAGGGAAGACTTGATGTATATGATGAGGCGGAAACCCTGATTGAGGTTGGGCCTGCTATTCATGGGTAGGATATGTGTTGATGGTCCAGTTTGAGACTTTGTCTCACCCTCCACCAGGTTAAGCCAGTGTGCCGTGACAGAGATGTATCGTCCCTGGCCACAAGTACTTGTCCACGTGTCTGTTGTAAGATGGACCTTCCCGGTTACGGCGTTGGTGAGAGCACGCTTTAGATTGTTTAAGACGTGCTGGTGTAACGCGGGGATGGCACAGCGGGAAAAATAGTCCCGGCTAGGAACCAATTATCATGGGGCAGCCACAGCCAAAAGATCATGGAAACAATGTGTTCCCACAAGCCTAAACGGCAACATCTCCACGGCTAGCAACTTGGCAATGTGTGCATTCGGTATTTGTGCTTGTGGGTGCGTAGCTTGGTATTTACGCCTCCTTTCATACATCTGGGGCACGGACAATTGGATGCTTTCCTGGGACAAACAAGTGGATGAGCATGTTGTGGCCTTTGTCTGTGCAACTGCAGCTTGTGAGCAAGAGGTATGATGATCACCTGCTTCCTGCATAGCAGATTGGAAAGGACGTATCACAGGTGACATGGCAGTGGTTTGACCCGCAGTTGCAGACACTGATTTTGTACCCTGTTCATCCCACCGACTAAGGTGCTTGGCTGCCATGTGTTTCCGCATACTGGTGGTGCTTTGGTTGCCTTTGCCCTGGCCTCTGCTCAGCTTCCTATGGCAGATGCTACAGATGACAACATTTGGTTCAGAAGGACTATCGGAATAAAATTTCCAGACAGCGGCTAAACTCACCCTTGCCTTGACTTGGGGCACAGAGGGATTGCTCTTGGCAACAGTTGACACACTTCACACTCTGCTCAAACCAGTAGCCCTTGGTGCCTTTTGTTGGTACTACGTATCCACCTTCATCCTCTATTCTGCTGTGCTGGCTATGCGTGCCAACGGTCCAGGTCGGATCGGTGGTCTCATCATCGACCACCTCGTCGTCCATGTCATCCTCCTTCCGTGTTGATATTGGTGACTGGCCAGATGGCAACTGTGTGTCATCACCATCAGCCTCCACCTCTTCACCCGGTATATCACGTGGATGAAAGTGGCTTTCTTCTGGCCATGGGATTTCAAATATCATTAACAGACGATACCCCCTCATGTTCCTCTTCAATGTCGCGCAGTGAGAGGCCAGAGGCAATGCAGGGAAATGGATCAAACAGATCCTCGGAGTGACCAAGGTTGGGATCAAATGTTTCCTGTGACTCCTGACTGGGTGATGAACTAGGAACAGGTTGAGAATAGGATGACCCAGTATTATCTGTGTGGACAGTAGACTGTTTTGTCATGGACGATTGGGTGCTGCTAGAACATTTCGTTGAGGCCTTATCAGCCATCCAAGACAGTATCTGCTCTTGTTCTTCTGGCTTCTAGACCCGTTTATGTTCCAGAGCGGGAAATTTCGCTGGAAACCTAGATGAATCAACCTTCTTCCATCTCCCAGACTCTGTGCCTTGTTGGGCACCAACAACCCCACGACCTCATCCCTGTCCCTTCACAACAGCCTTTTTAGGAAATTTGGATTTTTCTGCCATCGTTGCAGATGTTCAGATACAGATATTGGGGAACAAGGAGCAGTTAGTGCTTTGTGGAAGGTAGCACTACAGCCTAGTACTGCTTTGTGTTTTACAAACAGCACCGCAGCAGCAGAAAAAAATTGCCCTGAGGTTTAAGGTGAGATTACGCACCCCAGTAACCACACAAGACAGCGGTGCTGCCACTAAAAAATTGCCCTGAGGTTTAAGGTGAGATTATGCACCACAGTCACCACACAAGACAGCGGTGCTGGCTGCGTGTCAGTTGTGCAGCACCGTGCGTGCGTCCTATTCGCTGTGAACACAGCACAAAAAAATTGCCCTGAGGTTTAAGGCGAGATTACGCACCACAGTCACCACACAAGAGAGCGGTGCTGGCTGTGTGTCAGTTGTGCAGCACCGTGCGTGCGTCCTATTCGCTGTGAACACAGCACAAAAAAATTGCCCTGAGGTTTAAGGCGAGATTACGCACCACAGTCACCACACAAGAGAGCGGTGCTGGCTGTGTGTCAGTTGTGCAGTACCGTGCTTGCGTCCTATTCGCTGTGAACACAGCACCGCAACAGCACAAAAAAATTGCCCTGAGGTTTAAGGCGAGATTACGCACCCCAGACACCACACAAGACAGCGATGCTGGCTGTGTGTCAGTTGTGCAGTACCGTGCGTGCTATTCGCTGTGAACACAGCACCGCAACAGCACAAAAAAATTGCCCTGAGGTGTAAGGCGAGATTACGCACCACAGTCACCACACAAGACAGCGGCGCTGGCTGCATGTCAGTTGTGCAGTACCGTGCGCGCGTCCTATTCGCTGTGAACACAGCACCGCAACAGCACAAAAAAATTGCACTGAGGTGTAAGGCGAGATTACGCACCACAGTCACCACATAAGACAGCGGCGCTGGCTGCATGTCAGTTGTGCAGTACCGTGCGTGCGTCCTATTCGCTGTGAACACAGCACAGCAACAGCACAAAAAATTGCCCTGAGGTGTAAGGCGAGATTACGCACCACAGTCACCACACAAAACAGCGGTGCTGGCTGCGTATCAGTTGTGCAGTACTGTGCGTGCGTTCTATTAGCTTTGAACACAGCAGCACCGCAACAGCACAAAAAACCGCCCTGCAGGGGTAAATGAGACCCCAAAAATAGCTGGGAAAACTGTCACTACTCAGTCCCTGACCTTATACTTTCAGCTCTGAAAAGAGCTTTTTGATTTTACAGAGGATTTCTGGATGATCTGCACCAAAAAACACAACTCTCCCTAGCAGCTGCTTACACTCTCCCTAAACTTGCTGTGTTCTGCATGCAATGTGCGGAAAATGGTGGCAGCAGGGCTTAGAGTCAGGCTATGATGACTCATAGCCTATGATGACGCTGGGCGGCCAGCCAATCATAGTAATGCCGCCCACGACCAAGAAGGCTGCGGCATTACAGTGATTGGCAACTGTTGGGCGGGAGATCCGATTACTGCGAGGCGAGTAGTGAAATACTCGCTATGTTCCGAGTATCGCGAGTACCGCATTACTCGCCGAGTACCGAATACCCACGATTATGCTTGCTCATCCCTATTGACAACGTATCTAAAAATATTGTGGACCGTCAAAATGTTATGTGCACATGGGTAAACCATTGGTAAACAATTTTTTTGACAATTAGTTGAAGAAAGGCCCTTATTTTTAAGGACTGCCTTGAAACTTCTCAATGGTTGGCAACCTTGCCCAATCATAAATATACATGCTTAGACTATAAAAACAAAGGACAAGTCATGTTGAATTTCAACATTACCGATGTTTCTTTTTCTCTGTTGTCTACAATTATGAGACTTTTTGAATATCCACAGTTATATTAGATCAATGGTTGAGCCCATAAAGTTGATGGATCGGGTCAACATTAACATGAGCTTGTCATATTCAACAGATGATAGAGCGGCAGTCCTCCTTTACCATTTTCCTAATATAAAGTATGTATGGTGCTGTATAGCAATGACTGATGACATCTTTATATTTACTTACAGGTTCACCAATCAACCCGATACATATACTGCGACTCACTGTTTCCAATGTCATTTGCTCAGTTGTGTTCGGAGAAAGATTTGACTTTGAAGACCAAAAATTCTTGACCCTTTTGTCACATATTAATGACATTTCCAAGCTGTTCAACAGCCATTTAGGACAGGTATATAGTTGTATGTTTCCACCTACAAACAAACCCCATGTTGTCCAATAATGCAGTCATACTCCCTTTTGTCTGACCCCAACATATGGTTACCTAACAAAAAATAGGGGATAGATAATAGGGACTATGACTGCAGGATCAGACAAGTCAAGGTTTATGGAGGCTTGTCTCTTGTCTCTCGATACAAATTTGTTCTTATAAAAGGTGATTTTGAATGTAAAGCAATAAAATAAGTCATATCATGTTTTTACATTATTTTCTTTAGTTATTTAACATGTTCCCAAAAATAATGTCCCTCATTCCTGGTCCTCATCAGAAGATAATTCGTACAGCTTGTAGCAATCTATTAAGGAGAAAAAAAAGACCCATTGAGACACCCAGGACAAGGACTGTCCTCATGAATTCATTAATTGCTTACTCATGAAGATGGAAGAGGTGCATTTCTAGATTATTTTAGATTTTTGGACATTTGAGGGTTACATATTGCATGTAGAGAATGTTCATAATAACTTGAAATCAACTAGCTTTGATAATAAGGTGGCAATGACAGTGTTTTTAATGGTTGTCTTATTTTGTTTCCTACTGCATTTAAAAACTGCTCATAAATCTTTGACAAATTTTGATAAGTAAAATAATAATGAATTCCAATTTATTCTTAGGAAAAAAAAAATCTAGATACAGAATTTCATGATGAGAATCTACTGAGTACAATATTAGACTTATTCCTCGCTGGGACAGAGACGACTAGAATGACGCTGAGATATGGTTTTCTTATACTCATAAAGTATCCAGAAATACAAGGTGATTACTTTAATGCATTTTTATATTATTTACTATGATTCCTTCATAGGATCATGCGAAGCGATCAGGAGTGAGATGTCACTCGTGCGCTACTACTGATGAATCCACAATGGTTTCCGAATCCACAATGGTATCCAACAGATAAAGATATGTCCTGATTAAGAGGTCCTGCACAACATCAAAACACATTGACCCTGTAAACCTGTTTAATTAATACATTTTTTAATACCATTGTTGATGCAGCAGCGCAGAAGTGACATCTCACTCCCGATCGTTTTGCACTGTTTGGTCCTTCTAGTGACCGATGTCCTTGGAGCAGCTGATATCTATTTCATGCTAGTTGCATGTTGCTCTATAGCAACTACATGGCTGTGTACACACGCTGCGGATTTTGCTGCGGTTCCGCAGCGGTTTTGGCCGCTGCGGACCCGCAGCAGTTCTTGCTGCGGTGTACAGTACCATGATTCCCTATGGGAATCAAAAACTGCAGTGCAGACGGTGCGGAATTTTCCGCGCGGATTATCTGCGGTTTTCAATCCGCAGAAAGAATTGACATGTCAATTCTTTCTGCGGATTCTCCTGCGGTTTGCCATCTCCTCTATTGAGGAGATGAAAAACCGCAGGGCAAAACCGCAGAGCAATCCGCAGGTAAAACCGCAGGTCTTTTGACCTGCGGTTTCATCTGCGGATTTAACAAAATCCGCGCGGATGAATCCGCACCTAATCCGCAGCGTGTGCACACAGCCTATAAGGTGAGTGATCCTTTTCCTTGCCTCCTTTTTGTTACCAGTTAAGACCTTATTGCACTTTCTTTCTTTCTCTGTTTTGTTGTTTGCATTCATAGGATCTTGCCAGAGGTAGTGGCTGCACCTGAACCCTGGTGTCTAGATTGTCCTAAATTACTGCCAACTAATACACCAAGGCAAAGATTAAGTTTGGGGGAACTTGTTACAGATTTTGCACTGGTTCTTAAGTAATGATGAGCGAACCTTTCAAGGTTCGGTTTGGTTCAGATTGGCAAATGTCCTGATTAGTGTTGAGCATTCCGATACCGCAAGTATCGGGTATCGGCCGATATCAGCGGTATCGGAATTCCGATACTTAATTCCGATACTTTTTTCATATCGGATTCCGGGATCGGAATCGGAATAGGAAGTTCCCATCATGCTATGAGCCTGCTTGCTTTGATTAAGCCAATGGGAATCCTCCGAAGTGTGGGCACATCCTGTTAGGCATGTAGGCATGTTAACTATTGGCATGGCTGTGATTGGCTGCCGAAATGATGTCATGATGCACTATAAAAGCCACCGCAGCCGCCATTTCTGGTCACTCTGCTGTGAATTCAGTTAGGGACAGGCTGCTGTAGAAGACTGTGAGGGACAGTTAGAAATAGCGATTCTAAAAACAATATTGTGCTTTATCCAGGCTACATAAACCACCACTGTAGCTTGCTTTTCCCTAGCAGCGCTGTTTTCACAGCTGTCTGCAAGGGCTGTGTGAGTGCAGCTCACGCTGTGGAGTGGGTCCTGCAGCCACGTCAGGCTGTAGGCCACCCAGTGTGATCACTGCTGCCTCATACATCTTTTATTTTTTGAGCTGCATTTTTTAAATAATTTCAATCTAGTGTGCTTCCATCCGTATCCATATACGTTGGTTGCAAACACTAGTAGTAGACAGCGGAGCCTTTCTGCAGCCTTTCAGTGCTAGTGTCCACTTTGCTGCACTGTTCACGGCTGTCTGAGAGGTCTCTGACTGTGTGTGAGTGCAGCTCACGCTGAGTAGTGTGTCCTGCAGCTACGTCTGGCTGTAGGACGCTCAGCGTGCGTCACTGCCTCACACATATTTTTATTTGAGTGCAGCTCATTTTTTCTTCTATTAGTGTGCATCCATCCGTCTCCATCTACGGTGGTTGCAAACACTATATAGGAGTACACAGCGGAGCCTTTCTGCAGCCTGTCAGTGCCAGTGCCCACTTAGCTGCACTGTTGACGGCTGTCTGAGAGGTCTCTGACTGTGTGTGAGTGCAGCTCACGCTGAGTAGAGTGTCCTGCAGCTACGTCTGGTTGTAGGACGCTCAACGTGCGTCACTGCCTCACACATATTTGTCTCTGAGTGCAGCTCATTTTTTCTTCTCCTATTAGTGTGCATCCATCCGTATCCATCAACATTGGTTGGTTGCAAACACTATATAGGAGTAGATAGAGGAGCCTTTTTTTCTGGCTTGTGCCCTGCCGGCGCAGCCAGATTAGTATTACCCAATTTTTTTGGAGCCTCATCTTTTGCATTGTAGGTTACCTGCCTGCATTGTAATAGCTCCAAAAAGTTGGTGATACTATCAGTTTCAATTCTTTGTTCTCATACTTTGAGTTTGTTTCAAACAAAGAAACCACATAAAAAGTTCACCAAACACTACATTTTGAACTTGTGTAGGCCACATCAGCTCCTATTAAAGTCTAGTCCACACACACACACTTCATAAAATTAGTGTTTCTTGTACCTGTAACCAGCTGTTCAGGAATAAGCACACTAAGGCCCCCCTTTGTCCTTTTTTGCCTATCTTAAGCAGTCTTGCAAGATGAAGAAGGCAGGGAGTAAGGCGCGGGGGCGTGGGCGTGGGCGTGGAGTTTCAGCAGGGAGAGGACGTGGGGATTCTGCAGGGAGAGGACGTGGGGATTCTACAGGTAGAGGACGTGGGGATTCTGGGCCTGCTGCGGGCACCAGTGGATCAGCATCCCCCAGTTTTAGCAGGCAACAGTCCTTTATGCGCAGCTTTGTAGGACCTCAACGTACCCCACTGCTGCGGGAGGAACAAATTGAAGCCGTTGTCGGATGGATGGCAGCTAACGCATCGACTTCAATTACTTCCGCATCCTCTCAGGGTCAGAGCACCGAAGAGCAACCATCTGTCTCTTCACCACCTGCCAAAGTGCCCAGGCAGTCAGAGAGACATGGACAGGAGCCATCACAATCTCTACTTCTGTTCTCGGAATCTGTTGGCTTGGAAAGAGGGGGCCAGCCAAGCAGCATTCCTGAATGTGAAGAAGAGGGAGTATGCAGTGATGCGCAACTTCTTTGTCCCTCTGAATCTGAAGAGGCGAGTGGGCCAGTGCCTATGGTCAGCACACCTCAGTACGCATCAGATGATGACGAGACTCAGTTGCCACTTTCTGGTGCGTACGGTGCTGGCGAGACAACCCCGGAGAAGCAGCTGTTTGAAGAGGGGAGGGAAGATGATGAGGTCCTTGACCCATCATGGCGTGAGCAACAGGAAGGTGGTGGGAGCAGCTCGGAGGAAGAGATTCCCCTACCGGCCAAAACAGGAGGCAGAGGGAGGGGGAAGACTTGGTTGCCTGTACCCTCCACTTCGGCACCCGTTAGGAGCATTCCTCCTTCCAAAGGCAAACCGGGCGCTCACAAGAGTTGCAGTGCGTGGTCCTTTTTTGACACAGTTGCAGATGACATTTGCTTTGTCAAATGCAAGCTGTGTCATCAGAGAGTCAAAAGAGGGAGAAATGTCAGCAACCTCAATACCACAAATATGTGGAAACATGTGCGCACCAAGCACGAGTTGGAGTTGCATAGACACCCTCAAGACGTAGGCCAACGTACAGCACCACCTACCACCTCTTCAGTTCGTGTTGGGCCCTCTTCCTCCAGCTCACACACTGCTGGTTCGGCTTCCTCACAGGATCGCCAAGGAAGAACCTCTGCCACTGTTGTCCGGAGACCCTGTCAGATTCCACCCATAACAGCACGTTCCCATCCATCACAGCCATCGGTAGCACAGGCATGGGATAAAAGGCGCCCTTACTCGGCAAACCATCCCCGAGCACAGTCTCTGAATGCTGGCATTGCCAAACTTCTGGCAGTTGAAATGCTGTCATTCAGGCTGGTGGACACTGACACCTTCCGGGACTTAATGGCATTGGCAGTCCCCCAATACAACGTGCCCAGCCGCTTTTATTTCAGCAGGCGAGCCGTCCCTGCCCTGCAGAAACATGTTGAGGGCAAAATAAAACATGCGCTACTAAACGCCGTTAGTAGCAAGGTCCACCTGACCACCGATGCGTGGACCAGTAACCATGGACAGGGACGATACCTTTCCCTCACTGCCCACTGGGTCAATGTTGTGGAGCCGGGTACGGATCTGGAGAGTGGCGCTGTACGTGTTCTTCCAACGCCACGGATTGCAGGACTCCAGTCTGTACACATAGACTCCTCCTCCTACTCAAGTTCCTCAGAAACAGCAGAGCAGGAGCCTGTTACGACCGATATGAGCACAGCCGTGGCCAAACGTCAACAGGCTGTACTCAAATTAATTTCTTTGGGGAATCGAAGCCACACAGCGCAGGAGCTCTGGAATGCTATCAAGCTGGAGAGCGATGTGTGGTTTGGGCCAGCGAATCTCCAGCCGGGCTTGGTAGTGTGTGACAATGGCCGAAATCTGGTGGCAGCTCTTGGCCTAGGCAACCTCACACACATCCCATGTCTGGCACATGTTCTTAACTTGGTCGTGCAGAGCTTTCTGAGGGACTATCCGGATCTTGATGCACTGTTGCACAAGGTCCGCATAGAGTGCGCTCACTTGCGACGTTCCAGCACGGCAAGATCGCGCCTCGCTGCTCTGCAGCGACGATTTGGCCTTCCAGAACATCGCATCATATGTGACCTACCCACCCGGTGGAATTCAACGTTACATATGTTGGAGCGGTTGTGTGAGCAGCAGGCAGCAGTCATGGAGTACCAGCTGCATCAGGCGCAAACAAGTCGCACTGTGCGCCGTTCACACTTCAGCACCATTGAGTGGGCCTCTATGAAGGACATCTGCCTCGTTTTGCGTGCCTTCGATGAATCCACGCGGATGGCGAGTGCAGATGATGCACTAGTCAGCATGACTGTCCCCCTTATCTGCCTGCTTCAACAAACACTGCAAGCACTAAGGGATGAGGTTTCAGAAGAGGTGGAGGATGAGGAGTCCCAAATGCCATCTGCTTCTGGACAGTCTGCGCTACGTGTTTCCTCACAAAGGCCTAGGCAGGGGACACTTTGTGAGGAGGATGAGGAGGAGTCGATGGAGGAGGAAGACATCTCTCCAGAGGAGGGAGGTACACAAACCTCTACTCAGTATGTACAGCGAGGGTGGGGTGATGCAGAGCAGGTCGAGGTCACGCCTCAAACAGGGGACAGCGGTTCTTTGGCAGTTGGGAGTCTGCAGCACATGGTTGATTTCATGCTGCAGTGCCTGAGAAACGACCGCCGCATCGCCCACATTCTCGTCTCGGCTGATTATTGGGTGTACACCCTCCTAGATCCTCGCTACCGGGACAGCGTACAAAGGCTCATACCAACGTTGAACCGGGAGCGTAAAATGCGGGAGTACGAAGAGTCACTGGTGCAGTCCATAATGTTTTCCATTCCACCCGACAGCATTGTTGCAAGTGCTTTACAAAGCAGCTCTGTGCGTCGAGGCAGTGGAGGAAACTCTGCACAAAGAGGGAGCAGAGGCAGTGCCGCAGCACAAGGCAAGACCACTATGGCCCAAATGTGGCAAAGTTTTGTGTGTCCACCACAATTGTCTACACCATCAGCGACGCCTCGAGTCAGCAGGAGGCAACGCTTCCGTCAGATGGTGTCAGACTACATGTCTTGCCCTGTCGCTGTACTCCCAGATGGCTCTTCCCCCTTCAAGTTTTGGGTCTCTAAGCTGGATACATGGCCAGAGCTTAGCCAGTATGCATTGGAGGTGCTGGCTTGCCCTGCTGCCAGTGTATTATCGGAACGTGTCTTTAGTGCCGCAGGTGGTGTACTAACAGACCGTCGCACGCGACTATCTTCCGATAATGTTGACCGGCTGACTTTTCTGAAAATGAACAAGGCCTGGATCTCCAAAGACTTTGCCATTCCTCTTACAGACTAAATTAGTGGTTGGCAACTGTATCCAGGTCTGCTGGTGTGTTCATTTTTCTACCACCTGAACTATAATCCCTGTGCTTCAACACAGCCAGTTGTCGCTCAGATGTGTCGTCTGCACAGAGAAACACACTAGCTCCTGTGTTACTGGGGTTCAGTAATGCCAGCTGATCCCCTGCTGTGTGGACGGCAGAGTCACCAGCTCCATCAACATTCAAACCACTACTGATTTTTAACCGTGCCCAACTTAGGTCTCTGGCTCCACTGTCTCTACTATTTCCCCTGACCTCCAACCCCGCCATCTACATCTCTGAAGTGGCGTCAGCACAATCTACACTTGTTCCTGTGTTCCTGTGGCTCAGTCCCATCAGTTTATCCCCTGATGTGTGTCCGGCAAGGTCTCCTGCTCTGTCCACATTCCCATAACCAGTAGTGGGAATGAGGACAGAGCTGGCGAACTTGCCGGACAAACATCAGGGGATCAACTGATGGGACTGAGCACCAGTAACACAGGAACAAGTGTAGATTGTGCTGACGCCACTTCAGAGATGTAGCTGGCGGGGTTGGAGGCCAGGGTAAATAGTAGAGACAGTGGAGCCAGAGGCCTAAGTGGAGCATGGTTAGAATCAGTAGTAGTCCACAACCTCCATAAAAACCGCTGCCCATTGGCCTCTGCATGCGGCATGCGTAATCCTGGGCACCAACAGCGTCAGTTGGTGTTCAGAAGTGTCGTCTCCACAGAGCCAAACACATTCGTTCAAGTGTTAGTGGGGTTCAGCACTGCCAGCTGTTCCCCTGCTGTGGAGATGGCAAGTCTCCTGCTGCCTTCACCTGCCCAAATCCAGTAGGCCCCAGCCTGCTCCTCGCCTAATCCTGGGCTCCAACAGCGTCAGTTGGTGTTCAGAAGTGTCGTCTCCACAGAGCCAAACACATTCGTTCAAGTGTTAGTGGGGTTCAGCACTGCCAGCTGTTCCCCTGCTGTGGAGATGGCAAGTCTCCTGCTGCCTTCACCTGCCAAAATCCAGTAGGCCCCAGCCTGCTCCTCGCCTAATCCTGGGCTCCAACAGCGTCAGTTGGTGTTCAGAAGTGTCGTCTCCACAGAGCCAAACACGTTCGTTCAAGTGTTAGTGGGGTTCAGCACTGCCAGCTGTTCCCCTGCTGTGGAGATGGCAAGTCTCCTGCTGCATTCACCTGCCAAAATCCAGTAGGCCCCAGCCTGCTCCTCGCCTAATCCTGGGCTCCAACAGCGTCAGTTGGTGTTCAGAAGTGTCGTCTCCACAGAACCAAACACATTCGTTCAAGTGTTAGTGGGGTTCAGCACTGCCAGCTGTTCCCCTGCTGTGGAGATGGCAAGTCTCCTGCTGCCTTCACCTGCCAAAATCCAGTAGGCCCCAGCCTGCTCCTCGCCTAATCCTGGGCTCCAACAGCGTCAGTTGGTGTTCAGAAGTGTCGTCTCCACAGAGCCAAACACATTCGTTCAAGTGTTAGTGGGGTTCAGCACTGCCAGCTGTTCCCCTGCTGTGGAGATGGCAAGTCTCCTGCTGCCTTCACCTGCCAAAATCCAGTAGGCCCCAGCCTGCTCCTCGCCTAATCCTGGGCTCCAACAGCGTCAGTTGGTGTTCAGAAGTGTCGTCTCCACAGAGCCAAACACGTTCGTTCAAGTGTTAGTGGGGTTCAGCACTGCCAGCTGTTCCCCTGCTGTGGAGATGGCAAGTCTCCTGCTGCATTCACCTGCCAAAATCCAGTAGGCCCCAGCCTGCTCCTCGCCTAATCCTGGGCTCCAACAGCGTCAGTTGGTGTTCAGAAGTGTCGTCTCCACAGAACCAAACACATTCGTTCAAGTGTTAGTGGGGTTCAGCACTGCCAGCTGTTCCCCTGCTGTGGAGATGGCAAGTCTCCTGCTGCCTTCACCTGCCAAAATCCAGTAGGCCCCAGCCTGCTCCTCGCCTAATCCTGGGCTCCAACAGCGTCAGTTGGTGTTCAGAAGTGTCGTCTCCACAGAGCCAAACACATTCGTTCAAGTGTTAGTGGGGTTCAGCACTGCCAGCTGTTCCCCTGCTGTGGAGATGGCAGTCTCTCCTGCTGTCTCTGCATTACAAAGACAGTAGGCCTCTGCCTACACCCTCCTATTTCCTGGGCTTCAACACAGCCAGTTGTAGTTCGGAAGTGCCGTCCACACGGAAAGAGATACTTGCTCCCGTGTCTCAGTGGGGTTCAGTAACG
Organism: Dendrobates tinctorius; assembly: GCF_039654945.1. NCBI lineage: Eukaryota > Metazoa > Chordata > Amphibia > Anura > Dendrobatidae > Dendrobates > Dendrobates tinctorius. The sequence goes on from NW_027361825.1 coordinate 28,572,098, forward strand.
TCAGCTGATCCCCTGCTGTGTGGATGGCAGTCTCTCCTGCTGTCACCTCATTCAAAATTCAGTAGGCCTCTGCCTACACCCTCCTATTTCCTGGGCTTCAACACAGCCAGTTGTAGTTCGGAAGTGCCGTCCACACGGAAAGAGATACTTGCTCCCGTGTCTCAGTGGGGTTCAGTAACGTCAGCTGATCCCCTGCTGTGTGGATGGCAGTCTCTCCTGCTGTCACCTCATTCAAAATTCAGTAGGCCTCTGCCTACACCCTCCTATTTCCTGGGCTTCAACACAGCCAGTTGTAGTTCGGAAGTGCCGTCCACACGGAAAGAGATACTTGCTCCCGTGTCTCAGTGGGGTTCAGTAACGTCAGCTGATCCCCTGCTGTGTGGATGGCAGTCTCTCCTGCTGTCACCTCATTCAAAATTCAGTAGGCCTCTGCCTACACCCTCCTATTTCCTGGGCTTCAACACAGCCAGTTGTAGTTCGGAAGTGCCGTCCACACGGAAAGAGATACTTGCTCCCGTGTCTCAGTGGGGTTCAGTAACGTCAGCTGATCCCCTGCTGTGTGGATGGCAGTCTCTCCTGCTGTAAACTCATTCAAAATACAGTAGGCCTCTGCCTACACCCTCCTATTTCCTGGGCTTCAACACAGCCAGTTGTAGTTCGGAAGTGCCGTCCACACGGAAAGAGACACTTGCTCCCGTGTCTCAGTGGGGTTCAGTAACGTCAGCTGATCCCCTGCTGTGTGGATGGCAGTCTCTCCTGCTGTAAACTCATTCAAAATACAGTAGGCCTCTGCCTACACCCTCCTATTTCCTGGGCTTCAACACAGCCAGTTGTAGTTCGGAAGTGCCGTCCACACGGAAAGAGACACTTGCTCCCGTGTCTCAGTGGGGTTCAGTAACGTCAGCTGATCCCCTGCTGTGTGGATGGCAGTCTCTCCTGCTGTAAACTCATTCAAAATACAGTAGGCCTCTGCCTACACCCTCCTATTTCCTGGGCTTCAACACAGCCAGTTGTAGTTCGGAAGTGCCGTCCACACGGAAAGAGACACTTGCTCCCGTGTCTCAGTGGGGTTCAGTAACGTCAGCTGATCCCCTGCTGTGTGGATGGCAGTCTCTCCTGCTGTAAACTCATTCAAAATACAGTAGGCCTCTGCCTACACCCTCCTATTTCCTGGGCTTCAACACAGCCAGTTGTAGTTCGGAAGTGCCGTCCACACGGAAAGAGACACTTGCTCCCGTGTCTCAGTGGGGTTCAGTAACGTCAGCTGATCCCCTGCTGTGTGGATGGCAGTCTCTCCTGCTGTAAACTCATTCAAAATACAGTAGGCCTCTGCCTACACCCTCCTATTTCCTGGGCTTCAACACAGCCAGTTGTAGTTCGGAAGTGCCGTCCACACGGAAAGAGATACTTGCTCCCGTGTCTCAGTGGGGTTCAGTAACGTCAGCTGATCCCCTGCTGTGTGGATGGCAGTCTCTCCTGCTGTAAACTCATTCAAAATACAGTAGGCCTCTGCCTACACCCTCCTATTTCCTGGGCTTCAACACAGCCAGTTGTAGTTCGGAAGTGCCGTCCACACGGAAAGAGACACTTGCTCCCGTGTCTCAGTGGGGTTCAGTAACGTCAGCTGATCCCCTGCTGTGTGGATGGCAGTCTCTCCTGCTGTAAACTCATTCAAAATACAGTAGGCCTCTGCCTACACCCTCCTATTTCCTGGGCTTCAACACAGCCAGTTGTAGTTCGGAAGTGCCGTCCACACGGAAAGAGACACTTGCTCCCGTGTCTCAGTGGGGTTCAGTAACGTCAGCTGATCCCCTGCTGTGTGGATGGCAGTCTCTCCTGCTGTAAACTCATTCAAAATACAGTAGGCCTCTGCCTACACCCTCCTATTTCCTGGGCTTCAACACAGCCAGTTGTAGTTCGGAAGTGCCGTCCACACGGAAAGAGATACTTGCTCCCGTGTCTCAGTGGGGTTCAGTAACGTCAGCTGATCCCCTGCTGTGTGGATGGCAGTCTCTCCTGCTGTCACCTCATTCAAAATTCAGTAGGCCTCTGCCTACACCCTCCTATTTCCTGGGCTTCAACACAGCCAGTTGTAGTTCGGAAGTGCCGTCCACACGGAAAGAGATACTTGCTCCCGTGTCTCAGTGGGGTTCAGTAACGTCAGCTGATCCCCTGCTGTGTGGATGGCAGTCTCTCCTGCTGTAAACTCATTCAAAATACAGTAGGCCTCTGCCTACACCCTCCTATTTCCTGGGCTTCAACACAGCCAGTTGTAGTTCGGAAGTGCCGTCCACACGGAAAGAGACACTTGCTCCCGTGTCTCAGTGGGGTTCAGTAACGTCAGCTGATCCCCTGCTGTGTGGATGGCAGTCTCTCCTGCTGTAAACTCATTCAAAATACAGTAGGCCTCTGCCTACACCCTCCTATTTCCTGGGCTTCAACACAGCCAGTTGTAGTTCGGAAGTGCCGTCCACACGGAAAGAGATACTTGCTCCCGTGTCTCAGTGGGGTTCAGTAACGTCAGCTGATCCCCTGCTGTGTGGATGGCAGTCTCTCCTGCTGTCACCTCATTCAAAATTCAGTAGGCCTCTGCCTACACCCTCCTATTTCCTGGGCTTCAACACAGCCAGTTGTAGTTCGGAAGTGCCGTCCACACGGAAAGAGATACTTGCTCCCGTGTCTCAGTGGGGTTCAGTAACGTCAGCTGATCCCCTGCTGTGTGGATGGCAGTCTCTCCTGCTGTAAACTCATTCAAAATACAGTAGGCCTCTGCCTACACCCTCCTATTTCCTGGGCTTCAACACAGCCAGTTGTAGTTCGGAAGTGCCGTCCACACGGAAAGAGATACTTGCTCCCGTGTCTCAGTGGGGTTCAGTAACGTCAGCTGATCCCCTGCTGTGTGGATGGCAGTCTCTCCTGCTGTCACCTCATTCAAAATTCAGTAGGCCTCTGCCTACACCCTCCTATTTCCTGGGCTTCAACACAGCCAGTTGTAGTTCGGAAGTGCCGTCCACACGGAAAGAGATACTTGCTCCCGTGTCTCAGTGGGGTTCAGTAACGTCAGCTGATCCCCTGCTGTGTGGATGGCAGTCTCTCCTGCTGTAAACTCATTCAAAATACAGTAGGCCTCTGCCTACACCCTCCTATTTCCTGGGCTTCAACACAGCCAGTTGTAGTTCGGAAGTGCCGTCCACACGGAAAGAGATACTTGCTCCCGTGTCTCAGTGGGGTTCAGTAACGTCAGCTGATCCCCTGCTGTGTGGATGGCAGTCTCTCCTGCTGTAAACTCATTCAAAATACAGTAGGCCTCTGCCTACACCCTCCTATTTCCTGGGCTTCAACACAGCCAGTTGTAGTTCGGAAGTGCCGTCCACACGGAAAGAGATACTTGCTCCCGTGTCTCAGTGGGGTTCAGTAACGTCAGCTGATCCCCTGCTTTGTGGATGGCAGTCTCTCCTGCTGTAAACTCATTCAAAATACAGTAGGCCTCTGCCTACACCCTCCTATTTCCTGGGCTTCAACACAGCCAGTTGTAGTTCGGAAGTGCCGTCCACACGGAAAGAGATACTTGCTCCCGTGTCTCAGTGGGGTTCAGTAATGTCAGCTGATCCCCTGCTGTGTGGATGGCAAAGTCTCCTGCTGCCTACACAGTCGTACCACTACTGATTTTTAACCGTGCTCCAATTAGGCCTGTGGCTCCACTGTCTCTCGTATTTCCCCTGTCCTCCAACCCTGCCAGTTACAGCTCCGAAGTGGCGTCTGCACAATCCACACTTGTTCCTGTGTTACAGGTGTTCAGTCCGATCAGTTAATCCCCTGATGTGTGTCCGGCAATGTCGCCTGCTCTGTCCACATTCCCATTATCGGAATGTGGACAGAGCAGGCGACATTGCCGGACACACATCAGGGGATTAACTGACCGGACTGAACACCTGTAACACAGGAACAAGTGTGGATTGTGCAGACGCCACTTCGGAGCTGTAACTGGCGGGGTTGGAGGACAGGGGAAATACGAAAATCAGTGAATCCACAGGCCTAAGTGGAGCTTGGTTCAAATTAGTAGTCTACAACCGATCTTAAAATTTCTTCAATGCAGCCTAAGCCTGCTCCGTGCTTGTCCCTGGGCTTCAACACAGCCAGTTGTTGCTCGGAAGTGCCGTCTTCACAGAGTAAAACACTAGCTCCTGTGTTTGTGGGGTTCAGTAACGTCAGCTGTTCCCCTGCTGTTTTGATGGCAATCTGTCCTGCTGCCTCCCAATTGACAGCACATCAGGCCTCAGCCTGCTAAGTGCTTGTCCTGGGCTCCAACATCGCCAGTTGCTGCTCATAACTGACTTTGGCACGGGTACTCCCTCCTGCCCAGCTTGGTTCCAGCCCTGCCTGCTGTTTCCGGGAAGTGTCAATGTCAGTTTGCCACCCCAAGTTGCCATGTCGTGTTGCGGTTGGGTTAGCCGAGGCTAGGGTGCCAGCAGTTTAGGTGCTTCCTATGTGGACTGCGGGTTCTGGTAAGAAAGGTTTGTTCCATAGTGCCAGTAGGACAAGCACCCCCTGTAGGACTGTGTGATTCGGTAACTGCAGCCAGCTTGCGGCATGCCAACTTTGCTTTTCAGGGGTAACTTCTGATACCCCTCCGGGTTCCAGCACCGTCAGCTGGTTCTCATCAGAGCCTTTGGCCTAGGTGCCTCCATCTCGGTATCCGAGTTCCAGCAACGTCTGCTGGTCCTTGGTAGTGCTTTGTAGCACAGGTACCTCCTGCTTAGTAACCGGGTTCCAGCACCGTCAGCTGGTCCTCGGTTGTGCCATTGGCTCTTATTCCTTCTGCTGCCCCTCCGGGTGCCAGCACTGTCAGCTGGTCCTCGCTATTTCCATTTGCTCTTGCAGCTTATGCTACCCCTCCGGGTTCCAGCACCGTCAGCTGGTTCTCGTCAGAGCCTTTGGCCTAGGTGCCTCCATCTCGGTATCCGAGTTCCGGCAACGTCTGCTGGTCCTTGGTAGTGCTTTGTAGCACAGGTACCTCCTGCTTAGTAACCGGGTTCCAGCACCGTCAGCTGGTCCTCGGTTGTGCCATTGGCTCTTATTCCTTCTGCTGCCCCTCCGGGTGCCAGCACTGTCAGCTGGTCCTCGCTATTTCCATTTGCTCTTGCAGCTTATGCTACCCCTCCGGGTTCCAGCACCGTCAGCTGGTTCTCGTCAGAGCGTTTGGCCTAGGTGCCTCCATCTCGGTATCCGAGTTCCGGCAACGTCTGCTGGTCCTTGGTAGTGCTTTGTAGCACAGGTACCTCCTGCTTAGTAACCGGGTTCCAGCACCGTCAGCTGGTCCTCGGTAGTGCCATTGGCTCTTGTTCCTTCTGCTGCCCCTCCGGGTGCCAGTACCGTCAGCTGGTTCAAGAGGACAAAGAACAGGAAGACAACCACCAAGATGCAGAACAACAAGAGAGAGAAGACAAAGAAGCATAAAAAAAACAAAGCAGAAGAACATTAAGCATAAGACTAATACTCTGAGCAAATGATATTATCTTATTTATAAGCAGAAGAAGACTAAGCAGTGTATGGGGGTGAGTCCGTTCCTCCTCGTGGTGCCCCTGGAAAAGGCCTGCTTCTGCAGGCCAAACTGAACGCGGACAAATCCTGTTGTAAATCTTTTGTGACAGGCAGAACGGAAGGTGTAAACTTCTAACTTTTCTAGATAACAACTACAGGAATGCCTGACACAAACAAGAATATGATGAAGAAGAATAGGAAGAAGATGAAGAAGCTGAATATGTAGAATAATAATTGTTGAATAAGAAGAATATGAAGAATGTAAGAAAAGGAAGAAGAAGAAGAAGAAGAAGAAGAAGAAGAAGAAGAAGAAGAAGAAGAAGAAGAAGAAGAAGAAGAAGAAGAAGAATGTAAAAAAAGGAAGTAGAAGAAGAAGAAGAAGAAGAATGTAAAAAAAGGAATAAGAAGAAGAATGTAAAAAAAGGAAGTAGAAGAAGAAGAAGAAGAATGTAAAAAAAGGAAGTAGAAGAAGAAGAAGAAGAATGTAAAAAAAGGAAGTAGAAGAAGAAGACATACATGTCTGGCAAAATATAAATGAGGCTAACATAGTCAATATCTTTGTAACTCCTAACATCTTTAAAAAAAAAAGTTTAATTCCTGCTATTCCATTTGATTGGGCTAAACCTCTATGGCTTTAATGTCTCCTCCACCTCCCACAATACATTCTACATTATTCTTAGTTGTTTTTCTTCATGTAGAATTAACCTACAAGGAAAGAAAGGTTTTTTTTTAATTCCGATATTTTGGCCCCATTGACTTGCATTGGTTCCCGGTATCGGAATCGGCGATACCGATACTTTTTTTTAAGATCGGCCGATCCATTCCGATCCGATATTTTCAAGTATCGGCTGGTATCGCTCAACTCTAGTCCTGATGTTCGCCGAACAGTTTGTTGAACATATCTGAACTCAATTGAATTTAATGGGAGGCAAAATCATAGACAACACCTTCAGGGGGTCCAAAATCTGCCAAAACATCTCATACTAGGGGCAGACACCAGGAAAAATTACATCAATTGACCCAGAGTACAAATAGTATAATAGAAACATAACATAATAACATAGTTTTGAAGGCTGAAGGAAGACCTTATGTCCATCTAGTTCAGCCTATTTTTAGTGCAGCTGTTCTGCATTGTTGATCCTGGGGAAGGCAAAACACCCACAGAGTAGAAGCCAATTTTCTCCATAGGGAAAAAAATTCCTTCCCCTAAGCTGGGTCAACCATCTACCTATAATATTCTGTTATTCATAACCTTCTATTCTGTGACTCACAAGAAAAGCATCCATTCCTTTCTTAAATTCATTCAGTGAGTTGGACATCACCACTTCCTCAGGAAGAGAATTCCAGAGCCTCACTGCTCTTACCGTGAAGAACCCTCTTCTATGCTGGTGCAGAAATTGTCTTTCCTCCAAACGAAGAGAATGCCCCCTTGTTCTTGTCACAGTCCTTGGTACAAACAGTTCATTGGAGAGATCTCTGTATTGCCCTCTGATATACTTGTACATATATATTAAGTCTCCCCTAAGTCTTCTCTTTTCTAGAGTAAATAGACCTAATTTTGATAACCTTTCTGGGTATTGTAGAGAACCAACTCCATTTATCATTTTAGTAGCCCGCCTTTGAACCCTTTCAAGTTCAGTAATGTCTTTATATGGCAAAATGCCATATACAGAAGCCGTAATCCACGAGATCCAGAGATTTGCTGATATCGTCCCTACAGGATTTCCCCATTCTGTCAGCAAGGACACAACATTCAGAGGATATCACATTCCAAAAGTGTAGCTTGTTGGTTTTGTCATCTCTTTCATCACATTTTCTAACGTTTGCTGGTTGGCATCAAGAAGATCGGTTGATGAGTGGTGCTACATGTTTGTTGCTACAAATTTTTAGACATACTCATCTCCCTTTATGGTGTCCCCACCTCCCTACTTATCCAATCTCCACCCATTTCATGCCCCTCCCCACACCTTGATGCCCACCTTTCTAAAAAAATAGAAAACTTTCCAGGGCTTGGGAGAAATGTTAACTTTTCTCCTCTTTTCTCAGTAGACTTTGTGACATTCTGCAACAGTTCACAAGTTGCCATCTTTTAAATCTATGAGCCAAGGTAAAGATTTACCACTTTGTCTTTCAAAACTTATAATACTATTATTTATATAGTAACTGGTCTGTATGCTTCATGGCTAAATATGTTCTCACAGAAAAGATATCTTTAAGGGATATCCCATACCGAAAAATGTACTGATATTCTCAATGTCTCAGTTTAATTCTTCCTGTTAAAGGGAACTTGTCACGCCCCAGGGCGTTTTTAAGTAAAAGAGCCACCTTCCGCAGCACTAAGGCTGCATTCTGTGAAGATGGCTCTTCTGCTTCTGATCCCTAGTAACACTAAAATATTGACTTTTATTACTAGCTCCCCATACCTGTATTGAGTCCCATAGGTATGGTGTCTCCCCCAATATCAGCCACCTCCCAGCCGTCCATCTTCCCCGACTTGCATCTGTGCACCGCCTCCTCCTGTGTTGCTGTTACATGCCGGCGCCTGCACTCTGCCTACAGTTCTCGGGCATGCGCAGTGTGCGCTGCGAGGGAACTGACATCAGGCTATGGCGTGATCTGGGGCCTACGCAACACGCAGGCGCGATAGTCTGATATCAGTTCACGGCAGCGAGCACTGTGCATGCCCGAGAACTGTTGGCAGAGCACAGGCGCTGACTGCTGTTTTGCTAGATTATTTTGAGATCCTGGAAGTGATTAAAAAATATTATTCTCACCAGTCCTACCATAGTAGCTAGCCACTTGGTCCTCCACTCATTGCCTCCAATCTTTGAATTAGTCTTCTGATTGGTCTTTGGATATTATGGCCCTGATTTACACATGTGGGGCACGATCAGGGCCGGACTGACCATCTGGAAATTCTGGCAAATGCCAGAAGGGCCTGTCTGGTTGTGGACCACTTTGTCTGCTATGTTTTTATCAGAATTGGTGTTCTCAAGACACTCATACTGCTAAGAGTTGTAACAGAGGTATCATTAGAAATATTGGTCTTGTAGTAAATCTTGCTTTCCTCCATTCAGGGTAATATTAGTAATTTATCCCATCTGTTGTTTGAGGACGGGGGCAGCATGGGCCTGTGTGATTTCAGATGCCAAGGCTGAATTTTAACCCCAGTGCATACCTGGGCACGAGGGACATTATTGATGTCAATGATGTGAGTCGTGTCCCACAAGACTTCGTGAAATTGTGTCAATGTCACAAGATCCAAAGAGGACTGAGCAGAGGACTGGTTGGGAGTTGTAGTGGCAGGATATGTAAAGGTCGGACCGGACAGTTTAGTAATTTTAGAACCATTAACAGCACTCCGTTTACTATTTCTTGGGGTTGGGGGAGACCTGAGAGCATATTAAACATAATTTAATTTGGACTGAATCAAATCTGCCAGCCAATTTGATTATATCTACTCAAAATGAATTTCAGAAGATTTACTTATCTGTACTCCAAAGGGACAGCTAATCTCATGTCATTTTCAACACTTCTATTTTTCTAGATTTACATGTTTGAAACATTTACTTTTAGAGAAGCTTGGTGTTCCCAGTCCTGACATCTATTCTGAAAGACCCCAAATATTTCAAGAACCCAGAAGAATTTGACCCTGAACGTTTTCTTAATGAGAAAGGCTGCATTAAGAAAAGGGATGCATTGATGCCATTCTCTACAGGTAAGAGGATATTACTGCATAATAGCAAAACAGATCTGTGAACATTGGTTGAATTTAATCTTCAGTGTATAAAATATTTTGATATGTCTGCTGTAAATAGGCTGGCTTTAGGAAGGCCACAAAATATGACTAAATGAGATTTAGAAATCCATTGTCTTGTTGTTCTCGTTTTTTTTTACCATGCCTACCAAATTAATATACACTATCAGGGGCATAACTACAAAGTTATGGACCCCAGTGTGAACTTTTAATGCCAAAATACACACACATCTCCGCACCGTACACCTCGTACATGCGCGGCTCCGCATCGCACACCTCGTACACACGTGGCTCCGTACACCTTGTACACACACGGCTCCTCTCCACACACCTCGTATTATCACAGGTCCTGTGCACACAGAGCAGTCATCGCGTCAGGCCAATTGCAGCCTGGCAGCCAATCAAAGCACGGAGCTGCACAGCCAATGAGCGGCTGCAGCTCCGCGATCGGGCCCCTAAGCACTCCGGGCCCTACGACCACGGTAGACACGCCCCTGTACACTATATAAATTAAAATGGCAATTTTTCAGTCAAGGAGCCACCGATTACATTTGTAAGGGCAAGGAGGACATGATCATATAAACACTTCGGGAGAGTGGGTCATTCTGAGGGATTCCCTTTTAACTGTTTTTATTGAATTAAGATAGCCCGTCTGGTTTACCTCGTGTACAAAGAGAACTACTGGCAAAAAAACTGAGACCTTTGACACTAGAGCAAACAATGTTAAGTTATAAATTTTAAGAATTTTTTTCTCTCAAAAAGATGTCAATGAGTGAAAATATCAAAAAGAGCATTCCACACCATGCCATGCTCCAGCACCATACCTTCACCGCTGGCTCCAATGATTGTTTACCGGCTACAGCAATGACATCACAACTTCAGCGCATGTCACTGCTGCAGCCAATCGCCGAGCTCATCGAATGTCTGCAGCAGAGATGTGCAGTGTAGCTGTGACTTCACCCCTGCATCCTGTAAACAGTCAAAGGAGATAGCAATGCAGAGCTGTGGGTGGATGGCCGCAAGTATTCAATTACCCTGCAGTGTCCCCATAGGGTACATTAAGTATTATGTAGTAGTGAATAAAATCAATCTTGACTTCTTATTTTGTATGCTTGTTCTGTTTTCTCAGGTAAACGTATGTGTATGGGAGAAGGCCTGGCTCGCATGCAGCTCTTCCTCTTTCTAACTGTAGGAAAGGTGACCGGACGGACGGACTAGTCAGAGTGAAGAAGGAAAGGTTTGCACAGTGTAGGTAGGTGTCAGTTATTACAGTGGGGAAACAGCTAGGAAAGTGTAGTGGACGTGCAGTACCTTGGGTTGATCATTAGATGGCAGGGAGGAGTGTGAGCAAAGGACTTGACATCAGCTTAGGGCTTTAGAAACTGTTGGTCATGGGGGGGCGGGGTTACAGTGACAGGGGACCGGGAGAGCTATAAATACTGAGGGAGGGTTCCAGAGGGTTCCAGTCCCCAGGGGGAGCTCCAGTGACAGGAGGACTGCGACAGTCTGTGTGCTGTGAGGAGAATCTAAACCAGGGGGACTGAGGAGAGAGAACGTCAGGGGGGTTGTCCTGACAGGAAGAACCGCAGAAGGGACGAAGCACTGGGTGTGAGACACCGCATTTGACACGACGACTGATCAGTGGAAGCGCTGTTGGTTTACGGGCCTAAGGCGGCCACAGTGACGGACCTGTCAGGAGCGTCTACGAGTGAAGAGGGGACGGTGTATGCACACGCATCCCCAGTACAGAGTATGGTGTGTAAGAAGCCGCCCTGGAAACAGAGGGCCGTGAGGTAAAGAAAGTGCGGTATACTGTGGAGGCTGTCAAGTGGACGGCCAGAGAATAAAGCTTGGACCTGTTGCATCCTGAACTTGCCTCCATCTTGTCTCTGTTTCGTCTCTGCGCGGTAAGAAGAGGGACCACCCCCCAGCTCGGCCCTCCGACCCCTACATTTGGCGTAGTCGGCAGGATCGCCGCCGCTAATACATCATCTTCTGTGGCAGGCCTGCCTTAAAGGATGGAGAAGGACTTGGACTGTGCTGCTTGGATTATAAATACCTGTGGATTACAACTGGCTTACCTGTGGATTACAAATTGGGAGCGCTGTGGTGACTCAGTGGTGCTGACAGAAGATCCGGGGCGGCATCAGGTGCTGCGCAAGATGGCGGCATTACTACAGCGCAGGGGAGAGGTCCGGGTGTTTGCAGTCGTGTTGAATGGACTGGGACCCAATCCAATGTACCCCCGTGGACAGCAGGATGTGCCCGGAGGCCGACGCTCCCATGTACTGGACCCTGGCAGATGGGTGGAAAGGCCTGCCGACGCCCCACCCCACAGAAGAAGTGACCCCAAGGGAAAGCTGGGGTGTGGCTGCTTGGTGCCATTTGATTGCTGCCCACCGGACGGTATGAGACGCTGCGGGTGTCGGGGCATCGGCCGCCTGGAGTGGCGATGGCGGTGAGAGAACACGTCCTCCTCGGGTCCCTGGACAAGAAGCGGAGCTGGTGCGGAGCCCGTGTGGAGCCAGAAGGAGCGGCCGCCATTGATACCGGCGGAGAACTACCCCAAGGAGCTCCTGAGCCTGGAGGCTAGGCCCGCTGAACACCGAGTTGGAGAGCGGAGACTGCGGGAGGAGCCGCGTGGTGACGTGGTGGAGACCGCGGCGCCGGGGAAGGTGAGAATTCCCCCGGCTCTGCCGGCAGCTTCACAAGCAGCCCCTATCATTCTGCCACAGCAAGCAGTCTCCAGCATACCGGAAGGTCTGGCTGCAGAGGGCCCTATGGTATATGCGGAGTTGAGCAAGGGCCCTGCCCCCGTCCCTGAGCCGTCCCGCCCGGAGTCATCAGGCCGGAGCTCGTTTGCGGAAGACACGGCTGTGCTCCCTCGGCCGGAAAAAATTCCATCACCAGAACCGGCCATCATTCCGGCCCTGCTGGAAGATTTGGATGCGGCCTACCCTGCGGCCGCGGTTATGCCAGCGTTAGAACCGGCTGCGGCCTGTTTGACAGGCCCTGTAACCCCAGCCCTCAAGGACCTGGCTGTCCCCATCCGCCACTCGGCCCCAGCGGCTGCTGGGCCGCAGATATCATCGGCCGCCTCTGCCCCACGCACTTTTACAGCGAAGTCCCGCCCACCGGACTCTGGGACTGGCACGGCACGCTCCGTTTGGGTCGCGGAGGTGATCAAACAGAAGAAAGTTCAGGAGCAGGAGCTATGGAGCCTGCTCCACTCAAAGGGGGAGGCTGGCATGGCGGTGCAGAGATCACGGGGACGGCTGGTATACACCAACGTCGACAGGGGGTATGGCTTCATCCGTGACTCGACCGGCCAGAAGGTATATGTGAATGTGGCCTCCATACGGCATGGTCGGGCGCTTAAGGAAAGGGACTGGGTTTCCTACTATAAAGAGTACTGCCCCTGCGGGTATTATGTGGTGGCAGGGCTAGCGGAGCCCGAAGGAAGCGAACCCCCGTAAAGAGGACTTGAATGGACACCCTCAGTGTTCCCGGAACTCGACGGCTGTGGGGTCCCTCACTACTGACCGCTAGAAGGTGGATTGAACTGTCAGGAGTTTGCAGCAGGTTATAAGGACAGTTGCGTTTGGAAAAAAAAAAAAAGTTTTGTTGATGTTTATCTGATGCAACTATTTTTCTCTCTTTCTTTCTTCTTTCTATGTTCCTTGTACGTAAATATGTTTGCCTGACAGAACGGGAATACGGAAAAGCGGAGGAGTGTCCTGGTCCAAGGAAGGGGGGAGGACGAAGGGGGTTCTGCAATGTTATGTTGTATTATGTTGGTTTTAAAATGAGCAAAAGAAAACGAAAAAAAAATATATAAAAATGGATACTTGTGCTATTATAAAGTTGTTTAATGTATAATATGCCAAAGTAAAATGCAACAGGTCCGGGTAAGGGAAGGTCTCCGGGACCAAAGGAAAGTGTGAGATCTGGTAGGGATCTAAGAGTTGAGGAGGTCTGGGAGACCGGGACACCGACCATGACATGTAATTGAAAGAAGGGAAAATGCGTTGGAAGACGTGAGAACGACAGCCGTCCTAGGTCAGGTCCCCAACACCACGGACACCCCTGAAGAAGGAAGGCGGGCTTGTAATGATCTGGAAGGTAAGAGACCTCGATCATGGGGTACCAAATAGTGGAAGGTGACAGTAGGGGAGAGTAGGGGAAGGTACACGCCATAGAGAGAATATGGGTGTACCTAACCCAATTTGAAAGACGTTGTCATGTGGCGTGCACGCTGGTGAGTAGCAGTAGGCTGCTCAGAGCATAGTGCTCCCAGTATGGTTCAGCCCCCGCATAGAGTGGGTTTGGCTCAACAGCTGGTCCGACAACAGAATGTAGGTGTAGCTTCAGAACAACGAAGGCAGGGATGACGATTGTCGAGGATGACAATGGACAAAGGAAGGGAGAGTGTAGGGAAGGTGACCGGACGGACGGACTAGTCAGAGTGAAGAAGGAAAGGTTTGCACAGTGTAGGTAGGTGTCAGTTATTACAGTGGGGAAACAGCTAGGAAAGTGTAGTGGACGTGCAGTACCTTGGGTTGATCATTAGATGGCAGGGAGGAGTATGCGCAAAGGACTTGACATCAGCTTAGGGCTTTAGAAACCGTTGGTCATGGGGGGCGGGGTTACAGTGACAGGGGACCGGGAGAGCTATAAATACTGAGGGAGGGTTCCAGAGGGTTCCAGTCCCCAGGGGGAGCTCCAGTGACAGGAGGACTGCGACAGTCTGTGCGCTGTGAGGAGAATCTAAACCAGGGGGACTGAGGAGAGAGAACGTCAGGGGGGTGGTCCTGACAGGAAGAACTGCAGAAGGGACGAGCCACTGGGTGTGAGACACCGTTTTTGACACGACAACTGATCAGTGGAAGCGCTGTTGGTTTACGGGCCTAAGGCGACCACAGTGACGGACCTGTCAGGAGTAGAGTTGAGCGAAACGGGTCGAAAAAATTCAAAAGTCGCGGACTAGGATGAGGTCGGCCACGAGGTCGGCGACTTACGCGCCAAAGTCGCGTTTCAAAAGTTTGTTTTGCGCTCTTATTCAGCCAATCAGGATCCACGGACACTGTGGGCAACGTGATGACATAGGCACGGGTCACCACCATCTTTCAGAAGGGCATGCAAGTGATTGGCTTGCTTTGGTGGGCGTCACAGGGGGTATAAAAGGGCGTGCACGCCGACCGCCATCTTACTTCTGCCGATCTTAGTATAGGGAGAGGTTGCTGCTGATTCTGTAGGGAGAGCGTTAGGCAGGGAAGAAGACAAAAAAACTGCTTCTGCTGCTAGAGATTTGGCATGCACAACACACCAGTCACTGTGTGTGCAGTGCAAGGGGAGGCTATATAGTGGTGTATCAGTGGTGTTGGTTGTTGGGCTGCCTTCTAAGGCTTCCTGACATTCCTGCATTGCTGTTTACCCACTGCTCCGCAAACTGCTTTTTTAAAAGCAATCCCAATTTTTTTTTTTTGTCCTGCTGAGAAGACAAAAAAACTGCTTCTGCTGCTAGCAATTTGACCTGCACAACACACCAGTCACTGTGTGTGCAGTGCAAGGGGAGGCTATATAGTGGTGTATCAGTGGTGTTGGTTGTAGGGCTGCCTTCTAAGGCTTCCTGACATTCCTGCATTGCTGTTTACCCACTGCTCCGCAAACTGCTTTTTTAAAAGCAATCCAATCTCCCTTATCCTCTAGTCACTTTTGTCACAGCTGTGCCATTGAGCCTGTCACATAGCACTCAGATATTCATTGGGTCTCACACAATCCAAAAGTGTCCAGTGTCCAAAAGTGTGTGCAGAGATTCAAAATCTCCCTTATCCTCTAGTCACTTTGGTCACAGCTGTGCCATCGAGCCTGTCACATAGCGCTCAGATATCAGTGGGCCTCACACAATCCAAAAGTGTCCATCCAGTGTCCAAAAGTGTGTGCAGAGATTCAAAATCTCCCTTATCCTCTAGTCACTTTGGTCACAGCTGTGCCATCGAGCCTGTCACATAGCGCTCAGATATCAGTGGGCCTCACACAATCCAAAAGTGTCCATCCAGTGTCCAAAAGTGTGTGCAGAGATTCAAAATCTCCCTTATCCTCTAGTCACTTTTGTCACAGCTGTGCCATCGAGCCTGTCACATAGCGCTCAGATATTCATTGGGCCTCACACAATCCAAAAGTGTCCAGTGTCCAAAAGTGTGTGCAGACATTCAAAATCTCCCTTATCCTCTAGTCACTTTGGTCACAGCTGTGCCATCGAGCCTGTCACATAGCGCTCAGATATCAGTGGGCCTCACACAATCCAAAAGTGTCCATCCAGTGTCCAAAAGTGTGTGCAGAGATTCAAAATCTCCCTTATCCTCTAGTCACTTTGGTCACAGCTGTGCCATCGAGCCTGTCACATAGCGCTCAGATATTCATTGGGCCTCACACAATCCAAAAGTGTCCAGTGTCCAAAAGTGTGAGCAGAGATTCAAAATCTCCCTTATCCTGTAGTCATTTTGGTCACAGCTGTGCCATCGAGCCTGTCACATAGCGCTCAGATATCAGTGGGCCTCACACAATCCAAAAGTGTCCATCCAGTGTCCAAAAGTGTGTGCAGAGATTCAAAATCTACGTTATCCTCTAGTCACTTTGGTCACAGCTGTGCAATCGAGCCTGTCACATAGCGCTCAGATATCAGTGGGCCTCACACAATCCAAAAGTGTCCATCCAGTGTCCAAAAGTGTGTGCAGAGATTCAAAATCTCCCTTATCCTCTAGTCACTTTTGTCACAGCTGTGCCATCGAGCCTGTGACATAGCGCTCAGATATTCATTGGGCCTCACACAATCCAAAAGTGTCCAGTGTCCAAAAGTGTGTGCAGAGATTTAAAATCTCCCTTATCCTCTAGTCACTTTGGTCACAGCTGTGCCATCGAGCCTGTCACATAGCGCTCAGATATCAGTGGGCCTCACACAATCCAAAAGTGTCCATCCAGTGTCCAAAAGTGTGTGCAGAGATTCAAAATCTCCCTTATCCTCTAGTCACTTTGGTCACAGCTATGCCATCGAGCCTGTCACATAGCGCTCAGATATCAGTGGGCCTCACACAATCCAAAAGTGTCCATCCAGTGTCCAAAAGTGTGTGCAGAGATTCAAAATCTCCCTTATCCTCTAGTCACTTTGGCCACAGCTGTGCCATCGAGCCTGTCACATTGCGCTCAGATATCAGTGGGCCTCACACAATCCAAAAGTGTCCATCCAGTGTCCAAAAGTGTGTGCAGAGATTCAATATCTCCCTTATCCTCTAGTCACTTTTGTCACAGCTGTGCCATCGAGCCTGTCACATAGCGCTCAGATATTCATTGGGCCTCACACAATCCAAAAGTGTCCAGTGTCCAAAAGTGTGTGCAGAGTTTCAAAATCTCCCTTATCCTCTAGTCACTTTGGTCACAGCTGTGCCATCGAGCCTGTCACATAGCGCTCAGATATCAGTGGGCCTCACACAATCCAAAAGTGTCCATCCAGTGTTCAAAAGTGTGTGCAGAGATTCAAAATCTCCCTTATCCTCTAGTCTCTTTGGTCACAGCTGTGCCATTGAGCCTGTCACATAGCGCTCAGATATCAGTGGGCCTCACACAATCCAAAAGTGTCCATCCAGTGTCCAAAAGTGTGTGCAGAGATTCAATATCTCCCTTATCCTCTAGTCACTTTGGTCACAGCTGTGCCATCGAGCCTGTCACATAGCGCTCAGATATCAGTGGGCCTCACACAATCCAAAAGTGTCCAGTGTCCAAAAGTGTGTGCAGAGATTCAAAATCTCCCTTATCCTCTAGTCACTTTCGTCACAGCTGTGCCATCGAGCCTGTCACATAGCGCTCAGATATTCATTGGGCCTCACACAATCCAAAAGTGTCCAGTGTCCAAAAGTGTGTGCAGAGATTCAAAATCTCCCTTTTCCTCTAGTCACTTGGGTCACAGCTGTGCCATCGAGCCTGTCACATAGTGCTCAGATATCAGTGGTCCTCACACAATCCAAAAGTGTCCATCCAGTGTCCAAAAGTGTGTGCAGAGATTCAAAATCTCCCTTATCCTCTAGTCACTTTGGTCACAGCTGTGCCATCGAGCCTGTCACATAGCGCTCAGATATCAGTGGGCCTCACACAATCCAAAAGTGTCCATCCAGTGTCCAAAAGTGTATGCAGAGATTCAATATCTCCCTTATCCTCTAGTCACTTTGGTCACAGCTGTGCCATCGAGCCTGTCACATAGCGCTCAGATATCAGTGGGCCTCACACAATCCAAAAGTGTCCATCCAGTGTCCAAAAGTGTGTGCAGAGATTCAAAATCTCCCTTATCCTCTAGTCACTTTGGTCACAGCTGTGCCATCGAGCCTGTCACATAGCGCTCAGATATCAGTGGGCCTCACACAATGCAAAAGTGTCCATCCAGTGTCCAAAAGTGTGTGCAGAGATTCAATATCTCCCTTATCCTCTAGTCACTTTGGTCACAGCTGTGCCATCGAGCCTGTCACATAGCGCTCAGATATCAGTGGGCCTCACACAATCGAAAAGTGTCCATCCAGTGTCCAAAAGTGTGTGCAGAGATTCAAAATCTCCCTTATCCTCTAGTCACTTTTGTCACAGCTGTGCCATCGAGCCTGTCACATAGCGCTCAGATATTCATTGGGCCTCACACAATCCAAAAGTGTCCAGTGTCCAAAAGTGTGTGCAGAGTTTCAAAATCTCCCTTATCCTCTAGTCACTTTGGTCACAGCTGTGCCATCGAGCCTGTCACATAGCGCTCAGATATCAGTGGGCCTCACACAATCCAAAAGTGTCCATCCAGTGTCCAAAAGTGTGTGCAGAGATTCAAAATCTCCCTTATCCTCTAGTCACTTTGGTCACAGCTGTGCCATCGAGCCTGTCACATAGCGCTCAGATATCAGTGGGCCTCACACAATCCAAAAGTGTCCATCCAGTGTCCAAAAGTGTGTGCAGAGATTCAATACCTCCCTTATCCTCTAGTCACTTTGGTCACAGCTGTGCCATCGAGCCTGTCACATAGCGCTCAGATATCAGTGGGCCTCACACAATCCAAAAGTGTCCAGTGTCCAAAAGTGTGTGCAGAGATTCAAAATCTCCCTTATCCTCTAGTCACTTTTGTCACAGCTGTGCCATCGAGCCTGTCACATAGCGCTCAGATATTCATTGGGCCTCACACAATCCAAAAGTGTCCAGTGTCCAAAAGTGTGTGCAGAGATTCAAAATCTCCCTTATCCTCTAGTCACTTTTGTCACAGCTGTGCCATCGAGCCTGTCACATAGCGCTCAGATATCAGTGGGTCTCACACAATCCAAAAGTGTCCATCCAGTGTCCAAAAGTGTGTGCAGAGATTCAATATCTCCCTTATCCTCTAGTCACTTTGGTCACAGCTGTGCCATCGAGCCTGTCACATAGCGCTCAGATATCAGTGGGCCTCACACAATCCAAAAGTGTCCAGTGTCCAAAAGTGTGTGCAGAGATTCAAAATCTCCCTTATCCTCTAGTCACTTTGGTCACAGCTGTGCCATCGAGCCTGTCACATAGCGCTCAGATATCAGTGGGCCTCACACAATCCAAAAGTGTCCATCCAGTGTCCAAAAGTGTGTGCAGAGATTCAAAATCTCCCTTATCCTCTAGTCACTTTGGTCACAGCTGTGCCATCGAGCCTGTCACATAGCGCTCAGATATCAGTGGGCCTCACACAATCCAAAAGTGTCCATCCAGTGTCCAAAAGTGTGTGCAGAGATTCAAAATCTCCCTTATCCTCTAGTCACTTTGGCCACAGCTGTGCCATCGAGCCTGTCACATAACGCTCAGATATCAGTGGGCCTCACACAATCCAAAAGTGTCCATCCAGTGTCCAAAAGTGTGTGCAGAGATTCAATATCTCCCTTATCCTCTAGTCACTTTTGTCACAGCTGTGCCATCGAGCCTGTCACATAGCGCTCAGATATTCATTGGGCCTCACACAATCCAAAAGTGTCCAGTGTCCAAAAGTGTGTGCAGAGTTTCAAAATCTCCCTTATCCTCTAGTCACTTTGGTCACAGCTGTGCCATCGAGCCTGTCACATAGCGCTCAGATATCAGTGGGCCTCACACAATCCAAAAGTGTCCATCCAGTGTTCAAAAGTGTGTGCAGAGATTCAAAATCTCCCTTATCCTCTAGTCACTTTGGTCACAGCTGTGCCATCGAGCCTGTCACATAGCGCTCAGATATCAGTGGGCCTCACACAATCCAAAAGTGTCCATCCAGTGTCCAAAAGTGTGTGCAGAGATTCAAAATCTCCCTTATCCTCTAGTCACTTTTGTCACAGCTGTGCCATCGAGCCTGTCACATAGCGCTCAGATATTCATTGGGCCTCACACAATCCAAAAGTGTCCAGTGTCCAAAAGTGTGTGCAGAGATTCAAAATCTCCCTTATCCTGTAGTCACTTTGGTCACAGCTGTGCCATCGAGCCTGTCACATAGCGCTCAGATATCAGTGGGCCTCACACAATCCAAAAGTGTCCATCCAGTGTCCAAAAGTGTGTGCAGAGATTCAAAATCTCCCTTATCCTCTAGTCACTTTGGTCACAGCTGTGCAATCGAGCCTGTCACATAGCGCTCAGATATCAGTGGGCCTCACACAATCCAAAAGTGTCCATCCAGTGTCCAAAAGTGTGTGCAGAGATTCAAAATCTCCCTTATCCTCCAGTCACTTTTGTCACAGCTGTGCCATCGAGCCTGTGACATAGCGCTCAGATATTCATTGGGCCTCACACAATCCAAAAGTGTCCAGTGTCCAAAAGTGTGTGCAGAGATTCAAAATCTCCCTTATCCTCTAGTCACTTTGGTCACAGCTGTGCCATCAAGCCTGTCACATAGCGCTCAGATATCAGTGGGCCTCACACAATCCAAAAGTGTCCAGTGTCCAAAAGTGTGTGCAGAGATTCAAAATCTCCCTTATCCTCTAGTCACTTTTGTCACAGCTGTGCCATCGAGCCTGTCACATAGCGCTCAGATATTCATTGGGCCTCACACAATCCAAAAGTGTCCAGTGTCCAAAAGTGTGTGCAGAGATTCAAAATCTCCCTTATCCTCTAGTCACTTTGGTCACAGCTGTGCCATCGAGCCTGTCACATAGCGCTCAGATATCAGTGGGCCTCACACAATCCAAAAGTGTCCATCCAGTGTCCAAAAGTGTGTGCAGAGATTCAAAATCTCCCTTATCCTCTAGTCACTTTGGTCACAGCTGTGCCATCAAGCCTGTCACATAGCGCTCAGATATCAGTGGGCCTCACACAATCCAAAAGTGTCCATCCAGTGTCCAAAAGTGTGTGCAGAGATTCAATATCTCCCTTATCCTCTAGTCACTTTTGTCACAGCTGTGCCATCGAGCCTGTCACATAGCGCTCAGATATTCATTGGGCCTCACACAATCCAAAAGTGTCCAGTGTCCAAAAGTGTGTGCAGAGTTTCAAAATCTCCCTTATCCTCTAGTCACTTTGGTCACAGCTGTGCCATCGAGCCTGTCACATAGCGCTCAGATATCAGTGGGCCTCACACAATCCAAAAGTGTCCATCCAGTGTTCAAAAGTGTGTGCAGAGATTCAAAATCTCCCTTATCCTCTAGTCACTTTGGTCACAGCTGTGCCATCGAGCCTGTCACATAGCGCTCAGATATCAGTGGGCCTCACACAATCCAAAAGTGTCCATCCAGTGTCCAAAAGTGTGTGCAGAGTTTCAAAATCTCCCTTATCCTCTAGTCACTTTTGTCACAGCTGTGCCATCGAGCCTGTCACATAGCGCTCAGATATTCATTGGGCCTCACACAATCCAAAAGTGTCCAGTGTCCAAAAGTGTGTGCAGAGATTCAAAATCTCCCTTATCCTGTAGTCACTTTGGTCACAGCTGTGCCATCGAGCCTGTCACATAGCACTCAGATATCAGTGGGCCTCACACAATCCAAAAGTGTCCATCCAGTGTCCAAAAGTGTGTGCAGAGATTCAAAATCTCCCTTATCCTCTAGTCACTTTGGTCACAGCTGTGCAATCGAGCCTGTCACATAGCGCTCAGATATCAGTGGGCCTCACACAATCCAAAAGTGTCCATCCAGTGTCCAAAAGTGTGTGCAGAGATTCAAAATCTCCCTTATCCTCCAGTCACTTTTGTCACAGCTGTGCCATCGAGCCTGTGACATAGCGCTCAGATATTCATTGGGCCTCACACAATCCAAAAGTGTCCAGTGTCCAAAAGTGTGTGCAGAGATTCAAAATCTCCCTTATCCTCTAGTCACTTTGGTCACAGCTGTGCCATCAAGCCTGTCACATAGCTCTCAGATATCAGTGGGCCTCACACAATCCAAAAGTGTCCATCCAGTGTCCAAAAGTGTGTGCAGAGATTCAAAATCTCCCTTATCCTCTAGTCACTTTGGTCACAGCTGTGCCATCGAGCCTGTCACATAGCGCTCAGATATCAGTGGGCCTCACACAATGCAAAAGTGTCCATCCAGTGTCCAAAAGTGTGTGCAGAGATTCAATATCTCCCTTATCCTGTAGTCACTTTGGTCACAGCTGTGCCATCGAGCCTGTCACATAGCGCTCAGATATCAGTGGGCCTCACATAATCCAAAAGTGTCCATCCAGTGTCCAAAAGTGTGTGCAGAGATTCAAAATCTCCCTTATCCTCTAGTCACTTTTGTCACAGCTGTGCCATCGAGCCTGTCACATAGCGCTCAGATATTCATTGGGCCTCACACAATCCAAAAGTGTCCAGTGTCCAAAAGTGTGTGCAGAGATTCAAAATCTCCCTTATCCTCTAGTCACTTTGGTCACAGCTGTGCCATCGAGCCTGTCACATAGCGCTCAGATATCAGTGGGCCTCACACAATCCAAAAGTGTCCATCCAGTGTCCAAAAGTGTGTGCAGAGATTCAAAATCTCCCTTATCCTCTAGTCACTTTTGTCACAGCTGTGCCATCGAGCCTGTCACATAGCGCTCAGATATCAGTGGGCCTCACACAATGCAAAAGTGTCCATCCAGTGTCCAAAAGTGTGTGCAGAGATTCAATATCTCCCTTATCCTGTAGTCACTTTGGTCACAGCTGTGCCATCGAGCCTGTCACATAGCGCTCAGATATCAGTGGGCCTCACATAATCCAAAAGTGTCCATCCAGTGTCCAAAAGTGTGTGCAGAGATTCAAAATCTCCCTTATCCTCTAGTCACTTTTGTCACAGCTGTGCCATCGAGCCTGTCACATAGCGCTCAGATATTAATTGTGCCTCACACAATCCAAAAGTGTCCAGTGTCCAAAAGTGTGTGCAGAGATTCAAAATCTCCCTTATCCTCTAGTCACTTTGGTCACAGCTGTGCCATCGAGCCTGTCACATAGCGCTCAGATATCAGTGGGCCTCACACAATCCAAAAGTGTCCATCCAGTGTCCAAAAGTGTGTGCAGAGATTCAAAATCTCCCTTATCCTCTAGTCACTTTGGTCACAGCTGTGCCATCGAGCCTGTCACATAGCGCTCAGATATCAGTGGGCCTCACACAATCCAAAAGTGTCCAGTGTCCACAAGTGTCTGCAGAAATTCAAAATCTCCCCTGTCCTATAGACACCTTGTACCTTGTTTTACATTACTATATAGTTTGTTGGATTTTGTCTACATTTCTACCAAAAATGTGGAAGGCTGGTGGAAGAGGCCGTGGAATTGGGCGGGGGTTGGCAGCTGGTAATGATGGTGTTGGTGGTGGATCTGATGGTAGTGGCAAGAGCAAAATAGGACCGAATGCAGGATGTGCTGACCCTGCGTCATCGTCTGGCTACATAAGGCCTCGAACGCTTAGTTTTCTAGGAGTTGGCAAACCGCTTTTAAAGCCAGAGCATCAGGAAAAAGTTTTGTCTTACATTGCTGACTCAGCCTCCAGCTCTATCGCCTCCTCTTCTTCAGTTGTAAAAAGTAAAAGCACTGAGTCGTCATTGGAGGCTCATGTTCATGAACCACACCTTTCCTTGTGTCCTTCACCCCAACCAAGATTGAAGGATGACGCAGGCCATACTACTGATTACTCCATGGAGCTGTTTTCACATACCATGCCTGGATTATCAAGTCAAATGGTGAATTACCCAGGCCAAGATGAATCTGACATGGAGTGCACTGATGCACAGCCGCTGATGGATGATTCTGCTGGTACATTCACTCAGAGCACTACATTGTCCTCGCAGTGTACAGAGCCAGATTCTGACCCTGATGAGACTCAGGTGCCCCTTCCCGCACACTATACCACCATACACGGTGACACAGAGGAAGGTGCACATGACATAGAAGAGGAGGTGATGGATGACCCAGTTGTTGACCCAGATTGGCATCCATTGGGGGAAGAGGGTGCTGCTTCCAATAGCTCAGATGAGGAGCATCCACAGCAGACATCGACATCGCAACAGCTGTTATCTGGCAGGCCCGGAGCACTCCAAAGACAGGTTCCAAACATCAAAAGAGTTGCTGGACAGCTTGTCCAGAGGGTCAAAAGATCACAGCGTGCTAGGCCGCAAAATGTCTGCCAAAGTAGGAAGAGTGCAGTGTGGCACTTTTTTGAACAAAATCCTCATGATCAGGCCAAGGTTATCTGTAAGAAGTGCGCAAAGACCTTTAGCCGAGGGAAAAATCTGAAAAATTTGAATACCAGTTGCATGCTTAGACATTTAACCAGCATGCACTTGCAAGCGTGGACACAACACCAAACCTCAAGTGCCACATGTGCAACTGATCACAACGAAGGTAGTCAGCAATGCTACATTGTTTCCCCCACTGTAAGCCCACCAGTTAGCACAGCAGCAAATGTTGAGGTGTCGTTGCAAGACCACAGCAGTCAGGGAATCCCACTGTTATATCAACGAAAGACTGATTCTAGGCCATCAGAAAGAACACCAACTCCATCACCATCATCAACCCTCTCTCAGTCCGCCCTGTCCACCGCTACTTCCACCATATGCAGCTCTCAAGTCCAGCTCACCCTCCCAGACACTATGAGTAGGTCAAGAAAGTACTCAGTCTCTCATCCGCGTACACTGGGTTTGAACGCCCACATTGCCAAACTAATCTCGTTTGAGATGATGCCCTTTCGGTTGGTGGAAAGCACAGCTTTCCGCGAACTCATGGCCTATGCAGTACCACGCTATGACCTACCCAGTCACCACTTCTTCTCTCGCAAAGCCATCCCAGCCCTCCACCATCATGTGAAAGATTGCATTGTCCATGCACTCAAGCAGTCAGTGAGCGGAAAGGTGCACCTCACAACTGATGCATGGTCCAGTCGGCATGGCCAGGGCCGTTACGTGTCCATCACTGCGCACTGGGTTAATGTGGTGGATGCAGGGTCCACAGGGGACAGCGGTGGTGGGACAGTGCTGCCTAGCCCACGGTATAGGAAACAGTTGGCTGTAGGCGTTCGACCCTCCTCCTCCTCCTCCTCTTCCAGAAGCGAAAGCTCGTCCACAGAGCGCAGTCGTACGAGCACTCCATCTGCAGCTGCCACTGTTGCACACGATGTGTCCCCCTATCGAGCAGCTAGTGGAAAGCGTCAGCAGGCTGTGTTGCAGATGATGTGTTTGGGCGACAGACACACCGCCGAGGTGCTGGCCGAGTACTTGAAGCGACAAACTGAGTCATGGCTGGGCAGTGTACATCTTGAGGCAGGCAAGGTAGTTAGTGATAACGGCCGTAATTTTGTGGCAGCCATAGCCCTTTCAAAACTCAGACACATACCTTGCTTGGCTCACACCTTGAACCTGGTGGTGCAGTGCTTCCTCAAAAATTATCCGGAGTTAACGGCCCTGCTCCAGAAGGTGCAAAGACTGTGCGCGCACATCCGCCGGTCGCCTGTACACTCCGTTCGTATGCAGAAGCTGCAGCGATTGCTCCACCTTCCCAACCACCGCCTCATTATCGACATTGCAACAAGGTGGAACTCCACCCTGCACATGGTGGAGCGGCTGTGCGAGCAGAGGCAGGCCATAATGCATTTGTGGGAGGATACACGGCCAGGCACTTTGAGAGCAGACATGGAGTTGACAGGTGTGCAGTGGTCGAAGCTGAAAGACCTTTGTAAACTCCTTCAGTGTTTTGAGGAATGCACACGGCTGGTAAGCGCAGACGACGCCATCCTAAGCATGAGCATCCCACTTATGCGTCTGCTCATGCAAACTTTGACGCACCTTAAGGAGCAGGCGTCTGCAGCCAATGTTGATGAGGAGGAAGAGGAGGAGGGAATCCTTGATGACATTCAGCCATTGTCTGCTCAGGGACCTCTCCTGGACGAGGTGGAGGAAGAAGGGGAGGAGGAGGATGATGATGGGGATGATTACTTAGGGGAGGAGGATGCATCTCGTGGGGCAAGTGAAAATGTTGGCGTGGCAAGGTCTGGTACAGGGTTTGTGCGTGACTGGAGGGATGTGGATTTGCTAGAAAGTGCTTCTCCACCCAGCACTCGCAGTGCATCATTGACACCGGGAACATTGGCCCACATGTCAGATTATGCCTTGCGGATCCTAAAAAGGGACCCCCCGCATTGCCAAAATGATGAACGATGACGACTACTGGTTGGCCAGCATCCTGGATCCACGCTATAAAGGCAAATTACAAAACATCATGCCACAGGAGAACCTTGACCTAATATTGGCTAATAAACAAGCAACTCTGGTAAATCGGTTGCTTGAGGCATTCCCAGCACACAGCAGCGGTGATGGTTCTCACACGAGCCGTACGGGCCGGGGGCAGCTTGGCAGAGGTGTTCGTGGTGCACACAGCAGAAGTGGCGTTGGAGACAGGGGTTTCATGACAATGTTGTGGACTGATTTTTCAAATACCGCTCACACAACTGGTAATACTGCATCGATGGAAAGTGACAGGAGACAGCAGTTGTCAACTATGGGTACAAACTACTTTTCCTCCCATATTGATGTTCTCCCACACAGGTCATTCCCCTTTGACTATTGGGCCGCTAAACTGGACACCTGGCCTGAATTGGCCCAATATGCCTTACAGGAGCTCGCTTGCCCAGCTGCAAGTGTGCTATCGGAAAGAGTCTTCAGTGCAGCTGGATCAATCCTGACAGAAAAAAGGACCCGTCTGTCAACCCGAAATGTGGATGATCTAACCTTCATTAAAATGAACCACGCATGGGTTTCCAAGGATTTTGTCCCACCTTCCCCTGATGACACATAGGGTGACAGAAAAATGGCTTGCTTCGGTCCACCTCTTCCTGGTACTTCACCAATTTCGCCTTTTGCATCAGCTGAATGTCCAACATCAACATATGCCACTTTCTAAAACTCCCTAACTGTGCTGCCTCCCCCCCATGGCCGGGGTCACCACCTAGCGCACGACACCGTGCGAGTGCCGTTGCCCTGGACAGGTGGGTAGGCCGACTCTTGGGCGCGGGCACTGGCACAGGGTCCCTCATAGTGCAATCACGTGCAATCCATACTGGGTCTAACACCGTCTGAGCCTGCCTCCTGAGACATATATTTTGAATGTGTACGCTATCCATACATGTTATCTGGGGATACGGTACCCTTTCTAACCTTTGTGCAATCACGTGCAATCCATACTGGGCCTAACACCGTCTGAGCCTGCCTCCTGAGACATATATTTTGAATGTGTATGCTATCCATACATGTTATCCGGGGATACGGTACCCTTTCTAACCTTTGTGCAATCACGTGCAATCCATACTGGGCCTAACACCGTCTGAGCCTGCCTCCTGAGACATATATTTTGAATGTGTACGCTATCCATACATGTTATCCGGGGATACGGTACCCTTTCTAACCTTTGTGCAATCACGTGCAATCCATACTGGGCCTAACACCGTCTGAGCCTGCCTCCTGAGACATATATTTTGAATGTGTACGCTATCCATACATGTTATCTGGGGATACGGTACCCTTTCTAACCTTTGTGCAATCACGTGCAATCCATACTGGGCCTAACACCGTCTGAGAATGATAGATGGGGCCCACCATACACTGGAACATTCCAAAGGTGGACATCAGACACTGGAGCAGCATTTACAGGGCCCATTATACACTAGAGCATTAGAAATGGGGCCCATTATGTTTGGAGCATTATTTGGGCCCATAAGACAGTAGAGCTTCATCCATGGGGACCAACATATACTGTAGCATTATGTGGAGCTCATCATATACTGTTTCAAACATTATATGGGACCAATGATTCTGTATGGAGAAATAGATGGGCCTCGTCATGAGATGTAAAAAGTGAGGTATTTTTCATTGTACTATACCGCTATTTCTCTGCCGTATCGGAGCATGATGATTGTGGTATGTGTTAAAGGGGCGCTCTTTCGCCCAGGGCACATGTAAACCTGGAGCCAGCCCTCCCCCCCCACATTCTGTAGCCAAATAACCCCCATTTTTCAGTGCGTAACTTGTATTATGAAGTTAATTAAGGTTGACAAGCTTAAGTAAGAAGAATTGATGCTTTTGGCATTCAAATGGGCACTGTTGGTGTGTTTCCTGTCCTCCTCTCACTGCCGACTTTTATTCCCCATTGACTTACATTGGGTTTCGTGTTTCGGGACGACCCCGACTTTTCCCTATAATCGGACGATCTTGCTCGACCCGACTTTTGGAAAAGTCGGGTTTCACGAAACGAAACGCGACCCTAAAAAACCAAAAGTCGCTCAACTCTAGTCAGGAGCGTCTACGAGTGAAGAGGGGACGGTGTACGCTCACGCATCCCCAGTACAGAGTACGGTGTGTAAGAAGCGGCCCTGGAAACAGAGGGCCATGAGGTAAAGAAAGTGCGGTATACTGTGGAGGCTGTCAAGTGGACGGCCAGAGAATAAAGCTTGGACCTGTTGCACCCTGAATTTGCCTCCATCTTGTCTCTGTTTCATCTCTGCGCAGTAAGAAGAGGGACCACCCCCCAGCTCGGCCCTCCGACCCCTACATAACCACCATACTGCAGAAGTTCATCTTGGAGCCCACTGTAGATAGAAAGAATCTGAGCACAAAACCCGAGCCCAACCCGTGCTTATTTTTCTCTAGAGGTATCTATAAGGAATCTAAAAAAATTCATGTAAAAAACTGCAGTACTTCTTAATTGAAGAATCAAACTTTTCTGTAATATTAAAAGCACATTAACCCCTTCGCACCCGAGTCTGTTTTTGCCTTCGTGACCGGGCCAATTTTTTCAATTCTGACCAGTGTCACTTTATGAGGTCATAACTCTAGAACGCTTCAACGGATCCTGCTGATTCTGACATTGTTTTCTCGTGATATATTGTACTTCATGACAGTGGTAAAATTTCTTTGCTATGACTTGCGTTTATTTGTTAAAAATATGCAAATTTGGAGAAAATTTTGAAAATTTTGCAATTTTCAGATTTTTAATTTTTATGCCCTTAGATCAGAGAGTTATATCGCACAAAATAGTTAATAAATAATATTTCCCACATGTCTACTTTATATCTGCACAATTTTGTAATCAAAATTTTTTTTTGTTAGGAAGTTGTAAGAGTTAAAAGTTGACCAGCGATTTCTCATTTTTACAACAAAATTTGCAAAACCATTTTTTTTAGGGACCACCTCACACTTGAAGTGAGTTTGGGGGGTCAATATGACAGAAAATACCCAAAAGTGACACCATTCTAAAAACTGCACCCCTCAAGGTACTCAAAACCACATTCAAGAAGTTTATTAACCCTTCAGGTGCTTCACAGGAATGAATGGAATGTGGAGGGAAAAATAAACATTTCCTTTTCTTTCACAAAAATTTTCCTTTAGACTTTTTTTTCTTTACTTTCGCAAGGGTAACAGAAGAAAATGATCTATACATTTTGCTTTTCAATTTCTCCTGAGCATGCCGATACCCCATATGTGAGAGAATAATACTGTTTGGGTGCACAGCAGAGATTAAAAGGGAAGGAGCACCACTTGACTTTTGGAATGCAAAATTGGCTGGAATCGATAGCGGACACCATGTTGCATTTGGAGAGCCCCTGACATGCCTAAACAGTGGAAACCCCCAACAAGTGACCCCATTTTGGAAACTAGACCCCTTAGGGAACTTATCTAGATGTGTATTGAGCACCTTGAACCCACAGGTGCTTCACAGAAGTTTATAACATAGAGCCGTGGAAATAAAAAAAAGCAACATTTTTCACATATAAATTGTTTTAGCTTCATATTTTGCATTTTTATAAGGGTAACAGGAGAAATTGATCCATACAATTTGTTGAGCAATTTCTCCTGAGCATGCTGATACCCCATATGTGGGAGAATACTACTGTTTGGGCGCATGGCAGAGCTTGGAAGGGGAGGAGTGCCATATTGGAGAGCAGATTTTGCTGGAATTGTTTGTGGGTGACCTGTCACATTGTCAGAGCCCTTGACGTGCCTAAACAGTGGAAACCCCCAATAAGTGACCCCATTTTGGAACCTAGACCCCCCCATGGAACTTATCTAGATGTGTAGTGGGCACTTTGAACGCCCAAGTGCTACACAGAAGTTAATAACGAAGATCCGTGAAAATAAAAAAAATCATATTTTTTCCACAAAAAATTACCTTTTCGCCCTCAATTTTTTTTTCCAAAGGGTAACCAGAGAAATTAGACCCCAACAGTTGTTGTGCAATTTGTCATGAGTATGATGACACCCCATATGTGGGGATAAACCACTGTTTGGGCGCATGTCAGAGCTTGGAAGGGAAGGAGCGCCATATTGGAGTTCAGATTTTGCTGGAATGTTTTGAGGATGTCATGTCACATTGTCAGAGCCCCTGAGGTGCCAGAACAGCATAAGCCCCCAAAAGTGACTGCATTGAATGTCAAAAAAGTTTAAAAACGTGGTTCTGTATGGAAGATTTTAAAGCAGTCATGGAGGCATAAGGCTGGCAATGATGGGCATTGTGGGCAATAATAGCGGGTATCATGCCTCATTCCTCTCTTGGAACATACACAACATCTTCTCTGGGGGTTCTTTCTTGTTTCAGTTGCTGGAATGAGTGCAATAAAATGTCGCTCAGTGAGTCTTCTAACATCTTCAGATTCTAAAGGATTGGCGGGGACAAAATTTTCAAAAACAAGATGTTCAATGACCTTTTCCTGATAATCAAGGAAAGTATCTGTATTTCCGGCTTTTCTGTACAACACAAAGGAATCATATGTGGCCACCTGAAACAAATAAATGACTAACTTCTTATACCAGGTATATGATTTTCTTGATACCTGGTATGGCTGTAGAACCTGATCTGCAAGGTCCACACCCCCCATATATTTGTTGTAGTCAATGACAGACACAGGTTTTGGAGTGGTGGATCCCTGATGGTCTGCAGTGGCCTTTGTGGCATCTGTGTGGATCGAGCTCAGGATAAAAATATCTTTTTTATCCTTATACTTAAGGGCAAGCAGCTCTCCATTGCGTAAAGCCCCTGACTGCCCCTTTCGGAACTTTTCGTTGACCAACGATTGTGGAAACCCCTGACGGTTTTTGCGAATGGTCCCACAAGCCCCTATGTTATGGTCAACCAGACTTTTAAATAGGGGTATGCTGGTGTAGTAGTTGTCAACATACAGATTATAGCCTTTTTGTAAAAATGGAGTTATCAGCTCCCAAACAATTTTTCCAGATGTCCCCAGATAAGTAGGGCATCCTGGTGGGTTTAGTTGGCTATCTTTCCCCTCATAAAAGCGAAAAGCAGCTGTGTATCCGGTTGAACTCTCACATTTTATAGAGCTTTATTCCGAACCTTGCTCTCTTAGAAGGAATAAATTGCTTGAGGTGCAGTCTTCCATTGAATTTTACAAGGGACTCATCAATGGAAATGTTTTCTGTTGGGGTGTAGAGCCTCAAGAACTTTTCTGTTAAGTCTTTGATGATGGGTCTGATTTTGAATAGTCTGTCATATTCTGAGGCATCTCTGAGCAGGGATTGACTATTGTCGTTAAAATGCCAAAACCTCATGAGCATTTCATAACGGGTCCTAGGAGGAACTGCAGAAAACATAGGGGTGGCTTGAACAGGGCGGTTGGACCAATAGGACCGAATGCTCTTTTTTTTACAAGCCCCATAGCGAATGTAAGTCCTAAAAATTTTTTCATTTCTAGGACATTAGTTGGTGTCCATAAATTTGACCAAGCATAATAGGATCGTGGATTCTGGCTGATGAATTGGGACACATATAAATTTGTTTGTAGGACAATATGCTCTATCAAGCTATCTGTCATAAACAAATTAAAAAAATTAATTGGTCCAAAATTTTCCACCTCCACATTTATACCAGGAATGGCATTAAAATTAGGGATGAATGGAGTAGCCGAATCTGAAGCCTCCCATCTGGGAAATGCTACATCAAGAGGCAAAGCCCCTTGGACACTGAAGTGCGCCAATTCACGAGCACTAGGGACAGCGCTAGTACTGAGCATTGTTCCCTGAGTTGGAGACGTTTCTCCAGAAGCGCTATTTGTCCTTCTTGTTGTACTGGTCCTTGTGTGTGAAGATGGACCAGAATCACTGCTCATTTCTGAGCTATCACTGTCGCTGCTACTAAAGTCCATGAAATCCACATCGCCATCTGACACTGCACTTTCTTCACTGTCAGAACATAACAGTGCATAAGCTTCCTCTGTACTATAATACAGACGGGCCATTTTATTAGTTTTTAAAAATTTTTTTTCCAGAAATAGAAAACTCTGAGGTGACGTGACTGACTGACGTGACTGACGTGACTGACTGACGTGACTGACGTGACGTGACTGACGTGACGTGACTGACTGACGTGACGTGACTGACGTGACGTGACTGACGTGACGTGACTGACTGACATGACGTGACTGACAGACGTGACGTGACGTGACTGACGTGACGTGACTGACGTCACGTGACTGACTGACGTAACCCTAACTTTAGCCTAACAGTAACCCTAACTGTTACTAGCCCTAACCTGCCTTATCTGTGTTTTTAACTGTTTTTTTTACTTTATAGCACAATTGCTGCCTGGCACAGCTGTTGCCAGCAGCACTTGTAACACTGTTTCTCCTCAAATCTCTCACTGACAGGAGCTCTGAGGAGAAACAGCATTTTTATAAGGCAGATCGCTGGGAAAGTTTGTTGCTACAACAAACTTTTCCCAGCGAGCTCTCTCATTGGCTGCTGTGATCTGACATCATCAGTACCTGAACCAATCAGGTCTCGATGAGGTCAGGGGTCGCAGCATGCATTGTGCGCCGGGATCCCTGCATTATAAGGTACGTGGGGGTCCCGGGGGGCACAAAACCGCCGACAGTAGATAAACGTCGGCGCTGCACAGAGCCCAGCAAGCGCCGACGTTTATCTACCGTTGGCGGTCGGGAAGCGGTTAAGAAAGCTGCTTCACATCACCAGCACCAAAAACACATTAAATAAGGTGGGGTAAGGCCTATAAAAAAGCAGCAATAATCAGAGAAGATTGTCATTGTGTTTTTTGGTGCTGACACCTGCAGAAAACAAAAACACGGTATTTACTCCATGTGTGAACAGTAACACGACCTTACAGACACCAGAAAGCCAGATGTCATATAGTGAATCTACACGAAGGTGATAAAGTTCTGGCTGCTCAGACGAACAAAAAATCATTCCACAGGTCCCAACTAGAGACGAGCATGAAGCAAGCACAGATGATGTTGCGCCAACCCTGGCTAATACGCCGGAAGGTAAGAGTTATGCAGCCTCCCATCCAGCCACAGATAACACTGACCTGGATGATGGACCGGAGTCCCGTGAATCGATCCTCTCATCTCTAGTCCCAACCGGATAGTCCCAGATTTGGGTCTACACCCTGATGTCTCAGGCATCATGTCCCTCACTGCCACTGCCCTTCTGACATCTCCTCCTGCCAGGGAAGAAAAAAAGGTAAATAGGCATGGACTGGGGTGTGGCTAAATTTTGCTGCATGGTTTGTCCCTCGCTTTGTACTTCAAAAGTTGGATGCTATACCCAAAATGGTATCAATAAAAATGTCAGCTCAGGACACAAAAAATGAGCCTCACACAGACCCACATCTTGAAAATTGAAAACGTTATGGCTCTAGTAAAAAAAAGGGGCAAACGCAAAACATTTTTTTTAAACTATTTTAATTTTTTTCCCATCATTTTAATAAAATAAAAACTATGCATGTTTGGTATCTGTGTGATTGTACTGACCTAAGGATTCATATTTCTAAGTGATTTTTACTGTAAAACGAATGTTGTAACTAAAAGAAAATCAAAAACTATTGCAGAATTTTCCTTTTTTTGTTATTTCATCAAACAAGGAATTTTTTCCTATTTTACAGTACATCACATGATAAAATGTACGGTGTCATTCAAAAGTTCAACTCAGCCCACAAAAAACAAGCCCTCATATGACTATGGGGACAGAAAAATAGAAAAGTAATGGCTCTTTTAACCCCTTCACCCCCAAGGGTGGTTTGCACGTTCATGACCGGGCCAATTTTTACAATTCTGACCACTGTACATTTATGAGGTCATAACTCTGGAACGCTTCCATGGATCCTGGTGATTCTGACACTGTTTTCTCGTGACATATTGTACTTCATGTTAGTGGTAAAATTTCATTCAAATAGCTTGCGTTTATTTGTGAGAAAAATGGAAATTTGGCGAAAATTTTGAAAATTTCGCAATTTTCCAACTTTGAATTTTTATGCCCTTAAATCACAAAAAACTTGATAACTAACATTTCCCACATGTTTACTTTACATCAGCACAATTTTGGAACCACAATTTTTTTTGTTAGGAAGTTATAAGGGTTAAAAGTTGACCAGCGATTTCTCATTTTTACAACATCATTTTATTTTTAGGACCACATCACATTTGAAGCCACTTTGAGGGGTCTATATGATAGAAAATACCCAAAAGTGACACCATTCTAAAAACTGCACCCCTTAAGGTGCTCAAAACCACATTCAAGAAGTTTATTAACCCATTAGGTGCGTCACAGGAATTTTTTTGAATATTTAAAAAAAAATGAACATCTAACTTTTTTTCACAAAAAAAATACTTCAGGTTCAATTTTTTTTATTTTACCAAAGGTAACAGGAGAAATTGGACTGCAAAAGTTATTGTGCAATTTGTCCTGAGTACGCAGATACCTGATATGTGGGGGGGAACGACTGTTTCGGCGCATGGCAGAGCTCAGAATGGAAGGAGCGCCGTTTGACTTTTTCAATGCAAAATTGGCTGGAATTCAGATCGGACGCCATGTCACGTTTGGAGAGTCCCTGATGAACCTAAACAGTGGAAACCCCATATAAGTGACCCCATTTTGGAAACTAGACCCCCCAAGGAACTTATCTAGATATGTGGTGAGAACTTTGAACCCACAAGGGCTTTACAGAAGTTTATAACGTACAGCAGTACAATTAAAAAATCATATTTTTTCCACAAAAATGATCTTTTCACCCCAATTTTTATTTTCCCAAGGGTAACAGGACCCTAAAAGTTATTGTGCAATTTGTCCTGAGTACGCTGATACCCCACATGTGGGGGTAAACCACTATTTGGGCGCATGGCAGAGCTCAGAAGGGAAGCAGCGCCATTTGACGTTTTTGGCTGGAATTGAGATCGGACACCATGTCGCGATTGGAAAACCCCTGATGTACCAAAACAGTGGAAACCCCCCACAAATGACACCATTTTGGAAACTAGACCCCCAAAGGAACTTATCTAGATGTGTGGTGAGAACTTTGAACCCCCAAGGGCTTCACAGAAGTTTATAACATAAAGCCATACAATTAAAAAATCATATTTTTTCCACAAAAATGATCTTTTCATCCTCAATTCTTATTTTTCCAAGGGTAACAGGACCCTAAAAGTTATTGTGCAATTTGTCCTGAGTACGCTGATACCCCACATGTGGGGGTAAACCACTATTTGGGCGCATGGCAGAGCTCGGAAGGGAAGCAGCGCCATTTGACGTTTTTGGCTGGAATTGAGATCGAACACCATGTCGCGATTGGAAAACCCCTGATGTACCTAAACAGTGGAAACCCCCCACAAATGACACCATTTTGTAAACTAGACCCCCAAAGGAACTTATCTAGATGTGTGGTGAGCACTTTGAACCCCCCAGTGCTTCACAGAAGTTTATAACGCCCGGGCGTGAAAATAAAAAATTCGTATTTTTTCCACAAACATGATCTTTTAGTCACCATTTTTTTATTTTCCCAAGGGTACCAGGAGAAATTGGACCCCAAAAGTTGTTGTCCAATTTGTCCTGAGTACGCTGACACCCCATATGTGGGAGAAAACTACTGTATGGGCACACGTCGGGGCTCGGAAGGGAAGTAGTGACGTTTTGGAATGCAGACTTTGATGGAATGGTCTGCGGGTGTCATGTTGCCTTTGGAGAGCCCCTAATGTACCTAAACAGTGGAAACCCCCCACAAATGACCCCATTTTGAAAACTAGACCCCCTAAGGAACTTATCTAGATGTGAGGTGAGCACTTTGAACCCCCAAAGGCTTCACAGAAGTTTATAATGCCAGGGCATGAAAATAAAAAAAACGTATTTTTTCCACAAACATGATCAATTAGTCCCCAATTTTTTTATTTTCCCAAGGGTAACAGGAGAAATTGAACCCTAAAAGTTGTCCAATTTGTCCTGAGTACGCTGACACCCCATATGTGGGAGAAAACTACTGTATGGACACACGTCAGGGATCAGAAGGGAAGTAGTGACGTTTTGGAATGCAGACTTTGATGGAATGGTCTGCAGGTGTCATGTTGCCTTTGGAGAGCCCCTAATATACCTAAACAGTGGAAACCCCCCACAAATGACCCCATTTTGGAAACGAGACCCCCTAAGGAACTTATCTAGATGTGTGGTGAGCACTTTGAACCCCCAAGGGCTTCACAGAAGTTTATAATGCCCGGGCATGAACATAAAAGAATCATATTTTTTCCACAAACATGATCAATTAGTCCCCAATTTTTTCATTTTCCCAAGGGTAACAGGAGAAATTGGACCCCAGAAGTTGTTGTCCAATTTGTCCTGAGCACGCTGACACCACATATGTGGGAGAAAACTACTGTATGGGCACACGCCAGGGCTCGGAAGGGAAGTAGTGACGTTTTGGAATGCAGACTTTGATGGAATGGTCTGCGGGTGTCATGTGCGTTTGGAGAGCCCCTGATGTACCTAAACTATTGAAACTCCCCACAAGTGACCCATTTTGGACACTAGACCCCCCACGGAACTTATCTAGATGTGTGGTAAGCACTTTGAACCCCCAAGTGCTTCACAGAAGTTTATAACGCTCGGACGTGAAAATAAAAAAATCATTTTTTTCCACAAAAATGATATTTTTGCCCCCAATTTTTTATTTTCCTAAGGGTAACAGGAGAAATTAGACCCCAAAAATTGTTTTTCAATTTGACCCGAGTAGGCTGATACCCTACATGTGGGGGGTAAAACACTGTTTGGGCGCATGGCAGAGCTTAGAAGGGAAGGAGCACCATTTGACTTTTTCAACTCAGAATTGGCTGGAATTGAGATCAGACGCCATGTTGCATTTGGAGAGCCCCTGAAGTGCCCAAACAGTGGAAACCCCCAATTCTAACTCCAACCCTAACCCCAACACACCCCTAACCCTAATCTCAGCCCTAACCCTAACCCTAGCCCTAACCCTAGCCCTAACCCTAACCCTACCCTAACCCTAACCCTAACCCTAATGGAAAAATGGAAATAAATTCATTTTTTTTATTTTATTATTTTTCCCTAACTAAGGGGGTGATAACGGGGGGTTTGATTTACTATTTATGGTGGTTTTTATATTTGGCAGCTGTCGCACGCTAAAAGACGCTTTTTTTTTCTAAAAATAGTTTTTGCATCACCACATATTGAGAGCTATAATTTTTCCGTATTTCGACCTACTGAGTTATGTGAGGTCTTATTTTTTGCGGGACGAGTTGACGTTTTTATTGGTACCATTTTCGGGCACGTGACATTTTTTGATCGCTTTTATTCCGATTTTTGGGACGCAGAATGAACAGAAGCCAGCGTTTCATGAATTTCTTTTGGGGGGGTGCGTTTACACCGTTCCGCGTGCGGTAAAATTGATAAAGCACTTTTATTCTTCGGGTCAGTACGGTTACAGCGATACCTCATTTAGGTCGTTTTTTTTATGTTTTGTCGGTTTTATGCAATGAAAACTATTTTATATAAAAAATAATTATTTTTGCATCGCTTTATTCTGCGAGCTATAACTTTTTTATTTTTTCGCTGATGATGCTGTGTGGCGGCTCGTTTTTTGCGGGACAAGATGTCGTTTTCAGCGGTACCATGGATATTTATGTGCTTCTTTTTGATCGCGCGTTATTACACTTTTTGTTTGGCGGTATGATAATAAATCATTATTTTTTGCTTCGTTTTTTATTTTTATTTTTTAAGGGGTTCGCTAAAGGGGTTAACTAATGGGATAGTTTTATAGGGCAGGTCGTTATGGACGCGGTGATACCTAATGTGTACTTTTATTGTTTTTTTTTGTTTTTTTTATTTCCAAAAAAAGGATTTATTTGGGGAATATTTTTTTTTTTTCTAATTTATTTGGCGATTTTTTTTAATTTATTTTAACAATTTTTTTTATTTTTTTTTAACTTTATTAAATAGTCCCAGGTGGGACATCACTGTCCTGTGACAGATCGCTGATCTGTGACATCACAGATCACTGTGACAGATCAGTGATCTGTCACAGGAATTGAAGCAGACTTCCTCATGCCTGCGCTTTGCAGGCACTGAGGAAGCCAGCTTCCTGCAGGCCCCCGAAGGCCCCCGTCGCCATCTTGGATTCGGGGGCCTGCAGGAAAGGAGCCCCCCGCAGCAGCGCTGCACATTGAGCTGCCGTGGGGGGCTTAGGGAAGCATGGAGGGAGCCCCCTCCCTGCCGATGCTTCCCTTTAACCCCCGGTACACTGCAATCGTGTTTGATCGCGGTGTGCAAGGGGTTAACGTGTCGGGGGCGGTCCGTGACCGCCCCTGACACATTGTGGCGGGTGTCAGCTGTGATAATCAGCTGACACCCGGCCGCGATCAGCGGCGCTCACCACGTGGGCGCCGCTGATCGCGGTAGACGTACTATCCCGTCCATGGGCATAGGGGCCCAGGTCCCATGGACGGGATAGTACGTCGGATGTCAGAAAGGGGTTAAGAAAGGGAGGAAAAAATGAAAGCGTAAAATCAGAAAATTGCTCGGTCAAGAATGAGTTAAAGAACTGGCGAAATTTGTTTTGAGGGATTGGAGGGAAATGTGGGGGCAGGACAGGTGAGTATAATATTTTATTAATTTTAGCCTCTTCCCTGTCCTCTATTTATTACCCTTTGGGGGAGGTAGCTTTTCAAGGCAGATTCGATTTGGACTGAATTTTTAACCACGAAATTACCTTGTGTTCCAAATAAATGGAGCAATATACACTCCAAATAAAGGGAGCACCATGTGTTCCTCATACAGGAAGTATCATGTGTTCCACTAAGGACTCATACTCGCGAGAAATACAGACGAGTGCAATCGATTAAAAAAACGGATTGCACTCGGACCAATGTTATTCAATAGGAGACATCTCATTTGCAAGTTTTTTCTTAGCCAAAATCGGATTGAGAAAAAAATTGCAGCATGCTGCGTACAGCTGTGTATCTCGGACTAGACTCGCCAATGCAAGTCAATGGGTGCGCTGACATCACTAAAGCTGCCCAGAGGCCCCACCTGACCTGAGGTAAACTCGGCAGCATGGGAAAGTATTCAGAAACTTTCCCACGCTACAGAGTTCATGTCCGGTCAGGCGGGGAGGCTGCGCAGGCAGGTTTTCATTCATTCCTCATTGGTTTACAGCCGGGTCAGTCGCATTAGCACTGCTCCAGGTTATAAACTATTTAACCCCTTGAGATGCATGGGAATTAATTGTATGGCGGACAGGTATGGGATATTGTTTGTTTTTTATTTTTTATCTTTTACAGAACAAGGACTTTGCTTAGATTGGGAATTTAATAAAGATGGGAAACCTGTGTGTTTAATTATTTCATTAAAAGTCTTTATTCTTAATGTGTTTGTGTCTTTTTAACCCTTTCATACTTACTAATGGATAGGTATCTTATTGACCCCTCTCCATTATTACCTGGGCTTAATTTCACCCTACAATAGCAAGGTGACATTAACCCCTTATTACCCCATATGCCACTGCTACAGGGCAATGGGAAGAGAGAGGCTAAGGGCCCCGTTACACGCTTCAATGTCCCAGCGATCCCACCAACGATCCGATGTGGATGGGATCGCTGGAACGTAGTTAGCTGATCGCTGGTGAGCTGTCACATAAGCAGACTCACCAGCGATCAGGACCAGCGAGCACACTGGTATCCAGGGTAAACAGCGGGTATCTAAGCGCTGTGCAGCTCTTAGTTACCCGTTGTTTACCCTGGATACCAGATCAGGACCAGTGAGCACGCTGGTATCCAGGGTTTACAGCGGGTATCTAAGCACCGCGCGGCTCTTAGTTACCCCCTGTTTACCCTGGATACCAGCTCCCAGCGACTGCTGTATGGTGCTGGGAGCATGCTGATCGTTGGTCTCTCACTGTCACACGCAGCGATGTGTGCTGCCCAGCGGGAGACCAGCGATAGATTTATGACCCAGACCATTAGGCAATGAATAACGATCAGCCAACTGGTCATTGATCGTTGCTACGTGTCACATGCAACGATGTCGTTTCGACATCGCTGCAACGTTACCAAACTTGAGACGTTGCAACGATATCGTTCACAATATTGTTGCGTGTAACGGGGCCTTAAGTGCCAGAATTGGCGCATCTTACAGATGCGCCTTTTTCTGGGGTGCCTGGGGGCAGATGTTTTTAGCTGGGGGGGCAAAACCAATGGTCCCTTTCTAGGCTATTAATATCTGCCCTCAGTAACTGGCTTTCCCTCTTTGGCGGAGAAAATTGGGCGGGAGCCCACACAATTTTTTTTCTGTGATTATATTCTTTCAGTTAACACCTACAGATCTAAAATTTTACACAAA
Organism: Dendrobates tinctorius; assembly: GCF_039654945.1. Taxonomy (NCBI): domain Eukaryota; kingdom Metazoa; phylum Chordata; class Amphibia; order Anura; family Dendrobatidae; genus Dendrobates; species Dendrobates tinctorius. Next base: position 28,612,464 of record NW_027361825.1, read on the forward strand.
CACAATAATAACATAAACACAATAATAAAATTTTTTGCAAAAAAAGTATCGACTAAATACCCTGTATTTGTTGTCATCTTTTTACCAGCACTTGCTGATTATTGTCATATTTTTCACTCCAGGGTATTTTTGCACATTTTTTATTCTGTGCTTTTTTTTTGTGTTTCAGTCAGTGGGTGGTGTGAACACTGTCCGACCGACTTGTTCACATTTGTGCATGTCACATGTGTTTCTAATCCATTTTTTTCCTTGCTTTTGCATGGTTTGAGAGACCCCACACCTCTCTTGTGTGACATGCACATAAAGAGCCATCTTACACCACGTGCCCATACTAGGAAGCGCCTGTCTTAATCTTGTTCATTTAGACACTTCATATGTTCAGGTTTTAAATACATTAGATAGGGAATGCTCCTTTAAGGGTTACCTTGACTAGGTGGAGAGGCTTGGTATACACTTTTTTGCAAAAAAACGTATCGACTAAATACCCTGTATTTGTTGTCATCTTTTTACCAGCACTTGCTGATTATTGTCATATTTTTTACTGCAGGGTATTTTTGCACATTTGTTAATCTGTGCTTTCTTTTTGTGTTACAATAATAAAATTAGTAGTCACTGACATATATAAATCTCCCTGATATGCAATGGTTTACTATATGTAAACCATGTCTCCTATCCTGTCGAAATGAATTAACAGGTATTCTGCTATCGTTCTCTCTTTTAAATATATATGTGTGTGTGTGTGTGTGTGTATGACATATATATATATATATATACCTATACTATGTGTATAAATCTTGTCTATCTATTCTATTCGAACCTATTCTATTCTTTACTGTACGCATCATCTGCCAGCTTTTATTATATCTATCTATATATCTATCTATAGATGTTTTGAAGATTATTTTGTTTTAAACTATGTACAGCTTGTTTTAGCATGCTATTTTACCATGAGTTTTAACATAGAGAGAACTGCTGTATGTAAAACCTCATGTTAAAATCGTATTGCATACGGATTGCATACGCATGTCATATGGATGTTCCATGGAAAAATTGCACAGAAATCGCATTAACACTCGCATAGCACTCATCTGTTTTTTCGGTCCAGAAATCAGACCATTATTATTCTCGCAAATGGGTATGTGCCCATAGAGAAAGTTTGTGTTCCACATACAGGAAGTATCATGTGTTCCACAGTCAGGAAGTTCTATCCAAGCGATGCTAAAAGGAAGTAAGTCGAGCTGACTTTTACTAGTCACAGCCTGTATAAACCATTGTGTTGTATGGCTGTAACTTTGCACTTGAAACTTGCCTGACCACTCCGCTGGGATCACCTGCCGCTTGGAATGCATTCTGGTGTCTCAGCTTTTTTCTAATCAAGCATAGATACCGTCTAGAGGGACATTGTGCAAAGCTGCTTTGTATTTTGTTGAGTCATGGCGGTGAATATTGCAGGTACCATTCTTTTAGCTACTGGAGTCATTCTGATAATTTATCTCCTTAAATGGTGGAATACGATAAAATTGAAAAACCTGCCTCCGGGACCGACACCTGTACCTGTCCTGGGGAATGTTTTACAGATCGGCACTTCCGAACTACCTCAGTCCTTACTTAAGGTACGTAAGCCTTAATATTTAGTCTTTACATTCAGAATAAAATATTCTAATCACGCATCAAATGTTAAAAATCACATTCTTAGGGTAACGGTTTTGCAGTCAAATAGTTAAAGGTACAATACGGGTCAACTATTCCCACTAAATAAATGTTAGAGCAAGTGCACTGATACTAGATATCTGCAATAATGAGCAACATGATATGGAAAAAAAAAATATGGAATCTTTCCTAAAAATATTTAAAAATTTTTTTTAATTTTTCTTTTTTAAATATTTATTTTCTTTTTTTAGAGTAAATATTTTAATTATTTTTTCTGATAGAAAATATTACTTTGTGATATGTTTATTGTACATTGTGTCATCTCTTTTATCAGTTTCTCCATTGACTGAAAATCACAATTTACAGTGGTGTCATTGAGGTACAAATTCTCCAGCACAGCTCCATCTTGCATGCAAAACCTCTGCTCATGATTTTTATTTTTGTCTGATCTTAACCCTTTTATGCCGCAGCCCATTTTTTCATTTTCTGTTTTTAGCTCCTCTGCTCTCCAGAGCCATAACTTTTTTATTTATTTTTCCGTCAATGTGGCCATGCGAGGGCTTGGTTTTTTTTTTGCGTTTTTCTTTTGGATAACACCATTGGTTTTACCATGTCGTGTACTGGAAAACGAGACAAAAAATTCCAGATTATCCAGTTCACTATGAGTTTGTAGATACCAAACATGTCTAGGTTCCTTTTTTATTTAAGTGGTGAAAAAAATGCAAAGTCTGTTTTTTTTTAAAAAACTAAAATTGCATCATTTTCCAAGACCCGTAGAGCCTCAATTTTTAGTGATCTCAGGCCAGGTGAAGGCTTATTGTTTGTGCTCAGAGCTGACGTTTTTAATACCATTTTTGTGTAGATATAATCTTTGGATCGCCCATTATTGCACTTTAATGTAATGTTGTGGCGACCAAAAAAAAACTTAATTCTGGCTTTTTTACTTTTTTCCCTACGATTAACTATTTTTATATCTTGATAGACTGGGTGATTCCGAATGCATTTTTTTTTACATATTTAATTTTTTTTTTGTAATTTTCACTTGTTTCATTAGTCTCCATGGGATCAATTGAGGACAGGTCAAAGTAGTGGAATTCTCCTTAATATACTCACCTACCGCCGCCTGTCTCCGGGATCCAGCTCCGTTCTTCTCTACTTCTGAGTGATGATCACCACAATTGAGACTAGCCGGCTCACTCTATGCTCTATCTCAATGTGTGAACCAAAAGTCTCTTTTATAGTCTAAGACTATGGAGCTTTGCTCTGGCGATTCAAAGAATAATTTAGTAAAAGCTGCTTCTTGGTTATGCAGAGCTCAGCATGACCCGGAGAGTCTGTAGAGCGGTGATGTCACTGAGAAGCTGAGCAGAATGGCTCTGGACACTGGAGAGAGTGGTGGTAAGTGAGTATATTAATGCACTCACACGACATGCACATATACATGTGGCGCCCCTGAGGGTTCAGTCGCCACAGAGGTACTGCACCTACTTCTGATTTGTGGTACCCCAACATCCAGGTAAGGTGGATACACCTGACTACACTCCAACACCTGCAGCCCACACAACATAGTAGTGTAGCAAAGCACCCTTTGGTGGCTCCCTGCTTGGAACATGAAGCGTGCTGGGAGGTGGGTGGAGTTTAGTTTTGCATCAAAAGAGCCGGAAGAGTGTGGGATTGGGTCAGTTTGTCACAGGAGTCTGACAAGGTCAGTCTGTGAGAGGAGATCCCCGGAGTGGGATGGATGAAGGGAGTGCTGCTGCCGACCTCAGTGACCTGGGTCAGCTGGCACAGGAAAGGAACTTTGATAGAAAGCCTGACTCTCCATAAGAAGGAAAGGATTAGTACGGAACGTGAGGAGAAGAAGAGAACTAAGGATTAGGATTAGAGGAGAACCCTTCCCAAGTTCTAAGCGCAAGGCCGGGGTCCGGTCCCCGAGGTTGTATGGATACTAATGGGCCTGCAGCAGACACGGGAGGAATAGAAGTTGTCACCACTTTATTCCCACACCAGACTTGGGGGCACAACAGCATCGTGTGTGAGCCGGGACTAGGTAGTAAGGAGTCCCCGAAGCAGGCTACAGCTGTCTGCCGTACAAGTAGAGTTCAAAGGAACATCTGATAGGAGGAACTCCAGGGTAACTCAGTACTGTGAGTACTTCACTAAAGGCGCTACGAGGGAGACGTTCAGAAAAGGCACATATGTTGGCGGAGTGTTGGAAAGGAGTACTTCATCTTGCCTGGAAGTTGGCTGAGCTCCTGACCCGGAGGACATGGCACGGATGCGGGCTCTTGTGCCACAACAGACTGTGAGTAAAGCTTTGGAACTACATGCCCTGGTGTCCTCAACTTATTCCTGCGTCAACCTGCCCGGCACTGCTACATTCCCTGCGCCCGACATTACACCATCTACGTGTCACTTCACCTACTCTGCCCTGGGACTACAGCCCTGCCTGTGGAGGGCTATAACATCATTGCTGCACCACACTATCTGTCCCAGAGGATCAGTCTGCAGCGTCGGCTTAACATCTTCATTGCCGAACACCACAGGTGGCGTCACGACTCATTCATTCAAATCATAAGCACACTGAACCTTCCCCCTTTTACAATGGGCGCCCAGGGCCATGGGCTGGGTCCCAGCTGCCATGACATCTCCCATTGAAGCTCATCTGGCCCGGTACCAAGTACCCCACAACCCTGGGAGGGCGACCCAACTTGGCATCACGAACAGGATGACAAATCCCGGTGCCACCGGGTTCTGAGTGCCTGAGTTTTATTGGGCTTAAACATTGCTGAGAATGTGCAGAATAACCAAATTAATAGACTGTAAAATGGACTCTAAAAATGGCTGCCGACACGGAGAAGAAGGGCGTGACAATATGGGTGGTCCTAAGAAAAGACCGCGGACTGTCCTAGGCCTCCCCTGCCTGAGCTTCTATGCAACTGCAACATGGCCCACCCCCCGAGGGGTTCGTATACTGGCCTGGTGTGGAGGAGTAGGAAGACGCCGCCCTCAGAAGGAGGAGCATGGGCCAGTGGCGGGAAAAGAGTTCAGACAGGAAGAAGAAGAAAGCGAGAACGCCATCATGGAGGACAGGCGGAGGCCAGGAGAAAGCGATGGGGAAAAACCATTTGCTCCCAGGCAGCCCCTGCGGGGCATACGACCACTGCGATACCATCTACAGCGCCCACCTCCACCTCCAAACCGGTGCTGCCACTGGATGCGACCTGCCAGAAGGAGATACATGCGAGTCCCGGAGCAAGCGGTGGAGCAGGGGCTGAGGCCCACCCGGACCTGGCGCGGCCGCGCATATCCACCCCTGTCAGCCACCCTATGGTACAGGTAGTTGCACCCGCTGTACCTCAGGCAGCAATTGCATCAGCTGCCACCACCTCATCCTATGTGAACCAACAAGCAGGAAGAGGATGTTCACAAGTTCTTCCCTGGAAGCAGCCCAAGTCATCCGCTTCCAATACCCCAGGAGGGGACCACCAACATTACAGTGCATACCAAAAACTAACTCTGTTACCCAGGAGGGTATTTGCACCATTGTGCCTGTTTTTCTATTTTTGTTATCATGCTGTTTCCCTGTTGATTCCAGTTTTGTTGCCCAGTTTTATTGGCAGCGTTTTTTCTTACTGAACTGTGGAGATCATGGACACTGAATGATCCAGAACTCTAATGTATATAGTTGCACCTCTTTAGGTGCCCTTTCTTGGTTTTACATAGCCATTTTTGGAATAAGGACTACCTCACCTGGAGCATGGCTCCCACCTAAAGGACACTGCAAGAGATCCCGGCTGGGAGCGGTTTCCAGCACTTACAAGAATTATTGAAGTATTTTATAATGTGCCTTATGAAAGTCTTAATAGTTAGAGAACAGCTTTTATATAGAATCTAGTTAATAGCAATAACTATTAGGAATGTTTTCATAAAGAGATGAAGGATTTGAATAAAGATAAAGATTTGAAAAATGCAGGTGACGAACCAGGCATCAGCGGTTGTCACTTAAGGTTAATAATAGAAAGTAGATAATGTGAAAGAAGAGATGATGAAGAAATGTGTTAATGATAATACTTGAAATAGCACTTTGAATTAGGAACTGTAGTAAGATATAGATAGTTTGTTAAAATTGTTTGCAACGTTCAAGAGTCAGTGCCTCCCACATTGGGAAGTTTAGATAAGAACTGTTTATTTAGCATTACAAAAATGTTGTATGTTCCTGTATTTGTCCATCTTTGCTTCTTTTGCAGCCCGCGGACGTGCTGTGTTTAACAGGGGGTATGTGGCGTCCCTGAGGGTTCAGTCACCACAGAGGTACTGCACCTCCTCCTGAGGTGTGGTACCCCACCATCCAGGTAAGTTGGAGACACCTGACCACACTCCAACACCTGCATCCCACACAACATAGTAGTGTAGCAAAGCACCCTTTGGTGGCTCCCTGCTTGGAACACGAAGCATGCTGGGAGGTAGGTGGTGTTTAGTTTTGCATCAAAAGAGCGGGAAGAGTGTGGGATTATGTCAGTTTGTCACAGGAGTCTGACGAGGTCAGTCTGTGAGAGGAGATCCCCGGAGTGGGATGGATGAAGGGAGTGCTGCAGCCGACCTCTGTGACCTGGGTCCACTGGCACAGGAAAGGAACTTTGATAGAAAGCCTGACTCTCCATAAGAAGGAAAGGATTAGTACAGAACGTGAGGAGAAGAAGAGAACTAAGGATTAGGGTTAGAGAAGAACCCTTCCCAAGTTCTAAGCGCAAGGCCGTGGTCCGGTCCCCGTGGTTGTATGGATACTAATGGTCCTGCAGCAGACACCGGAGGAATAGAAGTTGTCACCACTTTATTCCCACACCAGACTTGGGGGCACAACAGCATAGTGAGTGAGCCGGGACTAGGTAGTAAGGAGTCCCCGAAGCAGGCTACAGCTGTCTGCCATACCAGTAGAGTTTATAGGAACATCTGACAGGAGGAACTCCAGGGTAACTCAGTACTGTGAGTACTTCTCTAAAGGCGCTAAGAGGGAGACATTCAGAAAAGGCACATATGTTGGCGGAGTGTTGGAAAGGAGTACTTCATCTTGCCTGGAAGTTGGCTGAGCTCCTGACCCGGAGGACATGGCACGGATGCGGGCTCTTGTGCCACAACAGACTGTGAGTAAAGCTTTGGAACTACATGCCCTGGTGTCCTCCACGAATTCCTGCGTTGTCCTGCCCGGCACTGCTACATTCCCTGCGCCCAACACTACACCATCTACGTGTCACTTCACCTACTCTGCCCTGAGACTACAGCCCTGCCTGTGGAGGGCTATAACATCATTGCTGCACCACACCATCTGTCCCAGAGGATCTGTCTGCAGCATCGGCTTAACATCTTCATTGCCGAACACCACAGGTGTTGTCACGACTCATTCATTCTAATCATCATAAGCACACTGAACATTCCCCCTTTTACAATGGGCACCCAGGGCCACGTGCCGGGTCCCAGCTGCCGTGACATCTCCCATTGAAGCTCATCGGGCCCGGTACAGAGTACCCCACAGCCCTGGAGGGTGACCCATACACACACATACTTAATAAAAAAATACTTAGTGGGAGTTCTTCTTTAACACTGCATCACATTCTTGGTTTAAAGAGCTTTTCGGTGTCTTATCCAAGTGGGTACAAGCCATGATGAGTTTCAAGGTGATGCTTCCAGAATGCCACAACCCACAGTCATGATAATGGTTGATGGATAGACACCATTAATTTAAAGGGACACTGTCAGCACAGTGGTGTGGTGTAAACCATTTAAATTCACCTTTCTACCTGTTTGGCTTTGATTTATAGCCAGTATTCTCAGCTTCTATGAACCCAGATCTGTCAATGAAAGAAGAGGGGGCTGGAAGTTGAGAGAAAGCAAGTAGGTGCGAAGATACAGTCCCATAGCCAATGAATAGAGAGGAGGACGAGCATATGCATCTTTCAAGATGTGAATGTTCTGAGCCTGGTTTTTAAGATACCGTGTCTCCAGGTGTTTCAGCAGATGGACCTCCAGTGATAAGTAAGCTAACCCCTATCCTTTGGAGAGGTAATAATTTTTGACTCTCTGAATGCAAAGTTGTCACAAAGCTTTACACAAAACTACACTGGTTAGAAAGTTTAAAAACAGAACATGGCCCATAATCTTACCAATCTTCTTCCTTGCAATATTCTACACAATTGTACTCTACAATTCCTCAGATACAACCAAAACTCCCCTGAAGTAAGATTATTTGCTAAATAATATTTTTATATTCCATTGTAGCTGAGTGAGAAGTATGGACCTGTGTATACAATCTACCTTGCCAGCCAACGTGCCGTCATACTAATCGGCTATGACGCTGTGAAGGAGGCACTGGTTGACCACAGTGATGTGTTCAGTGACAGAGCCGAAGTCAAAGTCATGGATCTGTTTTTTAAGGATTATGGTAAGACACCCCATACATACATATGTGGGACATTTTTACGTAGATTATATTTTTATTTTAGGATTTTTTTTTTTATAAAGATATGATTGTAGCAGACCTTTGTCCTAGGTCAACAAGCACCCAGGGCTCATGCCTCCAATGTCACCAACTACTAGCCACATCCTTGACAAGAATCTTAGAAGAAAACGACAAACCTCCTCTGCTGGAATCTGTCCCTTTTTTAATTTTTTCAATAAAAAAATAAATAAGAGTTTGGAAAAGATTTTACATGTGACATTTGATCAAAAGGACCATAAGCTCAACCCGGAAAATTGATCACAATAGAAGTACCCATGAAAAGATATTAGAAAATAATTAGTGGACCCATTATGGCGATATGTGGATCTGGCTTTGGCTACTTCAACTGCAGTGTGTGCCCAAGGCATTGATTGTGACTATGTACCACAGTGACATGGATAGCTTTTTACAAACTAAATATTGTCTGTTTCATTAATTTTAGGGGTCCTTATGAGCAATGGAGAAAGATGGAAGACTCTTCGTCGATTTTCACTTATGACGTTGAGAAATTTTGGAATGGGAAAAAGGAGCATTGAAGAGAGAATCCAAGAAGAGGCTCGATGTCTTACTGAGAGGTTTATGAAAATGAAAGGTCAGTGATGATTAGAAATTATGCAGAAAAATACTATGCATGGAATTGTAGTCCTCTAACAGCTGGAGATGTATGTACAAATTTGGTTAGGGCCCATAAAAACAGGTCAACCGTGGTTGTTATACGTTCACTGATTGGCGGTCATTTAATGGCCTTTTTCAAACAGGCCAGCTGCACTTTCATGCCCACAGAACAATCACTAATATAAATTTTTTGTGCCCATAGGATGCGGTGTTCTCAGCAGCCCATGTCCATTTCACACAAGACAATGTCCTACTGTGAATGATAATTTTCAGCTTGATTAAAAATCATTTGTCGGGTAATTGCTGGCCTGTTTATATAGGCTGGTCCTTGAGGAGCAAGTGTAACTAGCTCAGTTATCAGGATGTCTAAATGGGCCCTAAGAGTAAGGGCCCCGTCACACATAGCGATCTCGCTAGCAAGATCGCTGCTGAGTCACTAGTTTTGTGACGCAACAGCGATCTCACCAGCAAGATCGCTGTGTGTGACAGTGATCGGCGACCGGCTCCCCTGCCGGTATCGCTGATTGTTGATGGAAAGCTCTGGACATTTTTGGGGTTGCTGGTCTCCCACTGGTCAGCACGCATCGCTGCGTGTGACAGGCGGGAGACCAGCGAGCAGGAGCTGGTAACTAAGGTACACATCGGGTTTCTAAGGGGGCACGCTGTGCCTAGAAACCCGATGTGTACCTTAGTTTCCAGCGCGCTGATGCAGGGAGCTGGTAACCAAGGTACACATCGGGTTTCTAAGTGACACACACCCCTTAGAAACCCGATGTGTACCTTAGTTACCAGCTCCCTGCATCAGTGCACTGGTAACTAAAGTACACAGCGACGCCGCGCGCTCGGCGTCGCTGTGCTGATCGCTGGTGAAGCTGTCTGTTTGACAGCTCACCAGCGATCATGTAGCGACTCACCAGCGATCCTGACACGTTGATATCGTTGTCGGGATCGCTGGTTAGTTGCTATGTGTGACGGGGCCTTAAGTCTAGGACATGCTCACGGTTGGGTTTGCAAGTTAGAAACTATTTCTATAGGGAAAGTTTTAGTAACCAATGCAACCATTAACTACAGGCTCTACATCCCTAGTAATCATGCTTCATCCTGTAAAACCTGTTGGATGTGTTGATGGACAGATCAAAGGTTTACATTGCTAGACTGGAATTTGCTCTTTTGTCATTGCCATAGGAAAGCATATACAGTATACTTTGGTAAGAAAATCGTGTAGGACAAAAAAAAACCTTTTCTTAAATCCTATCCCCTAAAAGCATAGACTAGATGCTTTGTATAATTGAGTGTTATACATGCACAAGTTGAGGCTATATGTTATATGGACCTTAAAGTGAACCTGTCAACAGTTTTGGCTGCTATAAGATGCGGCCACTGCCTTACAGGGCTTATCTACAGCAATCTATAATGCTGTAGATAAGCCCTTGGTCCGACCTGAAAGATGAGAAAAATAACTTTTATTATACTCACCCAGGGGCGGTCCGGTGTGGTCCGGTCCGATGGGTGTTGCAGGTCTGGGTGCGGCGCCTCTCATCGTCTTGCAATGCCGCCCTCCTGCTTGCATCGTCGCTCCTTGGCATCGCTTTCCTGCGCAAGCGTACTTCTCTGCCCTGAGGACAGAGCAAAGTACTGCAGTGCGCAGGTGCAGGGAAAAGTCAGAGAGGCCCAGCGATTGCGCACTGCAGGAATATGGCCACCTCCTGCCTTTCAGGGCTTATCTACAGCATTCTATAATGCTATAGATAAGCCCTGAAAGGTGGTGGCTGCATCTTAAAGTGGTCAAAGCAGCTGACCAGTTCCCTTTAAGCCTCATGGTTTGGCTTATTGGCTTATGTACCCTTTTATCATTTTCACAACGCACAGCACATACATAGGATATTGGTTTTTTTTTTTGGTTTTTTTTAGTAGCATAGAGGAAAAACACATAGTCCAAAGGAAAAATGAGGGTTGAGTCTTTATGCAGACTTCTTGTGTTCCCATTTCAACTTAGGACTGCAATGTATTCATCCTGAGTCACCATGCCATTACATGGCAGGGTTCACATAAGGGTTGACACTACTTTCCTACAGCAGTGGATTAGGGGCTGTCACCCAGGAAAAGTATGGCCTATTTGAGTTTGGAAGAGAAGGAACCAGTAAGAAATGTAGCAAAGTGGTGGCTTTCCTAGAGACTGCTTCACTGTAAATAAATCTTTAATTCTCCATTAAAGGAATATACTATGTTACAGATTCAGAGGTTCTGGAACATCGGACTTTGAAAGAAAAATATTTAAAATAAGCGAACAGCGACAGCAGAGGGCCCCATTAAAAAAAAATTGTGTGCATCTCTGGTTTGGCTTGATAAAGGCCCTGTGTGGCTGAAATGTCGCATGTCAGTGTTCTTTTGTTTTGTATGCACAATGGTGTCAAAACTTTTTTGAAGATTACCCAATGCCTTAGTTTTTCGTATTGTTTACAGCTTGAATTCATAAGGCTGAGCTATAATACTCATTACAACTTATAAATAGATGTGAAGGTGTTTTTGTGAAAACCCAGTCTTAGAAGAATTTTTCTTTATACCGAGATGATCAATTTTTGGCGCTTTATGTTGAAGATTTTGTGCTGCAAAAGGCAGAATTAGAAGTCAGACTACTAACACACATTGATTGTAATATCAATGATTGTAGATAATTAATCATCCATTATTATAAGAAATTGTAAGAAAATTAACAAAGTACAGTATTAAAGTAACCTCGGCTTTGTATAGTCGCTGATTAGTTCTATATCGTTAACTACAGACGCTCCATTCGATCCGACATATCTATTGCGGCTCTCTGTTTCTAACGTCATTTGCTCTGTCGTGTTTGGTGAAAGATTTGACTACGAGGATGAAAATTTTATGTCTCTCCTCTCTCATATTCGAGATTTTGTCAAAGTGTTCAAAACCTTTTGGGGACAGGTAAGTAATGCTACAAGCTTTGTTGGGAATAATACATTAAGGTCTGGTCTTTTGTAATCACTTACACCAATGTTCTTCTTCCAAACTAATTACCGTACATGTATAATTTGTACTGAAATTATTTACTGGCCCATATATTATTTTTAAGACTAGCGCATAACCACTCTTTCAGCCAAAGAGAGGGGTCTTCATTATGACATCGGGTTTTGCCATCCAAGACTGGAAGAACCATTTTTTGTTTCTACTTCTACTTCTTTTCCATTACTCTTGGGTACAATTTGGATGCCATTTACAGTTGGACGCCACAGATGGTCATTGTAAGATACTACAACTGTTCCACCAGTCTGGTTGATCCAAAGTGACTGTTGGCTTTTGCTTATATCACATGCTTCTACAGGTGTCTAGGAGACTACTTCCTGCCATGGCCTTTCTTGCTTACATGCCCTGTGTGGCTTTGCATTAGTCAGTTAGTTGAAAGCTTTTCCTTACTTCTGTTGCTCCTTCTTGCCACCATTCTACAGATGCCCAAATACCCGCTACTGTAAACATGCAGCACACACGTTGCACAATTCTCTAAGCAATAGGAGTACAGTACCAGGCCACAGAGTGGGAAACACAATTCTAGCCCAAGTAATTAAGTGGTTAATGTCTTTTTAATCAGCAGTTGTAAATGTGACTTGCATTAGTTGCAACAGCAACAACACTTCAAAGGGGTTGTCCTCTTTAAAACAATTATCACACATCACTGGGATTGATTGGTGGGGATCTAATTGCTGGGACCAGCACCGATCATCAGAATGGAGAACTTATATCCACGTAAGGAGGGAGCGGTAGGACACATATATGACTGCAGCTAAGTTAATTTCCTACCGGGCTGTCGAGCACCCAAGAAAAATGAATGAGTAGCATTTGGACGTCCATCCTGCTTCGTCAGCTGGCAGTGAGAATAAAAGTTCGTTGATTGGTGGGTGTCCCATCGTTGGGATCAGAACCAATCAAAAAGTTATTTTGTGGATAGGTGATAATTTGTTTTTACCAGACAACCCCATTAAACCTCTCTGATTATGGCTGAAGGGGGCAGACTCAATATTACTTGAGCTTAACATGCAATGACTCACTTCGAACATAACCATTGGTCTTTGCCCTCCAGTCCACTCACTCTTAACTTGGATTAACAGTCTACCAACCACCAAGGCAGCCACTCTCTCACCAACCTCTGGTCACTGAAACTCAGGGTCAGGACCTCCAGAGCTGACATCAATAGAGCAATGACTCCCACGATCTCTATCTATACCCACTCATCAGTTTGCTTTATGGTAACTGGAGTCAGACCTTACTGTGCGCTACCCAAGTTTTTCATTTTTTGGCTTCAACACATCTCATGGCAATTCTGCCTGACCTCTATTGTAAAGTAACACTCATGCTCTCCACTTTTTTTCTGCGGTTGCTTGCAGCCCACAGATATTTTACATGGTGGCTAAACTTAGGCCTCCTTACCAAGTGTCCACTCAGCAGGCCAAGTAGGAGCTATAAATTGTCACTTTTCACTCCAATGCAGTATTCTTTCCAGATTATACCTACAAGACTATCTCCCCAAACTGACATTCAGCACTTCCTTCTACTGCAAATTGATAGCTGGAAAAACTGCCATGGTTGGTGCCATTGCCACAGATAGCAGACCACCAACTGTTACAACCCATGAGCTACAGGTCCACAATTAAAAGCATAGGAGCTATATTGGACAGGTAAAAAATGTAACTAATTTATAGGCTAAAATATATTTTAAAATAAGTGGCTCCCTTACATTAAAGCAATGGTCCAAACAAGGGCTGAGCCAATGACCTCATAAAAGTCCTGGCTCCTATGCCTTTGCCATTTACTCAGTTGAATGGATATCAAGTTGATACAAAACTTCAAACTGGAAAAATAGTTTATACATTCATATTCCTGTTCCAGTTTGGCAGAAATGTCGAGGAAAAGTGTTTGATTAAATGTTTATAGCCACGGAAAAAATATACAATGGATGGGCATCTGCTTTATATTTAAGATGTGGGGCAGAAAGGGTTTTACACTAGATTTTTACAAATTTTTACATTTACCTAACTTTTTTAATGTTTTAATATTGAAATCTTTATTTTTAGCTTCTAAACCTTTTCCCAAACTTCATGGCCCATGTCCCAGGTCCTCACCAGGGCATCTTCAAAAGTTTTGAAAAGTTAAAAGAATTTGTGATGGGTATGGCAAGAGCCCACCAAGATACTCTTGATGAGAATTGTCCCCGGGACTTTTTAGATTGCTTTCTAATAAAGATGAAAGAGGTACACGCTTGTCAATAATAATTTAGATGATTTTATAGTCATGTATCTAAACTCTTAATTTATTTATCTATCTATACTCCAAGCATTGTGAAATTGTTTCATTTGCAACATACTTGATTACGTTACTATATGTGACTGTTTGATTACAATGTGATCTTTGCCGAGCAGCGGTTAAAAGAAGCATCTAAAGTAGCATAAATTGGGCAACAACACTGTAGCTACTTTAAACAGTTCATTTAACTGCTGCTCAGCAAAGATCACACTATCAAATTTTTGGAATGTAATGTAATTGTATTGTGTAATATAAAATATAAACATTTTTATAATATACTTGATTGCCTTACTTTACATTCTTCTCTCTCTAACACTATTCTGCAGTGCTGTTTCAATGCCCAGCTTATGTTACTTTATAAGCTCCTTTTCAACTGTTATTCAGCAAAGATCAGACTATAAATAGTCAAACAAAATAAGATAATTAAGCATATTACAAAATAAATCATAATTTTCTTATGCCTAGAGATTAATTTAAATATAAAAAGTTTACTCTACAACTAAACATATTTTGAGTCTGTCATTATTGTATTTGCTTCAGTGTTATACATTACTCCAAAGGTGCAGCTGTAAATGGTGTATAGGTACCAGTTAAATCTGGTACTAAGTGCCTTAGGGAACACAAAAACATTTTTGCCACATAAGAAGGTGCCAGTGTTATATGGAGCACATGGCAAGTGTGAACACTGCCATAGTTTTTTTCATCCAGGCTCAGGTGCTTTAGGTTTTGTCTCTGTTTGGCTTGACCCTGCCGATGGGTGTAGATATTTTTGATGATAAATTTGCTAAAAAAATATAGTGTCTTTTTAGGAGAAAAAGAATCCAAACACAGAATTTCATGAGGATAATCTACTGGGGACGATAATTGACTTATTCTTTGCTGGAACAGAGACTACAAGTTTAACTGTTAAATATGGCTTTCTTGTACTGATGAAATATCCAGAAATACAAGGTAATACAGAGTACAGATTTATCATGCAATTGCGTTAATAATAATAATAATAATTTATTTCTTAGCGCCAACATATTGTGCAACACTTTACATTTTAGAGGGGACTTGTAAAGACAATAAATGACACCACAGAATAACAATAATCATGCAAATCAACAGATACCATGAGGAGTGAAAAACTGTGGGTATTGGCGATTAATCGAATTGTTCTAGGTAGTGCATTCCAAAGAATTGGTGCAGCACATGAGAAGTCTTGGAGTAGGAGGTTGGTATAAATATTGAGGATGTTAATCTTAGCTCATTAGCAGAATGGAGGGCACGGGTAGACTGAGACTATGGAGGAGATGTAGGGCAGTGCTGAAGCGTGGAGCACTTTGTGGGTGAGAGAGATAAGTTTTTATTGAACTCTGTAGCAGATGGGTAACTAGTGCAACAACTGGCACAGGGTAAGAATTAGCGGCGTGGAAGGGGTGTGAAGTGATTGACATTGTACAGGGAGCATCAAGTTATACAACCGGAATGGGACCACTGGCCTTGGTATGCAGAACTAGCACTGCTGATCCCATACTACATGAGGCCACAGTTAATTTCTCTTACTTTAGTTCACTGATTGGGTGGTGTTATTTTGGCTTTGTATGATTGTATTTTGGGCTCCATATGGTGAATATTGAAGGGCATCAATAGAAAGTATTCTAAGGCCAGCCCTGTATGCAAATCTCCATAATGTCCTCTTATGCATTTCAGACAAGATTCATAAGGAGATTGACAATGTGATAGGAAAAGTTAATTGTCCAGCAATAGAAAACAAAATGAAAATGCCATACACAGAAGCCGTGATCCACGAGGTCCAAAGATTTGCTGATATTATTCCTGCAGGACTCGCTCATGCTACAAGCAAAGACACAAGCTTCAGGGGCTACAACATTCCAAAGGTAAATTAGAAAAAAAGGGTCTTTTTTACTTCTTTAAGAATAGCACCAGTTTTACTTTTGGGCTTTGTCTGGTATTGCAGAATGTATAGATATAGGGCCACCATTTGCTTCATTAGTTAAATTCTAGGAATTTTTTATTGTTAATTTGTGCAAATGTTTCCACTGGCTCTATAAGAAACTCTACTATAAAGTTTAGGATCATTCAACTTCAGCAGGTCAGTTCTTCTATCTATAAGCTGAATCACAAACAGGTCTGCACTCCAGCTTAATGACTGAAATTTCCCACTTTTGAATATTTTTTTAAAATGGTAAGGCAGTGTCGGTCTCATTCATTTGGTTGGGCTGAGCTACACTTCCAGACTCAGCTGATAGATAGAGATGAGCGAACCGATTCATAGCAAATCTAATTGGTTATGAATTACCTGAAAAATTTGTATTCACCAGGGCTGGAAATGGTTCAAAATTATGCTCATCTTTCCTTACGGAAGACCAACAGATCACTTTGTGCAGCCACAGTTCTGGCCAGTACTGTTTAGATGTGGACAGGAGCTGCGCAAATTTCCTCTTCTTCAAGGCTCATGATTAGCGGGGCTGGCAAAAAATAGCCACTTTGTACAGATGACGTCATGCTAGGGAACCCAGGAGCTCCAGAAATTAACACCGCTTCTTTCTATGGCCCGAGAGCACTGACCTGGACCGGGATTGCACAAAGCTATCCACTCATCAATATTCCTTTTTCTTTATGCAGCTGCAGCTTCTCTGTCCTCTTTGATGTTCTTCTGCTTTTCTGGAACTCCATTTCTGCCTATCTGAGCACTGACACAAGGGGTAGGGCAATATACAGGGTGAGCCATTTATATGGATACACCTGGGTGAGCCATTTATATAGATACACCTAAATTAAATGGGAATAGTTGGTGATCTCAGCTTCCTGTTTGTGGCACATTAGTATATTGGAGAGTGAAAACTTTTCAAGATGGGTGGTGGCCATTGTGGCCATTTTGAAGTCGGCCCACCCAGGTGTATCCATATATATGGCCCACCCTGTATGTTAAGATAAGTGTTGAACTCCCACGTAACCAGGTGAGGCCAATCTCAAGTCTCCGATTTGCCTCCGTTCGTGAATGGAGTGACAGAAGAAGAGGATTCTGATGTTAAACATTGAGGTAGAGGAAGAAGTATGTACTAATTATTTAAAGTGGGCTTGCATAGTTTGGTTTAATTATTTTTTAAATCTTTTATTTACAGGGAACTATGGTGTTTCCAGTCTTGACCTCTGTACTCAAAGACCCTAAACAATTCAAGAACCCAGAAAAATTTGATCCTGGACGTTTTTTGGATGAAAATAGTGGCTTTAAGAAACATGATGCTTTCATGCCTTTTTCTGCAGGTAAAATAACTGTCCGTTATGCTGTATCTCATACCAGAAAACTAATTATATAAAAGTGAATAGAGCCTAAATCTAGTAATTTTGTATAATGATTACATATGTACTGTAATCATTCTGTCTCCTTAGGAAAACGCATGTGTATGGGAGAAGGCCTGGCTCGCATGGAACTCTTCCTCTTTTTCACTACTGTACTACAAAAATTTACATTGAAGCCCACAGTGGATAGACTACAGTTGGACCTTACACCAGAACCTAAAACCAATGGCTCAATCCCCCGATCCTATGAGATGTATGTTGTCCCTCGCTGAGGAGCTACTCTCTACTTTTGTAACTTGATCTAACAGTCATATTTAATAATCAAAATTAAATGTATTGTATGATTTAGCATACTGTTAATGATATGGCCCTAATATACCTCTGATTTAATACACATATTGGCCATACGTGTTTTAGAATAAATCTTCACTGTCTCTTCAATGTTGAAGTTAAGAATTGAAGATCTACTCAGGAACTTTTGGTGATAAGAAGAACTCAATATATATGGTATATATTTTTTTGTCTACCTAGGCTGATGCCTACTGGTCATAAAGAGGACTATTCATTATCACGTTGATGAAAATTTCAACTGTAAGGGCAGATGTTTGTATTTTTCATGCATAAAAAAATGATTATTGTGATACGAATTTCTTCAGGTTTTTCTCATACATGGAGAGAATAAAAGATGAGAAGTTTCCCCATCTATTCCTTTACAGCAGTCCATAGAAATCGGATGAGATCAGAATTAGACATGTCTCTGATATTTTCCGCTGAACATTTGGTCCAAGGAAAATATTGTATATGTTCACAGCCTCAACAATATCATAAGTACAAGAGCTTTCTGTGAAAACAATTGGATAACACTCGTGGAACATGTGAACAAGCCCCAACACTAAGAATAGATTGGCTGTCGGAGAACAGTAAATCATTATCGTTCTTTGTTTATTTCTTTTCTACACTGAGTTCAACCGTATATATGTAGCATCTTGCTTTTGACTAAGGTCAACATTTACCTATTGGAAGCAAAGAGAAATAATATTAGCCTGCTAACCACCATGAAACCAATTTAACAACACTCCATAATAATTGCAGTCCTTATCTATCAGCAAATATGCCTTTGTGATTTATTTGTATGGGCAAGACTTTGCTTTCAACTCCAAACTGGAGAGCATATATAATACTACGTTTGAGTTGCCATGGCTGTGCATATTATCCGAGCACTACTCATCACTAAAGCTAACAGAAAATCTGACAGATTTTTTGGAAAGTCAAATCACAACATTGTTTCCCAACGATGAGACCTTAAAATCATGCTGAAGTTATCCCTTTATTCTACCACAATGAATGTGCAATCAGATTTGTTACAAGAATTTCTCTAAATGTGTTATGTTAACTGTATTGTTGGCCAGGTGGTTCAAATTACCGTATTTTTCTGATTATAAGATGCACCCCAAATTTTGATGAAAAAAAATAGTTTTTTTACATTTTTTTATTTTATAAAATGGTGGTGCTTCTTATAATCCATGCGTCTTATTGCTTACCTGGGGTGGTGGCTGCGGTGAAGCAGGGTCCCAGGGTCTCTGCTGGAGGAGGCAGGAGTGGAGTGATGCTGTAAGCCGGGATGAGGGGTGTTCCAATGTGTGGCGCGCCGCTGCGGCTTTCCAGTAACAAACACTGTTACGTTACAGCTTTTTTCAACACCTGCCTAAAACTTATTTACAGGCTGCCCCCTGTTGTCAGCTGCAATCTGTGAGGGAATCCAGGCAACTGTTTATTACTCCAAAGAGTCAACACAGTTCTCATTGAACTTGGTAACCTGTCCATGTTGAATATTAAAAAAACACCTACTGGGTCCTCCAAATGGAATGATGCACTTTGTTCCAGGTACCTGCTGTGGCATTAGTTGTGAGCTTCTCCGGTGCTACGGGGGTGTCCGGTGCTGCTGCTGATGCCCGGCTGTGCCATGGGGGTGTCCTGTGCTGCGGGAGTGTTGGGCAGTGCTGTCTGGTGGTGTTCATGCTGGTCTCCGGTGGGAGCCCCTGGCAGTTCCAGGAGTTTCTTGTGCAGTGGACTCCAGGAAAATGGCTGCTGGGGGTGGCGCATGTGCAGATGGAGATCTCGGTACAGAGATCTCGGGAGATGAGATTTCAGTGCTGAGATCTCATTTCCCAAGATCTCCGTGCCGAGATCTCCATCTGCGCTTGCGCTGTCCCAGGTGGCCATTTTTCCGGAGTCTACGGCACAAGAAACCTATGGAACTGGCAGGAGCTCCACCGGAGACCAGCATGAGCACCACCGGGCAGCACCGCCTGACACCCGCTGCAGCGCAGGACACCCCCATAGCGCCAGACACCCCTGTAACACCGCCAGGCATCGCAGCAGCGCCAGACAACCTCTCATCCAGCCTGTGGCCTGCAGCAACGTTACTGGCAAGGTATATCCGCATTATAAGACGCTCCCCCATTTCCCCACCAATTTTGGGGGAAAATAGTGTGTCTTATAGTCCGAAAAATACGGTACTTGTTTGGGGTGGTGCTCAGTTTTCCTGGAATCCCAAGCTGTAGGGGAGGGTACTTTCTGCAGCTAATTGACTTACAGATAAGACAAGCTTGTGAGAAAAAGTGTTTTCGTTTTTTTGTTTTTTTATTTTGTACTTTTCGAATTAAAGACAAATTGTAATAAAGCTCATTGTAATAAAGTTTCTTGTTTTCTGATGTCCTATCTATGAACCATGAACTGTGATGGTAAAATATAAAACCTGGTAGTTCATACAGATTTTTAAAACAGCTTAAACCCTAAATCACCAATGATCATCTATAACATGCATAAATTATATACATACATTAACATACAGTAATGATGCATAGATCCTTGTAATACTGCAGAAGCAGCTCTGATTCAACAAGATATGGATTCCTGAAGACCTCATTCAGTCCTCTAAGATGTAAGGAAGGTTCTCCGCCACATTCCATGGGTGCTCAACCTGATAGAAATCCAAAGATTTCATTCTGATAGTTTGAAATTTAATAGCAAAGCCAAAAAAAGAGAACTAAACAGTCTCCAAAAATTCAAGAATTAATTCAGCAGAAAAGGGGCAGGAATGCTTACCTGCCCAGGTCTCTGAACAAATGCACTCTCAGGATGAAGCAAACCCATGCACTAAAGACGGCGGGAACACAGTTGCAAAATACTGATAACCACTCACAGCCTACCGGGAGGAGGTGCTTGCTTAACATATGATTATGATTACCCTATACAAGCCACTTTTGTGAAAGCATATACTAAGAAATCATCCCCTTCATGAATCGGTAAGTTGTGCGTAGTTGTCTTTTCAGTATTTTGCACCTGTGTTGCCGCCATCTTTACTGCATCCTGAGGCTGCATCCTGAGGCTGTGTGCCCACATTGTTTTTTAAGCGTTTCCGCTGCTGCGGAAAACGCTTAAAAAATGCTAACAAAAAGCATTCTCATGCAATCCTATGGGATTCCGCAGTTGCTGTGCCAATGCTCCGGATTTTTCCGCTGCGGAATCGCAGAGCGATAAAATCCGCAGCATGTCCATTAATTCTGCGGAATCGCGGCGATTCCGCTGCTATAGGATTGCATTGAAATGCTCACTTTACGCATGTCGCTATGCCCACCATGTGTAAAGTGAGCGCTTCATGTGCCCTGGGTATCATATTCCTGTAAGAAACAGAATTAAAATAAAAAATAGGGATATACTTACCCTCTGTTGGCCCCCTGAGTCCTCACGGCCCTCAGTGGAGCTGCCAGCAACTTCCGTTCCCAGGGATGCATTGCGCGAATGACCTCTGATGACGTAGCGGGAGCTGACAAGTGGTAAGTATATCTCTATTTATTTTTTTTAATTATTTTTAACATTCTATCTTTTACTATTGATGCTGCATAGGCAGCATCAATAGTAAAAAGTTGGTCACATTTGTTAAGCACTATGCTTGACAAGTGTGACCAACCTGTCAATCACTTTTCCAAGTGATGCTTCAAATGGCTTGGAAAAGCGCTAGCATTCTGCAAGCTAAAAATGCATGCGTTTTACCCACGATGGGGAGTTGTGGAAATGCTGCGGACATTTCCGCAGCATTTCTGCCACGTGGGCACATAGCCTGAGAGTGCATTTGTTCGGAGACCTGTGCAGGTAAGCATTGCTGCCCCTTTTTTGCTGTATTAATTAATCATTTGAAATTTAGAAGCCAAATCAAAAAATTTGAGCAATATAGCATAACATATTATTCGGCTGAAAGAAACCACAAGGAAATACCATTGGCATGGTCTTCAATAATTTTTAAGTGCGGTATATGGTACAGTAAGTGTCAAAATGAGATCCACATGAATGCCTGGACATAACATTTGTTAGAAGACCATTGCCACATCCTATAACACTGCCTCTGCCAGGTTGCCATCTTGCCATAGTGCATCATGGTGCCATCCCATAAAGCGATGCACACACATTTGGCTATACACGTTAAATTAAATGTGATTCATAAGACTAGGCCAGCTTTTTCCTTTGTTCTATGGATTGGTTTCATGCTTATGTGCCGGTCGTAGGTGTTTTGGATGATAGAAAGGGGTCAAGAAAGACACTTTAGCCTGCAGCCCCTTACACACATCAAACTGTGATGCTTGGAGTGTGCCGCCACCTTTCTATCATAGCCAGCAGTAACGTTTTGAGCACTTTGTGCTAATGCAGCTCTTCTGTGGGACTGCATCAGGTTGGTAAGCCTTCTGTTTACATGCCTATGAGGAGCGTTAGGTGAATATGACGCAATTAATAGTTCTTAGGTTCTGTCTATGGGCCCCTATGGTATGTATTAACCACTGCTCAAAAAACACTTTGCAAGACCTGCCATTATTGAGCTTCTCTTACCCATGCTTCTATTGTAACTAGAGTTGAGCGAAACGGGTCGGTCAAATTCAAAAACAGCCGACTTTAGCTAAAGTCGGGTTTCGACAATCGAAACCCGACCATAACGTGAGGTCGGCCATGAGGTCGCTGATCAGAGCGCCTTTTCTCAGCCAATGATGGAGGATGCACACTGTGAGCAACGCGATGACATGGGCAGCTGCCACCACCATCTTAGAGAAGGGCATTGAAGTGATTGGCTGGCTTTGTGTAGCGTCACAGTGGGTATAAAAGGCTATGACCGCAGACCGCCATCTTACTTCTGCCGATCTTAGGATAGGGAGAGGTGCTGCTGCTGATTCTGAATAAGGGAGAGCGTTAGGCAGGGAAGAAGAAAAAAAAATTGCTTCTGCTGATAGCGCTTTTCACTGTACATTTAGTGTGCAGTAAAAGGGGAGGATTTTTGTTGTGTGCAGCAGCGCTGGTGGTGATTAGGCTGCCTTTTAAGGCTACCTGATAGCAGCATTGCTGTGTGCACACTGCTGTTCAAACTGCTTTTTTCAAAGCACTCCAACTTTTATTATTTTGTCCTGGTGACTGAGCGTTCATTTTTTCACACACCGTATAGCAGTGTATGCTCCTCAAACACTACCATGTACTGGCTGGTATCACGGACAAATAGAAGCTCTGTGTGACTCTGGAAGAAAAAGCCGAGGAGTTTTTCCGTTTTTCCAGACCTACACCTTAGAGTGCTGTCCGCTTTTCAAACAGTTTCGTATATCTACTGTTTGATAACGGTCAAAACTAGACAGAGACAGCGTGTGTCAGTCCCTATACAAATAGACGGAGATTGACAATTTTCCATACAGACACCGTATAGCGGTGTATGCTCCTCACACACTACCATGTACCGCCTTGTATCACGGACAAATAGAAGCTATGTGTGTGACTCTGGAAAAGAAAGCCAAGGAGTTTCTCCGTTTTTCCAGACCTACACCTTAGAGTGCTGTCTGCTTTTAAAACAGTTTCATATATCTGTTGTTTGATCACGGTCAAAACTAGACAGAGACAGCGTGTGTCAGTCCCTATACAAATAGACGGAGACTGACAATTTTCCATACAGACACCGTATAGTGGTGTATGCTCCTCACACACTACCGTGTACCAGCTGGTATCACAGACAAATAGAAGCTATCTGGGTGTGACTCTGGAAGAAAAAGCCGAGGAGTTTTCCGTTTTCCAGAACTACACCTTAGAGTGCTGTCCACTTTTCAAACAGTTTCGTATATCTGCTGTTTGATCACGGTCAAAACTAAACAGAGACAGCGTGTGTCAGTCCCTATACAAATAGATGGAGATTAACAATTTTCCATACACACACCGTATAGCGGTGTATGCTCCTCACACACTACCGTGTACCGGCTGGTATCACGAACAAATAGAAGCTATCTGTGTGTGACTCTGGAAAAAAAAAGCCTAGGAGTTTTTCTGTTTTCCCAGACCTACACCTTAGAGTGCTGTCCGCTTTTCAAACAGTTTTGTATATCTGCTGTTTGATGATGGTCAAAGCTAGACAGAGACAGAGTATGTCAGTCCCTATACAAATAGATGGAGATTGACAATTTTCCATGCACACACTGTATAGAGCTGTCCGATTCTCAAACAGTATTGTATATCTGCCATTCGCATTACAGTCACATCTATACAGAGTCAGCGTGTGTGTGTGACAATCCGTAAATACATATACGGAGATTGTTAGTTACACAAAAACGTATACAGCTGTACACTTCTGATACAGTTCCGTATATCTGCTTATTGGATTACGGCTCAATACATACTGTGAGAGCATCTGTGACTAACAAAATATATACGTAGATTTAATTTTTGTAATACACTTTACACAGCTGGACACTCCTCATACAGTACCATCTCTCTACTGGTATTTTTGGTACATTTTCCCAAACATGAGGAAGTATGGTGGAAGAGTCCACGGACGTGGGCAGGGGGGAGCAGCTGGTACTGATGGTGGTGGTGCATCGGCTGGTTCTGTCAAAAGCACAATAGCAGCTAAGGCAGGAGGTGTTGAGCCTGCGTCATCGTCTGGCCCAAGAAGGCCTGTAAGGTTGCCTTTTCTTGGAGTAGGAAAAACGCTTTTAAAGCCGGAGCATCAGGAACAGGTTTTGGCGTACATTGCCGAAACAGCCACCTGCCCTATTGCCCCCTCTTCTGAACGTTCAAAACCTGCAAGCACGGAGTCGTCAGTGCAGGGTTCTGCTCAGTTAAAACACCTTTCCTTTGTCCTTCACCCCCACACTGATACAGCACAGAAAGAGGACTTGAAAGTCCACCAATAATATAAAACAGCAAAAGAGCAAAAAGGTTTACCCGTACAGGCCTCCAGACAAATGCAGTGGACCCATATCATTAAGATGACAACACAGGTGCAAGAATACCGATAAAACAACCGCTCGCAGCCTACCAATACATGGAGGGGGCGGTTGCCTGGTATGTTAATGCACAACAAAACACTTGTGTGCGACGCTGTTCACACTATGGCCATGCACAGCATCCAGGCCAGCCTAGTAGTGACACCCTTCTATTAGCTCAGGTGGGCTGGCCCAGCGCTATCAAAATGCATGCCATGTGAACAGACACCCCTGTTTACAAAACCAAATGGGCCCAACTGCACCCTGAATAAAAAGTGCAAAAAAAACACATTAAAAAAATGTGGACTATTAGCTGATATTTTGGCCAAAATACGTGAGCCAGTAACCTGCGTCAAAGATCTCCACGTTTACGGGTACCTAACACTAAATCCTAACACTGATACAGCACAGAAAGAGGACTTGAAACTCCACCAATAATATAAAACAGCAAAAGAGCAAAAAGGTTTACCCGTACAGGCCTCCAGACAAATGCACTATCAGGATGCAGTGGACCCATATAATTAAGATGACAACACAGGTGCAAGAATACCGATAAAACAACCGCTCGCAGCCTACCAATACATGGAGGGGGCGGTTGCCTGGTATGTTAATGCACAACAAAACACTTGTGTGCGGCGCTGTTCACACTATGGCCATGCACAGCATCCAGGCCAGCCTAGTAGTGACACCCTTCTATTAGCTCAGGTGGGCTGGCCCAGCGCTATCAAAATACATGCCATGTGAACAGACACCGCAGTTTACAAGACCAAATGGGCCCAACTGCACCCTGAATAAAAAGTGCAAAAAAAAACACATTAAAAAAATGTGGAGTATTGTCTGGAGGCCTGTACGGGTAAACCTTTTTGCTCTTTTGCTGTTTTACTTTGTCCTTCACCCCCACCAAAAGTTAAGGATGCGGCAGCCCACACTTCAGATTAATCTATGGACCTCTTTTTACATACCATGCCTGGGTTATCCAGTCAAATCCAGAATTCCCCAGTCCAAGATGAATCTGACATGGAGTGCACTGATGCACAGCCACTGCTAGATGATTCTGCTGTTACATCAACCCATAGCACTACATTGCCCTTTCAGTCTATTGAGCCAGAATATGACCCTGATGAAACTCAGGTGCCCCTTCCCGCATACTATACCACCTTAAACAGTGACACAGAGGAAGGTAAAGAGGAAGGTGCAGATGACTTTGAAGAGGAGGTGATGGATGACCCAGTTCTGGACCCGAATTGGCATCCATTGGGGGAGGAGGGTGGCGCTGGCAATAGTTCAGATAAGGAGAAGGATCCGCAGCAGGCATTGACATCGCAGCAGCGGTTATCTGCCAGGCCCGTAGCTGTCCAAAAACGTGGAACAAAAACTAAAAGAGTTGCAGGACAGCTTGGCCAGATGGTCAACTTAGCATAGCGTGCAAGGCCAGAAAATGTATACCATTGTAGGAAGAGTGCAGTGTGGCACTTCTTTGTCCAAAATCCTACTGATGAGGCAAAGGTTACCTGTAAGAAGTGCGGAAGGACCTTTAGCCGAGGTAAGCAACTCTAAAATTTGAATACCAGTTGCATGCTTAGACATTTAACAAACATGCACTTGCAAGCGTCGACGGACTACAAAACCTCAGGTAGCACGTGTGAACCTGCTCCGACTGAAGGTAGCCAGCAACACTCCATCACTTCCCCCACTGTAAGACCACCACCACCGTTAAGCACACCACCAGCACTAAATGTGGAGGTGTCGTCGCAAGGCCAAAGCACTCAGGGAATCACAATGGTTTTGCAACACAACACTGAATCTAGGCCATCACCACCAATACCATCACCAACCCCCTCACACTCAGTCAAGTCCACCGCTACTTCCCCCATATGCAGCTCTCCAGTCCAGCTCACCCTACCAGATACTCTGAGTAGGACAAGAAAGTACTCATCCTCTCATCCGCATACACTTTGTTTGAACGCCTACATTGCAACTAATCTCATTAGACTTGATGCCCTACCGTTTGGTTGAAAGTGAAGCTTTCCGCGACCTCATGGCCTACGCTGTCCCATGCTATTACCTACCCACTTCCTTTCCTTTCTCGAAAAGCCATCCCTGCCCTCCACCGGCATGTGAAAGACCGCATTGTCCATGCACTAAAACAATCAGTGAGTGGAAAGGTGCACCTCACAACAGATGTATGGACCAGTAGGCGTGGCCAGGACCGTTTCGTGTCCATCACTGTGCAGTGGGTTAATGTGGTGGATGCAGACTCCACTGGAGACAGCGGCGGTGGAACAGTGTTGCCTAGCCCACGTTATAGGAAACAGTTGGCTGTAGGCTTTCACTCCTCCTCCTCCTCTATCAGCGAAAGCTTGTCCAGAGCGCAGTCGCACGAGCACTCCATCTGCAGCTGGCAGTGTTGCACACGAGGTGTTCCACTATCGAACAGCTGGTGGTAAGCATCAGCAGGCTGTGTTAAAGATGATGTCTTTGGGCGACAACAGACACACCACGGAGGTACTGGCCGACTACTTGCAGCGACAAACTGAGTCATGGCGGGGCAGTCTACATCTTGAGACAGGCAAGGTAGTCAGTGATAACGGCCGTAATTTTGTGGCAGCCATAGCCAGTGCAAAGCTCACACACATACCTTGCCTGGCTCACACTTTGAACCTGGTGGTGCAGTGCTTCCTTAATAATTATCTGGAGTTAACATCCCTGCTCCATAAGGTGCGAAGTCTGTGCTCGCACATCCGTCGCTCAAACGTCCACTCCACTCGTATAAAGAAGCTACAGCGATTGCTCCACCTCCCCTAGCACCGCCTAATCATAGACGTTGCAACAAGGTGGAACTCCACCCTGCACATGGTTGAGAAGCTGTGCGAACAGAGGCAGGCTGTAATGCATTTGTGGGAGGATACACGGGCAGGCAGTTTGAGGGAAGACATGGAATTGTCGGATGTGCAGTGGTCAAAGCTGAAAGACCTCTGTAAAGTCCTTCAGTGTTTTGAGGAATTCACATGTCTGGTAAGCGCAGACGATGCCATCATAAGCATGAGCATCCCACTTATGCGTCTGCTCATGCAAAGTTTGACACACATTAATGATCAGGCGTTTGCAGCGGAGGAGGAGGAGGGAAGCCTTGTTGACAGTCAGCCATTGTCTGCTCAGGGAACTGTCCTGGACGAGGTGGAGGAAGAAGAGGAAGAGGAGGAGGAGGATGTGGGGGATGATTATATTGGGCAGGAGGATGCTTCTCAGGGGGCAAGAGAAAATGTTGTCGTTCCAAGGTCTGGTACAGTGTTTGTGTGTGACTGTAGGGATGAGGATTTGCCAGAAAGTGCTCCTCCACCCACCACTGGCAGTTTATCATTGACACCTGGAACATTGGCCCACATGTGCGATTATCCCTTGCGGATCCTAAAAAGGGACCCCCGTATTGCGAAAATGATGAGGGATGACGTCTACTGGCTGGCCCAAATACAAGTAGAAAAGCTACTGACCAAAAAAAGCAGGGATCACCAAAAAAGTGTAATAATTTTTATTAGACAACCATAGACAACACAAGTATAAAAACAGTTAAAAGTCATAACACATGACAGATCATACACAAGGCTCCTAATAAAGCCGAAAAGACATCCCCCATATACCTGAGAAAATGACAAGGCAGTAAAACATGGTGTATAAATAATAAAAGTAACGTAAGGAGAGCAGTATATATCAAGAGGTAATGGTTGAGTCAAAAGGGCCTAAATATCAAAATCCCCTATCCAAAACCGCAATAACAGTGATTCAAAGCATGCACAGTTCAATACATACCACTGATAATGCCCTAAAGATTGTCCGTATATCAAAGTGTATGGACTCAAACCTTGTCCAAAAATGCTGCAGCAACAATGTAAATAAAAATACAAGGACAGGTTGAAATAGAACCAAAGTGAGTGGGAACCATGGGGCAGGGCACTCCACAAGCTCCCCCATATGTAAGAGTGTTATTAGGACATTGTGGGCAGTATTACTCATGTATCTTTTGTAGAGCATTTTGTGTTTCTATCTTTTATGTTGCATGACATGGTTCCCACTCACTTTGGTTCTATTTCAACCTGTCCTCGTATTTTTATTTACATTGTTGCTGCAGCATTTTTGGACAAGGTTTGAGTCCATACCCTTTGATATACGGACAATCTTTAGGGCATTATCAGTGGTATGTATTGAACTGTGCATGCTTTGAATCACTGTTATTGTGGTTTTGGATAGGGGATTTTGATATTTAGGCCCTTTTGACTCAACCATTACCTCTTGATATATACTGCTCTCCTTAGGTTACTTTTATTATTTATACACCATGTTTTACTGCCTTGTCATTTTCTCAGGTATATGGGGGATGTCTTTTTGGCTTTATTAGGAGCCTTGTGTATGATCTGTCATGTGTTATGACTTTTAACTGTTTTTATACTTGTGTTGTCTATGGTTGTCTAATAAAAATTATTACACTTTTTTGGTGATCCCTGCTTTTTTTGGTCAGTAGCTTTTCTACTTGTATTTGGTACTATTTTCTTGCTGACTGCAGGAGGATCCCAATATCTCATCTGGTGGTGCCCTCCTTGGTTTCATGACTACTGGCTGGCCAGCATCTTCGATCCACGCTACAAAGGCAAATTACACAACATCATGCCACAGGAGAACCTAGCGATAATATTGGCTAACAAGCTAGCAACTCCGGTAAACCGTTTGTTTGAGGCTTTCCCAGCACACAGCAGCGGTGCTGGTTCTCCCACGAGCCATAGTGGGCACAATGGAAGAGGTGTTCGTGGTGCACACAGCTGAAGTGGCGTTGGAGACAGGGGTTTAATGACCATGTTGTGGAATGAATTCTCAAGTACCACTCACATAACTGCTAATACTGCATCGATTAAAAGTGACAGGAGACAGCAGTTGTCAACTATGGTTACAAACTACTTCTCCTCCCATATCGATATTCTCCCTCACAGGTCATTCCCCTTTGACTACTGGGCCTCTAAACTGGACGCCTGGCCTGAATTGGCACAATATGACTTACAGGAGCTCGCTTGCCCTGCTGCTAGTGTGTTATCTGAAAGAGTCTTCAGTGCTGCTGGATCAATCCTGACAGAAAAAAGGACCCATCTGTCTACCCAAAATGTTGATGATCTAACCTTCATTAAAATTAACCATGCATGGGTTTCAAAGGATTTTGTCCCACCTTCCCCTGATGACACATAGGTTGCCAGAAAACTGCCTTGCTTTTGTCCTCCTCTTCCTCGGACATGCCCAATTCCGCCTTTTGCAGCAGCTGAATGTCCATCCAACACATCAACATATGCCGTTTTTTAAACCACCCTAACTGGGCTGCCCACCGCCCTAATGGCTGGGGTCAACACCTGGCGCACCCGGGCAAGTGCCGTTGCTCTGAACAGGTGGATGGGCCCACAGATGGCCGACGGCACTGGCACAGGGCTCCTCATAGTACAATACAGTGTCTCTGACGGTGGGGAGCCCATTCGAGGTCAGACACACCAGCGTACTATGAGGGACCCTGTGCCAGTACCGTCGACCACGAGTGTGCCCCCCCTGCTTGGTCATGGCCACAGCACTTACAAGTTGCAATACTTACCTCTCCCTGCTCCACCGCTGTGTAGTCTGGGCAGTTAAATCCTTCACAGGGACGGCCACTAGAAATTTGGTGTATTGATCGATGATGGTTAAGATGTAGCTATGCCCTGTCTTGCTGGCCTCTACCTTCAGATGATCAATGGCTACCATTTGTAATAGACGTCAACTTACAAGCGGATGCAGTGGTGCTTTATGATCACCTTTCACAGTTATGATAGTCACAGACGTGTGACATTCCTGCCACCATATTTCAATGTCTCCTCTCATGCAAATCCAACAGAATCGCCTACGGTCTGCGGCTTCTGTCTTTTGCACTCGAAAATGACCAGACACATCATGATAGGCAGTGAGGACCATGTCTACATCTCTCCCTGTGATCACAGTTTGATTGATGGAGACGAGTAACGGTGATGTGATCCACGCTACTGCGATAAAGCAATCCTTTCTTCACAAAGAACCATTTTCGCTGTCTCCACAGACACAGTAATTGAGGGTCTGCATCGCCTCTGCAACATCTACCGGGAGGTTTTCCCGTGATGAGTAAATCCCAAATTTCTGCTAACACTTGACTTTCCGTCTGTACTTGTATCCATGTAGTTTCCAGTAGTGGAGAGTCTGGACTGGTTTACTGAGATTGAAATATATACGAAGATTTAAAAGTACCACAACACTGTACACTGTTGTACGCTTCGACTACCTTTCCCTTTTTCTACTTGTTAAATTCTGGTGTAATACATACTGAGTCTGTGAGTGTCTGTGTCTGACTCCGGAAGTATAGACGGAAATTTACAATTACCCCTAGACTGGATACACCTGGTATGTGCTTATACAGTACCTTTGTTCAAAATTTTTTATTACAGTATCATCCATAGTGAGTGAGCGTGTGTGGTTTACTCCTTCTATATATACGGTGAATCGGAGATACCAATTTTTACCCTATACTTGATACAGCTTGCATCTTGTTATACAGTACCTTTGTTCGACATTTAGTATTACGGTCAAATCCATACTGAGTAAGCGTCTGAGACTGACTACGGGACTATGTATACGGAGATTTCAATTGTACCCTATAATATATATACTTACTACCTTGTTATCCAGTACCTTTTTTACAACATTTTTTATTATGGTCAAACCCAGACTGAGTGAGCGTCTGAGGGTGACTCCGGAAATATATACCGAGATTTCAAATTTGGCCAACATTGTACACAGCTGTACTGTACACTTGTGTTACATTACCCATTTACAGCTTTTCATATTCTTGTGTAATCCATACTGGGCCTGAGAGCGTTTGTGTCTGCCTCCTGAAATGTATACAGAGATTCAGAATGTTTACATTATACTATATTTACCTTGTATCTGGTGATACTGTACCCTTTTTCACCTTTTTATTTTACTGGGTAATCCATACTGAACCTGTGAGCGTCTGTGTATGAGTCATGGAATATATATGGAAATTTACTGTTATCCCTGGACTGTATAGAGCTGTACGCTTCTGATACAGCACCATATATCTGCTGGTATTTTGGGTCAATTTTCTAAAACATGAGGAAGTATGGTGGAAGAGGATGCGGGCATGGGCATGGGGGACCACCTGGTACTAATGGTGGTGGTGGTGCATCTGCTGGTAGTGCCAAAAACACAATAGCATCTAAGGCAGGAGGTGTTGAGCCTGCAACATGGTGTAGCTCTGGAAGGCCTGTAAGGCTCCGTTTTCTGGGAGTAGGTAGACTGCATTTAAAGCCAGAGCATCAGGAACTGATTTTGGCTTACATTGCTGAAACAGCCTACAGCTCTATCGCCTCCTCTTCTGAAGTTTAAAAAAATGCAAGCACTGAGTGGTAAGTGCAGGCTTCTGGTCAGGAGCAGCCACTTTCCTTGTGTCCTTCACCCACACCAAAAGTGAAGGATGCGGCAGCACACACTTCAGATTACTCCATGGAGCTCTTTTCACATACCATGCCTGGGTTAATTAAAAATGGGGCCCATCATATACTGGAGCATTCAAAATGGGGGACATCTGACACTGGAGCTTCATCCATGAGGCCCATCATATACTGGAGCATTCTAAATGTTGCAGATCAGACACTGGAGCAGCATCTATGGGGCCCATCATATACTGGAGCATTCCAAATGGGGGACATCAGACACTGGAGCAGCATCTATGGGGCACATGATACACTGGAGCATTAGAAATGAGGCCCATTATATATGGAGCATTATTAGGGCCCATCATACACAGGAGCATCATCCATGAGGCCCATCATATACTGGAGCATCCCAGATTGGGGACATCAGACACTTCAGCAGCGTTTATGGGGCCCATTATACACTGGAGCATTAGAAATGGAGCCCATTATATGTGGAGCATTATTTGGGCCCATAACACACTGGAGCATCGTCCATGGGGACCATGATATACTGTAGCATTATGTGGAGCTCATCATATATTGTATGGAACATTATATGTGGCCAATTATTCTGTATGGAGAAATATATAAGGCTCATTATTCTGTATGGCGCACAATGTGGTGGCCATAATACTATATGGAGTAGTATACTGTCCTTTTTTCGAGCTATTGAACAATTTAAAATAGATCAGTCATGCCATGTAAGCAGTGAATTATTTGTCATTGTACTATACCTATATTTCTGTGCCGTATCGGAGCATCATGAGTTGTGGTATGTGTTAAAGGAGCGCACTAACACTCTTTGGCCCAGGGCACACGAATACCTGGAGCCAACCCTACCCCCCCACAACTTTAGCCAAATAACTACCTGTTTTCAATGCGTAACTATTATTATGAAGTAAATTAAGGTTGTCAAGCTTCAGTAATAAGAATTGATGTTTTAGGCATTGAAATGGGCACTGTAGGTGTGTTTCCTGTCCTCCACTCCCTGCCGACTTTGCTTCCCCATTGACTTGCATTGGGTTTCGTGTTTCAGTCGGCCTCCGACTTTTCCCTATAGTCGGCCGATTTCGTTCGAACCCACTTTTGAGAAAGTCGGGTTTCGTGAAACCCGACTCGACCCTAAAAAAAGGCAAAGTCGCTCATCTCTAATTGTAACAATTTGGTCGGTACGCTTGCACATTTTATCCATCACCCATCAGAGCACCAAGAGAGAGATGGGATCTGCCCTTCAAGAGCAGGAAACCTACAGACATAAAAGGGCAGCACCTCTCCCACACATCAGTTGATTTTTTTGTCCTTGTTGAGTGAACCTCTGGCAGGCATACTTGTAGATAGAAGTAGATAGAAGATGGATGACCGATTTTTTCCCAAGCCTGGCTGGTCCATTCGGGCAGCGATAGTTTCCTGCCTCGGCCGATGCGGTGTCCCTAGAAGCATCACACTGTGTCTAGAGGGACTTTCACGGTTGTGTGCAGGTGAGCGATATACTGAATAAGATAGCTGTATCTGGTGGGGCTCTGCAGGCACTGTATGCGCCGAATAGCAGGACATCTGAGGGTCACAGAGATGCAGCAATCATTTTTTAGAGCATGCCCTGATGACACGGCAGGGGCTTAGTGTAAGCCACAGCCGTTGCTGATGATGCGCTGGAGAGGACATGCAGGGCACACCACATGGACTTGGGATGCGGCAGCAGCTCATTGGGAGGCCACAGCATCAAAAAGAACAGCGTCGACCCCATAGCAGCACTGGCTTCAACTGGGTGATTGACAGAATTCTGCAGGCAGAGGCAGATCCAGTCAGATGAGCT
The DNA here is from genome assembly GCF_039654945.1 of Dendrobates tinctorius. Lineage (NCBI taxonomy): Eukaryota > Metazoa > Chordata > Amphibia > Anura > Dendrobatidae > Dendrobates > Dendrobates tinctorius. Next base: position 28,646,475 of record NW_027361825.1, read on the forward strand.
CCAGTAGAGTGGACGAGTCCCCAGCCTCCCGAGATGGTCTTTCGGCTGAGACGTGACCCCCTCATAATCAAGTACCATTCGATTACATAACACCAGTAAGTGATCTTTGTGAAAGTTCACTTAGTAACGTAATCTTCCCCTTCCTTTCTTCCAATATTTTGCTAGGTAAAGATGTGTAAAGCAAAGTCTAAACACAAAGAGTGTGCGCTTTGCAGGACTCTATTGCCTGACTCTTAGCAGAAAATACTTTGCCAGTCTTGTATAGAGCAGACGGTAGCGGAGAAGCCTCCTTGCTTTGCCACTAACCTGAGATCAATCATCAGGACGGAAGTTAGAGATTCCCTTAAGTCCCTTTCCCAGAAAGCGGTTCATAAGGGAAAGAAGAATGAAAGAGCTTGGTCCCCTGAGTCGGGTGTGCATAGTGTCTCAGATAAAAATGACAGCTCCTCCAAATCCTCTTCATCAGCTTCCTCCTTTTCAGACACCAAAACATGTCATTTCTGTTTCCCTGTAGATAAGATAGACAAAATTGTTATAGCAGTTAGAACTATTATGTGGATAGTAAAGTCCAAACTGGAAAGATCAGTTCAGGACATTATTTTCAGAGGCTTGGACCAAAAGAAGCGTAGGTCATTTTCCTTAAAAAAAAGGAATGATACAAAGGGAATGAAAAAAGCCTCAATGTAAAGGCTCCCTTCCCCTTGCATTTAAGAGAAGATATCACTTTGTTGAGCCTTCATCATCAGACTGGGACAAGCCCCAAAATTGAATGCGGCCTCTGTGAGATCATCTCTCCCCTTTGAGGACATGGGAAGTTTAAGACCCACTAAAAAAAAGCAGAGTCGTTCCTTAAATGAGTAAAAGGTATAATCCACCGCACACAACTACTTGATACTTTGCAAAAATCAATAAATTTTTATTCAAAAAGATATCCAGTCTAGACAAAAAAGTGCCACAATTTCAATGACAGTGTATATACATTGGCTTTCCAATAAGCTACCCAACGTTTCGATCCTCCCCGATATTCCTTAAAGGGTACTACAAGATAAGGAAAACAATACATAAAAGTACAGATCATATAATAGAGGCAAAATCAAAGGGGTTACATAAATACAAAAGAATCATATACAAAGAAGAAAAAAGAAACTATAGACTGGCAATGACAAGAGCAAGTATGTACAAACAATGATAATAATAAATCAGGAATCAATACTTGTCAGATACAGGTAGGTATATATATCAAACAAAGAAGAGACAAGAAATAAAAATTAAAAACACAAAACAACGCTATACTTTTGAGAGAACACAGGTTTTGAGAGGGAGAGAGCCAAAGATTGTTACCTTGAAGAGAAGAATGTCGGCAATAAGGTACTGTATATAAGAAAGGTGGTCACCTTTACAGGTACTCCCAGGTATTGTGATGACTATAGATGAGATGCGACTGTATCTGCCTAAGCTTTTGAAAAGAAGTACAAAAATTAATTAATAGGATTGGGTCCCATATGTGAAAAGATGGTGTAACTAAAGTGTTATGTTGCACCTCAGAATTAAATCCAGGATTGTACAGGGGCGGTAGTAGCCGTCATATAGGATTTTTGACCTGAGGAGCCAATAACATGTGGAGGGAAGGTTAATATATACCAGTGTATACAAAGCAAAAAAGGCCAAGGTGTTTGTATATTAAATAATCCGTTGCAGTAGTGTAAGAATTATATTAGACGTTATCTGAGGCAAACCTATAAGAAGGGCAACAACCCATGAGAACCTTCCATTATTAGTGTTTAGACTGACGGTCCATCAATGACAAAGGAATCAATACCTTATAAGTACAGCCAGGACAGAATAGATGGTATTCAGGCCGTTTCTGATAGCAGTCATAAAGAATAAGTGGCAGACGATTAGAGCACCCATCACTGGAGAGAGTCTAATTCCAGAGAGGGAGGTGAGGAGAGTTACTTGGGAGAATGCCGGGGATACGTAAGAGCCTGGGTAGGGGCGGCACAGAGCCGAAAAAGCGGTGCGCGTCGGCCTATTTCAATGCCGCTCGTCTGCTCTGTGCCACACTGGCATCCCCAGGAAAAACAGGGCAAGGCGCTGTAGCACCGCCCCTACCCAGGCTTACTTATCCCCGGCATTCTCCCAGGTAACTCTCCTCACCTCCCTCTCTGGAATTAGATTCTCTCCAGTGATGGGTGTTCTAATAGTCTGCCACTTATTCTTTAGGACTGCTATCAGAAACGGCCTGAATACCATCTATTCTGTCCCGGCTGTACTTATAAGGTATTGATTCCTTTGTCAATGATAGACCGTCAGTCTAAGGCCTCTTTCACACATCAGGTTTTCGCCGTCAGGCGCGATCCGGCGCTTTTGACAGAAACCGGATCCGGCGAAATGCAATGCCGGATCCGGTTTCCCCCCCATTGACTTGCATTTGCGCCGGATCGGGCCGGATGGCCATGCGTTTCATCCGGTTTTCGCCGGATCTGGCAATGTGTCTCAATCCGGCGTCTGGAAAAAACGGCTACTGTAACGTTTTTTGTCTCCGGCGAAAAAGCCGGACACGCCGGATCCGGCACGTCCGGCTTTTTCACACAATGAAAGCCTATGAGCGCCGCAATGCGCCTGATCCGGCGAAAGCCGGATCCGGTGGCCGGATCAGGTTTTTTTGGTCTGAGCATGCTCAGTAGCTCTGCCCACAAGACATATATAAAAGCAAGACAGTGGGACCCACAGCCACACCCAACATGCCACCCAAGAAAGCAACCAAGCGCAGCAGGAGAAGGCAGGAGACCACTGCAGCACCATCAGCACCACCACCACCCCAAATGGAGCAGCAAATGGAACATGCTGAGGAGGGGAGGCCAGCAGCAGATGAGAGACGGTAATTATCAAATCCCCCATTCCTCCAAACTAGGGCTATTGAATATCAAGATATTCATTGGCCCTTTGTTTCTCTTTATTCAACAGCCACCCAATAGATGCAGCAGCAGCAGCAGCAATGGCAGCAGCTGGAACACCACCCACAGCCATGGAGTCTGGCCATCAGGAAAACAGCACATCTTCTTCTGGGAGCCCTCCCTCGCATCGTCAGCGTTTGACGGTAAGTTTTTATTTCCAAAATCCATCATCTCTGTAATATATGTCTATTCATTGTCTTTTATTTCAAAACAGGATTCACAAGATGAAGAGGAGCTCCCAGAAGAAGAAGGAAGGGGTGGACAGACACTTGGAGTGGGCTCACAATTGGTAAGTTTTTTGCATCAAACGCAGAAACACAACATCACACTACACACAACACATAGAAAACAATGTTCTGCAGACCACACACAGCAAACAAATGCCTACATCCAAAGACATAACATTTTTTGTTTTCTTCTCTAGTCTTCCCAATCTGGTGCTCGGCCAAGAGGTCCTCGCAGTGCCTCCCAGGGTCGTCGGCGACAGCAACGCGGCGGTCACCAGCGTGTAAGTATAAATATTTTTGCTTTGTTTTTTTGCACTTTTTATTTCATTTCTTTTGTGGAGGCTAATTATGTTATTTTTGTCTTTTTCTTTAACAGCCTTCACAGCGTGCTCCCGACTCTGACGGTGAGGACGGAGGACTCGATGTGGACCACCTCATCGATCTCGTCAGAGAAAGGGAGCCGCTCTGGAATATGGCTGACCGCCGCCATGCTGACCTTATCGTTACCCGACGACTCTGGGAGGAAATCTGTTCGCTCCTTGTGGGCCGCTGGGAGGACCTCGATGTTCGGGCCCAGATTAAAGAGCGTAAGTATATACAGTACCGGTTGCTTGATGTAAACCAGTGTTTCCCGAACTCCAGTCCTCGTGGTCCCCACGGATCATGTGTTCAGGATTTCTATTTACTATGGAAATCCTGAAAACATGACCCCTGGGGACCATGAGGACTGGAGTTTGTGAAACACTGATGTTGTATACTAACCACTCCTTTCTCGTTTCAGGGAACAGAATTGTGAATCGGTGGCGGTCTGTGAGGGATCGTTTCAAGAAGGAGTTCAATAAAGAGATGCGGGCCCCGAGTGGATCTGGAGGACGCAGGAGCAAGTACAAGTACGCACAAGCCCTGTCGTTCCTCCGGGAAACAATGGTCACTAGAAGGTAAATATTACACACCACATGTGAAAAAAATGTAATTTTTTTTTTCAGCCAGGGCCATACCATGTCAGTATTTTAATTGTTTTTTTTTCTCTTTATTCCACAGCACGGTGAGCAGCACTCGGGAGCCTGCACGATTGGACCCTTCTGAGGCGATCCCTGAGGAGACCGGCACCGAGGGACACTTCGACCGCCCCGGTACATCTGCACCTTCCCAGCCTTCCCACACATTCGACCCATCTGTCCCATCCACCAGCACAGGAGCATCGTGGCCGCCTACATTACATGAAGCTGCTGGTGAGGAGATCGCTTTCCCTTTACCCCACCCTTCTGCCCCTGCCACCTCTAGTCCACCTGCGGGTACTGGGCGGCAGCGGCAGAGGGGTCAGGAAAAGAGTTATGCGCCAGAGTTCTTGCATCTGAATGCATCTTTCCAGAACTGTCTAAAAGTCTTGTCAGAGCAAATCTCCGCAGGCTTTCAGCAGATCAACTCCAGCATTCTGGAGGTGAAGACACTTCTGCAAACCATGCATTCAGAAGCAAGATCTTCGCCAAACCACACCTTTTTCAGGTCTGTTGTGGAGCGCATGGCAACACTATCTCCTACCCAGCAGATGCATGTAATGCATTCGTGCCACGGTGCTCTACAGCAGGTTACCTCCCAACCTCCACCTCCCACCACTGTAGTTCCTCCACCTGCACCCCCTCCAGCCACTTTCCATCCTCCCCCTCCTATTACATCTGCACCCCCTCCAGCCACTTTCCATCCTCCCCCTCCTATTACATCTGCACCCTCTCCAGCCACTTTCCATCCTCCCCCTCCTATTACATACCAGCAACCTCACCAGTACCAGCAACCTTCCCAGTACCAGCAACCTCCCCAGTACCAGACATCTCCCCACTTCCAGCAACCTGCCCCGTACCAAACTCCTTCCCCGTACCAAACTCCTTCCCCATACAACTTTCCATCAACATCATCTGCTCCTACAGTCCCTGCCCAACCCTCCACTTCACCGCCCACCACCTCTTCTGCCTCCCACATGTCCACCCATTCTGTAGCTTTTTCCACACCATCACCTATAACTGTTCCTTCCCCACCACGATCCCAGTCCTCTCTCCACTGTCTCCCATTGTCGAAGTGTCCCGCAGCCCCTCCAGCAGTATTTCCACCCCACACTACACAGATTTATGATGTGTTTTGTAATAAAAATGCCCTGTTGGTTTCAAACCTTTATTAAAAAAGTTTTTTTAACTTTAAAAACAGTTTACAAAAAAAAAATATTTTAAATAAAAGTTAAATTATTGTTTAAACTGGTTGTCTGTCATTTCTTTCTGCGGCGAAATATGTTTAAAAAAAAGGTTAAATACAGGGTATTTAAAAGGTAAAAAGGTATTCAAAACCAGGTATATAACTGTGGGTAAATTTTAGCTTTTTGCCACAGTTGTGTTCCTGGTTGTGTTTGAAGCAAAGTATTTCACCTGAAAAGTTGTGTTTATTGTTGGTGATTTCCTAACAATGTACACAACTTTTGTTAAAAGGTGAAATACTTTGCATAAAACACAACCAGGTACACACCTGTGGCCTAAAGCTAAAAATAGTAAGACCATGACAAGATAGCCAACTTTGGTTGGCAAAGGTATATACTGTTGGTCCAGAAGGTACACAAGTTTTAGGGCACAAATCTTTCACACTCTGTCATCCTGCCAGTGTACTCTGCCTTGAGGTGACATAAAGTATAGTGCAAAATTGTCCCTCATTACTGAAACCGTCACAGAACTTCTAGTGGTAATATTTCCAATGACAACATCCATCTTCGCCAGTAACTTGCTCTTCTCTCCAACCTGCACTTTCTCCTCTACAACCTGTCAAAGAAGGGCTGTAGGAACATGCTATATATAGTTTTCCAGTAGCCAATCCCGTTCGGAAGGCCACAAGGGTCAATTTTAAAAACCAGATCCGGCGTAATCCGTCGAAAAACGGATAGAAAAACGGATGAACCGGATGAGACGGATCCGGTTTTGTCTGTCAAGAACAAGACGGATCCGGCAGAAAACCGGATCCGGCACATCAGGTTTTACTAAACATTTGCCGGATCCGGCATTCCGGCACGACGCCGGATCGCGCCTGACGACGAAAACCTGATGTGTGAAAGTAGCCTAAACACTAGTGTTGAGCGATACCATCCGATATCGTGAAATATCGTATCGGATTGGATCGGACCGATACCCAAAAAGTATCGGGTATCGCCGATTCGGATACCGGAAACCAATGCAAGTCAATGGGACAGAAATATCGGAATTAAAAAACCCTTTCTTTCCTTGTAGGTTAATTCTACATGAAGAAAAACAACTAAGAATAATGTAGAATCTATTGGGGGAGGTGGAGGAGGCATTAAAGGCATAGAGGTTTAGCCCAAACAAATGGAATAGCAGGAATAATTTTTTTCTTTTAAAGACGTTCGGAGTTACAAAGATATTGACTATGTTAACCTTTTATATATTTTGTCAGATATGTATGTTTCACTACTACCATGCTCTTCACCTTCTTTTTTACTTCTCCCACACTTTCTCCTTCATGATCCTCTGCAGCAACATCTTTTTTATCAAATTCTTCACCTTATTCATCTTCTTCTTCTTCACCTTCTTCCTTTTATTCTTTTTTTTACATTCTTCATATTCTTCTTATTCAACTATTATTCTTCTTCATATTCTACTTCTTCATCTTCTTCCTATTCTTCTTCTTCATCATATTCTTATTTGTGACAGGCATTCCTGTAGTTGCTATCTATAAAAGTTTGAAGATTACACCTTCCGTTCTGCCTGTCACAAAAGATTTACAACAGGATTAGTCCGCGTTCAGTTTGGCCTGCAGCAGCAGGCATTTTCCAGGGGTACCATGAGGAGGAACGGACTCACCCCCATACACTGCTTAGTCTTCTTCTGCTTATAATTTAGATAATATCTTTGCTCTGATTTTTAGTCTTATGCTTAATGTTCTTCTACTTTTGGTTCTTCTGCTTTTTGTTCTTCTGCTTCTTGGTCTTCTGTCTCATGTTGTTCTGTATCTTGCTGGTTGTCTTGATGTTCTATGTCCTCTTGGTCATCTTCTTCAGGGTCATCTTTTTGGTCTTCTTCGGGGTGGTCTTCCGGGTCGTCGTCTTCAGGGTCATCGCTTTCGTGGTCGTCGTCTTCTTCGGGGTGGTCTTCAGGGTAGTCGTCTTCAGGGTCATCGTCAGGGAGATCCAGAGAGATAACCAAAAACCATTTCCAAAAGCTTGAACTTGGAAAAATAGTAGAAGGTACAAGAAGGCTGAGGAACTGCCGAGAACCAGCTGACGGTACTGGAATCCGGATGGGTAGCAGAAGGAACAAGAGGCAATGGCACAACCGTGGACCAGCTGACGGTGCTGGAACATGGTTACTAAGCAGGAGATACCTGTGCTAGAAAGCACTACCAAGGACCAGCAGACGTTGCTGGAACTCGGATACCGAGAAGGAGGCACCTCAGCCAAAGGCACTGCCGAGAACCAGCTGACAGTGCTGGAACCTGGATGGGTAGCAGAAGCTGCAAGAGCTAATGGAACAAGCGAGGACCAGCTGATGGTGCTGGAACCCAGAGGGGCAGCAGAAGGAACAAGAGCCAATGGCACAACTGTGGACCAGCAGACGTTGCTGGAACTCGGATACTGAGAAGGAGGCACCTAAGCCAAAGGCACTGCCGAGAGCCAGCTGACGGTACTGGAACCCAGATGGGTAGCAGAAGGTACCCATGAAAAACAAAGTTGCAAGGTCGAGAGCCGGCCGCAGTTACCGAAACCCACAGTCCTTACAGGGGTTGCTTGTCTTATTGGCACTACGGAACCAGCCTTTATTACCAGAACCCGCAGCCCACATAGGACGCACCTAAATTGCAGGCACCATAGACTCGGCTAACCCGACAGGACAACAAATTGGTGCAAAGTGACGTTGACACTACCCGAAAACAGCAGGCGTGCTCGACCCAGGCTGGGCAGGAGGGAGTACCCGTGCCAAAGACGCTGCCGAGAACCAGATGATGGTGCTGGAACACGGTAACTAAGCAGGAGGTACCTGTGATAGAAAGCACTACCAAGGACCAGCAGACGTTGCTGGAACTCAGATACCGATAAGGAGGCACCTAAGCCAAAGGCACTGCCGAGAACCAGCTGACGGTGCTGGAACCTGGATGGGTAGCAGAAGCTGCAAGAGCTAATGGAACTAGCGAGGACCAGCTGATGGTGCTGGAACCCAGAGGGGCAGCAGAAGGAACAAGAGCCAATGGCACAACCGTGGACCAGCTGATGGTACTGGAACCCGGATGGGTAGCAGAAGGTACCCATGAAAAACAAAGTTGCAAGGCCGAGAGCCGGCCACAGTTACCGAAACCTACAGTCCTTACAGGGGGTTCTTGTCTTATTGGCACTACGGAACCAGCCTTTATTACTAGAACCCGCAGCCCACATAGGAAGCACCTAAACTGCAGGCACCATAGACTCGGCTAACCCGACCGCAACACGACAAGACAAAGAATTGGTGGCAAAGTGACGTTGACACTACCCGGAAACAGCAGGCGTGCTGGACCCAGGCTGAGCAGGAGGGAGTACCCGTGCCAAAGACACTGCTGAGAACCTGCTGACAGTGCTGGAACCCGGAGGGGCAGCAGAAGGAACAAGAGCCAATGGGACTACCGAGGACCAGCTGACGGTGCTGGAACATGGTTACTAAGCAGGAGATACCTGTGCTAGAAAGCACTACCAAGGACCCGCAGACGTTGCTGGAACTCGGATACCAAGAAGGAGGCACCTAAGCCAAAGGCACTGCCGAGAACCAGCTGACGGTGCTAGAACCCGGATGGGTAGCAGAAGCTGCAAGAGCTAATGGAAATAGTGAGGACCAGCTGACGGTACTGGAACCCGGAGGGGCAGTAGAAGGAACAAGAGCCAATGGCACAACCGTGGACCAGCTGACGGTGCTGGAACACGGTTACTAAGAAGGAGGTACCTGTGCTAGAAAGCACTACCAAGGACCAGAAGGCGTTGCTGGAACTCAGATACCGAGAAGGAGGCACCTAAGCCAAAGGCACTGCCGAGAACCAGCTGATGGTACTGGAACCCGGATGGGTAGCAGAAGGTACCCATGAAAAACAAAGTTGCAAGGCCGAGAGCCGGCCGCAGTTACCGAAACCTACAGTCCTTACAGGGGGTGCTTGTCTTATTGGCACTACGGAAACAGCCTTTTTTACTAGAACCCGCAGCCCACATAGGAAGCACCTAAACTGCAGGCACCATAGACTCGGCTAACCCGACCGCAACACGACAGGACAACGAATTGGTGGCAAAGTGACGTTGACACTACCCGGAAACAGCAGGCGTGCTGGACCCAGGCTGAGCAAGAGGGAGTACCCGTGCCAAAGACACTGCTGAGAACCTGCTGACAGTGCTGGAACCCGGAGGGGCAGCAGAAGGAACAAGAGCCAATGGGACTACCGAGGACCAGCTGACGGTGCTGGAACACGGTTACTAAGCAGAAGGTACCTGTGCTAGAAAGCACTACCAAGGACCAGCAGACGTTGCTGGAACTCGGATACCAGGAAGGAGGCACCTAAGCCAAAGGCACTGCCGAGAACCAGCTGACGGTGCTGGAACCCGGATGGGTAGCCGAAGCTGCAAGAGCTAATGGAACTAGTGAGGACCAGCTGACGGTACTGGAACCCGGAGGGGCAGTAGAAGGAACAAGAGCCAATGGCACAACCGTGGACCAGCTGACGGTGCTGGAACACGGTTACTAAGCAGGAGGTACCTGTGCTAGAAAGCACTACCAAGGACCAGCAGACGTTGCTGGAACTCGGATACCGAGAAGGAGGCACCTAAGCCAAAGGCACTGCCGAGAACCAGCTGATGGTACTGGAACCCGGATGGGTAGCAGAAGGTACCCATGAAAAACAAAGTTGCAAGGCCGAGAGCCGGCCGCATTTACCGAAACCTACAGTCCTTACAGGGGGTGCTTGTCTTATTGGCACTACGGAAACAGCCTTTATTACTAGAACTCGCAGCCCACATAGGAAGAACCTAAACTGCAGGCACCATAGACTCGGCTAACCCGACCGCAACACGACAGGACAACGAATTGGTGGCAAAGTGACGTTGACACTACCCGGAAACAGCAGGCGTGCTGGACCCAGGCTGAGCAGGAGGGAGTACCCGTGCCAAAGACACTGCTGAGAACCTGCTGACAGTGCTGGAACCCGGAGGGGCAGCAGAAGGAACAAGAGCCAATGGGACTACCGAGGACCAGCTGACGGTGCTGGAACATGGTTACTAAGCAGAAGGTACCTGTGCTAGAAAGCACTACCAAGGACCAGCAGATGTTGCTGGAACTCGGATACCAAGAAGGAGGCACCTAAGCCAAAGGCACTGCCGAGAACCAGCTGACGGTGCTGGAACCCGGATGGGTAGCCGAAGCTGCAAGAGCTAATGGAACTAGTGAGGACCAGCTGACGGTACTGGAACCCGGAGGGGCAGTAGAAGGAACAAGAGCCAATGGCACAACCGTGGACCAGCTGATGGTGCTGGAACCTGGAGGGGCAGCAGAAGGAACAAGAGCCAATGGCACAACTGTGGACCTGCTGACGCTACTGGAACACGGTTACTAAGCAGGAGGTACCTGTGCTAGAAAGCACTACCAAGGACAAGCAGACGTTGCTGGAACTCGGATACCGAGAAGGAGGCACCTCAGCCAAAGGCACTGCCGAAAACCAGCTGACGGTACTGGAACCCGGATGGGTAGCAGAAGTTACCCATGAAAAACAAAGTTGCAAGGCCGCGAGCCGGCCGCAGTTACCGAAACCCACAGTCCTTACAGGAGTTGCTTATCCTATTGGAACTACGGAACCAGCCTTTATTACCAGAACTCGCAGCCCACATAGGAAGCACCTAATCTGCAGGCACCATAGACTTGGCTAACCCGACCGCAACACAACAGGACAACGTATTGGTGGCAAAGTGACGTTGACACTACCCGGAAACAGCAGACGTGCTGGAACCAGGCTGCGCAGGAGGGAGTACCAAAGACACTTCTGAGCAGCAACTGGCGATGTTGGAGCCCAGGGTCTATCTGGGTGTAGGCTGAGGCCTAATTTCATCAAGTTTTATATCTGTTGTAGACTAATACTGATTTTAACCGTGCTCCAATTAGGTCTCATGCTCCACTGTCCCTAGTATTTACCCTGTCCTCCAACATCGCCAGTTGCTGCTCAGAAGTGCCGTCTGCACAATCAACACTTGTTCCTGTGTTACTGGGGCTCATTAGCGTCAGTTCATCCCCTGATGTGTGTCCGGCAATGTCTCCTGCTCTGTCCACATTCCCACTACTAGTAGTGGGAATGTGGACAGAGCAAGAAACATTGCCGGAATCACAACATGAGGGGATCAACTGACGTTACTGAGCCACAGTAACACAGTAACAAGTGTTGATTGTGCAGACGGCACTACTGAGCAGCAACTGGCGGTGTTGGAGGACAGGGTAAATACTAGAGACAGTGGAGCTAGAGGCCTAATTGGAGCACGGTTAAAAATCAGTAGTAGTGTGAATGTGGAGGCAGCAGTAGACCTTGCCGGACACACAGCAGGAGAGCAGCTGGCATTGCTGAACCCCACTAACACTGGAGCATGTGTTTTTCTCTGTGCAGACGGCACTTCCGAGCAACAACAGGCGATGTTGGAGCCCAGGGTCAATCATAGAGCAGGCTAAGGCCTAATTGCAGCAAGTTTTATATGTGATGTAGTTTGAATGTGGACAGAGCAGGAGACATTGCCGGACACACAGCAGGGGAGCAGCTGGCATTACTGAACCCCACTAACACTGGAGCATGTGTTTTTCTCTGTGCAGACGACACTTTCAAGCAACAACTGGCGATGTTGGAGCCCAGGGTCAATCATGGAGCAGGCTGAGGCCTAATTGCAGCAAGTTTTATATGTGATGTAGTTTGAATGTGGAGGCAGCTGGAGACTTTGCCGGACGCACAGCAGGGGAGCAGCTGGCATTACTGAACCCCACTAACACTGGAGCATGTGTTTTCCATGTGCAGACGGCACTTCTGAGCAACAACTGGCGATGTTGGAGCCCAGGATCAATCATGGAGCAGGCTGAGGCCTAATTGCAGCAAGTTTTATATGTGATGTAGTTTGAATGTGGAGGCAGCAGGAAACATTGCCGGACACACAGCAGGGGAGCAGCTGGCATTACTGAACCCCACTAACACTGGAGCATGTGTTTTTCTCTGTGCAGACGGCACTTCCGAGCAACAACTAGTGATGTTGGAGCCCAGGGTCAATCATGGAGCAGGCTGAGGCCTAATTGCAGCAAGTTTTATATGTGATGTAGTTTGAATGTGAAGGCAGCAGGAGACATTGCCAGACACACAGCAGGGGAGCAGCTGGCATTACTGAACCCCACTAACACTGGAGCATGTGTTTTTCTCTGTGCAGACGACACTTCCAAGCAACAACTGGCGATGTTGGAGCCCTGGGTCAATCATGGAGCAGGCTGAGGCCTAATTGCAGCAAGTTTTATATGTGATGTAGTTTGAATGTGGAGGCAGCAGGAGACATTGCCAGACACAGAGCAGGGGAGCAGCTGGCATTACTGAACCCTACTATCACTGAAGCATGTGTTTTTCTCTGTGCAGACGGCACTTCCGAGCAACAACTGGCGATGTTGGAGCCCAGGGTCAATCATGAAGCAGGCTGAGGCCTAATTGCAGCAAGTTTTATATGTGATGTTGTTTGAATGTGGAGGCAGCAGGAGACATTGCCAGACACACAGCAGGGGAGCAGCTGGCATTACTGATCCCCACTAACACTGGAGCATGTCTTTTTCTCTGTGCAGACGGCACTTCCGAGCAACAACTGGCGATGTTGGAGCCCAGGGTCAATCGTGGAGCAGGCTGAGGCCTAATTGCAGCAAGTTTTATATGTGATGTAGTTTGAATGTGGAGGCAGCAGGAGACATTGCCGGACACACAGCAGGGGAGCAGCTGGCATTACTGAACCCCACTAACACTGGAGCATGTGTTTTTCTCTGTGCAGACGGCACTTCCGAGCAACAACTGGCGATGTTGGAGCCCAGGGTCAACCATGGAGCAGGCTGAGGCCTAATTGCAGCAAGTTTTGTATGTGATGTAGTTTGAATGTGGAGGCAGCAGGAGACATTGCCGGACACACAGCAGGGGAGCTGCAGGCGTTACTGAACCCCACTAACACTGGAGCATGTGTTTTTCTCTGTGCAGACTGCACTTCTGAGCAGCATCTGGCATAGTTGGAGCCCAGGGTCAATCATGGAGCAGGCTGAGGCCTAATTGCAGCAAGTTTTATATGTGATGTAGTTTGAATGTGGAGGCAGCAGGAGACATTGCCGGACACACAGCAGGGGAGCAGCTGGCGCTGCTGAACCCCACTAACACAGGAGCTAGTGTTTTTCTCTGTGCAGACGGCACTTCTGAGCAACAACTGGCAGTGTTGGAGCCCAGGATCAATCATGGAGTACGCTGAGGCCTACTTGGAGCAAGTGTAAAATCTGTTGTAGTTTGAATGTGGAGGGAGCAGAAGATATTGCCGGACACACCGCAGGAGAGCAGCTGGTGCTACTGAACCCCACTAACACAGGAGCTAGTGTTTTTCTCTGTGCAGACGGCACTTCTGAGCAACAACTGTCGGTGTTGGAGCCCAGGGTCTATCATGGAGTATGCTGAGTCCTGCTTGGAGCAAGTTTAATATCTGATGTAGTTTGAATGTGGAGGCAGCAGGAGACTTTGCCGGACACACAGCAGGGGAGCAGCTGGCGTTACTGAACCCCACAAACACAGGAGCTAGTGTTTTTCTCTGTGCAGACAGCACTTCTGAGCAACAACTGGTGGTGTGGGAGCCCAGGGTCAATCATGGAGTACGCTGAGGCCTACTTGGTGCAAGTTTAAAATCTGATGTAGTTTGAATGTGGAGGCAGCAGGAGACTTAGCCGGACACACAGCAGGGGAGCAGCTGGCGTTACTGAACCCCACTAACACAGGAGCTAGTGTTTTTCTCTGGGCAGATGGCACTTCTGAGCAACAACTGGTGGTGTTGGAGCCAAGGGTCAATCATGGAGTACGCTGAGGCCTACTTGGAGCAAGTTTAATATCTAATGCAGTTTGAATGTGGAGGCAGCAGGAGACTTTGCCGGACACACAGCAGGGAAGCAGCTGGCGTTACTGAACCCCACTAACACAGGAGCTAGTGTTTTTCTCTGAGCAGATGGCACTTCTGAGCAACAACTGGAGGGGTTGAAGCCCAGGATCAGTCATGGAGTACGCTGAGGCCTACTTGGAGCAAGTGTAAAATCTGATGTAGTTTGAATGTGGAGGGAGCAGGAGATATTGTCGTACACACAGCAGGGGAGCAGCTGGCGTTACTGAACCCCACTAACACAGGAGCTAGTATTTTTTTCTGTGCAGATGGCACTCCTGAGCAACAACTGGTGGTGTTGGAGCCCAGGATCAATCATGGTGTAGGCTGAGGCCTACTTGGAGCAATTTTAAAATCTGATGTAGTGTGATTTTGGAGGGAGCATGAGATATTGCCGGACACACAGCAGGGAAGCAGCTGACGTTACTGAACCCCACTGACACAGGAGCTAGTGTTTTTTTCTGTGCAGACCGCACTTCTGAGCAACAACTGGCGGTGTTGGAGCCCAGGGATTACAGTTCAGGTGGTAGAAACATGAGCACAACAGCAGACCTGGATACTGTTGTCAACCAATTATTTATTCTGGAAGAGGACTGGCAAATTCCGGCGAGATCCAGGCCTTGTTCATTTTCAGAAAAGTTAGCCGGTGAACGTTATCGGACGAAAATCGCGTGCGACGGTCTGTTAGTACACCTCCTGCGGTGTTATGAGCTCATTTTCTGCTCCACCAGTTGAGAGATCTTCCGTTCTCCCTCTGGTGGTGACAGGAGGTAATGAGGTTGGTTTAAGTGGTAGTGATCTACATCCTGATGAGGAGGATAACGATTGGATCTCTGGAGTATCAGACTGGATATAAGACAGCCGAAGCCCTATCCTGGTGCTGGTGATTCAGTCTGCTTCACAGGTCTTGGACTTCAGCTCTCTTCCAGTCTTCTCAAGTTAAGTTTGTTCTTTTGCTAATGTTCACACTTGCGCTTGTTGGTCAATTCAGTTTCTTGTGTGGTCAGCCTGCCCCTGCTGGGGCTATGCTGAACTTCCACTCCTATTTATCTGTATTTGCCAATTTGCCTTTTTGTCCCTTATTAGATTGGCCTCTTTTTGCTCTGTTTCAGAATATTTCAGAGTGCTGATATAGTGGGAGAAGTCTAGTGACTTCAGGGTTAATTTTGCTATCAGATGTGTCGGACATTATTTTGGTAGGGTTTTTTGGCAGATTGCAGACAGTGGCTTTCCTTTCCTGTCCTTTCTAGTTAGTCGGGCCCCATCGTTTGCTCAGCCTATTTTCCTGCCTTTGTTTGTGTTTTCATCTTGTTTCACTGTCAATACATGTGGGGGGCTGTCTTTTCTTTGGGGTCTGCTTTGGGGCAGTTAGTTTTCCTCTTTTCCTGCTTTAGGCTTATGTAGCTCTCCGGTTGTGACGAGGCGTCTAGGACCATCGTAGGAACGCTCCACGACTGCTGCTAGTTGTGTGGTTAAGATCAGGGATCTGCAATCTGCATAGTTACCAACCTCTCTGGTTTTCTGAGACTTAGCTTGTTGGTTTTTTTTCCTCCTCGGTGACCCATTCATAACAGAATCACCAGCCATACCGCAGATTCTAGGGTACTCAAAAGCAGGAAGGAATTGTAGAGAAAGAAAAAAGAAAAGTGTCAGAATTTTTTTTTTTTTTATGTGTATACTTTTTCCTCTTTTTCTCTGAGGCCGTAGGAGGATTTTTTTTTTCTTAATGGAGATTAAGCAACTGTCTGATCGTGTGGAGCAACTTGCTGCTGAAGTACAGGGAATTTCCACCTACCTTATTCAGTCACATGCTGCTGAACCCAAGATTCCTACTCCTGATGTGTTTTCTGGGGATAGGTCTAAATTTCTGAATTTTAAGAATAATTGTAAATTATTTCTTGCTTTGAAGCCTAACTCATCAGGGAGCTCTGTGCAGCAGGTTAAAATTGTCATCTCCTCGCTGCGCGGCGATCCCCAGGATTGGGCTTTTTCTCTGACACCTGAAAATCCTATTCTGACTAATGTGGATGCATTTTTTCAGGCCTTGGGGTTGTTGTATGATGAACCTAATGCCGTTGATCAAGCTGAGAGAACCCTGTTGGCATTAGACCAGGGTCAGGATCCTGCCGAGTTGTACTGTCAAAAATTACAAAAGTGGGCGGTTCTTACTGCATGGAATGATAGTGCATTGGCAGCTCTCTTTCGGAAAGGTTTGTCAGAGACCGTAAAAGATGTTATGGTGGGATTTCCTGTTCCTTCTGGTCTGGATGGCTCTATGTCATTAGCCATTCAAGTTGATCAGCATTTACGTGAACGTAAAACTACACAGGAGGCGGTGCCACCTTTTGAACAAATGTCTGAACCTATGCAATGTGATGGGGTTTTGTTTAGGGCGCAATGTCGGGAGTTTAGAAGGCGTAATAAGCTGTGCTTTTTCTGTGGAGATGCCTCTCATACTATTTCTGTCTGCCCTAAACAAGAGAAACGTTTTGCACACACATTTGCTGTGGGCAGTGTACAACCTAAGTTCCTTTTGGCAATTACTCTGATCTCCTCCTTGTCCACATTTTCCACTAAGGCTTTTGTGGATTCAGGAGCAGCTCTGAATCTGATGGATTTGGACTTTGCTAAACGTTGTGGTTTGCCCATGACTCCTCTGCAGACGCCTATTCCTTTGAGGGGTATTGATGCCACACCTTTGGCGGAGAATAAACCTCAGTTTTGGACCCAGGTGATAATGCGAGTTGCCCCAGACCACCAAGAAAATTGTAAATTTTTGGTGCTGCATAATTTGCACGATACTATTGTTCTGGGGTTCCCCTGGTTGCAAACTCATAACCCAGTTTTGGATTGGAAATCTGTGTCTGTGGTGAGTTGGGGTTGCCAGTGTGTTCTTAGGGACACTCCTGTTTTCTCCACCTCTCCTCAGTCTCATGATATTCCTGATTATCTGGCTGATTTCCCTGATGTATTTAGTGAGAGTAAGTCTGTGTCTTTGCCTCCTCATAGGAGTTATGACTGTGCAATTGAGTTGATGCCTGGGTGTAAATTTCCCAAGGGTCGGCTTTTCAACTTAACTGTACCCGAACATGATGCTATGCGATCCTATATTAAGGAGTCGTTGGAGAAGGGTCATATTAGACCATCCTCGTCACCTTTAGGCGCTGTTTTTTTTTTTGTGGCCAAGAAAGATGGTTCGTTAAGACCGTATATTGATTATCGTTCTCTTAACAAGATGATGGTTAAATATCAGTACCCGTTACCTCTGATGTCTGATTTATTCTCCAGAGTTAAGAGTGCCTGCCGGTTTACTAAGCTTGAGCTCAGGGGGCGTATAATCTTATTCGCATCAAACACGGGGATGAATGGAAGACGGCGTTTAATACTCCGGAGGGACATTTTGAGTACCTGGTGATGCCTTTTGAGCTCTCTAATGCCCCTTCTGTCTTCCAGTCCTTTATGAATGATATTTTCTGAGACTTTGTGGATAAGTTTTTGATCATCTATCTGGATGATGTTTTGATCTTTTCTAGTGATTGGGATTCCCATGTGGAACACGTCCGGACTGTGTTCCGGATTTTGAGGGAGAATTCCCTGTTTGTTAAGGGATCGAAGTGCCTCTTTGGTGTACAGAGGATTTCATTTTTGGGATTTATCTTGTCTCCATCGACTATTGAAATGGACCCGGCCAAGGTACAGGCCATTTATGATTGGGTTCAGCCTACTTCTTTGAAGGCTCTCCAGAAGTTTTTGGGTTTTTCTAATTTCTATCGTAAATTTATAGGTAATTTTTCTAGTATTGTCAAACTACTGACTGATCTGACCAAGAAGGGAGCTGATGTGCTGAATTGGTCTCCTGAGGCTGTCTCAGCATTTCAGGATCTTAAGCGGAGATTTACTTCAGCTCCAGTTTTACGGCAACCTGATGTCTCACTTCCATTTCAGGTAGAGGTAGATGCTTCTGAGATTGGTGCAGGAGCTGTTTTGTCCCAAAAAGACCCTGTGACTTCTAAGATGAATCCCTGTGCCTTCTTTTCTCAAAAGTTTTCCCCATCTGAACGCAACTATGACGTGGGGAATTGGGAATTGTTGGCAATGAAATGGGCATTTGAGGAGTGGAGACATTGGTTGGAGGGAGCTAGACATCAATTTGTGGTTCTCACCGATCACAAGAATCTGATTTATCTGGAGTCGGCCAAACGCTTGAATCCTAGACAGGCTAGATGGGCCTTGTTTTTCACGCGTTTTAATTTTGTGGTCTCTTTTCTTCCAGGCACTAAGAATGTTAAGGTGGACACCCTTTCTAGGAGTTTCTTTGTTGATTCTGTTAATGTGACCAAGCCTACTACTATCCTAGGTGAGGGGGTAGTTCTTTCTGCCATTTCGCCCGATTTGAGAAGCGCCCTGGAGGAATTTCAGGAGGATAAACCTGAGCGTTGCCCTATGGGAAGATTGTATGTTCCTGACCAGTGGAGAAAGAGAGTGATGTCTGAAGTCCATTGCTCCGCATTGGCTGGTCATCCGGGTATTTTTGGCAACAGAGATTTGGTGAGTCGGTCGTTTTGGTGGCCTGCCTTATCTCATGATGTCAGGAATTTTGTACAGTCCTGTGGGACTTGTTCTCGGTCTAAACCCTGTTCTCGTTCTAGTGGGTTGCTGATGCCCCTGCCGGTGCCCAAGAGGCCATGGACCCATATCTCAATGGATTTTATTTCTGATCTTCCTGTCTCTTAGAGAATGACTGTTATCTGGGTGATTTGTGATAGATTTTCGAAGATGGTCCATCTTGTACCACTCCCAAAGTTGCCATCTTCCGCTGAGTTGGTACCCTTGTTTTTACAACAGGTGGCTCGGTTACACGGCATTCCTCAGAACATTGTGTCCGATAGAGGGGTCTAGTTTGTTTCCAGATTCTGGAAGCCTTTTGTTCAAATCTGGGAATTCAGTTATCCTTCTCCTCCGTGTTTCATCCCCAGACCAGTGGGCAGACTGAGAGAACAAACCAGACCCTGGAGTCTTATTTAAGATGTTTTATATCTGCTGATCAAGATGATTGGGTCTCATTTTTGCCCTTGGCCGAATTTGCGCTGAACAATAGAGCTAGTTCTGCCACTTTGATGTCACCCTTTTTCTGTAATTTTGGGTTTCATCCTCGATTCTCTTCAGGGCACGTGGAATCTTCGCCCTTCCCAGGTGTGGACACTGTGGTTGTGAGATTGCAGTAGATATGGGACCAAGTGGTGGATAAGTTGTCACTCTCTCAGGAAAAGGCCCAGTGTTTTTCCAACCGGCATAGGACCATTGGTCCCCGGTTTAAAGTGGGTGATATGGTTGGCAGTCGTCTAAGAATATTCCTATGAAGGTTGCATCTCCAAAATTTTAGCCCAGATTTATTGGACCTTATAAGATTTTGGAGATTCTTAATCCTGTTTCGTTTCGATTGGCTCTTCCAGTTACGTTCAAAATCCATAACGTATTTCACAAGTCACTGTTGAAGAGGTTTGTTGAGCCAGTAGTTCCTGTGGCGGCACCTCCTGACCCTGTATTGGTTAAAGGCAATGTGGAATATGAGGTAGAGAAAATATTGGATTCTCGTTTGGTTAGACGGAGACTCCAGTATTTTGTCAAATGGAAGGGTTATGGCCAGGAGGATAATTCTTGGGCCTCTGCCTCTGATATTCATGCCAATAAATTGGTTTGTGCTTTTCACCGGGCCCATCCTGATCGGCCTGGTGGCATGGATGAGGGTTCGGTGACCCTTCCTCAAGGGGGGGTACTGTTATGAGCTCATTTTCTGCTCCACCAGTTGAGAGATCTCCTTCCGTTCTCCCTCTGGTGGTGACAGGAGGTAGTGAGGTTGGTTTAAGTGGTAGTGATCTGCCACCTGATGAGGAGGATAACGATTGGATCTCTGGAGTATCAGACTGGATATAAGACAGCCGACACCCTATCCTGGTGCTGGTGATACAGTCTGCTTCTCAGGTCTTGGACTTCAGCTCTCTTCCAGTCTTCTCAAGTTAAGTTTGTTTTTTGCTAATGTTCACACTTGCGCTTGTTGGACAATTCAGTTTCTTGTGTGGTCAGCCTGCCCCTGCTGGGGCTATGCTGAACTTACACTCCTATTTATCTGTATTTGCCAATTTGCCTTTTTGTCCCTTATTAGATTGGCCTCTTTTTGCTCTGTTTCAGAATATTTCAGAGTGCTGATATAGTGGGAGAAGTCTAGTGACTTCAGGGTTAATTTTGCTATCAGACGTGTTGGACATTATTTTGGTAGGGTTTTTTGGCAGTTTGCAGACAGTGGCTTTCCTTTCTTGTCCTTTCTAGTTAGTCGGGCCCCATCGTTTCACCGTCAATACATGTGGGGGGCTGTCTTTTCTTTGGGGTCTGCTCTGGGGCAGTTAGTTTTCCTCTTTTCCTGCTTTAGGCTTATGTAGCTCTCCAGTTGTGACGAGGCGTCTAGGACCATCGTAGGAACGCTTCATGACTGCTGCTAGTTGTGTGGTTAAGATCAGGGATCTGCAATC
This sequence comes from Dendrobates tinctorius, assembly GCF_039654945.1. Taxonomy (NCBI): domain Eukaryota; kingdom Metazoa; phylum Chordata; class Amphibia; order Anura; family Dendrobatidae; genus Dendrobates; species Dendrobates tinctorius. The sequence goes on from NW_027361825.1 coordinate 28,667,356, forward strand.
TGCATAGTTACCAACCTCTCTGGTTTTCTGAGACTTAGCTTGTTGTTTTTCGTTTCCTCCTCGGTGACCCATTCATAACACTGCGGCACTAAAGACGCGTTCTGATAATACACTGACAGCAGGGCAAGCCAGCACCTCCAATGCATATTGGCTGAGCTCTGGCCATGTATCCAGCTTAGAGACCCAAAACTTGAAGGGGGAAGAGCAGTCTGGGAGTACACTGAGAGGGCAAGACATGTAGTCTGTCACCATCTGACGGAAACGTTGCCTCCTGCTGACTGGAGCCGTCTGATGGTGTAGACATTTGTGGAGGGCACACAAAACTTTGCCACATTTGGGCGATACTGGTCTTGCCTTGTGCTGAGGCGCTGCCTCTGCTCCCTCTTTGTACAGAGCTTCCTCCACTGCCTCGACGCACAGAGCTGCTTTGTAAAGCACTAGCAGCACTGCTCTCGGGTGGAATGGAGAACATGATGGAATGCACCAGTGTGTCTTGGTACTCCCGCATTTTACGCTCCCGGTTCAACGGTGTTATGAGGCTTTGTAAGTTGTCCCGGTAGCGAGGATCTAGATGGGTATACACCCAATAATCAGCCGTGTTGAGAATGTGGTCGATGCGGCGGTCGTTTCTCAGGCACTGCAGCATGAAATCAACCATGTGCTGCAGACTCCCAACTGCCCAAGAAATGCTGTCCCCTGCTTGAGGCGTCATCTCTGCCTGCTCTGCATCACCCCACCCTCGCTGTACATACTGACTACTAGAGCATTGTGTACCTCCCTCCTCTGGAGAGATGTCTTCCTCCTCCATTGACTCCTCCTCATCCTCCTCACAAAGTGTCCCCTGCCTAGGCCTTTGTGAGGAACCATGTTGCGCAGACTGTCCAGAAGCAGATGGCATTTGTGACTCCTCATCCTCCTCCTCTTCCAAAACCTCCTCCCTTAGTGCTTGCAGTGTTTTTTGAAGCAGGCAGATAAGGGGGACAGTCATGCTGACTAGTGCATCATCTGCACTCGCTATCCGCGTGGAATCATCGAAGGCATGCAAAACAAGGCAGATGTCCTTCATAGAGGCCCACTCAGTGGTGCTGAAGTGTGACCGGTGCACAGTGCGACTTGTTTGCGCATGATGCAGCTGGTACTCCATTACTGCTGCCGGCTGCTCACACAACCGCTCCAACATGTGTAACGTTGAATTCCACCTGGTGGGTAGGTCACATATGATGCAATGTTCCAGAAGGCGGAATCGGCGCTGCAGAGCTGCAATGCGCGATCATGCCTTGCTGGAACGCCGCAAGTGAGTGCACTCTATGCGGACCTTGTGCAGCAGTGCATCAAGATCCGGATAGTCCCTCAGAAAGCTCTGCACAACCAAGTTGAGCACATGTGCCAGACAGGGGATGTGTGTGAGGTTGCCTAGGCCCAGAGCTGCCACCAGATTTCGGCCATTGTCACACACTACCAAGCTTGGCTGGAGATTCGCTGGCACAAACCACATGTCGCACTCCTGCTTGATGGCATTCCAGAGCTCCTGCGCTGTGTGGCTTTGATTCCACAAAGAAATTAATTTCAGTACGGCCTGTTGACGTTTGGCCACGGCTGTGCTCATATCGGTCATAACAGGCTCCTGCAGCGCTGATTCTGAAGAACTGGAGTATGAGGAGGAGTCAATGTGTACAGACTGGATTCCTGCAATCCTTGGAGTTGGCAGAACACGAACAGCGCCACTCTCAAGATCTGTACCCAGCTCCAAAACATTGACCCAATGGGCAGTGAGGGAAAGGTATCGTCCCTGTCCATGGTTACTGGTCCACGCATCGGTGGTCAGGTGGACCTTGCTACTGATGGCGTTTAGTAGCGCATGTTTAATTTTTCCCTCCACATGCTTTTGCAGGGCAGGGATGGCTTGCCTGCTGAAACAAAAGCGGCTGGGCACGGTGTATTGTGGGATTGCCAATGCCATGAATTTACAGAAGGTGTCAGTCTCCACCAGCCTGAATGAGAGCATTTAAAGGGCCAGTAGTTTGGCAATGCCAGCATTCAGAGCCTGTGCTCGGGGATGGTTTGCCGAGTATGGGCACCTTTTCTCCCATGCCTGTGCTACCGATGGCTGTAGAGTGGCCTGGGAGTGTGAGGATGACAGGGAACGTGGTGCTGTGGGTGGAATGTCACTGGGTCTCTGGACAACAGTGCCAGAGGTTCTTCCATGGCGATCCTGTGAAGAAGCCGAACCAGCTGTGTGTGAGCTGGAGGAAGAGGCTACAACACGAGCTGAAGAGGTGGTAGGTGGTGCTGTAGGTTGGCCTTCGTCTTCAGTGTGTCTTTGTAACTCCACCATGTGCTTGATCCGCACATGTTTCCACATACTTGTGGTACTGAGGTTGCTGACACTTTTCCCTCTTTTGACTTTCTGATGACACAGCTTACATTTGAAAAAGCAAATGTCATCTACAACTGTGTCAATAAAAGACCATGCACTGCAAGTCCTGGGAGCGCCTGTTTTGGCTTTTGGAAGAGGAATGCTCTTAACGGGTGCCGAAGTGGAGGCTACAGGCAACCAAGTCTGCCCCCTCCCTCTCCCTCCTGTTTTGGCTGTTTGGGGAATCTCTTCCTCAGAGCTGCTCCCACCACCTTCCTGTTCCTCACGCCATGATGGGTCAAGGGCCTCATCATGTACACTCCCCTCTTCAAACAACTGCTTCTCGGCAGCACCGTACGCACCAGAAAGTGGCACCTGAGTCTCATCATCTGATGCGTACTGAGGTGTGCTGACCATAGGCACTGACCCACCCGCCTCTTTAGATTCAGAGGGACAAAGCAGTTGCGCATCACTGCATACTCCCTCTTCTTCACATTCTAGAATGCTGCTTGGCTGGCCCCGTCTTTCCAAGCCAACAGATTCAGAGAACAGAAGTATAGAATGTGATGGCTCCTGTACAGGGCTCTCTGACTGCCTGGGCAATTTGGCAGGTGGTGAAGAGACAGATGGTTGCTCTTCAGTGCTCTGGCCCTGAGAGGATGTGGAAGTCATTGAAGTCGATGCGTTAGCTGCCATCCATCCGACAATGGCTTCAATTTGTTTGTCCCGCAGCAGTGGGGTATGGCGAGGTCCTACATACTACATACATACTTCATATATACTACATTCATACAACATACATATATACTACATACATACTACATATATACTACATTCATACAACATACATACATACTACATAATACATACATACTACATATATACTACATTCACACAACATACATACTACATACTATATACATACTACATATATACTACATTCATACAACATACATACATACATACTACATACATACTACATATATACTACATTCATACAACATGAATATGTATGTAGTATGTAGTATGTATGTTTTTTGTTTTGTTTTGTTTTTTACATTCAACACATTAGCCGGATGATGGGACTACTACTGTCCCATCATTGGCTAATGTGTCAATCACTGTCATTGTAGCAAGCATAGCCCAATGGGACTTGTAGTCCTATCGGACGATGCATGCACACACAACCCCCGGCAGGCGGCACAGAGCCCCGGCAGCCCGCACAGACCCCCGGCAGGCCCGTACAGACCCCCGACAGCCCGCACAGACCCCCGGCAGGCCCGCACAGACCCCCGGCAGCCCGCACAGACCCCCGGCAGGCCCGTACAGACCCCCGGCAGGTCCGTACAGGCCCCCGGCAGCCCGCACAGACCCCAGGCAGGCCCGTACAGACCCCCGGCAGGCTCGTACAGACCCCCGGCAGGCCGCACAGACCCCCGGCAGGCCCACACAGACCCCCGGCAGCCCGCACAGACCCCCGGCAGCCCGCACAGACCCCCAGCAAGCCCGCACAGACCGCACATCATGATGCACACAGAACGCGCATCATGATGACATCATTTCAGCAGCCAATCACAGCCACAACACTGGCTCATTGCATTATGGGAACTTCCAATTCTGGTATCCGATATTGTAAAAATATCGGTACTCGGTATCGGAATTCCGATACAGCGAATATCGGCCGATACCCAATATTTGCAGTATCGGAATGCTCAACACTACTTATAAGGTATTGATTCCTTTGTCATTGATGGACCGTCAGTCTAAACACTAATAATGGAAGGTTCTAATGGGTTGTTGCCCTTCTTATAGGTTTGCCTCAGATAACGTCTAATATAATTCTTACACTACTGCAACGGATTATTTAAGGTACAAACACCTAGGTCTTTTTTGCTTTGTATACACTGGAGGAATCCTCTTTGAATATTTACCTTCCCTCCACATGTTATTGGCTCCTCAGGTCAAAAATCCTATATGACGGCTACTACCGCCCCTGTACAATCCTGGATTTAATTCTGAGGTGCAACATAACACTTTAGTTACACCATCTTTTCACATATGGGACCCAATCCTATTAATTAATTTTTGTACTTCTTTTCAAAAGCTTAGGCAGATACAGTCGCATCTCATCTACAGTCATCACAATACCTGGGAGTACCTGTAAAGGTGACCACCTTTCTTATATACAGTGCCTTATGCCGACATTCTTCTCTTCAAGGTAAACAATTTTTGGGTCTCTCTCCCTCTCAAACCTGTGTTCTCTCAAAAGTATAGTGTTGTTTTGTGTTTTTAATTTTTATTTCTTGTCTCTTCTTTGTTTGATATATATACTTACCTGTATCTGACAAGTATTGATTCTTGGTTTATTATTATCATTGTTTGTACATATTTGCTCTTGTCATTGCGAGTCTACAGTTTCTTTTTTCTTTTTTCTTCTTTGTATATGATTCTTTTGTATTTATGTAACCCCTTTGATTTTGCCTCTATTATATGATCTGTATTTTTATGTATTGTCTTCCTTATCTTGTAGTACCCCTTGAGTAAGATCCGGGAGGATCGAAACGTTGGGTAGCTTATTGGAAAACCAATGTATATACACTGTCATTGAAATTGTGGCACTTTTTCGTCTAGACTGGATATCTTTTTGAATAAAAATTTATTGATTTTTGCAAAGTATCAAGTAGTTGTTTGCGGTGGATTATACCTTTTACTTATATTCGGGGCCTATCCGGTCCAATCCACCAGCACCTCACCCTTTGTATGACCAGAGTGCACACCATCCTTCTTCTTTGACCTTCCTTAAATGGACAATGGAGACATCATTGGGAGCTCTAAAAACAGCAGTGGCTGTTACATGTACAGCAAGGTCCTTAACTGACTGGCTGGACTGTCTGTATACCCAGTAGAGTGATAAGACATCTAGAGACAATGCCCTGTCCATTGACCCGTTGATGCAAGGGGCTGCAGCCTCTTTGTCAGACGTTTTGGCGGATGCAGTCTGTATAGCAGAGAGATCCGCTGCCCTTTTAAACACAGCCCGGAGAGCCTTATGGTGTCTGTATAACTGTGATCTGGCACAAAATTATTGGGTATCAACATTTATTAGGGTTTCATCTAGACCCAGGCCAATCTTAAAAGAAAGGGTAGTGCCATGCAATTTAAACAAATTCACCTTTCGAGGCTATTGATGTAGCACCTGGGAAAATTATTTCTCTAAAGACAGACCTTCTGGTGGCTTTAACATCTGCCAAAAGGGTCAGTGTCATTCGAGCCTTTTCTAGAATTCCACCTTTCACTCAGTTTCTGGAAGACAGAATTATTTTGGAGCCGATTCATCCTACTTACCTAAAGTGGCATCCAGGTTTCATAGTCGACAAGAGATAATTATTCCTTCCTTTTGCGTTAGCCCAAAGAATCAGAAGAAAGAGAAGCTTCATACACTGGATGCTAGAACATGTTTACTAAGGTACCTGTCTGTTAATAATTCCTGGAAAAGGGATAGTTCTTTGTTTGCTCCCTTCCAGGGACAAAGAAAGGGATTTAAAGCTTCAAAACGCACAGTAGCTAGGTAGATTAGGGAATCCATTTCTTTAGCCTATTCTGAAAGTGGCAAAGTAGTTCCAGGAGATCTGTAGGATCACTCTGCAAGAACCGTGACAACCTCCTGGGCGGAAAGATCGGACATCTGAATCGAACAGATCTGTAAGGCAGCAAACTGATCATCTCCTTCCAATTTTTATAAACATTATAGACTAAATATGGGTTCCTCTTCCGACCTCATCTTTGGAAGATGGGTGCTGCAGGCTTTGATCCTTCCTTGAATTCTTACTTTCTCTGTAATTCTCTTGTGGTGATGTCATGTGTAATTGATAAAGTCTTAGTTACTTACCAATAACAGGATTTTTTGAATGAATGGCAGGACCCTTATATTACCTCCCATCACATGTGGATGAGCACTTCTTTCACTAGAGTATACGTTCACATTTAGGGTTGTGATTGGTGATATGGGTTAAATTCGTATTTATTTGCAATAACCATTGTTGGTCCTCTAGTACCCTGTATGCACACTGACCATGCAAGACTCCATTGTTGAACAAAAAGCATGTTCAAGCACATTTAATATTTAGACAAGCCTATATAATACTGGAAGAATATAGTCTGATCAGATGAGTCCAAAATTTAACTCTTTAGATGCTATAATACATATCATGTGTGAAGGCCAAAAGGCACTGCATATCACCCCAAAGCACCATACCAACAGTGAAGTTTGGGGGTGGGAATATCATGGTGTGGGAATATCATGCCATGCCACATTAATGCCGTATTGGATGCAAAAGGAGCCCCGACCAAGTATTGAGTGCATTTACTGAAATACATTTCATTAGGCCAACATTTCGGATTTTAAAATCATTTTTTCCAGCTGGTGTTATAAAGTATTCTAATTTACTAAGATAATGACTTTTGTTTTTGTTTTTCATTGGCTGTAAGCCATAATCATCAACATTAACAGAAAAAAAGCACTTGAAATAGAGCACTCTGTTTGTAATGACTCTATGTAATATATGAGTTTCACTTTTTTGTATTGAAGAACTGAAGTAAATGAACTTTTTGATGATATTCTAATTTTTAACATATACATATATATACAGTATATACATATGTTTGTGTATATACAGTATAATATGTGTGTGTGTGTGTGTGTGTGTGTGTGTGTGTGTGTGTGTGTGTGTATATATATACTCCCAACTACAGAACAACAGCACAAAGGCAGCAACTCCACCTATAGCAGAGACTGAACAATACTGGAGGGACATATGGGAGAAGGAAAAAACACACAACACCAGTGCAATGTGGCTGCAAGATCTGAGAAAGAAACACAGCAACCACCTAGAGCAAGAACCAGTCACCATTACAGAGGCAGACATCCAATATCGGGTCAAGAACATGAAGAGCTGGACAGCACCTGGCCCAGACATGATCCACACCTACTGGCTAAAGAAATTAACAGCGGTACATGAACGCATGGCAAATCAGATGAACTAACTGCTACAAGAAGGCCACCATCCAGCTTGGCTAGCACAAGGTAGAACAGTGTTGATCTTGAAGGATCCTCATAAAGGAACAGTTCCATCCAACTACTGCTCAATAACCTGCCTTACAACAACATGGAAACTCCTTTCAGGCATCATAGCCACCAAGCTACGGAACCATATGAACCAGTACATGAATCCAGCTCAGAAAGGCATCGGGAACCGACACCAGAGGCTCTAAGCACCAGCTCCTTGTAGATAAAGCAGTCGCTCAAGACTCAAGATCCAGACAGACCAATCTCAGCACAGCCTGGATTGACTACAGGAAAGCCTATGACTTAATGCCACACACATGGATCTGTGAATGTTTGGCTCTCTACAATGTCAACAGGAAAATAAGAACCTTCCTCAGAAACTCAATGGGGCTATGGAGAACAACATTGGAAGTCAACTAGCACAAGTGACAATCAAATGCGGCATATACCAAAGTGATGCACTGTCCCCACTGCTGTTCTGCATAGGCTTGGACCCCCTCAGTCAGATAATTACAGAGTCTGGCTATGGATACAAGTTCAAGGGGGAAGCACCATGAGCCACCTCCTCTACATGAAGGATATCAAGCTGTATACGAAAAACGAACGAGACATTGATTCACTGATCCACCTGACAGGGATCTACAGTGAAGACATCGGGATGTCCTTCGGACTGGAGAAGTGCGGCCGGTTGGTAATAAAGAGAGGCAAGGTAGTCAAGACTGATGGAGTGGAATTACCAGCAGGGCATATAGCAGATGTACAGACATGCTACAAGTAAATCTGTGACATCAATACACATGCCCTGCCAGTTATCAGATACCCTGCTGGCATAGTGTGCTGGTCAAAAGAAGAGATGTAAGCTGCAGATGTGAAGACACGAAAGCTCCTGACAATGCATGGAGTTCTCCATCCTAAGTCTAGCACCCAAAGATTGTATAACAACAGAAAGGAGGGTGGTTGAGGCTTGTTAAGCATCCAAGCCACCATCATGAATGAAACAGGGAGCATCCAGGAATACATCAGAAGAATGGCGCCAGAAGATGAGATGCTGAGAGAAAGCCTAAGGCAACAACAACAACAGATCTGGATGGAAGAACAGGAACATGAAGCACCATGGCAAGACAAGCTGCTACATTTGATGTACCACTGACAGATAATGGAAGTGGCTGACATGGAGAAATCCTACCAATGGCTGGAGAAAGCTGGACTCCGAGACAGCACAGAGGCACTAATCATAGTGGCACAAGAACAAGCACTAAGAACCAGATCCATAGAAGCAGGAATCTACCACACAGGACAAGACCCAAGGTGCAGACTATGCAAAGAAACCTCAGAAACAGTCCAACACATAGTGGGAGGATGCAAAATGCAAGCAGGAACAGCGTATACTGAACACCACAACCAAGTAGCGGGAATTGTATACAGGAACATCTGTGCGGCATATGGGCTAAGCCCCCCTAAGCCCAAGTGAGAGACCCCAGAAAAAGTGGTGGAAAATGAAAGGGCTAAAATTCTGTGGGACTTCAAGATCCAGACAGATAAGCAGATTTTGGCTAACCAACCAGACATTGTCATAGTAGACAAGGATCAGAAGATAGCAATGATAATAGATGTGGCAGTGCCAAGTGACAGTAACATCAGAAAGAAGGAATAGGAGAAGCTGGAGAAATGCCAAGGCCTCAAAGGAGAACTGGAGATGATGTGGAAGGTGAAGGCAATAGTGATTCCAGTGGTGATAGCAGCACTTGGAACAATGACCCCTAAATTGGAAGAATGAATACAACAGATCCCAGGAGCAACATTTGAGCTCTCTGTTCAGAAAAGCGCAATACTGATGTCATGATCTCAGTGCGGGTTTGACTCGCACACGTGGGGTTAATGTCTGGAACCAGTGCTGATGACTGGCATTTCTGGGGTTAAAGGTTGTGATCCCGGGACAGGCTTACCTGCACACCTTGGGCTATGATTGTGGCCTCTCCCTGGTTCATAGGTCCTGTGCAAGCTTGCTCATTTTCAGTGTCCGCAGGTCCCGTGCCTCTTTACTTTCCAGCGCTGACTGGTCCCTGACACTATTAGCTTGAAGCACGCATTGTCACCGCTACTGCCCACTCCACAGGTATCTTTTAGCACTGCTTCTGTACTCAGGACACGCGCACTGGCTCTATGAGCAAGTGTAGTGCGGTGTCTCTGACATTATAACTGAACGTTTCAGTTTTTGGTTTTTTTCTCTGAAGGAAAAAAAAAGTGTGTGTTATCCTCATGGATCCCATACAAGCCTTGTCTGATCAGGTCAAGCACCTGACCCAAATGTTCCATAAGCTCAATGTGGAACAACGCACGATGGCCCAGACCCAGCAACAGTTGATGGTTACTGTGCAGGGGGCTGTCAATGCAGGGGCTTCTAGTTCTGGGGGTAGGGATGTGTCATTAGCGTCCCCCGAATCTCCGGTCAAATTACCAGACCTTTTCTCAGGGGATAAAAAGGAGTTCAGGTCTTTCAGAGAAGGATGCAAGCTTTTTTTTTCTCTAAGGCCCCGCTCCTCCGGGGATGAGTTCCAGAGAGTGGGGGTCATTATTTCCCTACTTCGGGGGGCTCCGCAAGCATGGGCTTTCTCTCTGTCTTCCTCTGCTCCTGAACGTATGTCAGTGAACGCATTCTTTGAGGCCCTCGGGCACATTTATGATGAACCTGACCGAGTGCGATTGGCAGAGGACATGTTGATGAGTGTCTGTCAGGGGAAACACTCAGCTGAGTCGTTTTGTTCTGAGTTCCGCCGCTGGGTGGCAGAGTTCTCTTGGAGCGACGCCGCACTCCGAGGACTCTTTCGCAGAGGCTTGTCCGAGCGGCTGCAGGATGCCTTGGCGTTACATCCCCCACCTAACTCTCTCGAGCACGCCATGACCCAGGCTGTCCAGATGGACCACAGGCTGCGGGCCAGAGGGGTGATGCAGGTGGATACTCCATTATTCCCCAGTGGAAAAGAGACTGCCCCGAGCCCATGGATGTAGGCGCCCTCTCCCTGAAGGATACGGAGAGGAAGAGCCGGAAGGACAAACAGTTATGCTTTTACTGCGGTAAAACGGGACATTGGAAAAGGGAGTGCCCGAATTGCCCGTCTTCAAACCCAGTCGGCGGGAAACGACTAGGTCTGGGTAGCCAACGGGGAGGCTGCTCAGACCCTCAGGTACCATTTTCCTCATTTTCTAAAGTAGTACTGCCTGTGGAACTGTTTGTGGATGGTAGTTCTTTTTCCTCTACAGCCTTCGTGGACTGCGGATCATCTATTAATCTTATTGACTCCCAATTGGTCACACACTGCAAGATAGGGACAGTTAGGCTCAAGGTTCCGATCAAGGTGATGGCCATTGACTCATCTCCCCTCACTAAGGAGGGAATTCGCTTTACGTCTGATGTGTTTTCGCTCAGAGTGGGCGCTACTCATGTGGAAAACATAAGTTGTTTTGTGCTGGACAATCTACCTGCAGGGTTGGTGTTGGGCATGCCCTGGTTACAACGCCATAACCCAGTTATTAACTGGAAAACGGGGGAGATTGTTCAATGGGGGTTTAATGATTTTGAGTTATGTGATAAATCCGCACTGCTGGTTGAACCTGTTAAATCTGTGTCTGTATCATCTGTCGAGCTGGAAGGTATTCCGGAATGCCTGAAGGACTTCGAAGATGTATTCTCCGAAAGCGAGGCCGAGACGTTACCGCCACATAGACCCTTTGACTGCGCTATTGAGATGGTCCCGGGGGCTAAATTACCCAAAGCCTGTCTGTTTAATTTGTCCGGTCCTGAGCGCTTGGCTATGAAGGAGTACATTACTGAAAGTCTGCGCAAAGGACACATACGTCCTTCAGTCTCACCTGTGGCAGCAGGTTTCTTTTTTGTAAAGAAAAAAGATGGCGGGTTACGTCCCTGTCTCGACTTCCGGGAGCTTAATCAAATTACTGTACGGAATTCCGTTGATTCCCGATTTATGTAACCAACTATCAGGGGCAAAGTGGTTTTCTAAACTGGACCTTCGGGGGGCATATAATTTGATAAGGGTCCGAGAGGGGGATGAATGGAAAACCGCGTTCCTCACGACCGAGGGACTATTTGAAAATTTAGTCATGCCGTTTGGTCTTACCAACGCCCCTGCCATATTTCAGAATTTCATCAACGTGGTATTCTCGATCTCATTGGTCGTTTTGTCGTTATCTACTTAGATGATATTTTGATATACTCCTCCGACAAGCATTCTCATTTGGAACATGTAGGAACTGTGCTCCAAAGGCTTAGAGAAAATCATTTGTATGCCAAATTGGAGAAATGTGTATTCTGTGTACAAGAGTTGTCCTTTTTGGGGTTAATTGTATCCGGTGAGGGTTTTCGCACGGACCCCAAGAAGGTGCAGGCCATTGCGGATTGGGTGCAACCCCGAGATCTTAAGGGTCTTCAGTGCTTCTTGGGGTTCGCCAATTATTACCGCAAATTTATCCGGGGGTTTTCGCAAGTGGTCAAACCTCTCACGGATCTAACATGCAAAGGTGCGGATGTGAGAAATTGGTCCTCGCTCGCAAAAGAGGCCTTTGCAACGCTGAAAAAATGTTTTATGTCTGCTCCTGTGTTAGTGCAGCCAGATCTGTGCAAACCATTTGTCGTGGAAGTGGACGCCTCTGAGGTGGGGGTGGGGGCGGCGTTGTCCCAAGGGCCTGCCACTCTAACCAACCTCAGGCCATGAGCTTTCTTTTCCAAGAAGTTCTCTGCTGCGGAAAGAAATTGCGACGTAGGCAATAGAGAGCTTCTTGCGGTCAAATTGGCGTTTGAAGAATGGAGGCACTTTTTGGAGGGGGCCAGTCACCCGGTTACAGTGATCACGGATAGAGTTGAGCGACTTTTGGTTTTTTAGGGTCGCGTTTCGTTTCGTGAAACCCGACTTTTCTAAAAGTCGGGTCGAGCAAGATCGTCCGATTATAGGGAAAAGTCGGGGTCGTCCCGAAACACGAAACCCAATGTAAGTCAATGGGGAATAAAAGTCAGCAGTGAGAGGAGGACAGGAAACACACCTACAGTGCCCATTTGAATGCCAAAAGCATCAATTCTTCTTACTTAAGCTTGTCAACCTTAATTAACTTCATAATACAAGTTACGCACTGAAAAATGGGGGTTATTTGGCTAAAGTTGTGGGGGGGGAGGGCTGGCTGCAGGTTTTCATGTGCCCTGGGCGAAAGAGCGCCCCTTTAACACATACCACAACTCATCATGCTCCGATACGGCAGAGAAATAGCGGTATAGTACAATGAAAAATACCTCACTTTTTACATCTCATGACGAGGCCCATCTATTTCTCCATACAGAATCATTGGTCCCATATAATGTTTGAAACAGTATATGATGAGCTCCACATAATGCTACAGTATATGTTGGTCCCCATGGATGAAGCTCCACTGTCTTATGGGCCCAAATAATGCTCCAAACATAATGGGCCCCATTTCTAATGCTCTAGTGTATAATGGGCCCTGTAAATGCTGCTCCAGTGTCTGATGTCCACCTTTGGAATGTTCCAGTGTATGGTGGGCCCCATCTATCATTCTCCAGAGTATAGTGCTCCCCAAAAATTGCTGTCCCAACATTGAAAACAATCAAATAAGTCTCCTCGCTAGGGAATCCCTGTACTTCTCTGGATTCCTCGTCGTCCCCATCTTCCATCTCACTGCACAGTATTTCAACTTTGCAAGTGCTGTGATCCTGGGCAAGCAGGGGGGGCCCACTCGTTGGCGACGGCACTGGCACAGGGCCCATGATAGTACGGTGGTGTGTCTGATGGCGGGTGGGCCGAACCTGCACTTTCATCTGCAGCTTCCTCTTTGTCACCGTGTAAGATGGAACTGTATATGGGAAGGGTAACCTGAGTTTCATCAGGGTCAGATTCAGGTCGTGTAGCGTGCGAGGGGAATGTAGTGGTCTGGGTCAATGTACCAGCAGATTCATCGAGCAGTGGCTGGGCATCAGTGCACTTGTCTCGCCCCCAGGAGTACGGTCGCCACAGTGGCATTACCTTCTTCCTAGGGAGTGTGATGTCATGCTTGGGAGCAACGAAGGATCTCTCTAGCAGGTTAACTGATTGGGCGGCGTTATTCCCACGAGTCATGACCCTCCAAACAGCGTTCATGAAGGCAAAGTGTTTGTTTTACGTGGGCAATATGGTTGCAAAGCTGAACCTTAAAGGAATGTCCAGAAGGGCACCACCAGCAGTGGAGCCTACGGTTAAATTCGACTCCACCTGGGAAACCTCAACCATGCCAGCTACAGAACAGATGCACACATTGCAAGCTTAATTCCGTTAACGAACGAGACTCCGTCATGCCCCGCGGTCCGAGTCCGGCTTACTAGAGGGACACGTGAGGCTCTGGCACATGAGATTGGCTAATAACTGGTGTGTCATGCCCTTACATGTCCGTGGCTGCATGTGCGCTACACTGAAAAGGCCAGCGTTTGTCGCTTACGGGTGCAGATAACCCGCTGAACAACGTTAGTGATGGGGATCACTGATTACAATTATTAACCGCGAACAATGATTTCCCAGTAAGTGCAGGTCAACCGCAGTTCCGGAATTAGGCCTAACCGTCATTCCTGAAAAAATTAAAAACTTACGTGTGCAAACCACAGGTGCTGTAGCTTGCTTAACAGCTCGCCAGCCGTTCTCACGCCCAGTATGGAATACACGTGATTGCACAAAGGTGAGAAAGGGTACCGTATCCCCAGATAACATGTATGGATAGCGTACACATTCAAAATATATGTCTATACATCAGGAGGCAGGCTCAGACGGTGTTAGGCCCAGTATGGATTGCACGTGATTGCACAAAGGTTAGAAAGGGTACCGTATCCCCAGATAACATGTATGGATAGCGTACACATTCAAAATATATGTCTCAGGAGGCAGGCTCAGACGGTGTTAGGCACAGTATGGATTGCACGTGATTGCACAAAGGTTAGAAAGGGTACCGTATCCCCAGATAACATGTATGGATAGCGTACACATTCAAAATATATGTCTCAGGAGGCAGGCTCAGACGGTGTTAGGCCCAGTATGGATTGCACGTGATTGCACAAAGGTTAGAAAGGGTACCGTATCCCCAGATAACATGTATGGAAAGCGTACACATTCAAAATCTATGTCTATACATCAGGAGGCAGGCTCAGATGGTGTTAGGCCCAGTATGGATTGCACGTGATTGCACAAAGGTTAGAAAGGGTACCGTATCCCCAGATAACATGTATGGATAGCGTACACATTCAAAATATATGTCTCAGGAGGCAGGCTCAGACGGTGTCAGGCCAGTATGGATTGCACGTGATTGCACAAAGGTTTGAAAGGGTACCGTTTCCCCGGATAACATGTATGGATAGCGTACACATTCAAAATATATGTCTCAGGAGGCAGGCTCAGACGGTGTCAGGCACAGTATGGATTTGACGGCCCAGATTACACAGCGGAGGAGCAGGGAGAGGTAAAGATTGCAAATGCTGGGGCCCTGCCCAAGCAAGGGGGGCCCACTCGTGGGCGTCGGTACTGGCACTGGGCCCCTCATAGTACAGCGGTGTGTCTGACGGCGGGTGTGCACCACCACCGTCAGAGACACTTGATTGCACTATGAGGGACCCTGTGCCAGTGCCCGCGCCCAAGAGTCGGCCTACCCACCTGTCCAGGGCAACGGCACTCGCACGGTGTCGTGCGCTAGGTGGTGACCCCGGCCATGGGGGGGAGGCAGCACAGTTAGGGAGTTTTAGAAAGTGGCATATGTTGATGTTGGACATTCAGCTGATGCAAAAGGCGAAATAGGTGAAGTCCCAGGAAGAGGTGGACCAAAGCAAGCCATTTTTCTGTCACCCTATGTGTCATCAGGGGAAGGTGGGGCAAAATCCTTGGAAACCCATGCATGGTTCATTTTAATGAAGGTTAGATCATCCACATTTTGGGTTGACAGACGGGTCCTTTTTTCTGTCAGGATTGATCCAGCTGCACTGAAGACTCTTTCCGATAGCACACTTGCAGCTGGGCAAGCGAGCTCCTGTAAGGCATATTGGGCCAATTCAGGCCAGGTGTCCAGTTTAGCGGCCCAATAGTCAAAGGGGAATGACCTGTGTGGGAGAACATCGATATGGGAGGAAAAGTAGTTTGTTACCATAGTTGACAACTGCTGTCTCCTGTCACTTTCCATCGATGCAGTATTACCAGTTGTGTGAGCGGTATTTGAAAAATCAGTCCACAACATTGTCATGAAACCCCTGTCTCCAACGCCACTTCTGCTGTGTGCACCACGAACACCTCTGCCAAGCTGCCCCCGGCCCGTATGGCTCGTGTGAGAACCATCACCGCTGCTGTGTGCTGGGAATGCCTCAAGCAACCGATTTACCAGAGTTGCTTGTTTATTAGCCAATATTAGGTCAAGGTTCTCCTGTGGCATGATGTTTTGTAATTTGCCTTTATAGCGTGGATCCAGGATGCTGGCCAACCAGTAGTCGTCATCGTTCATCATTTTGGCAATGCGGGGGTCCCTTTTTAGGATCTGCAAGGCATAATCTGACATGTGGGCCAATGTTCCCGGTGTCAATGATGCACTGCGAGTGCTGGGTGGAGGAGCACTTTCTGGCAAATCCACATCCCTCCAGTCATGCACAAACCCTGTACCAGACCTTGCCACGCCAACATTTTCACTTGCCCCACGAGATGCATCCTCCTCCCCTAAGTAATCATCCCCACCATCATCCTCCTCCTCCTCTTCTTCCTCCACCTCGTCCCGGAGAGGTTCCTGAGCAGACAATGGCTGAATGTCATCAAGGATTCCCTCCTCCTCTTCCTCCTCATCAACATTGGCTGCAGACGCCTGCTCCTTAAGGTGCGTCAAAGTTTGCATGAGCAGACGCATAAGTGGGATGCTCATGCTTAGGATGGCGTCGTCTGCGCTTACCAGCCGTGTGCATTCCTCAAAACACTGAAGGACTTTACAGAGGTCTTTCAGCTTCGACCACTGCACACCTGTCAACTCCATGTCTGCACTCAAAGTGCCTGGCCGTGTATCCTCCCGCAAATGCATTATGGCCTGCCTCTGCTCGCACAGCCGCTCCACCATGTGCAGGGTGGAGTTCCACCTTGTTGCAATGTCGATAATGAGGCGGTGGTTGGGAAGGTGGAGCAATCGCTGCAGCTTCTGCATACGAACGGAGTGTACAGGCGACCGGCGGATGTGCGCGCACAGTCTTCGCACCTTCTGGAGCAGGGCTGTTAACTCCGGATAATTTTTGAGGAAGCACTGCACCACCAGGTTCAAGGTGTGAGCCAAGCAAGGTATGTGGCTGAGTTTTGAAAGGGCTATGGCTGCCACAAAATTACGGCCGTTATCACTAACTACCTTGCCTGCCTCAAGATGTACACTGCCCAGCCATGACTCAGTTTGTCGCTTCAAGTACTCGGCCAGCACCTCGGCGGTGTGTCTGTCGCCCAAACACATCATCTGCAACACAGCCTGCTGACGCTTTCCACTAGCTGCTCGATAGGGGGACACATCGTGTGCAACAGTGGCAGCTGCAGATGGAGTGCTCATACGACTGCGCTCTGTGGACGAGCTTTCGCTTCTGGAGGAGGAGGAGGAGGAGGAGGAGGGTCGAATGCCTACAGCCAACTGTTTCCTATACCGTGGGCTAGGCAGCACTGTCCCACCACCGCTGTCCCCTGTGGACACTGCATCCACCACATTAACCCAGTGCGCAGTGATGGACACGTAACGGCCCTGGCCATGCCGACTGGACCATGCATCAGTTGTGAGGTGCACCTTTCCGCTCACTGACTGCTTGAGTGCATGGACAATGCGGTCTTTCACATGATGGTGGAGGGCTGGGATGGCTTTGCGAGAGAAGAAGTGGCGACTGGGTAGGTCATAGCGTGGTACTGCATAGGCCATGAGTTCGCGGAAAGCTGCGCTTTCCACCAACCGAAAGGGCATCATCTCAAACGAGATTAGTTTGGCAATGTGGGCGTTCAAACCCAGTGTACGCGGATGAGAGACTGAGTACTTTCTTGACCTACTCATAGTGTCTGGGAGGGTGAGCTGGACTTGAGAGCTGCATATGGTGGAAGTAACGGTGGACAGGGCGGACTGAGAGAGGGTTGATGATGGTGATGGAGTTGGTGTTCTTTCTGATGGCCTAGAAACAGTCTTTCGTTGATATAACAGTGGGATTCCCTGACTGCTGTGGCCTTGCAACGACACCTCAACATTTGCTGCTGTGCTAACCGGTGGGCTTACAGTGGGGGAAACAATGTAGCGTTGCTGACTACCTTCGTTGTGATCAGTTGCACATGTGGCACTTGAGGTTTGGTGTTGTGTCCACGCTTGCAAGTGCATGCTGGTTAAATGTCTAAGCATGCAACTGGTATTCAAATTTTTCAGATTTTTCCCTCGGCTAAAGGTCTTTGCGCACTTCTTACAGATAACCTTGGCCTGATCATGAGGATTTTGTTCAAAAAAGTGCCACACTGCACTCTTCCTACTTTGGCAGACATTTTGCGGCCTAGCACGCTGTGATCTTTTGACCCTCTGGACAAGCTGTCCAGCAACTCTTTTGATGTTTGGAACCTGTCTTTGGAGTGCTACGGGCCTGCCAGATAACAGCTGTTGCGATGTCGATGTCTGCTGTGGATGCTCCTCATCTGAGCTATTGGAAGCAGCACCCTCTTCCCCCAATGGATGCCAATCTGGGTCAACAACTGGGTCATCCATCACCTCCTCTTCTATGTCATGTGCACCTTCCTCTGTGTCACCGTGTATGGTGGTATAGTGTGCGGGAAGGGGCACCTGAGTCTCATCAGGGTCAGAATCTGGCTCTGTACACTGCGAGGACAATGTAGTGCTCTGAGTGAATGTACCAGCAGAATCATCCATCAGCGGCTGTGCATCAGTGCACTCCATGTCAGATTCATCTTGGCCTGGGTAATTCACCATTTGACTTGATAATCCAGGCATGGTATGTGAAAACAGCTCCATGGAGTAATCAGTAGTATGGCCTGCGTCATCCTTCAATCTTGGTTGGGGTGAAGGACACAAGGAAAGGTGTGGTTCATGAACATGAGCCTCCAATGACGACTCAGTGCTTTTACTTTTTACAACTGAAGAAGAGGAGGCGATAGAGCTGGAGGCTGAGTCAGCAATGTAAGACAAAACTTTTTCCTGATGCTCTGGCTTTAAAAGTGGTTTGCCAACTCCTAGAAAACTAAGCGTTCGAGGCCTTATGTAGCCAGACGATGACGCAGGCTCAACACCTCCTGCATTCGGTCCTATTTTGCTCTTGCCACTACCATCAGATCCACCACCAACACCATCATTACCAGCTGCCAACCCCCGCCCAATTCCATGGCCTCTTCCACCAGCCTTCCTCATTTTTGGTAGAAATGTAGACAAAATCCAACAAACTATATAGTAATGTAAAACACGGTACAAGGTGTCTATAGGACAGGGGAGATTTTGAATTTCTGCAGACACTTGTGGACACTGGACACTTTTGGATTGTGTGAGGCCCAATGAATATCTGAGCGCTATGTGACAGGCTCGATGGCACAGCTGTGACCAAAGTGACGAGAGGATAAGGGAGATTTTGAATCTCTGCACACACTTTTGGACACTGGACACTTGTGGATTGTGTGAGGCCCAATGAATATCTGAGCGCTATGTGACAGGCTCGATGGCACAGCTGTGACCAAAGTGACGAGAGGATAAGGGAGATTTTGAATCTCTGCACACACTTTTGGACACTGGACACTTGTGGATTGTGTGAGGCCCAATTAAAATCTGAGCGCTATGTGACAGGCTCGAAGGCACAGCTGTGACCAAAGTGACGAGAGGATAAGGGAGATTTTGAATCTCTGCGCACACTTTTGGACACTGGACACTTGTGGATTGTGTGAGGCCCAATGAATATCTGAGCGCTATGTGACAGGCTCGATGGCACAGCTGTGAACAAAGTGACGAGAGGATAAGGGAGATTTTGAATCTCTGCACACACTTTTGGACACTGGACACTTGTGGATTGTGTGAGGCCCAATGAATATCTGAGCGCTATGTGACAGGCTCGATGGCACAGCTGTGACCAAAGTGACAAGAAGATAAGGGAGATTTTGAATCTCTGCGCACACTTTTGGACACTGGACACTTGTGGATTGTGTGAGGCCCAAAGAATATCTGAGCGCTATGTGACAGGCTCGATGGCACAGCTGTGACCAAAGTGATGAGAGGATAAGGGAGATTTTGAATCTCTGCACACACTTTTGGACACTGGACACTCGTGGATTGTGTGAGGCCCAATGAATATCTGAGCGCTATGTGACAGGCTCGATGGCACAGCTGTGACCAAAGTGACGAGAGGATAAGGGAGATTTTGAATCTCTGCGCACACTTTTGGACACTAGACACTTGTAGATTGTGTGAGGCCCAATGAATATCTGAGCGCTATGTGACAGGCTCGATGGCACAGCTGTGACTAAAGTGACGAGAGGATAAGGGAGATTTTGAATCTCTGCACACACTTTTGGACACTGGACACTCGTGGATTGTGTGAGGCCCAATGAATATCTGAGCGCTATGTGACAGGCTCGATGGCACAGCTGTGACCAAAGTGACGAGAGGATAAGGGAGATTTTGAATCTCTGCGCACACTTTTGGACACTAGACACTTGTGGATTGTGTGAGGCCCAATGAATATCTGAGCGCTATGTGACAGGCTCGATGGCACAGCTGTGACCAAAGTGACGAGAGGATAAGGGAGATTTTGAATCTCTGCACACACTTTTGGACACTGGACACTTGTGGATTGTGTGAGGCCCAATGAATATCTGAGCGCTATGTGACAGGCTCGATGGCACAGCTGTGACCAAAGTGACGAGAGGATAAGGGAGATTTTGAATCTCTGCGCACACTTTTGGACACTGGACACTTGTGGATTGTGTGAGGCCCAATGAATATCTGAGCGCTATGTGACAGGCTCGATGGCACAGCTGTGACCAAAGTGACTACAGGATAAGGGAGATTGGATTGCTTTTAAAAAAGCAGTTTGCGGAGCAGTGGGTAAACAACAATGCCAGCCTGTCAGGAAGCCTTAAAAGGCAGCCCAACAACCAACACCACTGATACACCACTATATAGCCTCCCCTTGCACTGCACACACAGTGACTGGTGTGTTGTGCAGGCCAAATTGCTAGCAGCAGAAGCAGTTTTTTTTTCTTCTCAGCAGGACAAAAAAAAAAAATTGGGATTGCTTTTAAAAAAGCAGTTTGCGGAGCAGTGGGTAAACAGCAATGCCAGCCTGTCAGGAAGCCTTAAAAGGCAGCCCAACAACCAACACCACTGATACACCACAATATAGCCTCCCCTTGCACTGCGCACACAGTGACTTGTGTGTTGTGCAGGCCAAATCGCTAGCAGCAGAAGCAGTTTTTTTGTCTTCTTCCCTGCCTAACGCTCTCCCTACAGAATCAGCAGCAACCTCTCCCTATACTGAGATCGGCAGAAGTAAGATGGCGGTCGGCGTGCACGCCCTTTTATACCCCCTGTGACGCCCACCAAAGCAAGCCAATCACTTGCATGCCCTTCTGAAAGATGGTGGTGACCCCTGCCTATGTCATCACGTTGCCCACAGTGTCCGTGGATCCTGATTGGCTGTAAAAGAGCGCAAAACAAACTTTTGAAATGCGACTTTGGCGCGTAAGTCGCCGACCTCGTGGCCGACCTCATCCTAGGGTCGGGTTTCGTTTCATGAAACCCGACTTTGACAAAAGTCGGCGACTTTTGAAATTTTTCGACCTGTTTCGCTCAACTCTAATTCACGGATCACAAAAATTTGTTGTACATTGAGTCTGCTAAAAGACTAACGCCTAGACAGGCCCGTTGGTCACTTTTTTTTCCCGTTTTCAGTTTACGATTACATTTCGTCCAGGGTCTAAGAATGTCAAGGCTGACGCCTTATCACGCAGTTTTCAGCCGGTGTCGCCCCCTGAGCCACCGTCCTCCATTCTTCACCCTGGGGTTGTGATAGCAGAGGTCTCATCTGAATTCGAACGGGAGATTCAGGGGGCCCAGTCGCAGGCCTCGGCGGCCAAGCCGTAGGGGAAGTTGTTTGTCCCAGAGCAACTTCGCCTGAAACTCTTGCAGGAGTTCCATGAATCCAAGCTGAGTGCTCACCCTGGTATTTCAGCCACACGTCTAGCGGTGGCTAGGATCTTTTGGTGGCCTACCCTTGGTTCGGACATAAAAAAATTCATTGCTGGTTGTGGGGTCTGCGCTCGTTCTAAAAGCTCTCATAGCCGGCCGACAGGGGAGCTGATACCCTTGGCAGTGCCCGAAAGGCCATTGACTCACTTATCCATGGATTTTGTTACCAATCTCCCTCCATCTAAGGGTAATACAGTGGTATGGGTAGATACATGGGCAGAAGTCCAGCGGCGTATATCTAGGTCTCAAGGCAGGTATAAGTTTTTCGCGGACAGGAAACGAACACCTGGTCCCATGTTTCGGGTGGGAGAGAAAGTTTGGCTCTCCACGCGAAACATTAAGTTAAGGATTCCATCAGCCAAGTTGGGACCCAAATTCATTGGCCCGTACAAGATTGTGGAAAAAATCAATCCAGTGGCGTATGGGCTGTGCCTTCCACCCTCTTTCAAGATCCCTAACGTCTTCCACAAATCTCTACTGAAACCTTTTGAAGCAGTCCGGGGAGACTCCGAGTCTGCTGCTCCTCCTGTTTTGGTCGAGGGGCAGGTGGAGTACGAGGTTGGTCATATCATAGATTCCAGGTTGGTACGGCTGTCGGTACAGTACCTGGTTCATTGGAAGGGGTATGGACCGGAGGACAGGTCCTGGGTACCGGCCCGGTTGATGCATGCTGATCGCCTGGTGCGGGCTTTCCATGCTAAGTCCCCGGGCAAGCCTGGGGGTCCAGAGGCCCCACGTTGAGAGGGGGGTACTGTCATGATCTCAGTGCGGGTTTGACTCGTACACGTGGGGTTAATGTCTGGATCCAGTGCTGATGACTGGCATTTCTGGGGTTAAAGGTTGTGATCCCGGTGCAGGCTTACCTGCACACCTGAGGCTATGATTGTGGCCTCTCCCTGGTTCTGGGGGAGGCTTCTTATAGCCTCAGGACGCTCCCATCCCTGTCAGTTATACTCTTGCCCTTGGCATTGTGTGGTGACCCCTGAGTGTGTCTGTGCTGTGTTCTGGTTGCTTGATTCTCCGTGTATGACTCGGTCTGTTCCCTGGATATCGCTTTGGATTCTGCCTGGTACTTCCTATGTCTGTTTGGTTTTGATCTCTGCTTGGCCCTGATTATCCGCTCTGTCTCCTCCCTGGTACTGTACTGTGATCCTGTGTATGACCTTTGGCTTTGTCTGACCTCCCGTCTGTTTATCCCTCCTGTACCTCGTTTGACTGTATTGTACATGACTTCTGTTTTGCCTGAATCTGATTTCTCTGGCTTCTCTGACGCTAAGCCCCGCCCCCTTGCAGCCACATGACGTTCACATGACCATAGGTCCTGTGCAAGCTTGCTCATTTTCAGTGTCCGCAGGTCCCGTGCCTCTTTACTTTCCAGCGCTGACTGGTCCCTGACACTATTAGCTTGAAGCACGCATTGTCACCGCTACTGCCCTGCTCCCCAGGTAACTCTTAGCACTGCTTCTGTACTCAGGACATGCGCACTGGCTCTATGAGCAAGTGTAGTGCGGTGTCTCTGACAACTGAGACCATCTAAGATCCTGCGCAGAACCCTCAAACTCCCAGGCCTCTGGTAGAGGACCTGAGAATGAGAAAGGACAACAAAGACCACACCCATTGAGGGGTGAGAAGGAAGTTTTTTTGGTTACATATACAGGCTCTGGCAAAAATTAAGAGACCACTGCAATATTTTCAGTTTGTCTGATTTTACTCTTTATAGGTATATTTTTGAGTAATATGTAAATTGCTCTTTTATTCCATAAATGGCTGACAACATGTCTTCGAATTTCAAAGCACTAAATTTAGTATTTATTGTCAAAATGAGAAATTATCAAAATAACAAAAAAAGTGCAGTGCTTGCAGACCTCAAATAATGCTAAGAAAACAAGTTGATAATCATTTCGAAGCAACAATACTAATGTTTAACTCAGGAAGAGGTCAGACATCAATATTTTGTGGAATAACCATGATTTTTAATCACAGCTTTCATGCGTCTTGGCATGCTTTCCACCAGTCTTTCACACTGCTTTTGGGTGACCTTATGCAACTCCTGGAACAAAAATTTAAGCAGTTCTTCTTTGTTTGAAGGCTTGTGACTATCCATCTTCCTCTTGATTTTTCGGACTATAAGACGCACCGGACCATAAGACGCACCCCAATTTTCAGTAGGAAAATAGGGGAAAAAAAATAATGTGTCAAATGGGGGTCCGTCTTACAGTCCGAATTCAGCTTACCTGGGAAGGGATCCGGCACAGGTGGAGAAGTAGTCACAGGGGTCATTCATTGGTTCAGGCTCGTGCGGTGGTGGCTCTGTGCTGGAGCAGGTTGGTTGTGCTGGGGCAGCTGCGCTGGGGTAGGGGCAGCTGTGCTGGGGCTGGGGCAGCTGTGCTGAGGCAGGGGCAGCTATGCTGGGGCAGGGGCAGCTGTGCTGAGGCAGGGGCAGCTGTGCTGGGGCAGGGGCAGCAGTGCTGGGGCTGGGGCAGCTGTGCTGAGGCAGGGGCAGCTGTGCTGGGGCAGGGGCAGTTGTGCTGAGGCAGGGGCAGCTGTGCTGGGGCATGGGCAGCAGTGCTGGGGCTGGGGCAGCTGTGCTGAGGCAGGGGCAGCTGTGCTGGGGCAGGAGCAGCTGTGCTGGGGCAGGGGCAGCAGCGCTGGGGCAGCTGTGCTGGGGCTGGGGCAGGTAGGCTCTGCGGTGGTGGCAGCAGGCGGCGCAATGCGGTGCGGTGGTGGCAGCGGGCTGTGCTCCGGTGCAGGGGCGGCGGCTCTGCCGGCATTTCTTCGCAGCCCAGAGGCCTCCACACTTCCCTTGCTGGCCGCCGCCATGTTGCGGTGGCCTCCGGGAGCATGGGCGCCGGAAAGATGGCCGCCGGTCCGGGGACGGCGCATGCGTGGGATCAGATCTCGTCCCGAGATCTCGGGGGATGAGATTCAAATCTCGGCAACGAGATCTCGTCTCCCGAGATCTCGGGACAAGATCTGAAGCTGCGTATGCGCCGTCCCCGGACCGGCGGCCATATTCTCGGCATCCATGCTCCCGGATGCCACCGCAACATGGCGGCAGCCAGCAAGGGAAGTGCGGAGGCCTCCGGGCTGCGAAGAAATGCCGGCGGAGCCGAAGCCCCTGCACTGGAGCGCCGCCCGCTGCCACCACCGCACCGCAGAGCCCCGCCCGCTGCCACCAGCCACCAGGTTAGTACCGTGTATTGCGACCATAAGACGCACCCCCCACTTTCCCCCAAAATTTTGGGGGGAAAAAGTGCGTCTTATGGTCGGAAAAATACGGTACATTCCAGAGGTTTTCAATGGGGTTCAGGTCTGGAGATTGGGCTGACCATGACAAGGATTTGATGTGGTGGTCCTTCATCCACACATTGATTCACCTAGGTGTGTGGCATGGTGCATTGTTTTGCTGGAAAAAACAGTCCTCAGGCTACTTTCACACTTGCGTTTTTTTGCTGTGCGTTTTTTGCGCACTCAAACGCACGAAAAAAATGCATCATGCATTTGTGTGCATTTTTTGCGGGTTTTGGTGCATTTTTTTACAGGAAAACACCCATTAAAGTCTATGGGTGCGCATACGTGCACATTACAATTTAGGGCAAGTCATACGCACAAAAAATGCAACAGGATGCATTTTGTGCGCCCGAGCGCACACTACAAAAAAACGCATGCGTGTACAAACGCACCTATGCGCACCCATGTAAAAGATATGGGGAAAAAACACATGCGTTTTTTTGTGCAAAAAACAGCGCAAGAAAACGCAAGTGTGAAACCAGCCTCAGAGTTGGGGAACATTGCCTGAGCAGAAGGAATCAACTTTTTTCCAGGATAACTTGGTATGAGGCTTGATTCATACGTCCTTTGCAAAAATTAACCTGCCCATTTCCAGCCTTGCTGAAGCATCCCTAGATCATCACCGATCTTCCACCAAATTTCACAGTGGGTGCAAGGCACAGTGACTTGTATGCCTCTCCAGGTCTCCGTCTAACCATTAGATGACCAGGTTTTGGGCAAAGTTGAACATTAGACTCATCAGAGAAGATTACATTACTCCAGTCCTCTACGGTCCAATCCTTATGATCTTTGACAGACTTCAGCCTGGCTCTCCTTTGCTTCTCATTGATGAAAGGCTTTTTTCTAGCTTGACATGACTTGAGCCCTGCCTCTAGGAGCCTGTTACGAACTGTTCTTGCCATGCACTTCACCCCAGCTGCCATTTGCCATTCCTTTGGTAGGTGACTTGATGTCATACTGCGGTTGCTGAGTGACATTCGAAAAAGATGACGGTCATTCCGGTCAGTGGAGAGTCGTTTTCACCCTCTGCTGGTCTGTAGCTTTGTTGTCCCCAGTGTCTGCTGCTTGACCTTGTTGTAATGGACTGCTGTCTAAGAAATGTTAAGGATGGAGGCAACATGTCACTCACTGTATCCCTCTGCTAGTAAAGACAGAATTGAGCCCTTCTTTTCCTCACTCAAGACTTTTCTTTTCAACTCCTTTGGCATGGTTAAAGGTTATTTTTTCATTCCTATTACTTTTGGGATATTACTAGCACTTGTTTTGCCATCCAGCTTGTCGTATTGCAAGAGGATTGTGAACACCACAGCAGGTTTTTTATACTTTCCTTCCTTAAATAAGATTTGGTTCAGGTGATCACATAATCAGAAGCACATTAATTAGAATGAGGTGTACTCTGGTTGGAATTTATCTGACACTGGAATGGAATGGCTATCAGACATGTAGAGAAGCTGATTTTTATAAAACCGTGCAGTGGTCTCTTAATATTTGCCAGAGCTGTATATATTGTGGTGTAGTAACCACTGAGTCCGCTAGGGGGTGCTGTGTGGATGTCCCAGGAGAAAGGATGAATGGCAGAATACGAAATGGCCTTTATGTATCCCAAAGTAGGTGGCTTTGGAATGGAGACTTATGTGTTGTGCAGCAATGATATTGCTGAGGTGTTGATTTAATGTATAAGGGATAAGTCTCCAGGTAACTAGAGAGATGGGTGGGCCTGGTTACCTACAAACCCACCCAGGGGGAGTGTTTAAAGTACTGTTGGAAAGAGTGTGTAAATGCTTGAAGGACCTGTGATGAGGACAGAGTCATGTGACCCGGTGGGCATGGCTATGAACCATATAATGTGGCCAGTGTAGGACACAGGTGGTGAATGCTTGGACCCGGATGGTCCAGTGTGGAAGGTCCCGCTGAGATGGGGCTTCCTGCATGACAGCACTTGTGGACGCTGTGAGTAATGGCTGCAAGTGCCTGAGAGTTCCCTGGAGGGAATGAATGTCTGCAGTATGGAGAAGCAGCCATGAGAGAACCCTGATGGGGTTAGATATAACTGTGAGGCTGAAAAGCCTGTGTATTTGACATTGCTAACAGAGTAAAGCTCTGTCATGGGCGCTATGCCGTTTATATATTGCTAGTTATGGCTTATGATGTTTAATAAACCGCATGGGCTATACTGGTTTATGGAAAACCTGTGCCGGATCTGATTTTGTGTCGGCCAAGCGAGTGATCCCCTACTTAAATGACAGCGCTACCTCACATGTAGTGGAGAATGCGGGCAATATTGTAGCCTTGTTGCTAGGGGCAAAGGAAAAGGACTGCAAAGTTTCGGTTGATAAGGGCAACGGTTTCCGAATGCATATGTTACAGTGCTGGCAAGGCTGAGCCAGGAGGGCTGACGGTTGGGGAAGCCACTGCCCGGCTGTGGTTCTGGAACCATTGGGCGGCCTAGTGAGTAAGGCACTGTCCAGATCGGTGAGCCCAGTGCGGCCGTATCCCCAGGAGAAAGAGACTTATAGGATACCTCTGTGGTAGTGGGGTCCGAGAACCTGCGTGGCCAGCAGGTGACGGTCGTGAAAACCGTGTTGTACTGATCAGGGTTAGTGAGAAAGAGACTGGTGATTGCTATAGGGTGCCTCTGTGGAGAAGAGGTATCCAAGGACCTGTGTGGCCGACACAGGTAACGGACGGGTGTTCGTGTTGCATTGACCGGGGTCAGTGATAAAGACTGTGTACCTGGAGGGTTCAGTGAGCAAGGTCCTGGAGGGTCAGTGTTGGGAGATTCTAGGAGAAGAATTGGATCCCTGGAGCATGTGGTATGACCTTGGACCTGGTGAGGCGTGAGTGTTGGGCAGTCTCAGGAGGAGATAGATGTCCTGAAGAGCACACGCTAAGCCCCTGGACCTGGTGAGGCCAGTGTGTTGGGAAACTCTGGGAGGAGGGCCGCTCCCTGAATAGCACCCGGTGCACCCAGTGTGTTGGACGGTCTCAGGCGGAGACGGAACGTCCTGAATAGCACACAGAAAGGACACGTGAGTTTTTTGTGGTGTGTTTTTTTTTCTCTTCTGTTCTTGACTCAGCCTGCGGTGGCTCAGTGGGAGTCAAGAAGGTGATAAGCGGCTTGCTGTAACTCGGTGGGGTTACGAAGAGGACAAGCGGCTTCCTGTAACTCGGCAGGGTTATGAAGAGGACACCAGCCGCTGTGTGTGAACAGCAGCCGGTGGTGTCGGTGATTTGTAACAGCAGGAGCTGTGGCAGCGCCAGAAGGAACTGGTGTCGGTGATTTGTGACAGCAGGAGTTGTGGCAGTGCCAGAAGGAACTGGTGTGGTGTCATGCTTAAAGGGCAAATACCAGCCCAAAAAGACATAAACTGTACTGTGTGAACTGTGGTATAAGAAGTTCTGCAGAATGGATATGGGGAAATCCCGAAAGGGGGCGGTGGCCCAAATCGGGGTGGTAGCCCAAAAGGGGGTGGAGTCCCAAAAGGGGGGGTGACCCAAATTGTGGTGGTAACCCAAAAAGGGGTGGAGTCCCGGGAGGGGGCGGCAACCAAAATTGGGGTGGTTCAGGAAATGGCAGCACTGGTTGCCTCAGTGGGTATGTCTGGGGAACCGCAGTGTGTGTGTATGAGTTTTGAGGAGTGCAGCATGTATTTTCCTGATAACGACGGGCCACAGGTGTGTACCGTGATGCTGCACCAGGAAGGAGTCCCCGGTAGGCTGGACTCAAAGAGTCAGATGACTCTGACAGGAACTCCTCTCATTTATTTTTGACCGAGAAAAACATCAGGGTTCGCTGCGACCATGGGGTCATTGTGAATTATACAGTGGACAGAGTAATGATTGAGATGACAAAGGGGAAGTGTCAAGGTGGTAGTATGCCACCAAACTCAGTGCATACCTTTGAGAGGGGTCGAGACTTTGTCGTGTTTGATGATGTATGGTCGGACGATGGAGACGTTTCTACTGTTGGATTAACAGATGTTGAGACGGTGACGCCTCCTAAAGTGGACAGATCTGATGTAGAAATCACTGGAAGAAGAAGTACATCTGCCCAACTGACGGACCTGACGTCTTGTGATAATACAGATGGTGGGCTGGGAGATAAGGTGACTGGAGTGGACACACGGTCAGAGGGTAACTGGAGGGTTGACTCGGATGATGAGCGTGACTCAGACTCTAGGGGTGACTGTGGCTCTGAGAGAGAAAGGGAGCACAAACTAGATGACCTAGAGAAAGAAGTCTTCAAGCTCAAAGGTCACCTGGCATCGTGGCAAGGTCTGAATAAGTCCCTCAGAGAAGAGGTAGGAGTACTAACAGAAACTGTAAGAGGTCTTCTGCTGGAGAAGAAGTGGGACGAAGACTTACAGCGGCCAGGCCTGAGTAAGGAACAGTGTGAAGACAAAAAGAAACTGAAAAGTATGGAAGCAGAGGTGATTCGTTTGCAGAGGGAGCTTGCTGCTGCAGAATGTGCTAAAAGACAAGAACAGCAGGAAAAAGATGAACTGGCTGATGTGATTGCCAACAACAGAGGTGAAAGTGCTCTGGCTTTGGAAGAAAAGAGGCGGTTAGAGTCTCGCATTGTTCAGCTTAAAGAAGAAGTGGAGGAAGAACACGGCAACGTTGATTTAGCTAATGACAAGCTGAGAAAGGCCACACTTCAGGTTGACCAGATGGATGCTGATCTGGAGACAGAACGTAGTAATGCTCAGAAGTATGAGAATGCCCGTCAGCAATTAGTTTGCCAGAATAAGGACTTAGAAGCAAAGGTTGCACTACTGGAGGAACAGCTTGATGCAGAAATTAAAGTGCGACAATCTGCTAGCAAACAAATACGTCGTACGGAGAAAAAACTGAAGGTTGTACTAAGGCAAATGGATGATGAAAGATGTAATTCTGAGCAGTACCAAGACCTGGCGGAGGGAAATGATGTGCGTCTGAAACAGTTGAAACGCCAGGTGGAAGAAGCAGAGAAAGAGGCTCAACGTGCCAATACGTTACACCGTAGATTACAGTGTGAACTGGAGGTTGCAACAGAGACAGCAGATGCAAAGAGCTGTGAGGTTAATGCACTGAAAAGTAAACTTAGATGTGGTGGGGTACCATTTGTTACAAGACGCATAGATAGAGAAAGGATGGTGACTAACCAGTGTCTGATGATGCAGACAGACCGTGACTGGAGGGTCAAAGTCAATGACCGATATTCTGACCCCTGGAGGCGGGGGACGTCTAACGTAGGAACGAGGCCGTATGACAGATGGAGATGGTTCTCTTGACCTGTGGGGCAAGGTGTAGTGAGTGCCCGGTTGCGAGACCCTGATATGATGTTATGTGTTCAACCCCACAAGTTTGAACAGAGGGGGGAGGTATGTGGTGTAGTAACCACTGAGTCCGCTAGAGGGCGCTGTGTGGATGTCCCAGGAGAAACGATGAATGGCAGAATACGGAATGGCCATTTTGTATCCCAAAGTGGGTGGCTTTGGGATGGAGACTTATGTGTTGTTCAGCAATGATATTGGTGAGGTGTTGCTTCAATGTATAAGGGAGAAGTCTCCAGGTAACTAGAGAGATGGGTGGGCCTGGTTACCTACAAACCCACCCAGGGGGAGTGTTTAAAGCACTGTTGGAAAGAGTGTGTAAATGCTTGAAGGACCTGTGATGAGGACAGAGTCATGTGACCCGGTGGGCGTGGCTATGAACCATATAATGTGGCCAGGGTAGGTCACAAGTGGTGAATGCTTTGACCCGGATGGTCCAGTGTGGAAGGTCCCGCTGAGATGGGGCTTCCTGCCTGACAGCACGTGTGGATGCTGTGAGTACTGGCTGCAAGTGCCTGATAGTTCCCTGGAGGGAATGAATGTCTGCAGTATGGACAAGCAGCCATGAGAGAACCCTGATGGGGTGAGATATAACTGTGAGGCTGAAAAGCCTGCGTATTGGTCATTGCTAACAGAGTGAGGCTCTGTCATGGACGCTATGCCGTTTATATATTGCTGGTCATGGTTTATGATGTTTAGTAAACCGCATGGACTATACTGGTTTATGGAAAACCTGTGCCGGATCTGATTTTGTGGCTGACAAGCGAGTGATCCCCTACTTAAATGACAGCGCTACCTCACAATATATAATAAGTAAGATTACTAGGTAAAACTGCTTTCAATTAAAATTTTAATGTTTGGATACAGGTATTTAAAGAATTGGTCTGTAACTGTTTTTCAGGAGTGTACTAGTCCTCAGCCTTCCTGCTTTCCTTGGATGATGAGCTTTTACTTGACTGACAGTATAGACAAGAAACCTGAACTGTGTGTTCTTCAATCTGCTACATGAGGCTGCTTTGCCACTGTAGCATTGGTGGAGCGCAGTTGCACTGAAGCTGATGGGAAACTAATAGCGCATTCAATCGGTTCTGAACAGTTTCTGTGCAGTGCTTACAAGCTCAATAGAAAATAGCTTGAAAGCACTGCATATGTTTAGCCACCTTTAATTTAGCTGATATCCTAGTGAAAAAGCAAAAATCAATACAAATTAAAATATTAAGGAAAGAGGTGATTTTAATAAACATTAAATTGAAATGTTGCTTGTATATGCAAACACTGTACAACTATACACTATTTGAAACAGAATAACCCTTTACAGAATATCTGCCTTTCACTCAACCCATCCATGGAATACAACAAACCTCTTCTAATCCATACTGTTGTAAGTTGTAACACATTGATAATCATCCTAACTGTTAGGCATCGGGTTTCTTCCCTTGCACAGGAGGAATCCCAAGCCTTGCCTTCTGCGGTCTCCCATTCAATCCCAACCGCAAAGAGCCCTGCTCAGCAGAGTCGTCGATCCTGATGTCTTGCTCAAGCTAGTGCTGTCGGGTTGGTTGCTGTTATCATACCTGGTTCAGCTATAGCAAACTGCACTAGCCAGCAGCGAGCAGCTCCTGGGACTAAGTCCCTCTTTTGGCCCACTGAGCATGCCCGTGGGACGACCTCTCATTGGAGGTCGGAGGTCACATGCTCAGGTCCTGTTGCTGCTCTGATTGGACCACAGGGAAGGTCCCAAAAGCCTGCAACTATAAAAAGTTTGCATGGCCGCCCGGCCATGTGCTAATATAAAAATGTAATCGTGTATGTATGCTTGATTCTGGTGAATGACTCATTAAGGTCCCCTCTCTAGCGTTGTTGCATGGGTTGGGTGATTGAGTAACTAGCGCCAATATTGCAGCGCCTACTGCAGCGCCCGTCAGAGTGGCACCGTGCGCAAACTGAGCGCTTTCTGACCCTAAGCTTAGGGCAGTTAGTGGCGTCCGCCAGTGCGGCGCTGTACGCTCTCTGAGCACTTATTCTACTAAGTGAAGTCTTTGCCTGGCACCGCAGTTGTGGCGTCGAGCACTAGTGGGTCAAGAGGGTCTCTGACCTCATGTCCTTGAGGCAAAGTTCTGTGACCAATACACTAGTGTTAAACCTGCGGTATCGCGGCCCTGTGAAGTAACAGGGTGCACCTTCTTTACACCGAGTGAGGTTAACCTTCGTGTGTTTGTTACCGCTAATTACTGTCCGCCATTACAGAGCACCAGGTAACATCTCTGCACGGTGGATCCCGGGCTGCGAATGCACCTTATACCATCTTTATTATTTGGTGCATTCCGCTATCCCTAACACTAACAATCCTTATTCTCATCATTGTATTATGCTGTATCATTCCTTTTTCTAACAAACAAAATAATACTGCAACATCTGTAAGCATTATGGTGTCTAAATATTGAATATATGAAATTTGGAATGCATTACTGTTATATAGAATATACTTATAAAATGAAGGTATTAGTGCACAAATAAGACAATTCATGAGAGCCCACCAGCCACAACAAGGCAATCTCTCTCTGATAGGACCCTAAACCTAATATTTATCAAACATGTCTCTCCCAGGCTAAAAGCCTAAAAACATAAGGGGCAGGTAGGATATAGCATTAATTAAAAAAAATGTTTTGGCTGATAAGAGGAGCATCTTCATTTTATAACCATGTTCTATATGGCAGTAATTGAGCTTATATTTAATATATTCACTCATTGCATACATCTTAAGGTAGTGTCACACTTAGCGATGCACCAGCGATCCTGACCAGCGATATGACGCGGTCAGGATCGCTGGTGCATCGCTAAGTGGTCGCTAGTGAGCTGCCACACAGGCAGATCTCACCAGACATAGCAGGGGTCGGGGGTCGTTACTTACTTGTCAGACGCGGCGATCCTGACATCCTCCCGCCCGCATCCACGCGTCGCTCGTCGGCGCCACAGGAAGCCCAGCAGGAAGCTGACGACGAGAAACGGCCCAGGACGTTCTCGCGCGATCAGCGATAACCAGCGGGGAGCCGATCGGAGGTAAGTATCAGACAAAGCGATATCGCTAGCAATATCGCTATAACGTCACAAAAACCAGTGACGTTATAGCGATATTGCTAGCGATATCGCTTAGTGTGACGGGCCCTTTAGAGCTTGCAGAGGCTGCTGTATGTTTTGTTTGTATATTAGAAAGGAAAAATACAGGGCGCATCCACTGTGTAAAATCCGTATCAAAAAACACATTAACAGAGAAAAAGGAAGGTGCTCACCTATTGGGGTTGTGAGAAAGTCACAACACCCATAAACGCATAAGAAGCAGCAGCAAGTCTGCACAGGGTCCTAGGACAAATTTGCAAAAACGGCGTGGAAGTGCAATGAGGACTGCGCTTGCTTCTGGTGGAGTACAAAAGTTCTTTATTCAGCCAACGCATTTCCTGAGCCTACTGGCTGCCCTGATGAAGTGAGCCAGTAGGCTCAGGAAACGCGTTGGCTGAATAAAGAACTTTTGTACTCCACCAGAAGCAAGCGCAGTCCTCATTGCACTTCCACGCCATTTTTGTTTGTATATTATGCAGTCATAGCAGCTAGAACCTGTACAAACTGGCTACACCCTGTTCAGAAGTGCCGATAAGGTTTTTGTCTCTTTGTAGTATACATTTGGTGGTGGTGACTGCCTCCATATTTGGCTAACAACGGATGTTTTTAACTCGTGCTTAAACTTACCTACCCCATACATTTATAGGGTTTTAGTCTGGGAGAGACAGGTGTGATAAATATTAGATTAGGGTCCCATTTAAGAAAGGTCACCTTGTCATGGTTGATGGGTTTTCATGAATTGGCCAATTTGTGAGCTAAATATATTCTATACGGCAGAAATGCAGTCTGAATTTCATATATTCAGTGTCTGCACACATCTTTGTGCAGTTGCTGCTGCTGTATTCTTTGTTTGTATATTATGCAGTCATAGCAGGTTCTACCTGGTGACACTTGCCTTATTCTGTTTAGAGGTGTTGGTCAGTTTTTTCCTTTTTGTAGAATCCTTTTTATTAGTTATGAGTGCTATTTTACTTTTCACACAGCCGTACAGTTCAGTACATAATCTAATTGTACCTCTGCACTTCAGTCTCGCCCTTCCAGTTCCTCCTCGCTGATGACGTGTGATGTGGAATGCAGCGCAAAGAGTCAGTTTTTTCTAAACAGAACAAAACCACGAGGGATTTAGTACAGGACTCTGCCTTTTTCTTTAACAGCCGCTTTTCTGCAGCATGGCACTGAATATTGTAATCACCCTTCTCCTAACTACTGCAGTTACTGTCTTCATTTACCTTATTAAATGGTGGAATAAGATAAAAGAGAAGAATTTGCCTCCAGGACCTACACCTCTACCATTCGTGGGGAACCTGATCCAGATTGGCACTACCGAACTACCAAGCTCTTTACTTAAGGTACGTAAACCTTAATACTGCTCTGTTTTCATAAATATTCGGATAGAGTAGAAAAAGATGAAAATCTTTGAAAATGACTGTATTAACATATAAGTGAATGTGTATATCGCATGCTAAATATTTCAACCAGACAAAAGTCTATTGCAGTGTTCCCCAACTCCGGTCCTCAAGAGCCACCAACAGGTCATGTTTTCAGGATTTCCTCAGTATTGCACAGGGGTTTGAATTCTTGTCTGTCCAGGTGATGCAATTATCACCTGTGCAATACTAAGGAAATCCTGAAAATGTGACCTGTTGGTGGCTCCTGAGGACCTGAGTTGGGGAACACTGGTCTAAAGCAAATTCAGTCCTCCTAGAACTAGATATTTTACAATAAAATTGCACCTCATTGCAGGATTTTTATTATTTTTAAAAGAAAATAAGTTTATGAAATGTTTGTCGTTCTGAGAGTAAATTATACTTTCTGCTTTGTTTGCAGTAAGTCATTGTTCCCCAACCAATAAAGTTATAGCACTTCTTCCATGTGGTTTCCCAGCAGGTGACAGCTCTGAATGCTACTAAGTTGTACTATATTGAAGCCTATATGGGAAGAGCACACCAAAAACCACACAATTCTACAGCATCTTTAAATGCACAGTGGACATGGGTTTTCGTGAAACCAAATTCGTTTTGCTAGAAGTGCACAAAAAAAACCCAATTTAAAAAAAAGCAGCACTTATGTTTCAAAGTTACTCCCAAGCAAGCTAGTTTATAGCCCTTTGTTATAAATGCTATAGTATATGGCCTCCACACATATTGGCTGTAATGTCCCCCATACACGTTAGATAGCTGTTGACCAAACGACGGTTCAGCAAGCAATTATGTCTCCTGAGTCCTGACTCCTCCATACACAAGAACACTCACTCTGCTGAGCGCTCCTATGTTCTCTATGAGGAAACCATGACCAGACATCTCTGGCTAAAGGCTTATCTCTTTGTACTCTTTCACATAGCCGATCCTTTTGTTCTAACTCTTCAGTTGGTGGTCCCCCTAGACTTTCTTCTGAATTTGTCAATGATGTTGATTTCGGCTGAGGCTAGACTAATGTGTATGGGGGCTTTAAGACCCTACTCATATCTCCAACAGGCACTTTTAAAGGTTATTCTCTTCTCCACCTGATAGATCAATTCTTTTATTTGCTCTTCAAATTGTATTCTATTAGTTTTGTCAAAAACCGTTGAAATGGAAAACTATGATACATGGAAAATGAAGACATTTTTGATGAAAGCTCAAAAAAATTAGAGTTAGTTTCTAATCGTTTGTTGTATCTCTGATATCGCCTATTTCTTTATGAAGGACAGTAGAACAAGGCTCTCAATGTAAGCAATGCAGTTTCTAGGGAGGCATCTATATCTGCTCCAAGATAAAGGATGGTAACAGTCCAATTCTTCTTAAAGCTCCATTCCAACTAATATTTTTGGTTGTTTGTTAGGGATCATGTGTGTAAATATAATTATGGTAGTAGTATATTCACCGGTCACCATCTTCAGCTGCTTTCAGCTGCGCTCTGGCATCACATAAATGGTTTTGTGACCTGAAGAATCCCACAGTGGTTGCTATGTGGAGTCACTTTTTGAATTTTCTCCAAGCAAGTCTATAAGACTCAGAATGAAACTATACACCCTGATTCTGAGTCGAATTAACTTACATTGAGAAAGTGATCTCCACTTGTCACAATGAGTTAAAAGGTTACAGGTGCGGTGACGTGACACTTCAAGCTGGTGATGGTGACCCATGAGTAGATTACTAGCATGATTATACTTACACACATGATCCTTAACAAATATGAACAGAAAACAATTCCCCAGAAGGAGCTTAAGGATACATAACTGTTTTAGTAGAAGTGCATTCATATGGGCTCCTCCCGTTATAAGCTTTGGTCGAATATATACAAGCCGTTCAGCACTTGTTTATTGGCCTGTTTAATCAAACGGTGAGTACTGATGTGAAGAGAATGATCATTCTGTCCCCATTCAGTGTTGCCAGCAGCACATCCCTTATTTACATGGCTTGACGGACTGCCAATAACAATGACTTTTATACCAGCATGGAACAAGTCAATTAAGATGTGACTAAACATTTAAGGAGCAACCAAACACACAGCATTTTTATCGTTCTTGGCAAACACTTTGATTAACCAGACCAATAGGGGTCCAAATACTAAGACCACCCTGATCGCTCAATAGACCCCCAAACAGTGCACAGGAGTGCATGTCTCCTGTCTGAGCATGCTCACAGACTGAGGAATGGATTCAATGGAAAGTTTAGGCTTCTCAGACTATGTCTTCAATGTACTCGCTGAAAAAAAGGGTTTTTGCAACCCGATCTTTGGCCGATCTACATGATGATTGAAAAAAGTCTCCTTGATAAGCATCCATATACATCTTATATACAGTGGGGAAAAAAGGATTTAGTCAGCCACCAATTGTGCAAATGCTCCCACTTAAAAAGATGCGAGAGGCCTGTAATTGACATCATAGATGTGCCACAACTATGATAGTCAAAATGAGAAAACAAATCCAGAAAATCACCTTGTCTGATTTGGCAAGATTTATTTTTCAAATTATAGTGGAAAATTAGAATTTAGTCACTTAAAACACGCAATATTTCTGGCGTGCACAGACCTGTAACTTCTTTAAGAGGCTCCTCTGTCCTTCACTGTAGTAATGGCACGTGTTTTAACTTGTTATCAGTATAAAAGACACCTATCCACAACCTCAGTCACACTCCAATCTCCACTGTCGTGAAGACCAAAGAGCTGTAGATGTACACCAGAAGAAAAATTGCAGCCCTGCACCAGGCTGGGAAGACTGAATCTGCAATAGGCAAGCAGCTTGGCAACCAGCAAAAATCCCAAAACCACACGGGGGGACCTAGTGAATGACTTGCATAGAGATAGGACCACTGTAACAAAGGCTACCATCAGTAACACACTACGCCACCAGGAACTCAGATCCTTCAGTGTCAGACATGTCCCCCTGCTTAAGCCAGAACATGTCTGGGCCCATCTGAAGTTTGCCAGAGAGCATTTGGATTCTCCAGAAGAGTATTGGGAGAATGTCATATGGTCTGATGAAACCAAAGTAGCACTGTTTGATAGAAACAAAACTTGTTGTGTTTGGAGGAGACAGAATGCGGAGTTGCATCCAAAGAACACCACACCTACTGTGAAGCATGGGGGTGGCAACATCATACTTTGGGGCTGTTTCTCTGCAATAGGACCAGGACGACTGATCTGTGCCAATTAAAGAATGAATGGGACCATGTATCATGAGATTTTGAGTGCAAAGCTCCTTCCATCAGCAAGGGCATTGAAGATGAAACGTGGATGGGTCTTTCAGCATGATAATGATCTCAAGCACACCACCAGGGCAACGAAGGAGTGGCTTCGTAAGAAGCATTTGAAGGTCATGGAATGGCCTAGCCAGTCTCCAGTTCTCAACCCCATATAAAACCTTTGGAGGGATTTGAAAACATCACTGCTCTAGAGGCGATCTGCATGGAGGAATGGGCCAACATACCACTAACAGCGTGTGCCAATCTTGTGAAGACATACAGAAAACGATTGACCTCTGTCATTGCCAGCAAAGGATATATAGCAAAATATTGAGATGAACTTTTATTAATAACCAAAAACTTTTTTCCACCATAATTTGCCAAATAAATCTTGCCAGATCAAACAAGGTGGTTTTCTGGATTTGTTTTCTCGTTTTGTCTCTCATAGCTGTGGTACATCTACAGTATGATGTCAATTACAGGCCTCTCATCTTTTTAAGAGGGAGAACTTGCACAATTGGTGGCCGACTAAATACTTTTCTTCTCACTGTATTTCTTAAATGATTCCTTACTACATGGTATTTTTATATCTTAATGCAGCTGAGTGAGACGTATGGACCCGTGTATACCATCTACTTTGCCAGCCAAAGGTTCGTAGTACTAATTGGCTATGATGCAGTAAAGGAGGCGTTGGTTGATCACAGTGATGTCTTCAGTGACAGAGGGGAAGTTGAAATAACACGACTGTTTTTTAAGGATTATGGT
The DNA here is from genome assembly GCF_039654945.1 of Dendrobates tinctorius. Lineage (NCBI taxonomy): Eukaryota > Metazoa > Chordata > Amphibia > Anura > Dendrobatidae > Dendrobates > Dendrobates tinctorius. Next base: position 28,706,182 of record NW_027361825.1, read on the forward strand.
AAGACATCTATATCATAGATGGTAAGTTTATATTAAGCCTTTATTATTTTTTGACCCATTATATAGTTGTAGCTAGATTTCCCAACCCTAATCTTGACTAAGATGACTGGCCAAATATTCCTGAAATGTCAATACTTATGAAGCTCTTAGTGTCAATTGGAAACTCACTTCATCTGGCATATGTTCCTTCTTCCTTTCGCAAGTGGCGAGCATGTCAATATTTTGGTAAAAGAAAAAGTATGTAAGTATTGATCTGATATCCAGGAGCAATGGTCACATGCTTCTTAAGAAGAAATTCTTCATTTTGGCATAGAGAAGGATTCCAGATGAGGGACCCCACTTCTATGGAGTCCATATGGCACATAGAGTAGAATTCCTATCTGATGATAATCTATATATAAAGCTGAGTGTATGTATGTGTGTGTATGTATCAAGCCTCACCCACTACACTTAGCCCCATTCACTCCGCATAGCCACACTCGCTACACACGCAAAGCCCTGTACACTGACAACACCTGGCAAAGTCCCTCTATACTATAGTATCCATCTCTATGTAACGAGCTAATAATAATCTGTACAAATATCACAGCAGGATTGCGTGAGCTACTTCTCTCTGATGTCAGCACATATAACTGAGACAAGTGATGCTGCATCCGATATTTGATCAGTCCCCCCCACACTCACACACAAACACACACACACTTCCCACGGAGCCGACCGCTGATTGGAGGCTGCAGTGTCAGGTGTGAGGTGTGGCCTCCCCTGGTGTCGGCACCGTGGAGTCGCTGGTGCAGTCACCATTAGAGTTGAGCGACTTTTGGTTTTTTAGGGTCGCGTTTCGTTTCGTGAAACCCGACTTTTCCAAAAGTCGGGTCGAGCAAGATCGTCCGATTATAGGGAAAAGTCGGGGTCGTCCCGAAACACGAAACCCAATGTAAGTCAATGGGGAATAAAAGTCGGCAGTGAGAGGAGGACAGGAAACACACCAACAGTGCCCATTTGAATGCCAAAAGCATCAATTCTTCTTACTTAAGCTTGTCAACCTTAATTAACTTCATAATACAAGTTACGCACTGAAAAATGGGGGTTATTTGGCTACAGACTGTGGGGAGGGAGGGCTGGCTCCAGGTTTTCATGTGCCTTGGCCAAAGAGCGCCCCTTTAACACATACCACAACTCATCATGCTCCGATACGGCAGAGAAATAGCGGTATAGTACAATGAAAAATACCTCACTTTTTACATCTCATGACGAGGCCCATCTATTTCTCCATACAGAATCATTGGTCCCATATAATGTTTGAAACAGTATATGATGAGCTCCACATAATGCTACAGTATATGTTGGTCCCCATGGATGAAGCTCTACTGTCTTATGGGCCCAAATAAAGCTCCAAACATAATGGGCCCCATTTCTAATGCTCTAGTGTATAATGGGCCCTGTAAATGCTGCTCCAGTGTCTGATGTCCACCTTTGGAATGTTCCAGTGTATGGTGGGCCCCATCTATCATTCTCAGACGGTGTTAGGCCCAGTATGGATTGAACGTGATTGCACAAAGGTTAGAAAGGGTACCGTATCCCCAGATAACATGTATGGATAGCGTACACATTCAAAATATATGTCTCAGGAGGCAGGCTCAGACGGTGTTAGGCCCAGTATGGATTGCACGTGATTGCACAAAGGTTAGAAAGGGTACCGTATCCCCGGATAACATGTATGGATAGCGTACACATTCAAAATATATGTCTCAGGAGGCAGGCTCAGACGGTGTCAGGCCCAGTATGGATTGCACGTGATTGCACAAAGGTTAGAAAGGGTACCGTATCCCCAGATAACATGTATGGATAGCGTACACATTCAAAATATATGTCTCAGGAGGCAGGCTCAGACGGTGTTAGGCCCAGTATGGATTGCACGTGATTGCACAAAGGTTAGAAAGGGTACCGTTTCCCCAGATAACATGTATGGATAGCGTACACATTCAAAATATATGTCTCAGGAGGCAGGCTCAGACAGTGTTAGGCCCAGTATGGATTGCACGTGATTGCACAAAGGTTAGAAAGGGTACCGTTTCCCCAGATAACATGTATGGATAGTGTACACATTCAAAATATATGTCTCAGGAGGCAGGCTCAGACAGTGTTAGGCCCAGTATGGATTGCACGTGATTGCACAAAGGTTAGAAAGGGTACCGTATCCCCAGATAACATGTATGGATAGCGTACACATTCAAAATATATGTCTCAGGAGGCAGGCTCAGACGGTGTTAGGCCCAGTATGGATTGCACGTGATTGCACAAAGGTTAGAAAGGGTACCGTTTCCCCAGATAACATGTATGGATAGCGTACACATTCAAAATATATGTCTCAGGAGGCAGGCTCAGACGGTGTTAGGCCCAGTATGGATTGCACAAAGGTTAGAAAGGGTACCGTTTCCCCAGATAACATGTATGGATAGCGTACACATTCAAAATATATGTCTCAGGAGGCAGGCTCAGACGGTGTTAGGCCCAGTATGGATTGCACGTGATTGCACAAAGGTTAGAAAGGGTACCGTATCCCCAGATAACATGTATGGATAGCGTACACATTCAAAATATATGTCTCAGGAGGCAGGCTCAGACGGTGTCAGGACCAGTATGGATTGCACGTGATTGCACAAAGGTTAGAAAGGGTACCGTTTCCCCAGATAACATGTATGGATAGCGTACACATTCAAAATATATGTCTCAGGAGGCAGGCTCAGACGGTGTCAGGCCCAGTATGGATTGCACGTGATTGCACAAAGGTTAGAAAGGGTACCGTTTCCCCAGATAACATGTATGGATAGCGTACACATTCAAAATATATGTCTCAGGAGGCAGGCTCAGACGGTGTTAGGCCCAGTATGGATTGCACGTGATTGCACAAAGGTTAGAAAGGGTACCGTATACCCAGATAACATGTATGGATAGCGTACACATTCAAAATATATGTCTCAGGAGGCAGGCTCAGACGGTGTCAGGCACAGTATGGATTTGACGGCCCAGATTACACAGCGGAGGAGCAGGGAGAGGTAAAGATTGCAAATGCTGGGGCCCTGCCCAAGCAAGGGGGGCCCACTCGTGAGCGTCGGTACTGGCACTGGGCCCCTCATAGTACAGCGGTGTGTCTGACGGCGGGTGTGCACCACCACCGTCAGAGACACTTGATTGCACTATGAGGGACCCTGTGCCAGTGCCCACGCCCAAGAGTCGGCCTACCCACCTGTCCAGGGCAATGGCACTCGCACGGTGTCGTGCGCTAGGTGGTGACCCCGGCCATGGGGGGGGAGGCAGCACTGTTAGGGAGTTTTAGAAAGTGGCATATGTTGATGTTGAACATTCAGCTGATGCAAAAGGCGAAATAGGTGAAGTCCCAGGAAGAGGTGGACCAAAGCAAGCCATTTTTCTGTCACCCTATGTGTCATCAGGGGAAGGTGGGACAAAATCCTTGGAAACCCATGCGTGGTTCATTTTAATGAAGGTTAGATCATCCACATTTTGGGTTGACAGACGGGTCCTTTTTTCTGTCAGGATTGATCCAGCTGCACTGAAGACTCTTTCCGATAGCACACTTGCAGCTGGGCAAGCGAGCTCCTGTAAGGCATATTGGGCCAATTCAGGCCAGGTGTCCAGTTTAGCGGCCCAATAGTCAAAGGGGAATGACCTGTGTGGGAGAACATCGATATGGGAGGAAAAGTAGTTTGTAACCATAGTTGACAACTGCTGTCTCCTGTCACTTTCCATCGATGCAGTATTACCAGTTGTGTGAGCGGTATTTGAAAAATCAGTCCACAACATTGTCATGAAACCCCTGTCTCCAACGCCACTTCTGCTGTGTGCACCACGAACACCTCTGCCAAGCTGCCCCCGGCCCGTACGGCTCGTGTGAGAACCATCACTGCTGCTGTGTGCTGGGAATGCCTCAAGCAACCGATTTACCAGAGTTGCTTGTTTATTAGCCAATATTAGGTCAAGGTTCTCCTGTGGCATGATGTTTTGTAATTTGCCTTTATAGCGTGGATCCAGGATGCTGGCCAACCAGTAGTCGTCATCGTTCATCATTTTGGCAATGCGGGGGTCCCTTTTTAGGATCCGCAAGGCATAATCTGACATGTGGGCCAATGTTCCCAGTGTCAATGATGCACTGCGAGTGCTGGGTGGAGGAGCACTTTCTGGCAAATCCACATCCCTCCAGTCACGCACAAACCCTGTACCAGACCTTGCCACGCCAACATTTTTACTTGCCCCACGAGATGCATCCTCCTCCCCTAAGTAATCATCCCCATCATCATCCTCCTCCTCCTCTTCTTCCTCCACCTCGTCCAGGAGAGGTCCCTGAGCAGACAATGGCTGAATGTCATCAAGGATTCCCTCCTCCTCTTCCTCCTCATCAACATTGGCTGCAGACGCCTGCTCCTTAAGGTGCGTCAAAGTTTGCATGAGCAGACGCATAAGTGGGATGCTCATGCTTAGGATGTCGTCGTCTGCGCTTACCAGCCGTGTGCATTCCTCAAAACACTGAAGGACTTTACAGAGGTCTTTCAGCTTCGACCACTGCACACCTGTCAACTCCATGTCTGCTCTCAAAGTGCCTGGCCGTGTATCCTCCCACAAATGCATTATGGCCTGCCTCTGCTCGCACAGCCGCTCCACCATGTGCAGGGTGGAGTTCCACCTTGTTGCAATGTCGATAATGAGGCGGTGGTTGGGAAGGTGGAGCAATCGCTGCAGCTTCTGCATACGAACGGAGTGTACAGGCGACCGGCGGATGTGCGCGCACAGTCTTCGCACCTTCTGGAGCAGGGCTGTTAACTCCGGATAATTTTTGAGGAAGCACTGCACCACCAGGTTCAAGGTGTGAGCCAAGCAAGGTATGTGGCTGAGTTTTGAAAGGGCTATGGCTGCCACAAAATTACGGCCGTTATCACTAACTACCTTGCCTGCCTCAAGATGTACACTGCCCAGCCATGACTCAGTTTGTCGCTTCAAGTACTCGGCCAGCACCTCGGCGGTGTGTCTGTCGCCCAAACACATCATCTGCAACACAGCCTGCTGACGCTTTCCACTAGCTGCTCGATAGGGGGACACATCGTGTGCAACAGTGGCAGCTGCAGATGGAGTGCTCATACGACTGCGCTCTGTGGACGAGCTTTCGCTTCTGGAGGAGGAGGAGGAGGAGGAGGAGGGTCGAACGCCTACAGCCAACTGTTTCCTATACCGTGGGCTAGGCAGCACTGTCCCACCACCGCTGTCCCCTGTGGACCCTGCATCCACCACATTAACCCAGTGTGCAGTGATGGACACGTAACGGCCCTGGCCATGCCGACTGGACCATGCATCAGTTGTGAGGTGCACCTTTCCGCTCACTGACTGCTTGAGTGCATGGACAATGCGGTCTTTCACATGATGGTGGAGGGCTGGGATGGCTTTGCGAGAGAAGAAGTGGCGACTGGGTAGGTCATAGCGTGGTACTGCATAGGCCATGAGTTCGCGGAAAGCTGTGCTTTCCACCAACCGAAAGGGCATCATCTCAAACGAGATTAGTTTGGCAATGTGGGCGTTCAAACCCAGTGTACGCGGATGAGAGACTGAGTACTTTCTTGACCTACTCATAGTGTCTGGGAGGGTGAGCTGGACTTGAGAGCTGCATATGGTGGAAGTAGCGGTGGACAGGGCGGACTGAGAGAGGGTTGATGATGGTGATGGAGTTGGTGTTCTTTCTGATGGCCTAGAATCAGTCTTTCGTTGATATAACAGTGGGATTCCCTGACTGCTGTGGCCTTGCAACGACACCTCAACATTTGCTGCTGTGCTAACCGGTGGGCTTACAGTGGGGGAAACAATGTAGCGTTGCTGACTACCTTCGTTGTGATCAGTTGCACATGTGGCACTTGAGGTTTGGTGTTGTGTCCACGCTTGCAAGTGCATGCTGGTTAAATGTCTAAGCATGCAACTGGTATTCAAATTTTTCAGATTTTTCCCTCGGCTAAAGGTCTTTGCGCACTTCTTACAGATAACCTTGGCCTGATCATGAGGATTTTGTTCAAAAAAGTGCCACACTGCACTCTTCCTACTTTGGCAGACATTTTGCGGCCTAGCACGCTGTGATCTTTTGACCCTCTGGGCAAGCTGTCCAGCAACTCTTTTGATGTTTGGAACCTGTCTTTGGAGTGCTCCGGGCCTGCCAGATAACAGCTGTTGCGATGTCGATGTCTGTTGTGGATGCTCCTCATCTGAGCTATTGGAAGCAGCACCCTCTTCCCCCAATGGATGCCAATCTGGGTCAACAACTGGGTCATCCATCACCTCCTCTTCTATGTCATGTGCACCTTCCTCTGTGTCACCGTGTATGGTGGTATAGTGTGCGGGAAGGGGCACCTGAGTCTCATCAGGGTCAGAATCTGGCTCTGTACACTGCGAGGACAATGTAGTGCTCTGAGTGAATGTACCAGCAGAATCATCCATGAGCGGCTGTGCATCAGTGCACTCCATGTCAGATTCATCTTGGCCTGGGTAATTCACCATTTCACTTGATAATCCAGGCATGGTATGTGAAAACAGCTCCATGGAGTAATCAGTAGTATGGCCTGCGTCATCCTTCAATCTTGCTTGGGGTGAAGGACACAAAGAAAGGTGTGGTTCATGAACATGAGCCTCCAATGACGACTCAGTGCTTTTACTTTTTACAACTGAAGAAGAGGAGGCGATAGAGCTGGAGGCTGAGTCAGCAATGTAAGACAAAACTTTTTCCTGATGCTCTTGCTTTAAAAGCGGTTTGCCAACTCCTAGAAAACTAAGCGTTCGAGGCCTTATGTAGCCAGACGATGACGCAGGCTCAACACCTCCTGCATTCGGTCCTATTTTGCTCTTGCCACTACCATCAGATCCACCACCAACACCATCATTACCAGCTGCCAACCCCCGCCCAATTCCACGGCCTCTTCCACCAGCCTTCCTCATTTTTGGTAGAAATGTAGACAAAATCCAACAAACTATATAGTAATGTAAAACAAGGTACAAGGTGTCTATAGGACAGGGGAGATTTTGAATTTCTGCAGACACTTGTGGACAGTTTTGGATTGTGTGAGGCCCACTGATATCTGAGCGCTATGTCACAGGCTCGATGGCACAGCTGTGACAAAAGTGACGAGAGGATAAGGGAGATTTTGAATTTCTGCAGACACTTGTGGACAGTTTTGGATTGTGTGAGGCCCACTGATATCTGAGCGCTATGTCACAGGCTCGATGGCACAGCTGTGACAAAAGTGACGAGAGGATAAGGGAGATTTTGAATTTCTGCAGACACTTGTGGACAATTTTGGATTGTGTGAGGCCCACTGATATCTGAGCGCTATGTCACAGGCTCGATGGCACAGCTGTGACAAAAGTGACGAGAGGATAAGGGAGATTTTGAATTTCTGCAGACACTTGTGGACAGTTTTGGATTGTGTGAGGCCCACTGATATCTGAGCGCTATGTCACAGGCTCGATGGTACAGCTGTGACAAAAGTGACGAGAGGATAAGGGAGATTTTGAATTTCTGCAGACACTTGTGGACAGTTTTGGATTGTGTGAGGCCCACTGATATCTGAGCGCTATGTGACAGGCTCGATGGCACAGCTGTGACAAAAGTGATGAGAGGATAAGGGAGATTTTGAATTTCTGCAGACACTTGTGGACAGTTTTGGATTGTGTGAGGCCCACTGATATCTGAGCGCTATGTCACAGGCTCGATGGCACAGCTGTGACAAAAGTGACGAGAGGATAAGGGAGATTTTGAATTTCTGCAGACACTTGTGGACAGTTTTGGATTGTGTGAGGCCCACTGATATCTGAGCGCTATGTGACAGGCTCGATGGCACAGCTGTGACAAAAGTGACGAGAGGATAAGGGAGATTTTGAATTTCTGCAGACACTTGTGGACAGTTTTGGATTGTGTGAGGCCCACTGATATCTGAGCGCTATGTCACAGGCTCGATGGCACAGCTGTGACAAAAGTGACGAGAGGATAAGGGAGATTTTGAATTTCTGCAGACACTTGTGGACAGTTTTGGATTGTGTGAGGCCCACTGATATCTGAGCGCTATGTGACAGGCTCGATGGCACAGCTGTGACAAAAGTGACGAGAGGATAAGGGAGATTTTGAATTTCTGCAGACACTTGTGGACAGTTTTGTATTGTGTGAGGCCCACTGATATCTGAGCGCTATGTCACAGGCTCGATGGCACAGATGTGACAAAAGTGACGAGAGGATAAGGGAGATTTTGAATTTCTGCAGACACTTGTGGACAGTTTTGTATTGTGTGAGGCCCACTGATATCTGAGCGCTATGTCACAGGCTCGATGGCACAGCTGTGACAAAAGTGACAAGAGGATAAGGGAGATTTTGAATTTCTGCAGACACTTGTGGACATTTTTGGATTGTGTGAGGCCCACTGATATCTGAGCGCTATGTGACAGGCTCGATGGCACAGCTGTGACAAAAGTGACAAGAGGATAAGGGAGATTTTGAATTTCTGCAGACACTTGTGGACAGTTTTGGATTGTGTGAGGCCCACTGATATCTGAGCGCTATGTCACAGGCTCGATGGCACAGCTGTGACAAAAGTGACGAGAGGATAAGGGAGATTTTGAATTTCTGCAGACACTTGTGGACAGTTTTGGATTGTGTGAGGCCCACTGATATCTGAGCGCTATGTCACAGGCTCGATGGCACAGCTGTGACAAAAGTGACGAGAGGATAAGGGAGATTTTGAATTTCTGCAGACACTTGTGGACAGTTTTGGATTGTGTGAGGCCCACTGATATCTTAGCGCTATGTCACAGGCTCGATGGCACAGCTGTGACAAAAGTGACGAGAGGATAAGGGAGATTTTGAATTTCTGCAGACACTTGTGGACAGTTTTGGATTGTGTGAGGCCCACTGATATCTTAGCGCTATGTCACAGGCTCGATGGCACAGCTGTGACAAAAGTGACGAGAGGATAAGGGAGATTTTGAATTTCTGCAGACACTTGTGGACAGTTTTGGATTGTGTGAGGCCCACTGATATCTGAGCGCTATGTGACAGGCTCGATGGCACAGCTGTGACAAAAGTGACGAGAGGATAAGGGAGATTTTGAATTTCTGCAGACGCTTGTGGACAGTTTTGGAATGTGTGAGGCCCACTGATATCTGAGCGCTATGTCACAGGCTCGATGGCACAGCTGTGACAAAAGTGACGAGAGGATAAGGGAGATTTTGAATTTCTGCAGACACTTGTGGACAGTTTTGTATTGTGTGAGGCCCACTGATATCTGAGCGCTATGTGACAGGCTCGATGGCACAGCTGTGACAAAAGTGACGAGAGGATAAGGGAGATTTTGAATTTCTGCAGACACTTGTGGACAGTTTTGGATTGTGTGAGGCCCACTGATATCTGAGCGCTATGTCACAGGCTCGATGGCACAGCTGTGACAAAAGGGACTAGAGGATAAGGGAGATTGGATTGCTTTTAAAAAAGCAGTTTGCGGAGCAGTGGGTAAACAGCAATGCCAGCCTGTCAGGAAGCCTTAAAAGGCAGCCCAACAACCAACACCACTGATACACCACAATATAGCCTCCCCTTGCACTGCACACACAGTGACTGGTGTGTTGTGCAGGCCAAATTGCTAGCAGCAGAAGCAGTTTTTTTTTCTTCTCAGGACAAAAAAAAAAAATTGGGATTGCTTTTAAAAAAGCAGTTTGCGGAGCAGTGGGTAAACAGCAATGCAGGAATGTCAGGAAGCCTTAGAAGGCAGCCCAACAACCAACACCACTGATACACCACTATATAGCCTCCCCTTGCACTGCACACACAGTGACTGGTGTGTTGTGCAGGCCAAATCGCTAGCAGCAGAAGCAGTTTTTTTGTCTTCTTCCCTGCCTAACGCTCTCCCTACAGAATCAGCAGCAACCTCTCCCTATACTGAGATCGGCAGAAGTAAGATGGCGGTCGGCGTGCACGCCCTTTTATACCCCCTGTGACGCCCACCAAAGCAAGCCAATCACTTGCATGCCCTTCTGAAAGATGGTGGTGACCCCTTCCTATGTCATCACGTTGCCCACAGTGTCCGTGGATCCTGATTGACTGAAAAAGAGCGCAAAACAAACTTTTGAAACGCGACTTTGGCGCGTAAGTCGCCGATCTCGTGGCCGACCTCATCCTAGGGTCGGGTTTCGTTTCATGAAACCCGACTTTGACAAAAGTCGGCGACTTTTGAAATTTTTCGACCCGTTTCGCTCAACTCTAGTCACCATGTCTCTCAGTTCCCGGGTGGACGCCTTCTCTGTGGAGGTGCTAATGGGCACAAAGAGGAAAGTGCAAGAGGAGGAAAGCACAGAGGAGAGGAGCGGGCATCGCCATAAGACGGGTTCGTGTGGGGGGTAGAGGGGCTGCATGGAGCATGGGACCCCAAACCCGAGATCTCGGCATGACCGGGAATGATGGATGAGATAGCCGGGGAGATGAGTGCAGAGAGAAGAGACACAGAGGATTTTGCATGCCCGGACACAGGGACCCTGACATACACACACATACATCCCTGGCTTGCCACGCCTTGAGCACATTAAAGACTCACTGAGCACTTACCGGGCTCAATTTCAGAGGCCACAGTGTGAGGATCAGACGCCAGAGCGGTCGGGCGTAGTGAGTCTGTGATGTGCTCAGGGGCTGGTAAGCCCGGGATGTACTCGGTTCTCAGGGGCCGGTGAGCCCGGGATATGCTAGGTTTCAAGGGGTCGGTGAGCCTGGGATGTGCTAGGTTCTTGGGGGCTATAATAGAGAAGGTGTGGAGGGCACCACCAACAATAAACAAGGGGATACACCAGTGGTCAGTACAAAGTAGACAATGCACAAAACAGAGAAAAAGCTACTGACCAAAAAGGACTGGGATCACCACAAAAAATACACAAAATAATTTTATTGAATATCAAACAGACCATGACATGATTAAAAACATTAAAAAGTCACTCCATGACTATTGGAGTGAACCAATGAGGTTAGTAATGTAGCCCTCTAAGACTCCCCTAATACATTTGTATAGTATGGATAAAGGTTAATACCTGGTCACAACATTGATACAATAGCTAGACAGATGCGATAATACCATATCCATGCATGAAGATATAACCAAAATAAATCATGAACCAAGAGGTATCTAATATCCTGCAAGAGAAAGAAATGCACTAGTCCCCAGCCTACACCCCTCATTAAAGAGGAGACATAATATGAAGGCAAATAAACAGAAAAGGTGTTTCTGAGCCCTGATTCAGTGGTTCAGAAGCCAGGTAGCCAAAAGTGTATACAATAAGAGCTGTGTGCATAGCTCTCATACCATACCACAAAATAAGCGGAGCCTGTGGATGATGTCCGACGCGTGTCGCTACCGCAAGGTAGCTTCTTCAGGGGGCTGATGAGCCCGGAATGTGCTCGGTGCTCGGGGGCGGTGAGCCCGGGATGTGCATGGTGCTCGGGGGAGATGAGTCCGGGATGTGCTCAGTGCTCTGGGGCAGTGAGCCCAGGATGTGCTCGGGGCCGTTATTTCTCTACTGACATTTATCTGCTGAGGGAGAAACCAGTGATGTCACAGCAGACGGGATACTGGGATGAAGCTAGGGATAGCAGTCCTGTGGCTCTGGCTGACAGGATGATGTGGGATATTAGTGGTAGTAGTCCGGTGGCTCTGACGGGATGATGTGGGATATTAGTGATAGTAGTCCTGTGGCTCTGGCTGACAGGATGATGTGGGATATTAGGGGTAGTAGTCAGGTGGCTCTTTCGGATGATGTGGGATATTAGTGGTAGTAGTCCAGTGTGTGTGGCTATGCGGAGTTGGCGGAGCTATACACTCAGCTTTATACATATGGATATAATCATTATAATTTGTTACAACTAACCACAGTTAGTTACTATGCCTGGGAAACGCCGGGCTCTTCAGCTAGTTTCTTTAATAAAGTAGATAATTATTTCTAGGGAATCTGTTCTCAAGTATATATGGGGATTGTTAAACCTAAGACTTTAGCTGGCCATAAATATAAGTTATAATATAAGTTTTTGGTCATTTGGAGTGTGGCTGATCATACATCTAACAGATAGATTGTACGCATGATCACATCATCAACATGCCAAACATAAGGCACATTAGATAGCCAATTTAATTAATATCAGCTGGGTAGGATAACATTTTTATAAGTACTATGGCATCCCGACTCCCCTGGCACATGATGTCAAGCAAAAGAAGGTTCCTGCCTACTGAATTTCTGTTGGCGATTCATTTGTTCTCCAGCAGGTAAGCTGCAATCAGAGGAGCTTCTTTTTCTACTCAAATGGAGTAAAAATATTTCCAACATGACAAGTTGCATATTTGGCAAAGAGAAGTCCACAAATTCATTGAAATGGTTTGAATAAAATTCACAAACAAGGTTAAGCCAAAATAGCCCAAATCAGCCATTACGACAGACTCTTAAGGCCCTGTCACACACACAGTGATATCGCCAGCAAGATCGCTGATTTTGTGACGCCACAGCGATCTCACCAGCAATATCGCTGTGTGTGACATGTATCAGCGACTGGCCCCCCTGCCAGGTATCGCTGATCGTGCAGGATCGTCCTGGGCCATTTTTTGATCGTTGGTCTCCCGCTGGCCAGCGCGCATCGCTGCGTGTGGCAGCGGGAGAGCAACGATCAGCGACGCTGCACGCTGGTTTCCAATGTAAACAGCGGGTATCTAGGAGCCGCGCGGCTCTTAAATACCCGCTGTTTACCTTGGATACCAGAGTGCAGGCTGGTTTCCAATGTAAACAGCAGGTATCTAGGAGCTGCGTGGCTCTTAGAAACACGCTGTTTACTTTAGATACCAGCTTACTCGCTGGTCCTGATCGCTGGTGCGTCTGTCTATGTGGAAAAGATGGTCCAGCTCTAGGGATGGGCGAGTCTACTCGCTAGGACTCGTTACTCGGCGAATAGTAAGGGACTCGCTGGACTCGTTACTCGGCGAGTCTCCCGGTGATTACTCGCACAGTAACGAGTCCAATGCAAGTCAATGGCAATCCTAGTTTTGTCAGAGTTTTTTTTTCTCACTCGCTAGACTCGCTATATCACATCGCTGTCAACAGCGAGTCTGAGCGAGTCTGAGCGAGTCTACGATTCCGAGTCCTGTATACTGGATTCGGGACTCGCTTATACAGAATCTGTTATGTTCCTACAAGTTTCCAAGACAGCCTATGTCAACACACAGCGATTGTGAGCGAGTCTGAGCAAGTCTACGAATCCCGAGTCCTGTATACTGGATTCGGGACTCGCAAATATAGAATCTGTTATGTTCCTACAAAGAGACAGCCTAGCGTGTTAGGTCAGAAAACTTTTTTAGATGGACAAGCATGTTAGCCAATCATATTCAGTAATGTTGGTTGTGGCAGGACTATGATTGGCTTCTGTCCATCGTGATGCCTATGTCATGTATGAGAGGCGAGGCTGTATATAAGCCTTTTCCACCGCCATTTCCTCTACATTCCTGAGAGATCTGAGATAGAGCAGGGTGAGGTAGATGCTTGAGCAGATCATAGGGATTGTCAGTTAGTGTAGGGAAACTTCAAGATTCCTTATATTAAACCCAAACAGCTCTTCTGAGAGCTACCAGGAGGACAGAGGAGTACTGTGTAGACTGTAGGCAGGCAGGCAGGGAGGATCAAGCCTTACAGTGCAGTGCACAGTGCAGGGACTAGTGTGCAGCTTCACTGCTAGGTGTCAGCACACACACTTACCCCGCCAGCAAGTGACGCCTACAGCACCACCTAACTCCATCTCGGTGACTGTGCATTTGTCAACAATGACACAAAAACCACAATTTCCCAAAAAAGAGGTTGCAAAGGGACGAGGTCGTGGCCGTAGCAGTCGTGCCCAAGAAGGCACTGGTACAGGTAGACAGATGAGGATTGATAGAGCTACCTTTCTCCTGTCTAGAATTCCCAGTACTCAACAAAAACGTGTCTTGAGGCCAGAAGAGCATGACCAGATAACATCTTGGATGGCTGATAAGACCTTGACCACTGGTTCTGGCAGTACACAATCGTCCTTGCCAACACAGTCTTTGTTTGTAAATCACACATTACTCGCTAAGACCCTATTCATTAACATTGGACTCGCTAGACTCGCAACGAGTAGCGAGTCCCGGGCTTGGACTCGCTAGAGTCAAGCGATTCCGAGTAATTTAGGACTCGCCCATCACTATCCAGCTCAAAAGGGTAAAATCCAAAACATTTTATTTAGATTTCCATAAAATAGGTATACAAAATGCATATACCCGACCGGAAAACCGGAGGGAAGGTTGAGGAGACACTGTACGCGTTTAAGGACTTTTCGTTCGAAACGCGTACAGTGTCTCCTCAACCTTCCCTCCGGTTTTCTAGTCGGGTATATGCATTGTGTATACCTATTTTATGGATATCTAAATAAAATGTTTTGGATTTTACCCTTTTGAGCTGGACCGTCTTTTCCATATTTTGTCTACTGCCTGACAGAGCTGTGGCCCGTGCTTGAAAGCAACATGGAAGTACAAAGGGTGAGCTGAACACTTATTGTTTTCTTGCAGTCTGTCTATGTGACAGGTCACCAGCAATCAGCTAACTATGTCCCAGTGATCCCATCCACGTCGGATCGTTGGTGGGATCGCTGGCAGGGTCGGCCCAAGAGATTACGGCGCCCTAGGCAAAAACTATTTTGTTGCTCCCCTACTATTCTTGGCAGTAGATGAAAACTTGGGATATAAATTTAGGAGCAAAATAAACCACAACAACAATGATTAATTAACTCTCTCCTAACTCTTTAATCTTCTGAGAAGTTGTATAGGACAAATATATACAAAGTAATCAATAGCACAAAACAAAAACGACCATAGGTAATTAAAATTTTTGTTTCCTTGCCTTTTTTTTTGAAAAGGATGACACTAAGTCACCGAGATTAATTTGTTTAGCAACTTCAGATTCTATCAAAATTGTTGCCAACCCAACCAACCTCTCTTGCGTCATATTTGCCCTTAAATATGTACACTTTTCTTTCCATCCCTAAAACTTTTTGCCTTTTGAAAAGATTTTTTATAATTTTTTCTATTTTTTCTCTGGTGCCCCCTTTGGGTCGGCGCCCTAGGCGGCCGTCTAGTTCGCCTATATGTTCGGGCTGGCCCTGATCGCTGGGACATTGTTACATGTAACGGGGCCCTTAGACGTATGGAGTGTATTTAGATGTGATTGACCAAACTATTAGTTACTACAAGGGATACCATGGTACATGATAAAATTCTACTATCATGTTCTGTTTTGTGTGGCTATCGTAGAAGACTCCCAATGTCCATAACTATTGATCAGAAGGTATAAGGGCTGAAAATGTAGTAGTAGCAGCAATTGAGCCATGGTGCTTGAAGTCCCAGAAAGTATCTCTGCCACAAACCCTCGTGTTTTAAAGAACATATGGGTGTAAAAGCTTCAAAATATACCTTTGTTATTCCATATAGGCAATTAGTATCTTGAATTTTTACTGGGACTTCACCACTAATAACAATGGCATTATCATTTTAATGGCTGACTAAAATGGCATTATATCAATATAATATTAATAGACACTAAAATTTACCTTTTAGGGGTCATCATGAGCAATGGAGAAAGATGGAAGACTCTTCGTCGATTTGCTCTTATGACTTTGAGAAATTTTGGAATGGGAAAACGAAGCATTGAAGAGAGAATCCAAGAAGAGGCTCGATGTCTTACTGAGAGGTTTATGAAAATGAAAGGTCAGTGATGATTAGAAATTATGCAGAAAAATATTATGCTTGGAATTGTAGTTTTTCAAAACCTGGAAAACCAAATTTGAAGAACAATGCTGTATAGAAAATTTTAACATTCGGCTACAACTAACGTTGGGGCTTGCTGACGGGAGTAGTTTTGCAATAGTTCTGTTGACAATTCCATTGGCCAAAGTAAAAATGTCCAAAGTCATGAATGCCAACAGGAAAGTAACCTACAAGGGGAGTTGCCCACATGGAAAACTGCTCACATGGAAAATTGCCCATACAGAAAATTGCCCACATAGACAAAATAACAACAGTTTATTTACCCCATCATGACATCAACCATACATGTACTGTGCATGTCGGAAGCTGATGTATGGAGTGGGCTCCCTCAGGGAGCTCTCCTCACATCCAGCAAGTGATGGCTGTGTATTTCAGCCAGGACCTGCCGCTAACAATCATGGGTGTGAGTATCTTATCTTCAAGTACCCAAGGGAGCTAACAATGACAGTTAGAAGTAAAAGAAAAATGTTTTAAAAAAGATGAAAAAAAATAAAAACCTAAAAGTTCAAATCACTCCCCTTTACCCCGTTGAAGTTAAAGATTAGAACAAAAATGCACATATGTGGTATTGCCGAGTTCAGAAAAGTCAATCTATCAAAATATAAAAACAATTATCCCGATCGGTTAGCAAAGTAAACGGAAAAAATTCAAGAGTGCCAAAATTGCAAAATGTTTGGTTGCTGCAATTCAACAAAAAATGCTCTAACAAACGATCAAAACATCTACCCCAAAATGGTACTAATAATAACGTTGTCTCATCCAGCAAAACATAAGCTGTCATACAGCTACATCAGACAAAGAATAAAAAATGTTATGGATCTTGGAAAATGGTGACACAAACCAAAACATTTTTTAGGGAAAACTACAGATTTTTTTTCACCACTAAAATGATTAAAAAAAAACTGGACATGTTGGTTATCTCCGTAATCGTATTGATGAGGAGAATATTATTGCATGGACATTTTTACCACAAACTGTACACCGTAAAAAACATTTCCCCAAAAAATAATATCAGAATTGCATTTTTCCACAATTTCAAGGCACTTGGAAATTTTTTCCCCATTTTTCAGTGCACTATATGGTAAAATGAATGATGTCTTTGAAAAGTACAACTCACCCTGCAAAAACAAGCCCTAATACGGCTATGTGGACAGAAAAGTAAAAGAGTTATGGCTCTAGGAAGAAGGGGAGGAAAAAATGGAATCTAATAAACGGAAATTGGCCACAAAGTGAAGGGGTTAAAGAGGGCTAAGGTTGTATTCACACATGGAAAATTGGGCACATGCAGCTATAGCTGGGGTCACACTGTACACAGGCTCTGGAGCAATAACGTACTACAGGTCTGGGTAGGTGAAAATAGCGCTATATTGGTACAGCTGGGGTCACACTGTACATAGAAAACGGGTCGATGGTAAATGTTCTTATTTTGTCCATGTGGTCAATTTTCCATGTGGGCAATTTTCTGTGTGAAGATAGTTTCACACTAGCATTTGGAGGCGCAGCGGACGTTCGCCGTTAAGCTCCGCCCCCTGCTGCGCCTCCTCTGGTCAGCTCCGCCTATGGGTGCATGACGCTGCTGTTTATGTGCCTTGTTTACATGTCAACAATAAAAAATTGTTTTTTGCACATTATTATAGTATCTTTTGATATCTTTATATTATATTGAATTCTTTGGGGTTGAACGCGCCCTTGTTACACACATCTTTTCTTCTTTCCCGCTTCACTTGTCAAAAGGAGGCAGGCAAAAGCATACCTGCGCACTGCCTGCATACTCAATGCTAAAGATAGGGTATGCAGGTCGCATGCAGGGTCATGTGCCTATAGTCGGAGCTGACCGGAGGAGGCACAGCAGGGGACGGAGCTTCACTACGAGCATCCGCTGTGTCTCCAAACGCTAGTGTGAAACTAGCCTGAGCAACTTTCCTGTGGGCATTCATAGCTGGGGGCTTTTCCTGTGTACTTTTTTCCTGTGGACAGTTTTCTTTTGGCCATTTTTCAGGTCACCTTTGCGAACATGTGCATGTTAGCATTATTTCTGGGCTCATTTCCTTGGGCTTCTCATAATCCTCTCCTGGATGTCTCCTACATCAATGGGTGTCAGGTGTCCAAATACACGACTGGCTGTATTTTTGGTATCAGCCATGAATCCTGTGTTTTGCCTTCCTTAAGGAATACCACTCTGTTGTCTCATTCATTTCTAATACTGCTCTGGTGAAAATGAAAACTGAGCTGATTGTTTGCTTCGATTGGTGACTGGAGGAAACAAAGGTAATTTTCAAGAAAAACTTTTCTGATTAATGAGCCTTGATATGCAAATTGCCTCTTCAGAGAGAAAGAGGACTTAAACTCTATAGGGCCACCAGCAAACCTACAAGTCAGTATTGATCCTTTAATGAGCCTTAATAAGCATCTTCCTGTACAAATTACAGGTTTTTGTAGCACAACCAGTAATTTGAATAAGCAAGGATACAGTGACAAAGCAACCTGTGATTATATTCTAGAATACCAGGTCCCCAGTAATCATGCTCCATGTTGCCGTATAATCTGGAGCTGTCAGTGAGGACGAGGGTGCGGAGACTGAATATACTTGGACTCATGATCTCTTGCATGCTTAAGCTGGATGCTTTAAAAAATAAAAATGTTATTAGTTTATATTTATCAATTAACAAAATGCAAAGTGAATGAACAAAGGAGAAATCTCAATCACATCAATATTTAGCGATCGCAATTTGTCTTCAAAAGATTATCGATGAGATATCCAAGATGTTTGGAACAAACAACATATTCTCATGGCAAAGTGTGGTCACAACAAATATTTGGTTTAGATTTCTCTTTTTTTCATTCACTTTGGATTTTAATTAATGGATAAAAAAATACTTTTTTTTAACTATTCTTACATTGCAACAA
Source organism: Dendrobates tinctorius (assembly GCF_039654945.1). Lineage (NCBI taxonomy): Eukaryota > Metazoa > Chordata > Amphibia > Anura > Dendrobatidae > Dendrobates > Dendrobates tinctorius. The sequence goes on from NW_027361825.1 coordinate 28,724,976, forward strand.
GAGATCCAATGAAGCTTGTGTTTTGACAGATCTTTTCTTAGGATGGGTTCACACTGAGTTTGCTTTTAGCTGGGATTTCAGAACAGAAACTCTTCAACTCTATACTCTAAACTTTTTGAACGCGGTGGTTTTTGGATAATTTATTTTATAAAAATACTCCGTGTGAACATATGTGCAGACTTAGTTTTTGAGGCTTTATTTGGTGAGGATCTGCTCCAAAAATAGCAACAAACATTTTTCCCAAAATCCAATTGAAAAAAATCTCCCTACTCCTTCTAATATTAATACTATTGGTGCCTAGTTGAGTTTTTTTTAGCTTTTTGTTTTAGGTTTTTTACACTTCAGTCCTTGAGAAATAACTGATGGGAAAAATACAGTGAATTTCACTACTTTGAAGTAGATCCTGGAAGAATATTCTACAAACTAGGCCCTGTCACATGAAAAGGCTGTAGAAAAAAAAACACTTTAGGAACAAAAATCACTTGAACAATTGCTTCTTGAAAATAAAAATTACTCCAAACCCACTCTCCCCCAAAAAGGAAACTAATAGTAAAAGTGATTTTTTTTTAACCCTGCATAAAAGGGATGTGATAGATTCTGATTATCAGATATTCTGGACCATGTTATAGCAGTAGAAAAGTATATGAAACAGAGGTTCCCCATCGTGATCACAATCAATAATGGCACCTATCAAAAGGAGGTTGTCCTGGATCAAAATAAAAATGTTTACATTTTTTCAAGAAACACCAAACCAATCCACAGGCTTTTGTCTGGTATTACAACTTATACCCATATGAACAAAAAGTCTAAAGAACTTTGAGTTTTCTGGTATCTATTCAAGGGCAGTGCACACCATCAATGCCAATGTCTGCGCATGGCGTGCAGGTGATTTGGACATCTATGTTGTAATATTAGAGCCCAGCACACTACAACACTATACTGTGCAATAAGTTAGAAGCCATGCAATTGTTTTCCATTCATTTGAATTAGAAAATGAAGCTGATAATATACAGTATATGTACAATCGTTGACTATTTTTATGTAATTTTTTTTATAGACACTCCAGTTGATCCAACGGATCTACTGCATCTTGCTATTTCCAATGTCATTTGCTCCGTCGTATTTGGTGAGAGATTTGACTATGAAGATGAAAAGTTCATGACGCTGCTGTCACATATTCGAGAATTTACCAAGGCGTTCAGCAGTTTTTTTGGGCAGGTGAGTGATAGAAGAATATTTGATGGGTATAAAAAAAAAAATCAAAATTCAGGACTAATATTTTGTGATTACATACATGAAAAGTTTTGCTTTATTTCTCAAACAAAAGTTTTTTTTTTTTTTTAAATTTTAGTTAGTGTAAGGGCTTATTCAGATCTCCGTGCAAATTTGTCCGAACACGGACTGCTAATACACGGACTGGCTGCAGCTTTCCTGACTTCAGCGTGACAGCTTCATATATTTCTATGGTTTGGTTGGAAGAGTCAACGCCAGTATGTGCATTGAAGTCTAAGATTGGACCAAAATCCATGAACGTCTGAATAAGGCCGGAATCGCACTACTGTGTGTGATGTGAGAAACTCGCACGAGTCTCTTTTATCAACACCTGGTGCTGCCGCCGGCTCTCAGGACGAGAGCTGCGGCTGCATAGAAATACATGCTGCCGAAGCTCCGGTCCAGATTGCCAGCGGCAGTTGCGGTTGTTGATATGAGAGACTTGTGCAAGTTTCTCGCATCACACACGGTAGTGTGATCCCGGCCTAAGCCCTAATATAAATATATAAAACAATCACAAGATGGCAGAACATAAGTGGTGAAAATTGGAAACAAAATGAGAAGCCTAGGTTAGAATTTTCCCTCTTCTTTACCACCCATTATGAAAGTCACTGATAGTGGAAGTAGAGTCTCCCAACATTCAGGCTCTGGATAGTTAGATAATATATGATGTAGTTAGATAATTAATTAGTTATAGTTAAAAAAATACATTATCTATCTATCCAGATCCTGGATATTAGGAGACCCTATTTCCACGATCAGTGACACTCATAGTGTGGAATAAAGAAAGAGGAAATAATAAGCTGTGCTTGTCATTTTGTTTCCAGGTTTCGCCACTTAGGTTTCACCGCCTTGTGGTTATTTTTAATTCTACTCTCTTTTCCTGTTGATTCAGCTAAATCTCCACCAAGTTGTTTGCTTACAACATAGTTACTTTTTAGAAGGAAGTCCTGCAAAGAATGCTGTCATTTATTAGTGGAGTTGATGGAACCAACTATGGATAGGGTCACAAGACTGATTTCTCTACATCAGAGAAAAAGTGTCCAATAATGTTCATCAGACTCTGATCAGAGTTTGGTCAGAGTTGGATTTGTGTTTCTCAGAGGTGGAGAGAAAAAAAAAGTTTCTCCATTCAGTCAGTCTGTGGAAATCAGACCCATTCACTTGCATTGCTAACTTTGATTAATACTCAAATAAAAATCAAACATGTGCTCATCAGTCTAGAGTAACATGGGTATCAGTGTCATCCCTAAAAAACACGGACTTGTCCGATTTAAACGGTCGTGTGTGCAAACCCTTAAGTTGAGCAAGGAGGATGTCTCAGGAAAAGAGTTTGTGGTTGTAATCAAGAAAAATAGAAAGATAAAAGTAAAAAAAAGTCAAAGGGTATCTGCTTTCAAAATAAACCAGACATGGCATAATGTTTAACACATACAATTACAATTGCAATACAAATACAATTTGATGTTGGGTCTGCCAAAAAATAGAACCTTTTCAAAAATATTTTTCACACATTTTAAAATGTAAGCAGCAAATATTTTTTACAGATTTTAATCTCATAATGTTATTTTTAATTTAGGTTCTTAACCTTTTCCCAAACATGATGACCCGTGTTCCAGGCCCTCACCAGAAAATCTTCCAAAGTTTTGAAAAGCTAAAAGAGTTTATAATGGAGGAGAAGAAAGCTCACCAGGACACATTGGATGAGAATTGTCCTCGGGATCTTATAGATTGCTTCCTTATGAGGATGAAAGAGGTAGATCAATTTATACTCCTAATTAAACATTTTTTTGAAAGTTGATTGGCATCCTCTATTTTTGACTTCAATCTATGCCTGACCCTTGTTGCTTCTACTGATGGTGAAAGTTTTTCACTGTATTCTATATTTTCACCGGTAAAGTATCTTTTTAGGAGAAAAAGAATCCAAACTCAGAATTTCATGAGAAGAACCTACAGGGAACAGTTACAGACTTGTTCATTGCTGGAACAGAAACAACCACAGTGACAATCCGATATGGTTTCCTCATTCTGATGAAATATCCAGAAATACAAGGTAATATGACTAAATGGTCAAAGTATGCAACCAGCCATATATAGTCTTTATTGGGAGGCACTGAACTTAAATCTATCCCCGAATGAAGCTAGTCCATATTTGGTCCCATTCTCTATAAAATTTTCTTTTGCGTACTTCAGACAGGATACACAAGGAGATTGATAGTGTGATAGGCAAAGATCGTTGTCCGTCAATGGAAGACAGGAGTAAAATGCCCTATACAGAAGCCGTGATCCACGAAATCCAAAGATTTGCGGATATTGTCCCTTCAGGTCTGGCTCATGCTGCAAGCAAAGACACACTATTCAGGGGCTACCATATTCCAAAGGTATTCTGAATTTTATAACATATAGATTGGATTGTTGTTATGTCTCTCTTCTCTGAGATTACATTTTTATGGGCTTTGTCTGGTATAGTAATCTGTACAGGTGAACAATGAAGGATTGTCATAAAGAACTACAATCCAGCACCTTACTGAGATCACAGTAAACCATTTTGTTAGGAGTCAGGTTCCTGTGTCTGCTCTGCAGGAATCCAGACCCTTACATTCTGCGGTCTCTTGCTCTTTATCTACTGCAGAGGAGATTGTCTTGCAGCAAATCTCTCCAGGGGCTAAGTCCCTCTGTCCTCCTACTGAGCATGCTCATGAGACAGTTTCCCATTGGAGATCGTGAGTCATGTGCTCAGGTCCTGCTCCAGATCTCATTGGTCCATCTCGGAGATCTGGAAACTTCCGGAAGGTCCCGGCTGCTATAAAAAGCGCGCATGGCCATTCCGCCATGCGCTAGTGTAGACTATACTTGCTATGTGTGAATGGTGACGGATGTATGATCCTGGTGACTGACTTATTATGAAACCCCTTCCCTCTGATATTATGCATGTGGATAGGGAATTAGTTCAGTAGTCTGCGCCAGTCTGTGGCAAGTCTTAGGCCACTGTGCACACCGCACCTCTGCGCTAGTGTCCGACATAGTGCCTGCTTTGTAGATGTGTCATCTAGCAGCAGTGTCCTGCGCCGCACTGCAGTTGCAGCCCTTTTTGGCGTTCGCAGTAGCGATGCCGCACACACAGTAGGTCTAGACGGATGCAGCACCTCTGCCTTATTTCCTGCTCCTGTGACCTTATACCGTGTGTGCATTGACCTGAGGCCTGTGACTCTAACAAGCTCAGTCTTTTTTTATGTTTTTGCTGCGGCGCCTCTGTGTGTGAACAGAGCCCGCTCTGCGCACTTCGGGTGAAGTTGAACCCATGCGCATTATATCGCCATATTGCTCATCTGCCATTACTCAGCAGCGGTTGTAACACCTACTGCACGGTGGACCCCGAGCAGCGAACGCACTTTATTATTATACTAGCGCCAGGGTCTGGCTAGTGATGGCAGATCAACAGCAACTCCTTCAGTGCATTCGCCAGCTAGAGGGCCGGTTGGCTGCTCTTGAGAGTGTTATCTCAGCGGCGAAGTCTTCGGAGGCTGCTGTACAGGCAACGCAGAGGCAGTTTCTCGTATGTCCACATCCTCCCACGCGCCGACAGTTACCCGCCTCTCGTTGCCCAATAAATTTTCTAGCGATGATGCCTGCTGTAGGGGTTTCGTCAGCCAGTGCTCTAGCCAGGTGGAGTTACTGGCTGCGCGATTCCCTACGGAGCGGGCCAAGTTGGGGTTTATTGTTTCCCTTCTGTCAGGCAAGGCGTTGGAGTGGGCTACGCCACTATGGGAGCATGGTGACTCAGAGGTTCGGACCACTGCTCAGTTTTTAACAGCTATTAAGCAGGTCTTCCTGGGACCACGGGTCATGCACGATACCTCTCTACAGATACTGGCTTTGACTCAGGGATCCCTCTCGGTTAGTCAGTATGTCGTTCGTTTTCGGACACTGGCTTCCGAGCTGGAGTGGTCTAACAAAGCCCTCATCCCTGTGTTTTGGAGAGGTTTAGCTGAGCATGTTAAGGAAGCTCTTTCTACCAGAGAGGTCCCTGCAAGTCTGGAGGAGCTGTTTGCTATTGCCACCCGTATTGATCTCCGTTTTTCTGAGCGCGGGCTGGAGCGTGCTCAATCCAGATGGAAGGTTACTCTGTCTCCCAACCTCTTTGAACCTCTGGAATCACCCGAGCCAGAGTGTTCACTTCCAGAGCCCATGGAGGTGGCTCGCGCCAGTCTCGAGGCGCGTCCGACACTAAGTTCCACTTGCGGCTGCCACTGTCAGCACTCTGTTCACCAGGATAATGGAAACCGCAATGGCCAAACTCTGTGCCGCCGGGCAAGACCTTTGTCCCCCCTCGCCTTCGGCTGAAGCTCCTCGCGTGGGCACACGCGTCCAGGGCGCGTGGTCACTGTGGCTACATGCAGACCACAAAACTCCTGGCAGGGTCGTATTGGTGGCCGTACAGGGCTCAGGACATTAAGAAATATATTCAGGCATGCGCCTCATGTGCTCGGGAAAGCTTCCATAAACAGAGAGTGGAGACGTTCGCCGACACACCGCGGCGTCCCACTTCAACTTATGCTCCGGGTGGTTTTGCCGCTCCTGTTGTCTCCCACGTGTCCCTTCTTAAACCTGGTGATCTTGCCGCCTCTGATACCTTCCACGTGTCCCGGTTTTCCGTGTCACCTACAGGGACAACAGACTTGCCTTCGGACGAGTCTGAGGCCTATGCCTCTGATAGGCAAAGGGTGGTGGATTCGAAGGCTCAGAGAGAAAGGGGCCCTAGGAGGGGGGGTAATGTTAGGAGTCAGGTTCCAGTGTCTGCTCTGCAGGAATCCAGACTCTTACATTCTGCGATCTCTTGCTCTTTATCTACTGCAGAGGAGATTGCCTTGCAGCAAATCTCTCCGGGGCTAAGTCCCTCTGTCCTCCTACTGAGCATGCTCATGAGACGGTTTCCCATTGGAGATCGTGAGTCATGTGCTCAGGTCCTGCTCCAGATCTCATTGGTCTATCTCGGAGATCTGGAAGCTTCCGGAAGGTCCCGGCTGCTATAAAAAGCGCGCATGGCCGTTCCGCCATGCGCTTGTATACACTATACTTGCTATGTGTGAATGGTGACGGATGTATAATTCTGGTGACTGACTTATTATGAAACCCCTTCCCTCTGATATTACGCATGTGGTTAGGGAATTAGTTCAGTAGTCTGCGCCAGTCTGTGGCAAGTCTTAGGCCACTGTGCACACCGCACCTCTGCGCTAGCATCCGACATAGTGCCTGCTTTGTAGCTATGTCGTCCAGCGGCAGTGTCCTGCGCCGCGCTGCAGTTGCAGCCCTTCTTGGCGTCCACAGTAGCGACGCCGCACACACGGTAGGTCTAGATGGACGCAGCCCCTCTGTCTCAGTTCCTGCTCCTGTGACCTTATACCGTGTGTGCATTTACCTGAGGCCTGTGACTCTAACAGGCTCAGCCTTTTGTATGTTTTTGTTGCGGCGCCTCTGTGTGTGAACAGAGCCCGCTTTGCGCACTTCAGGTGAAGTTAAACCCGTGCACATTATATCGCCATATTGCTCGTCTGCCATTACTCAGCAGCGGTTTTAACATCTACTGCACGGTGGACTCCAAGCGACGAACGCACTTTATTATTATTTTTATTTAGTGCATTCCACCGTTCCTAACACCATTTGCTTTATTGGCTTTTTTCTAAGGTGATTCTTCATTGTTCATCTGTACAATTTTCTTCACTGGCTCAATAGATGACTCGGGTCATTTAATTTTTACATTCTTGTTTTTTTTTTTTCCCTGAAGCTTAAAGGGAATCTGTCACCCCATTTTTCAACTATGAGCTGCCAGCACCGCCATCAGGGGCTTATCTACAGCATTCTGTAATGCTGTAGATGAGCCCCCGATGTAACCTGAAGGAGAATAAAAAGGAGTTAGATTATACTCACCCTGGCGTTCGGTCCGGTCCGATGGGTGTCGCCGTCCGGTCCGGTGCCTCCCATCTTCTAATGGTGACGTCCTCTTCTTTGATGCCTGTCATGGCTCCGGCACAGAATGCTGTAGATAAGCCCCTGATGTCAGTGCCGGCAGCTCATAGTCGAAAAATGGGGTGACAGATTCCCTTTAAGGGGTAATGTTTCTCCTTGTGGAGAGTGACATGCCAGGGTAAGGAGACTTTTAGGCCATGCAATGCTTCTTTGGGAAATTAAATATGCATATAGTTGCAGTGTTAAAGGAAATCTGTCAGCAGGCATTTGCTACCTTATCTGAGAGCAATGGAAATGATGATGATGATGGTGATGTAGGCAAAAGGAAGCTCAATACAATGATGTACCACTTAGGGTGGTTTCACATTAGCGCTTTTTAAGCGCACGCACGGCCGGGGGTAGCTCCGCCCCCGAGCCGGCTCTCTGCCCGGCGTGCCCGCCCCTTGCTTGTAGCGCCGCCTCCTAGCGCACAGCGGCGCCTGCGATCGGCGCACCATATCTTTAGCATAGGGTGCGCAGATCGTGCGCAGGCCGTGCGCTAGTTGCGCTTTGACCTGCGCTGCGCACTTTTGACTGTGCGCCGTGCGCGCCAAAATCAAACTTTTCAGATTTTGGCGCGCACGGCGCACCGTCGAAAGTGCGCAGCGCAGGTCAAAGCGCAACTAGCGCACGGCCTGCGCACGATCTGCGCACCCTATGCTAAAGATAGGGTGCGCCGATCGCAGGTGCCGCTGTGCGCTAGGAGGCGGCGCTACAAGCAAGGGGCGGGCACGCCGGGCAGAGAGCTGGCTCGGGGGCGGAGCTACCCCCGGCCGTGCGTGCGCTTAAAAAGCGCTAATGTGAAACCACCCTTAGATTACTGCGTGCAGCTAGTCTCACACAATCAGAGTTTTTATACAATGTGCTAAGAGCAATGGAAGTCCTTGGCACATTGTATATAATTCCTTTGGAAGCTGCAGCAGCTGTGATTTATGTATTTCTAGGTGTTTACCACCACCAGTTAAGGTGACCAAAACCTACCTTTTTGTTTCCTCTGTAATACTTGAATAAGACCTTATTGTCATTTTGCATAGTGTGTCTAATCAGCGTTTAGATCTAGCATGAAGTAGATATGAAAAAGCTTCTCCTGCCAAACCAGTCTCTACATGTACAAAGTCCATAGACATTGAGGTGCCTGTCACAGGAGGGGCCCTGTCAAACCAGGAGGATCAGCAATGATAAGAGCTAAAAGTGCTAAAAGTGCTAAAACAATTACTGTAAGCAAGCAAAACCAAACTTGATAAGAGAGGCCATGCTGAGATCTGTTTTAACCCCTACAGCAAGCGGTCTTTAGATTACAAAGGAAAAACCTGCCTACAGATTCACTTTAAAGTCAGTATTTGACCCACTAACAAGCCTTGCCACATGACTAAAGCCCCTTTCTCAAATAGCGAGATTGCTAGCGAGATCGCGGAAGCATCACTGATTTTGTGATGCAACAGCGATCTCACCAGCGATCTCGCTTTGTGTGACACATAGCGGCGACCGACCCCCCAGCTGGATATCGCTGATCGTGCGCGAAAGGCCTGGGTCATTTTTTCATCGAAGAGCGATCTCTTCAGTGACACAGAACTCAGGATGCAGGCTGGAATAGTTTGGAAACGCTGCTGTGTGATAAGGTATCAACGACCGCCTAGGATCGCTAGATGGTTGCTGCATCTCTGAAGAGATCTGCCTGTTTGGCAGCTTACTAGCAATCATTTAGTGACGCACCAGTGATCCTTACCAGGTCGTGTCATTGTCGGGATCGCTGGTGCGTCGCTAAGTGTAACGGGACCCTTAGAATAAACGAAAAACCAGAATCACAATTTCCAGACAGATGTTTCAGGGTGTTGCCCCTCTCCAGTGCAAAGCATGAGATCTGATTTGACTGTATGAGAGGCCTCTGACAGGGGTCTAAGGGGTACCATTTCTCCTTGACATAACTGACATGCCAAAGTGAGGAGACTTATAGTTTAACCCCTTCATGACCCACCCTATTTTGACCTTAATGACCTGGCCATTTTTTGCAATTCTGACCAGTGTCCCTTTATGAGGTAATAATTCAGGAACGCTTCAACAGATCCTAGCGATTCTGAGAATGTTTTTTCGTGACACATTGGGCTTCATGTTAGTGGTAAATTTAGGTCGATAATTTTTGTATTTATTTGTGAAAAAATGGAAATTTGGTGAAAATTTTGAAAATTTTGCAATTTTCAAATTTTGAATTTTTATTCTGTTAAACCAGAGAGTTATGCGACACAAAATAGTTAATAAATAACATTTTCCACATATTTACTTTACATCAGCACAATTTTGGAAACAAATTTTTTTTTGCTAGGAAGTTCTAAGGGTTAAAAGTAGACCAGCGATTTCTTACTTTTACAACAAAATTTGCAAAACCATTTTTTTTAGGGACCACCTCACATTTGAAGTCATTTTGAGGGGTCTATATGGCAGAAAATACCCAAAAGTGACACCATTCTAAAAACTGCACCCCTCAAGGTACTCAAAACCACATTCAAGAAGTTTATTAACCGTTCAGGTGCTTCACAGGTACTAAAGCAACGTGGAAGGAAAAAATGGACATTTTAATTTTTCCAACAAAAATTTTCTTTTAGCATCATATTTTTCATTTTCACATGTGTAACAGGATAAATTGGATCCTAAAATTTGTTGGGCAATTTCTCCTGAGTACAACGATATCTCACATGTGGTCATAAACCACTGTTTAGGTGCACGGCAGGGCTCAGAAGGGAAGGAGCGCCATTTGACTTTTTGAATGGAAAATATGCTGGAATATTTAGCGGTTGCCATGTCGCGTTTGGAGAGTCCCTGTGTGCCTAAACATTGGAGCTCCCCACAAGTGACCCCATTTTGGAAACTAGACCCTCCAAGGAACTTATCTAGGTGCATAGTGAGCACTTTAAACCCCCAGGTGCTTCACAAATTGATCCGTAAAAAAAAGTACTTTTTTTCACAAACAATTTCTTTTAGCCTCAGTTTTTTCATTTTCGCACTGGTAAAAGGATAAAATAGATCCTAAAATTTGTTGGGCAATTTCTCCTGAGTACACCGATACCTCATATGTGGTCATAAACCACTGTTTGGGCGCACGGCAGAGCCCGGAAGGGAAGGAGCGCCATTTGACTTTTTGAATGGAAAATTAGCTTCAATCGTTAGCAGACACCATGTCGCGTTTGGAGAGCCCCTGTGTGCCTAAACATTGGAGCTCCCCCACAAGTGACCCCATTTTGAAAACTAGACCATCCAATGAACTTATCTAGATGTGTAGTGTGCACTTTGACCCCACAAGTGCTTCACAGAAATTTATAGCGCAGAGCAGTGAAAATAAATAATCATTTTTTTCCTCAAAAATGATTTTTTTAGCCCGCTATTTTTATTTTCACAAGGCTAACAGATGAAATTGGACCAAAAAAGTTGTTGTGCAATTTGTCCTGAGTACACTGATACCCCATATGTGGGGGAGCCACTGTTTGGGCGAATGGGAGAGCTCAGAAGGGAAGGAGCGCCATTTTGGAATGCCGACTTGATGGAATGGTCTGTGGGCATCATATTACGTTTGCAGAGCCCCTGATGTTCCTAAACAGTGGAAACCCCCCACAAATGACCCCATTTGGAAACTGTAGCCCTTATGGAACTTATCTAGATGTGTAGTGAGCACTTTGAACCCCCAAGTGCTTCACAGAAGTTTATAAACGCAGAGCCATGAAAATAAAAAATCATTTTTTTCCCTGCACTATTTTTTATTTTCACAAGGGTAACAGGATAAATTAGACCCCAAAAGTTGTTGTCCAGTTTGTCCTGAGTATGCTGGTACCCCATATGTGGTCATAAACCACTGTTTAGGCGCACGGCATGGCTCAGAAGGGAAGGATCGCCATTTGACTTTTTGACTGGAAAATTAGCTCCAATCGTTAGCGGACACCATGTCGTGTGCCTGTGTGCCTAAACTTTGGAGCTCCCCCACAAATGACCCCATTTTGGAAACTAGACCCCCTAAGGAACTTATCTAGATGCATAGTGAAGACTTTGAACCCCCAGGTACTTCACAGAAGTTTATAACGCAGAGCCGTGAAAATAAAAATATTTTTTTTTTCCCTCAAAAAATGATATTTTAGCACGCTATTGTTTATTTTTACAATGGTAACAGGAGAAACTGGACCCCAAAAATTGTTGTCCAGTTTGTCCTGAGTACGTTGGTATCCCATATGTGGGGGGGACCACTGGGCACATGTCGGGGCTCGGAAGGGAAGTAGTGACGTTTTGAAATGCCGACTTGATGGAATGGTCTGTGGGCATCATGTTATGTTTGTAGAGCCCCTGATGCTCCTAAAAAGTAAAAAGTGGAAACCCCCAACAAGTGACCCCATTTTGAAAACTAGACCCCCCAAGGAACTTATCTAGATGTGTGGTGAGCACTTTGAACCCCCAAGTGCTTCACAGAAGTTTATAACGCAGAGCCGTGAAAATAAAAGAATCATTTTTTTCTGAAAAAATCATATTTAGCCCACAATTTTTTATTTTCACAAGGATAACAGGATAAATTGGACCCCAAAAGTCGTTGTCCAGTTTGTCCTGAGTACGCTGGTACCCCATATGTGGGGGAGGATCACTGTTTGGGCACATGTCGGGGCTCGGAAGGGAAGTAGTGACGTTTTGAAATGCCGACTTGATGGAATGGTCTGCGGGCGTTATGTTACATTTGCAGAGCTCCTGATGTTCCTAAACAGTGGAAACCCCCCACAAGTGACCCCATTTTGGAAACTAGACCACCCAAGGAACTTATCTAGATGTGTGGTGAGCACTTTTAACCCCCAAGTGCTTCACAGAAGTTTATAACGCAGAGCCGTGAAAATTAAAAATCATTTTTTTCCACAAAAATAATTTAGCCCCCAATTTTTTATTTTCCCAATGGTAACAGAAGAAATTAGACCTCCAAACTTGTTGTGCAATTTTTACTGAGTACGCTGATAGCCCATATGTGGGGGTAAACCACTGTTTGGGCATGCTTCGGGACTCGGAATGGAGGGAGCACTGTTTGACTTTTTGAACGCAAAATTGGCTGGAATAAATGGTGGCGCCATGTCGCGTTTGGAGACCCCGTGATGTGCCTAAACAGTGGAAACCCCGCAATTCTAACTCCAACCCCATCCCCAACACACCCCTAACCCTAATCCCAACCCTAATCATAACCCTAACCACAACCCTAACCCCGACACACCCCTAACCCTAATCCCAACTCTAACTCAAGCCACAAGCCTAACTGTAATCCCAACCCCTACCCACCCCTAACCCTAATCTTAACCCTAATTCCAACCCTAATCCTAATTCCAACCCTAACCCTAGTTACAACCTTAACCCTAGTTACAACCCTAACTCTAATCCCAACCTTAATTCCAACCCTAACCCTAATTCCAACCCTAACTCCAACCCTAACCCTAATTCCAACCTAAACCTAATTCTAACCCTAATACCAACCCTAACCCTAATTCCAACCCTAACCCTAATTCCAACCCTAACCCTATTTCTAACCCTAACCCTATTTCCAACCCTAACCATAACCCTAATGGAAAAATAAAAATAATTTCTTTATTTTATTATGTGTCTGCCTATGGGGGTGATAAACGGGGGGGTTCATTTACTATTTTTTTCATTTTGATCACTGTGAAAGAATATCATAGTGTTCAGAATGAATGAATGAATCTGCAGTGTTTGCAGATTGAAGCGGGCCCACTGCGCATATGCCCGCCATTTTCTAAGATGGCGGCGCCCATGAATCAGGACGGTGGGACACCTGGAGCCGGAGCGGGACATCGGATGTACCGGGGGGTGAGAGGGGGGTCGGAAGGTGGGGGGAGCGGTGAAAAGGGGGAGGGGAGCAGATGATGACGGCGGTGGCACATTGCCGCTGTCAGTCGGTATCGGGGGCCGATCAGCCCCGTGAGTCATGGGGGGGGTCGGAACTGGGTCTCCAGCCATGTACAATGCTACTACAGCATCGGCCATGGCTGGATTGTAATATTTCATCAATTTTCATTGATGAAATATTACTATCGCTCTGATTGGCTGTTTCACTTTTAACAGCCAATCAAAGCGATCATAGCCACGTGGGGGCGAAGCCATGCCCCCTGTGGTGAAGTACACAGCCCCCTGTATCTGCAGGTCAGGTGACCTTTCAGTGACCCCGGTCACCCGACCCGCAGAGGGGCTTTGAAGTCATGACGCAGCATATGCGTCATGGGTCGGATTGGCACCGACTTTCATGACGCATACGCTGTGTCACAGGTCGGGAAGGGATTAAGTACTCTTCCTCTATCAAGAGGCAATTTGCATATTTTTTTCGGCCTGAAGCATAAAATGTGCTTTTTTTTTAGTATTTTTCATATATGGTATTACAATATACAGTGAAGGAAATTATTATTTGATCGCTTGCCAATTTTGTAAGTTTGCTCACTGACAAAGAAGACATGAACAGTCTATAATTTTAAGGGTAGGTTTATTTTAACATTTAGAGATAGAATATCAAAGATAAAATCCAGAAAATCACATTGTATAAGTTATATAAATTTATTTGCATTTTGCAGTGAAAAATAAGTATTTGATCCCTCTGGCAAACAAGACTTAATACTTGGTGCAAAACCCTTTTTGGCGAGCACAGCAGTCAGACTTTTTTTTGCAGTTGATGAGGTTTGCACACATGTCAGGAGTAATTTTGGTCCACTCCTCTTTGCAAATCATCTCTAAATCATTAAGATTTTGAGGCTTTCACTTGGCAACTCGGAGCTTCAACTCCCTCCATAAGCTTTCTATGTGATTATTGTGTGGAGACTGGCTAGGCCACTCCATGACCTTAATGTGCTTCTTTTTGAGCCATTCCTTTATTGCCTTGACTGTATGTTTCGGGTTATTGTCTTGCTGGAAGACCCAGCCGTAACCCATTTTGTAACAATTATATGGGTACTACGGAATCTGATTGCATGGGATAATATGACACTGAGACCAAAGTTGATGCAAATAAGGGAATTTAACAAGTGTAATCAAACTAAGAGAGCACTTCCTGCAATAGTAATGAAAACACAGCACAATATGCAATGATGCAAGTAAAGCAAAACTATACAAAACCTACAAAAGACAAAATGAAAAAACCCTGCCGTAATCAAGTAAGTAAAAAGCAAAAGTGCATTTAAATCATACAGAGTTCAATAATGATTTAAGCGCACTTTTGCTTTTTACTTACTTGATTACAGCAGGGTTTTTTTCATTTTGTCTTTTGTAGGTTTTGTATGCTTTTTGGCCATGTGAACATGCATTTATATGCTGCATGTGTACCAACTCAAACCAAGCCCAATTTTTGTGTTTTTTCTAAGTAAAGCAAAACTAACAGAGCACTTCCTGCAATTGTAACAAAAACCCAGCTCAACATAGAAATGTCCAGAGTAACTAAATAGCAGGGCGCGACCTCTAATATGACCACTCCAGCAGTAATATAACGCAGGTGTGTACAAGACACTAAATGTAGGAGTCCAGCAGAAAGTATGTAAGTAAGCACACCACATTTAATGAGGCAGTCCAGCGATATTATAAAGGTGGGAATGCACTCGGCACTTAAACGTGGAAGTCCAGTTTTATACCGGAGTGGCATTATCAAGAGAAGGTCACTATGTGTACCTTTTGGGCTGTAAGTCCCGCACAGCAGCCCACACAAACACAGACCTAGAAGAGAAGATGATGTCAGGATTCCTTACAGCAGTTCCAGAGGCAAATAGCTCCATCTAGAAGTCCAGACAGTAGCTAAGCACAAACAGCATCAGGGAGACTCTCAGAGGACTGTAGGCAGCAAAACAAGGAGAGGCAGAGCACCGAGTAACGATCAGCAGCAGCAGGGAATCCACCAGCAGAACAGCTAGAGCTCAGGAGCCAACAGCAACAAAAGACTCAGGCAAAGAGCAGCACACGACCTGGACTTAAAGGTAATCTGTCACCCTTTTTTTGGACTATCAGCTGCCGGCATTGACTTCCTGTCGTGGCTTTGGCGCAGGCGCACTGCTCTGCTCTGTTGGGGGCAGAGCAGAGTCCTGCAGTGTGCAGGCGTTGGGAGAGGGCTGGTGCCTGTGCACTCCAGTATTCTGCTCGGCCCTCAACAGGGCAGAGCAGTGCACCTGCGCCAGAGCCACTACAGGAAAGAAAGAAGAGGATAGCATCGTATGAAGATGGGAGGCACCGGACCGCGACGCCCATCAGACCGGACCGCCCCCTTCGGTGAGTATAATCTCACATGTTTTTCTTTCAGGTTACATCGGGGGGGGGCTTATCTACAGCATTACAGAATGCTGTAGATAAGCCCCTGATGTAAACGCCGGCAGCTGATAGTCGAAAAAAAGGGTGACAGATTCCTTTTAAATAGTCAGGACAGACAGGAAGTTCCATGGCAGGGCGAGATACAAGACTCCATCTTGAATCAGGGCAAACAGGCACAAAGGAAAATCCGGAATCTTTACACATTTTTAAGACCCTGTCAGAAGGAAGAAGGTTGTCATTCAGGATTTTACAGTACATGGCTTCATCCATTCTCCCATTAATGCGGTGAAGTAGTCCTGTGCCCTTAGCAAAAAAAACACCCACAAAACATAATGTTTCCACCTCCATGGTTGACAGTGGGGACGGTGTTCTTTGGGTCATAGGCAGCATTTCTCTTCCTCCAAACACGGCAAGTTGTTAATGCCAAAGAGCTCAATTTTTGTCTCATCTGACCACAGCACCTTCTCCCAGTCACTCACAGGATCATCTGGGTTTTCATTGGGCACTGCATAATTTTAAGCCTTTACGCTGAAATGTGTTACCAATTGTTTTCTTAACGACTGTAGTCCCAGCTGCCTTGAGATCATTAACAAGTTCCTCCTTGTAACTTTAGGCTGATCTCTCACCTTCCTCATGATCAAGGATACCCCATGAGGTGAGATTTTGCATGATGACCCAGATCGATGTCGACGGACAGTCATTCTGTATTTCTTCCATTTTCTTACTAATGCACCAATAGTTGTCTCCTTCTGATCCAGCATCTTACTTATGGTTTTGTAGCCCATTCCCGCTTTGTGCAAGTCTACGATCTTGTCCCTGACATCCTTGTAAAGCTCTTTGGTCTTGCCCATGTTGTAGAGGTTAGATTCTGACTGAATGAGTCTGTGGAAAGGAGTTTTTTATAAAGGTGACTATGTAAGACAGCTGTCCTTAATGCAGGTAACGAGTTGATTAGGAGCGCTTAACTGGTCTATAGGAGCCAGTACTCTTAATGGTTGGTACGGGATCAAATACTTATTTCTCACTGAAAAATGCAAATAACTTTGTATAACTTTTACAATGTGATTTTCTGGATTTTAATTTTGATATTTTATCTCTCAATGTTAAAATTAACCTACCCTTAAAATTATAGACTGTTCATGTCTTTGTCAGTGGGCAAACTTACAAAATCAGCAAGAAATCAAATAATTTCCTTCTCTGTAGGTTCATTCACTTGAAAAGAGCTCGGTTGCGATAACAGACAGAGCCCATAAAGAGGGTGTCAGGTTTTCTTTTTTGGCCGATGCAGATCCCCTTTTCTGTTCTATGATTACTACTACCTGAAACTGACTTTTATTATTTTCCTTTTTGGCTTTAATATTCTACATCTTTTGTACATTTATTTTCAGGGAACTTTGCTGCTTACAATGCTAACCTCTGTCCTAAAAGACCCCAAACAATTTGAGAACCCAGATAAGTTTGACCCAGGACATTTTTTGGATGAAAATGGTGCCTTTAAGAAACATGATGCATTCTTACCATTTTCCACAGGTAAAATAACATTAAATTACACTTCATACATGAAACCTAATTACGTAAATTTGCATAGAGTCTAAATCTAGTATCATGTATATCGATGGTGCAATTTGTACAATCGTGTCTCCTTAGGAAAACGCGCGTGTGTGGGAGAAGGCCTGGCTCGTATGGAACTCTTCCTCTTCTTAACTACTACTTTGCAAAAATTTACATTAAAGCCCACAGTAGATGGAAAAGACTTGGAAATCACTCCTGAACCCAAGACCAATGGCTCAAGACCCAGATCATATAAGATGTACACAGTTCCTCGTTGAGGAGATCTTCTCTAGTTTGGTAGCATGATCCAAAACCTTCATTTTTATACATTACAGAAAATAAGATTTGGTGATCTACTCAGAATCTAGGAGAAGTAAAAGGCAATCACCATGTTCACCCAATTTTCACAGAAAGAAATTAACTCACAATGTGTGCCATTTCATAAATATTCTTCATGCATCTCACACACGGCTGGGAAAGAAAGAAGGTGGCATCTTCAGTCAGCACTTCTTATCAACCCTGCCATTCAAAGACTTCAATCCAAAAGAAGGGATTAGTGCTATCTATATTTTTTTTTATCAAATGTTGTCAGCACACAAACCAGCACAATGTCAGGCCTTAGCAGAAAGACCAAGATCATGTCTGGGTGTCATCTGTACTGGAAGTCAATAGTAAAATAAAAATTATCTTTCAATATACCGTTTTTGCCTTCTGAATTTAATATAACACTACATTAAATACCAATGCATGATAATGATTTTATTTACATAGGGCCAACATATTTTTCAGCACTTTACAATTAAGCGGAGACACAAACAGGGAATAAATACATGACCGTGTAACAGATAGTTCGACAGTTACAAGCTTACAATCTGTAAAGAAAAGTGGGAACACAATAGGTAAAAAAATGCTTGTCATATTTGGTCTAGCCATCATTATTATAATGATTCAGTCACGAACCAGTATCTAAGTACAGTCACCTAGTGCTATTGGGTGCATGGAGGATTTGGAGAGAGAGGAATAGGAAGGACTGATTCTAGGGAAAATTTAAAAAAGCGGAACAGGGGATAATTTGATTACTGATGTGAGGTGTTATACCTGTCTAAAGAGATGTTTTTAGATAATTCTTAAAAATGTAAAAATGTGGGGGCTAGTTATTAATCGGATTGTTTGGGGTAGTGTATTCCAGAAAACAGGCGCACCATGAGAGAAATCTTGGAGACAGAAGTGGGAGGTTCGAATTATGGAGGATGTTATGGAAAGCAAGTGTAGGGTAAAAGACAGAGATGAGGGAGGAGATATATGGTGATGCAGAACTGTGGAGAGCTTTGTGGATGAAAGAGATAAGTTTCTATTGAACTCTGTCGTTGATGGATAACCTGTTCAATGACTGGCACTGAGCAGAGGCATCGGTGTAGCGGCTGGAAATAAATAGGTCCCTGACGAGTAGAAAGTTTCAGTAGTTCAGTCAAGAATAAATAAGAGCGACAGTAAAAGATTTTGCAGTCTCAAATATGAGAAAAGGTCAGATTCTGGAGATATTTTTAAGGGTCAGGTAACATGATAGAGTGAATGATTGGATGTAGAGAATAAAGGAAAGTTATGTGCCAAATATGACCCCAAGACAGCAGACATGTTGCTTGGGAATTATGGATGAACCACAGTAAACTTCTATGTAGGATAAAGGTAAGTTGGTAGAGTGAAGAACCACAAGAAGTTCAGTTTTGGAGAGATTCAATTTCAGGTTTAATGTTAGAGACCGCAGACAGACAATCCCTGGTATTTAGAACTAAGTTGGGGGTGATGTCAGGACACGATGTGTATAATTGGGTGTCATCAGAATATAAAGCTGATGGTACTGGACTGGAAACCAAAACTGCTGATGAAGTAGAAAATTGAAAATGATGTTCTAGGTTTTCACAGCTGACACCTCTGGCTTTCTCTTCTCTCCCAAAAGAAAACAAAAAATGGTCGGCAGAACCAAGTGCTCACGTACTGTATATGGGGGAGTCAGGAGACATTGATGTTTGCTAAATGAACACTCGCCCAAAGGCTGTCTCATGTATGTGTAGCTTTATATACAATTACTATACAATCTGAACACAACAGGTGCTGCCGTGAACAGCTAGTTCCTGATGCCTTAATAATGTAACACTCTGTGGAATCCACTGAGGATCATAATGTTGTAGGGAAGGTGACCTGACGGACTTGTCTGCAGGCAGAAGGGATGGTTGGTGCACTGTAGATGGACGTTTATAATAATAGAAGGGAAACAGCTGGGGAAAAGGGAATAGGAGTGCAGTACCTAAGTTTGACCACAAGATGGCAGGGGGGAGCGTGAGTACAGGACTTGACAGCAGCTTATGGCTTTAGAAACCGCTTAGTCATAGGGGGCGGGGAGTCAGGAACCCAGGAGGGGATTTCCCGAGGAGGGAGATAAATAGGACAGGAGAGGGTTCCAGTCCGAGGAGGAGCTCAGGAGGAGAAGAGACAGTGAAGGAGAATGAACAGTAGTGGGGAGCTCAACCAGGCGACTGAGGAGAAAAGAAGTCAGGGGGGTGGCCCCGACACGAGGAACCACAGAACAGACGAGGCCAAGGGGGTACCAAATTGACGACGACCTCGGACTGGTGAAGTGCTGGCGGTAGATAGGCCTATGGCAGCCCCAGTGAAAGAGCCGCGAGGGACGTCACTACGGCAGAAGGAAGGTGCAGGTACCCGGGCCTGAATACAGAGAGCTGTAAAGATGCTGCGGTGTATGGCTACGGTCGTCAGGAAGACGGCCAATAAACTCGGACCAGTTGTACCCGAAATCTGCCTCTGTCTCATGTCTGCGTTGTCTGTTCGTGGTAAGCAGTGGACCACCCCCCCAATCCGGGCCATTACTACATTTGGCGTAGTCGGCAGGATCACCACCGCCAATACTACAACTTCAGCAGCAAGCCTGCGACAGAAGAAATCAAAAGGAGTTGAATTGCTTTACTTGTGGATTACAAATTTGAGACTTTGTTCCAGGTCATTGGCTGTCATCAGAGGATCCGGGGCGGTACAAAAACTGGACTGTGGATTGCTGGTTTTCCTCAGGCGGATCAGGAACGGAAGAAGAAGAAAAGAAAACTTTGCAAGATGGTGCCTGAGTGGAATACGAATTGGGACTGTGTTTGGAGCCAGCAAAAGAAAACCCAAAATAGACTCTGTGCCCCTGCAATGCTGGTGACCTGCGAGCAGGAGGGGGTTGGTGCTGAAATGGATTACCTGGGGCGGCCGCTGGAGGAACTGTTGTCGGCCGTCCCTGCGGAACTATCCGGCCTGGAGGCTGGTCCTGCCGAAGGGCGGGATGAAGAGCAGCAGCAGATATCAGACGACAGGAGTGGGAGCTGCGGAGGAGCAGTGGAGGCCGGCGACACCCCGGACCGACCTCTGGGAGAGTGGAAGAACAGCCTGCAGAAAGCCGTGGCTCTGGGAAAGGTGAGAGTACCTCCTGCACAGCAGGTCCCGCCCCTACATCCCGAGCATGAGACCGGTCCCAGGCCCCGACACCAGCGCTCGGCCTCCCGCTCTCCAGTGTCCCCGGCTCCGGATGACTCCACGGCGATTGCCGGGCTGACCGACACTTCGGCCAACGATCCCAAGCCTCCCCACTCAGCAGCGCCACGTCCCAATCGCCGGCACGGAACCCACCCGTGGCCGCCTCTGCCGCACGCCATACCGTGGCTGCGGCCTGCCCATCAAGGTCTGCGGCTGCGCCGACCTCACTACAGATCGCGGCTTCGGCCGGGTCGCCGGGCTCCGCTGCCTCTGCGGAGCCATCTACCGTCTCCACTAGCAGGCCCCAGCTTCTCCACTCCGCTTCTCGCTGGTCAACAACCCCGGTCCCCTGCCTGCGGTTGGAACTGCAGGAGCTTGGGGCCGGATGGAGCAAAGCCATTGCATCACCAGAGATGAGAGTACCTACACCACCACCGGTGGTGGACTGCTGGGCCCCTGCACTGTCCCCCAGTGGGGACAAGGGACCTAAGGCTCCTGTCACTGAACATCCGTGCTGGGCACCCCCAGGGGACACTGGGCCCTGTGGAGAGGGTGCCAATCCCTGCGCAGGGGCGACTGAGGCCGGCTGCCCCTGAAACTTTTCTGCCAGTTACCGATGCTGTGGCGGCGGAGTTCGCCGGCCCGTGCCAGGTCCTGGTCCCCAAGCAGAGAAATGGCACAGAACATGTGCCGTGGAACCACCTTCGGCCCCTTCTACCCCTTTTGACGCATCTCTCAGGAGGGAGATGACCCCTGAGCCCTGGGCAAAAAGAACAGTCGGGGCCCAGGAACAGTCGAGACATCCCGGGAGCTCCACGGCTATGGAGTTCCTTGCTATTCGCGGAACATCGGCCATCAGGAGACGGCTGGGAGCACCGCTGACCAAGGACTACCGGGACTGCTGTGCGCTGTTGCGCAGCATAGGGGACTGTTCCGTGTCCCTTTGGGGTAAGAGACCCCACCTCTTGTTATAGCAGGGGTGTATGGGAGTACTTCCCACAAAGGAAGGGGGCGCACTGTTGTTAACAAAAAGGAAAATGTTTTGATAATGTTTGGAGTGTTGTATAATACTGAAAGATGTAGATATGATGTAGAGAATAATTTACATGGAAAATATATAGTAAGTTTATTAGTAGCATGTCAGGATGATAATTAAGGTAGAATGTTGTAGGAAGAATGGGTAATCTTTGTACCTATTACAAAAAGTATAGTTAATGCTATGTCTAGTATATAGAGTTGGTTTAAAATGTTATCTGTAAAAAATGTTGTCTGTGAAAAATGTTCAACAGGTCTCGGGTATGAGGTGTGACAAAGACGCCGACCATGACTTTTTTAAAATTAAAGGTAAAAGAGACGAAAGATATTGAACCAGACAGTGGTCCTTCAGTCAGGTCCCCGACACCACTGACACCCCAGAAGGACAGGCGGGTGCTGACGATGACCTGGTAGGTGTAGGGCCTTGGCCAGGGCATTCCGGACAGTTGAGGGTGACAGAAGGGGAGAGTAGTGGGAGGTACACGCCGTAGAGTAGTCTGGGTGGACCTATCCCAACTTGAAAGAAGTTGTCATGTGGCGTGCGCACCGGCGAGTAGCTGTAGGCTGTTCGGAGCATGGTGCTCCCGGTTTGGTTCGGCCCCCTGCGTATGGTGGGTTTGGCCCAACAACCAGTCCGACAACAGACGGTGGATAAGATTCAGGACGAAGTAGGTAGGGAATACGATTGTCGAGGACGATGATAGACAAAGGAAGGGAGAGTGTAGGGAAGGTGACCTGACGGACAGGGATGGTTGGTGCACTGTAGATGGACGTTTATAATAATAGAAGGGAAACAGCTGGGAGAAAAGGGAATAGAAGTGCAGTACCTAAGTTTGACCACAAGATGGCAGGGGGGAGCGTGAGTACAGGACTTGCCAGTAGCTTATGGCTTTAGAAACTGCTAGTCATGGAGGTGGGGAGACAGGAACCCAGGAGAGGATTTCCCGAGGAGGGAGATAAATAGGACAGGAGAGGGTTCCAGAGGGTTCCAGTCCAGGGAGAAGCTCAGGAGGAGAAGAGACAGTGAAGGAGAACGAACAGCAGTGGGGAGCTCGACCATGTGACTGAGGAGAAAAGAAGTCAGGGGGGTGGCCCCTACACGAGGAACCACAGAACAGACGAGGCCCCGAGAGTACCAAATTGACGACGACCTCGGACTGGTGAAGTGCTGGCGGTAGATAGGCCTATGGCAGCCCCAGTGAAAGAGCCACGAGGAACATCACTACGGCAGAAGGAAGGTGCAGGTACCCGGGCCTGAATATAGAGAGCTGTAAAGGTGCTATGGTGTATGGCTACGGTCGTCAGGAGGACGGCCAATAAACTCGGACCTGTTGTACCCGAAATCTGCCTCCGTCTCGTGTCTGTGTCGTCTGTTCGTGGTAAGCAGTGGACCATCTCCCAATCCGGGCCATTACTACAATGTGAATATTAATTTATCATAGTGCACAATATTAGTTTCTTATGTCTAATGGCTAGTCTCATTGATTTTTTTTACATACAATAATGTATTTATAGTGTGCAACTTTCTGCTCAGAACACACAGGACTCTTCTGCCCCTTTTCTGCAAAACACAATGGATTCTCTTGTACCCTCCTGCATAGTTCCCAGGTTCATTTATAGTACAGTATGTGTTCACACAGAGATATTTCCACATTGCATAGTGACAAAGGTTGAAAAAGGCACAGGTCCATAAAGTTCAGTATTTTTAACAGATGCCCTTTCAATAATATCAAAGGATTTTATGTGAAGGACAAGAAAATTGCAGAATAAAAAAATCAACATTGGCAAAACCATGATGAGTAAATTTTTGTAAGGATCGGTCACAAAATATTTTCTTTTTTAATGAGTTAAAATGAGTCAAAATTAAACAAAACATGTCTGTGCCACAACCTGTTCACTGATCATCTGTGTTACTGTTACGTCACTCTCTTCACTTCTAGGGGTGTCTTTATACTGAGCTCTTTGGTGAAAAGTAGTTTCTCCATCACCCAATCTTAGCTGTTGATTCCAGTCTTTGTTGACACCCCCTCGACAGCACGTGACAGCTGCAAACAATCATTGGCCAGAGGGATGATGCCGATGTAGATGGCACAAGGTCTCTCAGTGTTTGGCTGTAGGAATCATGTTTTTGATATAACGTCAAAGCTGTCACCATATCAGCATAGATCGCAGCTAGCAGTGGGATGAAGGATTGAGTTCTGCGTGCTTTGGTATTTTTAAGTACATGAACAAATACAGTAAAAACAGAAAAAAATATGATGGACAACCCCTTTAAGTTGATATAGTATGAATGGTCAACCATAACTTCTAGATATTTTATGAGTAAGAGACTGACATTGTGTGACTGTAAGAAAGGTGTTTCGGTGCAACAGCACAGACAATGAAGAGACAGTGGTACTTAACCAACACTATTCATTTCACTAGCACATAATGGAACTCTATCTGCAGTTGTGGCCAAAAGTATTGACACCCCTGCAATTTTGTCAGATAATACTCAGTTTCTTCCTGAAAATGATTGCAAACACAAATTCTTTGGTATTATTATCTTCATTCAATTTGTCTTAAATGAAAAAACACAAAAGAGAATGAAGCAAAAAGCAAAACATTGATCATTTCACACAGAACTCCAAAAATGGGCCAGACAAAAGTATTGGCACCCTCAGCCTAATACTTGGTTACACAACCTTTAGCCAAAATAACTGCGACCAACTGCTTCCGGTAACCATCAATGAGTTTCTTGCAATGCTCTGCTGGAATTTTGGACCATTCTTCTTTGGCAAACTTTTCCAGGTCCCTGATATTAGAAGGGTGCCTTCTCCAAACTACCATTTTTAGATCGCTCCACAGGTGTTCTATGGGATTCAGGTCTGGACTCATTGCTGGCCACTTAGAAGTCTCCAGTGCTTTCTCTCAAACCATTTTCTAGTGCTTTTTGAAGTGTGTTTTGGGTCATTGTCCTGCTGGAAGACCCATGACCTCTGAGGGAGACCTAGCTTTCTCACACTGGGCCCTACATTATGCTGCAAAATTTGTTGGTAGTCTTCAGACTTCATAATGCCATGCACACGGTCAAGCAGTCCAGTGCCAGAGGCAGCAAAGCAACCCCAAAACATCAGGGAACCTCCGCCATATTTGACTGTAGGGACCGTGTTTTTTCTTTGAATGCCTCTTTTTTTCTCCTGTAAACTCTATGCTGATGCCTTTGCCCAAAAAGCTCTACTTTTGTCTCATCTGACCAGAGAACATTCTTCCAAAATATTTTAGGCTTTTTCAGGTAAGTTTTGGCAAACTCCAGCCTGGCTTTTTTATGTCTCGGGGTAAGAAGTGGGGTCTTCCTGGGTCTCCTACCATACAGTCCCTTTTCATTCAGACGCCGACGGATAGTACGGGTTGACACTGTTGTACCCTCGGACTGCAGGGCAGCTTGAACTTGTTTGGATGTTAGTCGAGGTTCTTTATCCAACATCCGCACAATCTTGGGTTGAAATCTCATGTCAATTTTTCTCTTCCGTCCACATCTAGGAGGTTAGCCACAGTGCCATGGGCTTTAAACTTCTTGATGACACTGCGTACGGTAGACACAGGAACATTCAGGTCTTTGGAGATGGACTTGTAGCCTTGAGATTGCTCATGCTTCCTAACAATTTGGTTTCTCAAGTCCTCAGACAGTTCTTTGGTCTTCTTTCTTTTCTCCATGCTCAATGTGGTACACACAAGGACACAGGACAGAGGTTGAGTCAACTTTAATCCATGTCAACTGGCTGCAAGTGTGATTTATTTATTGCCAACACCTGTTAGGTGCCACAGGTAAGTTACAGATGCTGTTAATTACACAAATTAGAGAAGCATCACATGATTTTTCGAACAGTGCCAATACTTTTGTCCACCCTCTTTTTTATGTTTGGTGTGGAATTATATCCAATTTGGCTGTAGGACAATTCTTTTTGTGTTTTTTTCATTTAAGACAAATTAAATGAAGATAATAATACCAAAGAATTTGTGTTTGCAATCATTTTCAGGAAGAAACTGAGTATTATCTGACAAAATTGCAGGGGTGTCAATACTTTTGGCCACAACTGTATAAGCATATATTCATATAAGTAAGCAACATATGGTGGATTACAGTAATAGGGTCAGTACAGTATATATGCGACTAAATACAATATCTATGCAACGTCCTATTACATACATTGTTCTTTCTATCTAGCAGATTAATGACCGTTAATTACTAATGAGCGAACCCCTGGATGTTCGAGTCCGGCCAAACAGTTAAAAAAAAGTTTGGTTCAGGTTTCAGAAAACTATCCAAACCCAAACCTAGACCCCATTCACTTGAATGGTGAACCCAAACATCCAGCGTTTGCCATGCTTTCATGTGCATGAACAGTAGGTGTTCGGTATGAACACCGAACTTTGCTGTTCAGATTTGCCCATCTCTACTGTTACTTCCTTTATGTCTCAAATTTACAAGCATCACTTTTAGCACTAGGTCAGTCCCTTTAGTAGTCACTTTAAACAACTCTGATCATTTTATTGGCCCTAGTGGGGATCACCGGTATTTTCTGCTAGTCCGCAAGTTTTATATATGTGAGTCACTGGGTATACAGTTTGCTTATTGTTCCCTAAAGCACGGCTCCAACCCACACCCTGTACCATATGTCTGTTTTGAAAGTAACAGCCCTCAGGAATGGTCCTCTGATACAGTCGGATCACCTCCTGAGGTTGGTCGGGGTCTTGTCACAGTGTTCAACTGGTGCTGCTCATGGATCTTTTACTGGCGCTGCTCACTGATCTTCTACTGGTGCTGATCCTGGCACTGCTCGTGGATCTTTTACTCAGCTAAGGCCTTCTCTGGCATCTGTATGCTCTCAGACCCTTCTGTAGGGATGATGGCTGTAAGCCACACTCCACAGCCACACAACCTCCCTGGTCCAAGTTCTGGCACCAAATTCTTCCTACTGGCCTGACCTCTTATGAATTAGTCAGTGTAACACAGGTGTCACCTGACCTGGTGTCATTTTTAATCTCCTCCTCTGGGAATATATGCTGCCACTAGGCATCAACTTCAAATGTACTTTTCTTCTCTCTTGTTCACTTCCTTATGAGGCACCCCAGAGTCCAGTTGCCATGTGACATTGCCTCCCTCTAAGGGGTGATGTCATGCCTGGAGGCAAGGGGGGGTCCCCATGCCAGGTAACACAGTGTACATGTCAATTCCTACTCCAGGCCAGAAGGGGGAGCTTCCTTATAAATTCTGGCCAGCGGTTGGGGTTAGTGAGTCAGAAAGAAGTCAGCTGAGAGAGTAAACAGGAGTGATTGTTATGGAAATGATAGCTAGTTGGAGCTTGTTACAGAACAGTGAGAGCGGGGAGTTGGCAGTTGGTCTGTGGAGAGGGAAGGGAAAGGAGCAGAGACAAGAGCTCAGGGGGATAAAAACTGTGTATAGCTGACCCTGAGCAGAGCGCTGACAAAAAGGGATGCCAGAGTCCTTGGCTGGGCGGGTGCTATATGCCCTGACAGCCGAATCTGTAGGGCAGGGGACTGCAAACTCCCTGGCCACACCGAACACCTGAAGGCATGGCAGCAGACCAGGAGCTCGGGGCTGACAGTGAAAAGGACAGTGCTCATGATATAGGCTCATGCTGTCTGCCATACAGGTTAGAAATCATCACGCAGGAGAGGGCCGCAGCTTAGCTACAAGCAGCAGGGACCCAAAGAGAGAGCGCAGAAGGACGGCCCCCAACCCCACCTGACAGGGTGGATCCTCTGTATGCCTCCAGGCAAGCCGGACTCAATCCATCATCTGTAAATGGTACCGCAGATTGCATCTAGTTTCAAGTAAAAGGTAAAGAAAACTGCACCTCTCTGTGTCCTTCACTTATTCTCTGCACCCCAACGTTCACCACCATCTGAACAATCAAATATATTTTCCCTGGGGCCCTGCTCTACTCGTGGGGAGCTGAACCATCTTTGCTGTATCACCATCAGCCCCAGTGGACCAAAACCGCAGCGTCAGCCACCCATTGCCGAATACCACGGGTGGCATCACGATTAAACACCACATAACTATTCTCTACTTTTATAACACGGCCAGGGCCACAGAAGCGGATTATGAACCCGTGACCTCCCCCATAGAACTGTCCGGTCCGATTCCGGGTATCCCACGGCCCTGGTGGGTGTGTCATTTTGGCGTCACGAACAGGATCCGGAGCCTGGCATAGCCAGGTACTGTGTGCCAGAGACGTTATTAAATTGTGTGCCAGAGACTTTTATGAGCTTTCAAAATCACCGTCATAACTGCGTCACACAGTGCACGTGAGCAGAGAAGGGTGTGCTGTCATGGGCGGAGTCAGAAAGAGAGCACGAAGCGAAGCCCTGCCCATGCTCTAACGTTAGCGGGCGAAATAAAGCTGGAGCTGCGCTCTATTATGAGCAAGTGAAAAGCAGGAAGTCCCGATTAGGAGACCAGGAGTAGCTCATTTCAGCCCGTCGGAGAGCAGATGCTGACAACGGTAAAGGTAAACAGAGCTTGTCTGAGGTCTACTGAGGGGAGAAGAAAATGCCCAACTCGGGTAGAGATTCAGCGGTGGTCGCAGCCGCAGGCCCCATAGTGCAGCAAGATCCAGCAGCAACCTCCATAATGCCGCTATCAATGCCATATATACCCGGACGGCCTGGTTACCGCAGTTCTCAGGGGAGTCACACAGCCTGAGCGATTTTACGGAAAGACTATGTAGTTTGTTTAAAGTGTACTCCCTGTCTGAAAGTCAAAAAGTCAGTATCCTCATTGGCCAATTAACTGGTGTGGCCCAGATGGAAGTAAAGTCCTGGCTGTGCACTAATTAAGCAACTGTCAAACAAATCTTGGACAGACTGAAGGACACTTTTGACACCCGTACTGCAAGCAGAGATAAAAATGGGAATCTTTTGGTGCAAAGGGTGCAAGACAGTATAGGGGACTATGCTCTTAACCTTCAGCAGGTGCTACAGGCCGTAAAACAAGTTGACCCTGACAGCGTGCAAGATGAAGACAGATTACTAAAGGAGCAGTTTATAGAGGGATAATCAAACAATCAAAGAACACAGCTGCGCATAAGGTCCCTACAAAGTCTTGACCTGGACTTTGAACACTTTAAGGATAGGGCCCTCCGGGTGCTGCGTGAACCAAATCCTAGCAGCACAGAGCCGTCTAGGTGACAGCAATCACATACCAGCAGGAGGCAGCATCCTTTCCCCAAACCCCTATTGAGACCGACATGCCGACCCAAGATGATGACACTACTGCAGATCTACATCTCCAGGTCAAGGAACTGACCAAAAGTGTGGCTGCACTCACAAACTGTGCAGTCCATACGAGTGGCTCCAAAGAAGATCCAGCTGGCCTCCAGTCCAGATGACGTCCCGTGGCGACAGCAGAGGAGAATCAGAGGGAGATAGCGATTGTTACGACGAGGACGGACAGCCCATCTGTCGCCGCTGCAACAAGGCGGGACACATAGCAACATTCTGTTATTAAAACAAGCAACCCCTGGGGTAAAGGGCCAACCCTCAGGAGTAAGACGACCAGGCCCACTTGGCGGGACAAGTACGTAGGAGGACGACCAGTCCTCCCGTCGTGATTGTTGGCTTCCCGATGAACGCTTGGACAGTTTATATATTATAAGGGCAATGAACATACCTTGAGCTCTACATAACAGCTAAACGTACATCAAAGGGATTGACCATAAGATGTAAGATGTGATTACACAGCAAGGCAATTATGTCCAGGGTTGATAAGTCCTTTGTTATTTCAATAAAGAGAGTCTACTTTGTAGATGGACATTGTGTTTCCTACCTCTTGGAGGATACATAACCCCTGTGGTGTTGGGAGTATAAGCTATTACTCCTCAATTGAACATCTTATCATGGACACACATTCCATGTGGAGATGAAGTACAAGCCATTGTTCTTCAGATGGACATCTACTCTTGGCCTAAACTGAACACCCTCAGGCCTTTTGAAACTAGGACTTTATCCGAAATACAAGGATGCCATCAAGAGGAACATGATGACCACTACAATCATAATTTCTCATATTACCAGAAGGTGATTGGACACTCTACTACAAAGGATACCGGAGCAAGGGTGGAGTGATGCCTTGTATGTGGGTGTGGATGTGTATTGGTTTAATATATATGTAAGGATTGTAAGGATCAGATTTATATCTCTCTCTTCCCACATCCTAGCTTCTACTACCCTCTCCTATTACCTCTCTCCTATTACCTCTTCCCTTTAATTGTACCCTTTCCTCTTAGTTAGAATTCACTTATGTATGTCATTGTAAATACCTTGCTTGTAATAAACCCCCTTTTAACGATCCAGTAGTTCCTTTTACTAGTAACTGGCACCCCAAAACTCAGCAGATTTTTCAACGCTTTACTGGACACTGGCTTCCAGGTGACAACGATGCCATATGTCCTCTTTAAGCGGTACTGGGCTGATTCAGACATTACTCACAGCCCAGATAAAGCCCTTGCCATCCTTGCCAGCAATGGTGAGCCCTTGCCTCAGATGGGATATAAAGAGGTGACCATCAAGATAGGCTGAGTAGAATTGCAGTTGCAAGGTTTGATTATAGTTGATATTGACAAACGAGAATGTCATCCTATGATCACTTTAGGCACTAATGTAATTGAAAATTGTCTTGGAGAAATTATTGTCTTGTTACAACAGGTAGCCGCGGGTCATGCAAAAGTAGATCAGAGCCCTGATGCAGAGACATCAGGTAGAGCTGTCTGGTGGAGAAGTGGGCAGTGTAAGTGTTCCTTTCCCCATTTCAGTACCTCCCAGAAGTGAAATGTTGATTTCGTGTCAGGCAGCAATAGGCCTCAGGGGTCAAGATTACCAAGCCCTGGTAGAATCCATGTGCTCTGATCTGATAGTAGGCCCACTATCCTGACAGCCAGAGGGGTAGTTGATGTTCGCAAGGGGAGAGTACCAATACACATCTTGAATTGTGGGGAGAGAGAGGTCCATCTACCCTGGTATGCCACCCTTGCTAAGCTGTTCACTATCAGTAACAATGCAATAGAGGCAGCAGAGCCCTTGCTTCCATCCGACCAGGTGGAGGACAATGGCTGAGGGGCAGCTGGAGG
The DNA here is from genome assembly GCF_039654945.1 of Dendrobates tinctorius. Classification (NCBI taxonomy): domain Eukaryota; kingdom Metazoa; phylum Chordata; class Amphibia; order Anura; family Dendrobatidae; genus Dendrobates; species Dendrobates tinctorius. The sequence goes on from NW_027361825.1 coordinate 28,755,803, forward strand.
ATTGGTGTCAGCAGCTACACGTAGGCACTGACTACACCCCTTTGCACCAAAAGCATTGGGCTTACCAGGTGGCTCGAGAATTTGAATGGGTCTTCAGCAAACATCCTCTAGACTTTGGGCAGGCAAAAGGGGTCCTACACCATATCCCCACCGGAGATCATCCGCCCATTAAAGAGAGGTACCAGCCTGTACCCCCAGCACACTATCAATGTGCCAAGAGTATGTTACGGGAGATGAAGGAGGTGGGGTAATCAGAGATAGTTGTAGCCCCTGGGCAGCTCTCCATTAGTCCTCGTTAAAAATAAAAATGGTACTATGAGAGTGGGTGTAGGTTACAGGTGGATTAACAGCATAACAAATAAGGACACTTACCCATTACCTAGAATTGAGGTATCAGTAGCTGCACTGAGAACGCTAGCTATTTCTCTACTTTAGATCTCACCAGTGGGTATTGGCAGGTTCCCGTGGCAGAGGCAGACAAAGAGAAGACAGCATTTACGACACCAATGGGCCTCTGCGAGTTTAAATACATGCTGTTCGGGCTCAGCAATGCGTCGGGAACATTTCAGCGGTTAACCCCTTAGTGACCGGGCCAATTTTTTAAATTCTGAGCAATGTCCCTTTATGTGGTAATAACTCTAGAACGCTTCAACAAATCCCAGTGATTTTGAAAATGTTTTTTCGTGGCACATTATAATTTATGATAATGGTACATTTAGGTTGATATGTTTTTTGTTTAATTATAAAAAATATCACAAACGTGACAAAAATGTAAAAAAAATTGCAATTTTCAAATTTTGAATGATTATCCCTTTAATCCAGATAGTAATAACACACAAAAACAATAATAAATAACATTTCCCACATGTCTGCTTTACATCAGCACCATTTGTAAACCTCTAATTTATTTTCTTAGCCTTTTAGGAGGTTTAAAAATGTAGCAATAATTTTTCATTTTTTCAAGTAAATTTACAAAAGTTATTTTTTGAGGGACCTATCTAGGTTTGAAGTGACTTTGGGGGTCCTATATATTGGAAAACCCAAAAAGTGATACCATTTTAAAAAACAGAACCCCCTGACATATTGAAAACTTCTGTCAGGTATTTTATTAACCCTTCAGGTAATTTCCAGGAATTGATGTAAAGTGTTATAGCAGGAATGAAAAAGTGTTTGTTTACCACCTAAATGTCGCTGACTTCTGAAGTGACTGCTACAGCCGGCAGACTCTAAGACCGCTATTTGGCCATGAACTGCTATGGCAAACATCAGGACCACACAATCATGATCTCGGTGTATCAATTAGATTAAAGCGGAAGCCCCCACAATCTATTAACCATTTATTTGATGCAGTCACTTTAGACATCAGCAGCTAAGGGGTTAAATAGATATGGACGGTGGCAAAACTGAGCGTTCGTGATACAGCAAGTTGTCAGCTATAATGTACAGCTGACAGCTGTTGGATTGTCACCTGTATGGGATGACAATTCTCTTATATCTCAGATCAGTTAAAAGACATATTGGCTGTCATTAAGGTGTTAATGAAATGCTGCCTTGGACATAAAAACTTTGAAACCATTCTGCTGTACCTGGATGACATCATCATCTTCTCCAAAACCTATGAAGACCATTTGAAGCACCTAGCCGAGGTATTCGAAGCCCTGTCCAACTTTGGCTTGAAAGTAAAGCTGTACAAATGTCACCTTTTGAAGACCAAAGTGCAGTACCTAGGCCATATGGTAAGTGCAGAAGGTGTGGCACCAGACTCTGACAAAGTCACCGTTATACGGGGCTGGTGAAGACCCAGCACCATTCATGAAGTAAGGCAGTTTCTTGGGTTAGTAGGCTACTACCGGAGATTTATCAAAGACTTCACCAAAATAGCTGCACCCCTGCAAGATCTTCTAGTGGGCCAATCCAAGAAGGCAAAGAACAAGAGTCTTCCGTTCGAGTGGAACAAAAGAATAGAAGAGTCCTTCATCGGGTTGAAATTGGTCCTCACGGGAGATGAGGTCCTGGCCTACCCTGACTATGACCAACCATTTGTACTTCACACTGACGCCACCAACGTGGGATTGGGAGCAGTGCTGTCACAAGTGCAGAAAGGCAGAGAGAGAGTAATTGCCTATGCCAGCAGGAAGCTTTGTCCCTCTGAAAGGAACCCCAACAACTACAGTTCCTTTAAACTGGAGTTCCTCGCTATAGTATGAGTGGTAACGGAGCGCTTCAAGCACTACCTGGCATCATCAAAGTTTACCATCTACACGGACAATAATCTGTTAACCCACCTTGAAACGGCAAAGCAAAGCTAGGTGCACTTGAGCAGCGATGGATGGCCCGGCTGTCCAACTACGAGTTTACCATCAAGTACTGAGCTAGACATAAGAACACTAATGCTGATGCGCTGTCCAGGAAGCCCAATTCACTAGACGGGGGAGAAGATCCAGAAGAACTCGAAGAAATCGAGTTACCAGCCTTCCACCATCCAGTTGTCGCCCAGCGCTCCCAAGGGGTGAAGAATAAGCGCAATATCTTACGAGAGGCTATGTTGAACCAATTACCCCATCATGAGTGGACTGAGGTGCAAGACAGTGACCCAGCCATTCACCAAGTAAAGGAGTTGCTGACAAACCTGATTCACACCCTGGTCCAGATGCCCCACAGGAAGCACAGCAGTTATGGAAGGAGTGAGGCAAGCTGTTCATCTATGAGGGTAAGCTGTGTCGGAGGAACATCAACTAGCATACACACAAACTGGTCTGGCAGGTGGTAGTCCCGAAGTGGGATGCGCCAATGATCTTGGAGGCCTACCACGATGGAAGAGCACACTTTGGGTGGAAGAAGTTGGAGGTCCTACTTCGTGAAAGATTCTACTGGGTTGGCATTAGAAGAGCCATTGAGAAGTGGTGCAGAGAATGTGGCCCATGCAACCTGCGCAGGAAAGACCATAACAGACAGCGAGCCCCATTACAGCCAATCATCACGAAGCAGCCGTTTGAACTGGTAGCCTTGGATCACGTGAAGTTGACTCCGAGTAGGACAGGCTACACCTACACTCTGACCATCGTTGATCATTACTTAAGGTTCTTGGTAGTCGTGCCTGTCAAAGACCAAACAGCGAAGACAGCAGCCAAGGCATTTCAACAACACTTTTGTCGACCACACGGTTACCCTGATTAAGTGCTCACCTACCAAGGTCCAGCCTTTGAGGCAGAAGTGTTCCAGGAGTTCTGTAGCATGTACAGTTGCAAGAAAATCAGGCTGCCACCAAACCATCCACAGACAAATGGCATGTGTGAGAAGATGAACCAGGTGGTAATTGACCTATTGAAGACCTTACCTCTGGAAGAATGGGGAGTTGGAAGTTTCGCCCCCAGCATTTCGCCCCCAGCAGTTCGCCCCCAGGTACACTTCGCCCCCGAAGATTTCGCCCCCAGCATTTCGCCCCCAGGTTGTTTCGCCCCCGCACATTTCGCCCCCGCACATTTCGCCCCCGCACATTTCGCCCCCGCACATTTCGCCCCCAGCAGTTCGCCCCCGGATGTTTCGCCCCCGGATGTTTCGCCCCCAGCAGTTCGCCCCCGGATGTTTCGCCCCCGGATGTTTCGCCCCCAGCAGTTCGCCCCCGGATGTTTCGCCCCCAGCAGTTCGCCCCCAGATGTTTCGCCCCCAGCAGTTCGCCCCCGGAAGTTTCGCCCCCAGCAGTTCGCACCCCGAATGTTTCGCCCCCAGCAGTTCGCCCCCGGATGTTTCGCCCCCAGCAGTTCGCCCCCAGATGTTTCGCCCCCAGCAGTTCGCCCCCAGCAGTTCGCCCCCGGATGTTTCGCCCCCAGCAGTTCGCCCCCGCATGTTTCGCCCCCAGCAGTTCGCCCCCGGATGTTTCTCCCCCAGCAGTTCGCCCCCAGAAGTTCGCCCCCGCATGTTTCGCCCCCAGCAGTTCGCCCCCAGCAGGTCACCCCCGGATGTTTCGCTCCCAACAGTTCGCCCCCGGATGTTTCACCCCCAGCAGTTTGCCCCCGGATGTTTCGCCCCCAGCAGTTCGCCGCCGCATGTTTCGCCCCCAGAAGTTTCACCCCCGGATGTTTCGCCCCCAGCAGTTTGCCCCCAGCAGTTCGCCCCCGGATGTTTCGCCCCCAGCAGTTCGCCCCCGGTGGTTTCGCCCCCGGATGTTTTGCCCCCAGCAGTTCACCCCCAGCAGTTCGTCCCCGGATGTTTCGCCCCAGCAGTTCGCCCCCGGATGTTTCGCCCCTGGATGTTTCGTCCCCAGCAGTTCACCCCCGGATGTCCACCCCGGATGTTTCACCCCCAGCAGTTCGCCCCCGGATGTTTCGCCCCCAGCAGTTCGCCCCTGGATGTTTCACCCCCGGATGTTTCGCCCCCTGTCAGTTCGCCCCCAGCAGTTCATCCCTAGATGTTTTGCCTCTAGCAATTTGCTCCTGGATCTTTCGCATCCGGGAAAAACCTGCCTGAACTGAACATTGGCAGGTTTGCTTATCACTAATAATACACCATATGAGTCTAAGATATACAATTCTGATCAAATTAGTTTTTTTTATTCTCAAACTTTGTTTTCTAGATGAGTAATTTTACAAACAGACAGGAAAATAGTAGGATTTCATTGGTTACTAAGGAGGTCGTGCCCCCTTGGGTGCAAAACGGATCCTAGCTCCCTATGATACATTCAGGGCTGCTTGTTCACAGCCCTCTGCAAAGCTCCCCTTCACCCTCCGCTCATGTGCTCTGTCCTGGACAAGAGGAGGGCTCCCCCCTGCCTGTGTAAAGCCGTTACAGGACGGAACACATAGGGGGGGCTTTGCAGAGGGCTGTAAACCAGCAGCCCTTTATACATCATAGGGAATATATTGTTAGCTGCATGCTCCTGTGCAGCCACACCCTCTAGAATCCATCCACAAGTACTGCTACTAAGGAGAAACAACCTCCTTAGCAACCACTGAAATCCTGCAGCACATGGAGCTTTAACTTGGATGAGACTTTTCACACAGAAGTGAAGCTGCTGGAAGGTCTCCTTTGGAAATGAATATCATGGGCACAGGTACTATAACATAACATGTTTTTTGCAGAGTTATGCTTTAACTGTATATATCAAAACTGTTTTAACAAGAAACATAAAAAGGTATAGAGGGGAAGGATTAGAGAAAAAGAGAAAATACAAATTACAGGTTATAATGCTTGAATTATTTTACAGCTAAAAACACTGCTCTCAAAACATACAATATGTGACCATGAACTAAAAATCAAAGCTGTAGGCAATGCCTCTCAGATAATCCATCAAGCTTCTATTATCGAAATCTTGCACGATACGTTTAACCCTTGCTGAAATTGCAGCATACTTTTTGTTTCTTGCAGCGATGGGATTTCCTGCTATTATCTGAATAATTTCAAAACTATGGAGCTCTTGCTGATGTTTCAGACAGTTAATGAACCGGTATATATTTTGGAAAAGAGTACCACATGTTTCTCGAAAGCTACGGTGCCATCCTTCGACATCATTATTTGTTTGCTGTTGATCATTCCTAGTTCGTTCATACACATTCCAGAATTGAACTGGAAACAAAGGTGCTTGACGTCCTCTGCGAGTCATTCAACCAATATACGTATCTTCATAATAGCTGGCAATGGGTATGGCTTCTTGTGGAAAGTCAGGATCTTCCACCAATTCTTCAAATGATTGCACAACATTCTGTGGTGGTAGAAAGGCCAGGGCAGGTATCATGCGTATCCAATGGGCAAATTCATGGTCACCTTGGTATTGCATCTTGAGTCCTTCATTTTGAACTTTACGCCAAACCGACTGTGATAGGTGGAAAAAGCAACCAGTCTTCACAAGGTTGGGGAATTCACTTTCAAATGCCTGTATTGCAGCTAGTTCAAAATCCAACATCAGGTTGTCTGGCTGCAGTCCAGGCTGCAAGTTCTTCAGCTCTTGCAGCAACCTCTGGTATGTAGAACGGCTCTTGTCTGTCAGCAAGGTGTACACTACAGGAACAACAAGGCCGCTGTGGACTACATGGATTGTGTAAAGTTGCTTAAATAAGGCTGGTGTAGTGAAAAACATGCCATCAGCAAACCACTCTTTACTTCGTGCCAGTAGATGGAGAGTGTCTCTTGTTCCAAATATCAACATACGGCTGTGTCCATTTCCTAATTTAAAATGAAAGTATTAGTAGAGGAAATAACAGAAAAAGTGTAACAAGCAGCAGACAGAGTTTTGGGATAAATTCACAAAAAAAATATCCTAATCAGAAGACTCTGTTCATATCTCACATTAAATACTCACATTTTGCTCCAGATTTTCTGATTTCATAATAAAAAAACTGAAGCAAAATCTAGTGTGAAGGGGCCAACCAATAGTTTTTTACAACATATATTGTCCCAGTGGAAAATTATATATTTTTGTTTAAAATTAAAATTACTTCCAAACTTGAAATAGGTCACATTTTTAGGGTACCTTTAGACCCTTCAACTAGACGGCCGTACAGCACGGCCGATCGCCACTATGCTGAACGGGCCGTCTAGTTGACAGCCGCATCCAGACGCGGCGTGCGGCTGGACGTCTGAATGAACGACTGGGCGGTCCGCCCGCCTGAATGGGGCATTCCATTCAGGCGGATGGGCACGCTAGTCGTCGGGTGGGCAGCGCGGTCGTTCATGACGTCCGCGCTGCCTATGCTGTCTCATTGAGAGGATTGTGCAGGACGCAAAAAACGCCAGTAAAATCACCAGTGTGCTTTTGGCCTAAGGCATAACTGAATGGTCCATTAGGCTGGGGTCATATGCAGCATTAATGTGTAAATCCCATCCACATGCTGATGAAAAAATTTTGTTTACAAAAAAAAAACATGCAGTGCAGCATGTCAATGTATGCTGCCATTATCCAAACAAAATTCCAGCCATTCAGACAAGGGGCTGAAATCCTGCACTAAAACCTGCACCTAAATCCATAGAGTTAAGTGAAGATTTTGATACCGAATTAGGGTACCACAATAGTGGCCACAATTGCAGGCACAAATAGATTCCTGTGGGATCTCCAATTGCTACCGCAATTACAGCCGCTGCGGAGATGCCGCTCCACAATCCCCTTCCATCAGTGGGCACTAGGCCTCAGGCTTTATCCAGACAAGCTGGATTTACAGGCGTATTCCGTGCTGTGTTTCCTGCCTGAAACCCGCCCTTTCATGTCTATGGTGCGGGTTACGGGTGGATTCCGGCCGGGGCCGGAAAACGCCCCACCTGAAAATAGCATCAAAGCTATTTTCCGGCGGATCCCGGAAGGAATGGGAATGGGCAAGAGGGAAACCTCCCGAAAAATTCCTGCAAACCACGCCAAATACGTTCGGTTTAGGCCATAGCAGGGCATGGCCACGCCCATAGCAGAGCTTGGCCACGTCCCCTATTTGCAGAAGCGTTTTGCCAAAGCGCTTGCAAAGTGCTTAAAAAGTGCTTGGAAGCAGCAGGCAAAACGCATCTGCAAATCATGGCGTATCTCACCTGAGCTCCGGAGTTCAGCCCGACCTGTCCGCGGATCTGCAGGACTGAACTACGAGAGCCGAGGAATCAGCCGGCGATGGCAGTTCAGTCCGTGCATGCCGCAGACAGGCGAGGCTGAACTCCGGGGCAGCATCCAGGACAGGTATGGCCAGTACAATGCTGCATATTTGGAATTAGTGTTGGCCGGTCCGATCACTGAAGATCGTAATTTATTACGATTTTCAGGCTGATCGTTATTTTAAATTACGATCCGATTTGTAGCCAGATCATGATGATGATCTGAATTAGAAATCGGAATCCTCCGTAATCTGAAAACACTGTCCGGGCATACACTCCCGAACAGTGTGCGCATATATATATATATATATACACACACACACACACACTATACAGGTGTACAGCGTGTGTGCATATTTAGCTTTAGTAAATGGCTCCAGGCTGCGCTGTTAAAAAATAAACAAACCCAGTTACTCACCTCTTTCTCCAGTGTCCAGTACTCGCTTCGGCTCCTAGCCCAGCAGTGCAGGGAATCCCGAAATCCAGGCGGCGCATCGCCGCCTCTGTGCCTGCCGTACTATAACTACAGTGGAGAGTGATCCCAGGACCGCTCACTAGACGGTCCTGGGAAAGCACCACATCACGTCACAGAACAGCCCGGCACATGTGCAGAGGTGGTGATGCACAACCCAGAATGCATAGCATTGGGATTTCGGATTTCCCTGCACCGCCGGAGACAGCGCTGGACACCGGAGAGAGAGTTGAATAACTGGGTTTGTTTATTTTTTAACAGCGCAGCTTGGGGCCATTATATATATGCAAGAAAGCTGGAAGAAGAGTGGCTCAACTGAGATTGTTGCTGAGGACTCAGTGTGCTGCTAGAGCAGGGGTTGGCTTCCGCCCGTACTTAACATGCATCCATGAAGAAAGACCTCCACGCTCCTGAAGTCCTATACAAATCCTTTATTGCATTTCAAAGTTCCAAAAGTGCCAGACCACCATCACCCACCCACATATATGCATATATATATACACACACACACTGTTCGGGCGTACAGTGTGCATATATATATATATATATCTACATCTAGCTCTGGAGATTGGATCTGAATTAATTCCAATCTTTCGGTATGATCAGCCGAATCTGATCCTATCTTTCCAGTGATCGGCCAACACTAGTTGGAATCAGTAGGCCTCACTACATTATATTACCCTCAAAGTTTCCCTTGAAGGCAAAAATCACATAGTATTTTATATCAGCACCTTATAGTGTAGCATTTTTCACATTTGTGCAAAATAAACTTTGCAATAATTATGCATAATGGAATTGTTTTAATACAATGTTAAATGGTTAAGTAGCTTACCAGAGTCATGCAGAAGGAAATGCTGCTGGACACCATCAATACTGATCTCCTGGAACTCGAGGGGGATAACAAGTTGATCAAGGGTTTGAGGTAACCTTGGGATATTGCCAAGTTGCCTTGCTAATCGTATTGTCCTCTTCAGTGATGCTTTCCTTGGGAGAAGTGCTGCAACATTAGAATGGGCTCCTGAAACGACATCTGTGAGAATCTGTTGTGGTGTCTCCTGTGTTGTCCTTGCCCTGGTGAGTGCCTCATTGCCAAGTCGGATTGCTTCAGGTCTTGCAGCTTGTGCTGCGTGATTGTGAAGATTGACTACTTTCACAACTTCGCCAGATTCTTCATTGGTCCAAACACGTCCCTTGCAAGTCGACCGTTTTTCACATACCCAGATGGAATGAACATCGTCAGCGGTTCCTTTGGAAAATAAGTAAATGTGATTCTCATGGACCAACTTGCTCCTTCCACGTTTGGACAGAACTGAATTCATAGTTGTAGAAAGTGAATTGCTGTGGAAGCTGACTGATTTTTTGTGGCAGTACACTTCTCTCTTTGTGGAGATTTCAGACACTGCTATATTCTGATATACAGATGGAATAAAAGCTAGTCTAATGTAACTTGCAGGACATGTGACCATGCTACTTGTTACATCTGCAACAAAACTTGCAACAAAGCAGGTCAGTGCTGGGTCAGGTAAAAGTTCAAAATTGTTTAGATTTTAGGCCTCTTGCACACTGTAATTTTAGAGTGGTTTCACACTTGTGTTTGTGGCCGCCAGAGGTCGATCCGCTCTGGATCTGACATCCAGCTGACCCCGGGGCAATGCTGGCGGAAGGCTGGCATTCCGCTTGCATTGCCCATAGAAGTGAACGGCTGGGTTCCGCGATCTGCAGACGCCCGTTCGCTTTCGTAATGCCGCATTCCGCTATCAGTGTCAGAACAAAAAGAAGAGCATTTTCTTCTTTTCGTTGCGCTGCAGGTTAGCAGAATGCGGCATTACAGAAGCGAACGGGCGGCCTGTAGTGCACATGTAGCGGAAGTGTGAAAGCACCCTTATGCTGCCACTGTTTTAGAACTCCAAAGCACGTGCTTTACTGGCATTTTTCAGAGCGCTTTTGTGAGCGCTCTCGGTAATGACCCATAAGATACAGGCTATTGATGAACGCTAAGTGCTCAAAAATAGCTCCTGTAATAAAATAAAAAGAGCTGGCCGAAACAACACCTCGCTTTTCTAGCCATTGACTTATCTACTTTATAATTGTCTAAGGGTCACTTTCGTCTTTCTGTCTGTAACGTTTTATTCGTATATTCATTGGTCGCGGCGTCTGTCTGTCATGTAAATCCAAGTCGCTGATTGGTCGTGGCAAAACGCCCACGACCAATCAGCGACGGTCACAGTCTGCCATAAAAATGGCCGCTGCTTCACTGCCCTGCACTCACCGCTGACCGCTCACACAGGGTTAATGCCAGTGTTAACGGATCGCGGTGTACCGCACTCCGTTAACGCTGCTATTAACCCTGTGTGACCAACTTTTCGCTATTGATGGTGCCTATGCAGCATCAATAGTGAAAAGATGTAATGTTAAAAATAATAATGATAAAAAAAAAAAGTTATTCTCACCCCCTCCAACGTCGCGCTGTCCTCCGCGCCTCTCTCCAATGCACACCGTCCAGGACCTGCGATGATGTCACGGTCATGTGACCGCGACATCATCGCAGGTCCTACGCTCAGACCGGAAGCCACCGCCAGCACTGCAGAGAGGCGCGAGGACTTCAGGGCCCGTGGCTGAGGTGAGTATATCTTTATTATTTTTTTTTAAACACGAATATAGTGCCCACATTCCTAGACTACGTGGACAGTGCAATATACTACGTGACCAGTGCAATATACTACGTTGGCTGGCCAATATACTATGTGCGCTGTGTAATTTACTATGTGCGCTGTGCAATTTACTACGTGGACTGTGCAATTTACTACATGCGCTGTCCAAAATACTACGTCGGCTGTCCTATATACTACAGGGCCTGTACAATGTACTTCGTGGACTGTCCAATATACTACATAACCTGTGCAACATACCACATGGCTGTGCCTTCTAGAATACCCGATACATTAGAATCGGGCCACCATGTAGTATATTCAAAATTGGCAATCTTCTTAGCGATTTTCCAGTGCTTAGCACTTGGGAAAGTGGCTACTGTGAAAGCGGTCTTAGGGCTAAAACACAAGGCCAAAATTCCCTGCCTAATTTGGGGCCGAAACATCTGGGGGGCAAAAAGCAGGGGGCGAAACATCCGGGGGCGAACTGCTGTGGGCGAACTGCTGGGGACAAAACATCCGGGGGCGAACTGCTGGGGGCAAAACATCTGGGGGCGAACTGCTGGGGATGAAACATCCGGGGGCGAACTGCTGGGGGTGAATCATCCGGGGGTGAAACATCCGGGGACGAACTGCCGGGGGCGAAACATCCGGGGGTGAACTGCTGGGGGCGAAACATCCGGGTGCGAACTGCTGGGGGCGAACTGCTGGGGGCGAAACATCCAGGGGTGAACTGCTGGAGGCGAACTGCTGGGGGCGAAACATCCGGGGGTGAACTGCTGGGGGCGAACTGCTGGGGGCGAAACATCCAGGGGCAAACTGCTGGGGGCGAAACATCCGGGGACGAACTGCTGGGGGCGAAACATCCGGGGGCGAACTGCTGGGGGCGAAACATCCGGGGGCGAACTGCTGGGGGCGAAACATCCGGGGGCAAACTGCTGGGGGTGAAACATCCGGGGGCGAACTGCTGGGGGCGAAACATCCGGGGGCGAAACATCCGGGGGCGAAACATACGGGGGCGAACTGCTGGGGGCGAAACATCCGGGGGCGAACTGCTGGGGGCGAAACATCCGGGGGCGAACTGCTGGGGGCGAAACATCCGGGGGTGAAACATCCGGGGGCGAAACATCCGGGGGCGAAACATCCGGGGGCGAACTGCTGGGGGCGCAACATCCGGGGGCGAAACATCCGGGGACGAACTGCTGGGGGCGAAACATCCGGGGGCGAACTGCTGGGGGCGAAACATCCGGGGGCGAAACATCCGGGGGCGAACTGCTGGGGGCGAAACATCCGGGGGCGAAACATCCGGGGGCGAAACATCCGGGGGCGACCCATCCGGGGGCGAACTGCTGGGGGCGAAATATCCGGGGGCGAAACATCCGGGGGCGAAACATCCGGGGGCGAACTGCTGGGGGCGAAACATCCGGGGGCGAACTGCTGGGGGCGAAACATCCGGGGGTGAAACATCCGGGGGCAAAACATCCGGGGGCGAAACATCCGGGGGCGAACTGCTGGGGGCGAAATGTGCGGGGGCGAAATGTGCGGGGGCGAAACAACCTGGGGGCGAAATGCTGGGGGCGAAATATTCGGGGGCGAAGTGTACCTGGGGGCGAACTGCTGGGGGCGAAACTTCCTAAAACCGGAAGAATGAAACCAGTGGACAGAGAAGTTGCCAAATCTAGTAGATATATATAATCATATACCGGTAAACTTCACCAATTGCACTCCAGCCTAACCTTGCAAGTTACTCATTGATTTGGACATGGGAATCTTAACACCTGAGATGACATCACCAGATGCAGACTGGGATACAAAGCGGCAACAACAATACCGCAAAGTGCAAGAATGCGTAGAGAAAAGTTTGTGCCAGGCAAGACAGAAGCAGGAATGGAATTACAATCAAAACACCCTTGCAGTTCCTTTTACACCAGGAGAACAAGTACTCAAAAGAAAGAGACAAGTTCACAAACTAGATGACCAGTGGGAGGCTGAGCCATACACCGTTATACCTTCAGACTTTAATAACACCAAGGTATGCCTCATCAGCAAGGATGGAGGAGAAACCTCAGAGGCAGTCTCAAAAGATCATCTAAAAGTGTGCCTTGATCAACTGAAAGACAAAGAGGAAGTCCAAGACACCCCTCGGCACACAGTAGAGGTGAAAGGGAAGATCCATACTATCCTTGGAGAATTTCCTCGGTCGTGGACACAAGTGAATCAGGCTATCGTAGTACCAGTCCTAAGTTTTCACCAGCCAACTGCACCGGATGAAGCAGAGACTCAGTGAAAAGGTTCCAGTAACAGATGCCACATCTGCAGTGGAATGCGGAAATCTGCCACCTGCTAGCAGTGAATCTGTCAGTCTCATGGTGAGTCTGAGTTAGGAGAAGGCAGTCTAGAATACCAATACTACACAGGTCCATGAATAGCGTATTGACTAGTGCACTCGCTGCACCAGTAGTAGACGCTAGAGAACAGGTCAGGTCATCGGAGATACTTGTACTGCGTAGATCCACTCATGGAGGTCATATCCCTGTCCGTTATAGAGAATACATAATGTAAATAAGTTAATAAGAATGTATAGTTGTAACCGTTAAGCATGAGAGCCTACAGAGACTTACTGTATGAACTTTTTAAGTAATCTTAATAACCAGTTGAAAGACAATTAGGTCACAGGACTATGTGTGGTCAGGACTTTATTTTTAAATAGTTACCCCAACTTGGCCTTAAAAATAAGCTGCCGGTGTGGCCGAAAAACCAGGCCCATCTACAGATTGCCCAGGGATGACACACAAAGTGGGCTAAGGCGGTTCCCACCAACCAAACCCCAGGTACAAGGACAAAGACAATTCCTGGACGGCAGCGTAAAGACTGGTCGCTGTAGTAACTGTATAAAGAAAATGCTCCAAAGAAACATTCTTATTCCATTACTGTAAATACAAGGATAATGCTTCATTAAATCTCACTATATGGAGACGACTCTCATTAGAACTGAGGAAAAACTGGAGGGAGAATAGAGTCCAAATCCAGCATTCCACTGCAGCATTGGCTGCTTACACCTAGCCCATTATTAATGGGTATTACCACACACTATTATTTGGGCTAAGTGCAATTTATTACAGGATTTTTTCCTTTCAGTAGAAGGCTTTGAGTACTATTTATTAGCAATATTTACTGCATAATTTCTTCTTGGAGTATTTTTGAGGCATTCATACTTACCATCAGGCTGCTGACTTGTTTTTCTCTTTTGGCTCCGGGTCATTCATGTGATCACCCATTTCACTATTATTCACTATCCTGTTTCTCTGTTATGTGCCTTTTTACTATTTATAAAATGTATATTGCTTGAAATGGATTTGGACTCTCTTCTCCCTCCCCTTTTTCCGCTGTAGTAACTGTGTTATTGTTTCTTTTTTTAGGTTTTGTAAATGTTTACATTTTTAAGACTTTGTAGATTTTCATTTATTGTTGTTGTTAACAGTTCTTGTTATGTTACCTCAGTCCGGGAGTACTGGATTTTACTGGGGGGTGTCTGGTTGCCACGTGACATTGCCTCCCTCTAAGGGGTGATGTCATGCCTGGAGGCAAGGGGGGGTTCCCCATGCCAGGTAACACAGTGTACATGTCAATTCCTACACCAGACCAGAAAGGGGAGTTTCCTTATAAATTCTGGCCAGCAAGTGGGGTTAGTGAGTCAGAAAGAAGTCAGCTGAGAGAGTAAACAGGAGAGATGTCATGGAAACGGAAGCTAGTTGGAGCTCGTGACAGAACAGTGAGAGAGGAGAGTTGGCAGTTGGTCTGTGGAGAGGGAAGGGAAAGGAGCAGAGACAAGAGCTCAGGGGGATAAAAACTGAGTATAGCTGACCCCAGAATGGAGCGCTGACAAAAAGGGACGCCAGAGTCCTTGGCTGGGCGGGTGCTGTACAGCCTGACAGCCGAATCTGGAGGGCAGGGGACCGCAAGCTCCCTGGCCACACCGAACACCTGTAGGCACGACAGCAGACCAAGAGCCCGGTGCACACAGTGAAAAGGACAGTGCCCGTGATATAGACTCACACTGTCTACCATACAGGTTACCATACCATACATAGAGATCATCACCAGGAGAGGGCCGCAGCTTAGCTACAAGCAGCAGGGACCCAAAAAGAGAGCACAGAAGGAAGGTCCCCAACCTCACCTGACAGGGTGGATCCTCTTTATGCATCCAGGCAAGCTGGACTCAATCCATCATCTGTAATTGGTCCTAGAGATGAGCGACTTTGTCTTTTTTAGGGTCAAGTCGGGATTCATGAAACCCGACTTTCTCAAAAGTTGAGTCGAACGAAATCGGCCGACTATCGGGAAAATTTGGAGGTTCGACTGAAACACGAAACCCAATGCAAGTCAATGGGGAAGCAAAGTCGGCCGGGAGTGGAGGACAGTAAACTCACCTACAGTGCCCATTTCAATGCCACCGACATCAATTCTTATTTCTTAAGCTTGTCAACCTTAATTTACTTTATAATAAATAGTTACGCATTGAAAACTAGGGGTTAATGGCTAAAGTTGTGGGGGGTTGTAGGGCTGGCTCCAGGTTTTCGTGTGGCCCGGGCGAAAGAGTGTCAGTGGGCCCCTTTAACACATACCACAATTCATGATGCTCCGATACGGCAGAGAAATATTGGTATAGTGCAATGAAAAATACTTCACTTCTTACATTACATGACTGATATCTATTTTAAACTCTACAATAGCTCAAAAACCGGACAGTATATTCCTCCATACAGTATTAAGGCCACCACATAGTGCGCCATACAGAATAATGAGCCCCATATATTGCTCCATACAGAATGGACTCCATATAATGCTCCATACAGAATAGGCCCCATATGTGCTCCATATAATGCTCCATACCCTATATGATGGCTCATAAATACTGAACCCCATATGATGCTCCAGTATATGATGGGCCCAATAGATGATGCTCCATTGTATGATGAGCCTATATGATGCTCTAGTATATGATGGACCCCATGTGATGCTCCAGTATAGGATGGGCCCCATGGATGATGCTCCATTGTATGATGGGCCTATATAATGCTCCATATATAATGGGCCCCATATGATGCTCTAGTATATGATGGGCCCCATATGATGCTCTAGTATATGATGGGCCCCATTTGATGCTCCAGTATATGATGGGCCCCATGGATGATGCTCCATTGTATGATGGGCCTATATAATGCTCCATATATAATGGGCCCCATATGATGATCCAGTATATGATGGGCCCCATGGATGATGCTTCAGTGTATGATGGGCCTATACACTGTGTGCAGAATTATAAAGCAAATGAGTATTTTGATCACATCATCCTTTTTATACATGTTGTCCTACTCCAAGCTGTATAGGCTGAAAGCCAACTGGCAATTATGTAAATCAAATGATTTGCATCTCTTTAATGAGGAGGGGTGTGGTCTAATGACATCAACACCCTATATAAGGTGTGCTTAATTATTAGGTCACTTCCTTTTTTTGGCAATATGGGTCAGAAGAGAGATTTGATGGACTGTGAAAAGTCAAAAATTGTGAGATGTCTTGCAGAGGGATGCAGCAGTCTTGAAATTGCCAAACTTTTGAAGCGTGATCACTGAACAATCAAGCGTTTCATGGCAAATAGCCAACAGGGTCGCAAGAAGCGTGTTGATAAAAATAAGGCTCAAAGTAACTGCCCATGAATTGAGGAAAATCAAGCGTGAAGCTGCCAAGATGCCATTTGCCACCAGTTTTGCCATATTTCAGAGCTACAACGTTACTGGAGTATCAAAAAGCACAAGGTGTGCCATACTCAGGGACATGGCCAAGGTAAGGAAAACGACCACCTTTGAACAAGAAACATAAGATAAAACGTCAAGACTGGGCCAAGAAATATGTTAAGACAGATTTTTTTTAAGGTTTTATGGACTGATGAAATGAGAGTGACTCTTGATGGGCCAGATGGATGAGCCTGAGGCTGGTTCAGTAAAAGCCAGAGAGCTCCACTCTGACTCAGACGCCAGCAAGGTGGAGGTGGGGTACTGGTATGGGCTGGTATCATCAAAGATGAACTTGTGGGACCTTTTCGAGTTGAGGATGGAGAGAAGCTCAACTCCCAGACCTAGTGCCAGTTTCTGGAAGACACCTTCTTCAACCAGTGGTACAGGAAGAAGTCAGTATCGTTCAAGAAAAACATGATTTTCATGCAGGACAATGCTCCATCACATGCATCCAAAAACTCCACAGCGTGGCTGCCCAGTAAAGGTCTAAAAGAAGAAAAAATAATGACATGGCCCCCTTGTTCACCTGATCTGAACCCCATAGAGAACCTGTGGTCCTTCATAAAATGTGAGATCTACAGGGAGTGAAAACATTATACCTCTCGGAACAGTGTCAGGGAGGCTGTGGTGGCTGCTGTATGCAATGTTGATCGTAAACAGATCAAGCAACTGACAGAATGTATGGATGGAAGGCTTTTGAGTGTCATCGTAAAGAAAGGTGGCTATGCTGGTCCCTTTTTTTTGGTTTGGAATGTCAGAAATGTTTATTTCTTCATTTTGTGTTGTTATATTGGTTTACCAGGTGAAAATAAACAAGTGAGATGGGTATATATTTGGCTTTTATTAAGTTGCCTAATAATTCTGCAGAGTGATAGTTATCTCCACAAACAGATATCCTCCTAAGATAGCCAAATCAAAAAAAAACCCACTCCAACTTCCAAAAATATTAAGCTTTGATATTGATATTTATGAGTCTTTTCGGTTGATTGAGAACATATTTGTTGTTCACTAATAAGAAGAATACTCTCAAATATAACTTGCTTAATAATAATTATGCAAACAGTGTATAATGCTCCATATATAATGGGCCCCAGTTATAATGCTCCAGTGTATAATGGGCCCCATATATGATGCCTCTGTGTATGATGGGCCCCATATATAATTCTCCAGTGTATAATGCACCCTAATCACAATATATTGCTTCAAACATGATAAAAAATGAAATACCTCTCCTCGCTGGGCACTGCTCTACTCTAGACTCCTCAACATCACCATATTCAAGCTCTCTGCACTTGGACTGTTCAGGCAGAGGGCGTACAGACGTGACGTAAGTGCGCTCTCTGACCTGAATGTCACTGTCAGGAAACGCGGAAGTTCCCATAATGCTATAAGCTAGTTTGATTTGATTCAGCCAATGAGGAATCCTAAGAAGTTTGGGCACATCCTGTTAGGCATGTAGGCATGTTAACTAATGGCACGGCTGTGATTGGCTGCTGAAATGATGTCATGATGCACTATAAAAGCCGCCCCCGCCATTTTGGGTTCACTCTGCTGTGAATTCAGTTAGGGACAGGACGCTGCTGTTCTGACTCTGAGGGACAGTTTGAGATAGCGATTTGCTATATTGTGCTTTACCCAGGCTACTTTAGCAACCGCTGTGTGAAGCTTTCTTTTGCCTTGCAGCGCTGTTCACAGCTGTCTGCAAGGTCTGTGTGTGTGAGTGCAGCTCACGCTGTAGTGTGTTCTGTAGCCATCTCTGGTTGTAGTCCGCTCAGCGTGCGTCACTGCCTCATACATAGTCCTTTTTTTGTTTTATTGCTGATCATTTTTCCTGATTTCTCCTATTAGTGTGCTTCCATCCGTATCCATCTACATTGGTTACACTATATAGGAGTAGATAGTGGAGCCTTTCTGCAGCCTTTCAGTGCTAGTGCAAAGTTCTCTGCACTGTTCACGGCTGTCTGTGAGGTTTCTGTGTGTGAGTGCAGCTCACGCTGTAGTGTGTTCTGCAGTCACCTCTGGTTGTAGTCCTTTTTTGCTGTAGTGCTGCTTATGTTTCCTGAATATCTCCTATTAGTGTGCTTCAATCCGTATCCAGATAGATTGGTTGCAAACACTATATAGGAGTAGATAGAGGAGCCTTTCTGCTGGCTTGTTCCCTGCAGCTCCAGCCAGATTAGTATTAACTTATTTTTTGTAGCCTCATCTATTGCATTGTAGGTTACCTTCCTGCATTGTAATAGCTACAAAAAGTTTGTGATACTATCGCTTTTACATCTTTGGTCACATCCTTTTTTTTTTTGTGAAAAAAAAATGTAAATAAAGTTCACCAAACACTCCACTTTACAGTTGTGTGGGCCACATTAGCTCATATTAAAGTGTAGTCCACACTTTATAAAATTAGTGTTTCTTATACCTGTTAGCAGCTGTTCAGGAATAAGCACACTAAGCCCCCCTTTGTACTTTTCTGCCTATCTTTATCAGTCTACCAAGATGAAGAAGGCAGGGAGCAAGGCACGTGGTCGTGGGCGTGGAGTTTCAGCAGGGAGAGGACATGGGGATTCTGTGCCTGCTGCGGGCACCAGTGACTCAGCATCCCCCAGTTTTACCAGGGAACAGTCCTTTATGCGCAGCTTTGTAGGAGCTCACCGTACCCCACTGCTGCGGGAGGAACAAATTGAAGCCGTTGCCGGATGGATGGCAGATAACGCATCGACTTCAATTACTTCCACATCCTCTCAGGTCCAGAGGACTGAAGAGCAACCATCTGTCTCTTCACCACCTGCCAAATTGCCCAGGCAGTCAGAGAGCCCTGGACAGGAGCCATCTCTACTTCTGTTCTCTGAATCTGTGGGCTTGGAAAGAGGGGGCCAGCCAAGCAGCATTCTAGAGTGAGAAGAAGAGGGAGTATGCAGTTATGTGCAACTGCTTTGTCTCTCTGAATCTGAAGGCAGGTGGGCCAGTGCCTATGGTCAGCACACCTCAGTACGCATCTCATGATGAGACTCAGGTGCCACTTTCTGGTGTGTACTGTACTCGTGAGACTACCCAGGAGAAGCAGGTGTTTGAAGAGGGTAGTGTAGATGATGAGGTCCTTGACCCATCATGGCGTGAGGAACAGGAAGGTGGTGGGAGCAGCTCTGAGGAAGAGATTCCCCGAACGGCCAAAACAGGAGGGAGAGGGCAGACTTGGTTGTTGTAGCCTCCACTTCGGCACCCATTAGGAGCATTCCTCTTCCAAATCCCAAAACGTTGTTCTTGTACATCCGACCTGAGGAAGAGGTCATGGAATGGACCTCGAAATGCGTTGTCTTTGTATGTACCATGAAATAAAGCATTGATATTGGAATCTACTCCTAGAATCGACTGGATTTCCTCCATTTGAGGGTTGAAGTATAGCAGCGTGGGAACCAGGTGTTTTTTTTTTCTTCCTTTTTGGGATCTCCTCTTTGATAAAACCCAAAACGGGCGCTCCCAGCACTTGCAGTGCGTGGTCCTTTTTTGACACAGTTGCAGATGACATTTGCTTTGTCAAATGCAAGCTGTGTAATCAGAAAGTCAAAAGAGGGAAAAGTGTCAGCAACCTCAATACCACAAATATGTGGAAACATGTGCGGACCAAGCACGTGGTGGAGTTACAAAGACACACTGAAGACATAGGCCAACCTACAGCACCACGGTGGAATTCAACGTTGCATATGTTGGAGCGGTTGTGTGAACAGCAGGCAGCAGTAATGGAGTACCAGCTGCATCAGGCGCAAACAAGTCGCACTGTGCACCGTTCACACTTCACCACCACTGAGGGGGCCTCTATGAAGGACATCTGCCACGTTTTGCGTGCCTTCGATGATTCCACGCGGATGGCGAGTGCAGATGATGCACTAGTCAGCATGACTGTCCACCTTATCTGCCTGCTTCAAAAAACACTGCAAGCACTAAGGGAGGAGGTTTTGGAAGAGGTGGAGGATGAGGAGTCACAAATGCCATCTGCTTCTGGACAGTCTGCGCAGCATGGTTCCTCACTAAGGCCTAGGCAAGGGACACTTTGTGAGGAGGATGAGGAGGAGTCAATGCTTTTGTAGTCAGTATATAGAGCGAGGGTGGGGTGATGCAGAGCAGGCAGAGATGACGCCTCAAGCAGGGGACAGCGTTTCTTGGCCAGTTGGGAGTCTGCAGCACATGGTTGATTTCATGCTGCAGTGCCTGAGAAAAGACCGCCGCATCGCCTACATTCTCAACACGGCTGATTATTGGGTCTACACCCTCCTAGATCCTCGCTACCGGGACAACTTACAAAGCCTCATAACACCGTTGAACTGGGAGCGTAAAATGCGGGAGTACCAAGACACACTGGTGCATTCCATCATGTTCTCCATTCCACCCGAGAGCAGTGCTGCTAGTGCTTTACAAAGCAGTTCTGTGAGTCGAGGCAGTGGAGGAAGCTCTGCACAAATAGGGATCAGAAGCAGCGCCTCAGCACAAGGCAAGACCAGTATGGCCCAAATGTGGCAAAGTTTTGTGTCCCCGTCACAAAGGTCTACACCATCACAGATGGCTCCAGTCAGCAGGAGGCACCATTTCCGTCAGATGGTGACAGACTACATGTCTTGCCCTCTCAGTGTACTCCCAGACGGCTCTTCCCCCTTCAAGTTTTGGGTCTCTAAGCTGGATACATGGCCAGAGCTTAGCCAGTATGCATTGGAGGTGCTGGCTTGCCCTGCTGCTAGTGTATTATCGGAACGCGTCTTTAGTGCCGCAGGTGGTGTACTAACAGACCGTCGCATGCGACTATCCTCCGATAACGTTGACCGGCTTACTTTTCTGAAAATGAACAAGACCTGGATCTCGCCGGAATTTGCCAGTCCTCTTCCAGATTAAATAGTTGGTTGGCAACAGAATCCAGGTCTCCTGTTGTGTTCATGTTTCTACCACCTGAACTGTAATCCCTGGGCTCCAACACCACCAGTTGCTGCTCAGAAGTGCTGTCTGCACAGCAAAACACTAGCTCCTGTGTTATTGGGGTTCAGTAACGTCAGCTGCTTCCCTGCTGTGTGTCTGGCAATGTCTCCTGCTCTGTCCACATTCACACTACTACTGATTTTAAACTTGCTCCAATTAGTCCTCTGGCTCCACTCTGTCTCTAGTATTTACCCTGGGCTCCAACACCGCCAGTTGCTCCTCAGAAGTGCCGTCTGCACAATCAACACTTGCTCCTGTGTTACTGGGGTTCAGTAATGTCAGCTGATCCCCTGCTGTGTGTCCGGCAATTTCTCCTGCTCTGTCCATAGTGGGAATGTGGACAGAGCAGGAGAAATTGCCGGACACACAGCAGGGGATCAGCTGACGTTACTGAACCCCAGTAACACAGGAGCAAGTGTTGACTGTGCAGACGGCACTTCAGAGCAGCAACTGGCGGTGTTGGAGCCCAGGGTAAATACTAGAAACAGAGTGGAGCCAGAGGCCTAATTGGCGCAAGTTTAAAATCAGTAGAAGTCTACAACAGATATTAATCTTGATCCAATTAGGCCTCTGGCTCCACTATGCTTATAGTATTACCCCTGGGCTCCAACATCGCCTGTTGCTGCTCAGAAGTGCCGTCTGCACAGTCAGCATATGCTCCAGTGTTATTGGGGTTCAGTAATGTCAGCTGATCCCCAGCTGTGTGTCTGGCAATTTCTTCTGCTCTGTCCACACTCACACAACTACAGATTTTAAACTTGCTCCAATTAGTTCTCTGCCTCCACTCTGTTTGTACTATTGACCCTGGGCTCCAATACCGCCAGTTGCTGCTCAGAAGTGCCGTCTGCACAGTCAACATATGCTCCAGTGTTATTGGGGTTCAGTAATGTCAGCTGATCCCCAGCTGTGTGTCCGGCAATTTCTCCTGCTCTGTCCACACTCACAGAACTACAGATTTTAAACTTGCTCCAATTAGTCCTCTGTTTCCACTCTGTTTGTAGTTTTTACCCTGGGTTCCAGGACCGCCAGCTGGGTCCCCGCAGTGTCTTTGGCATGGGTACTCCCTCCTGCCCAGCCTGGTTCCAGCACGCCAGCTGTTTCCGGGTAGTGTCAACGTCACTTTGCCTCCAAAACTTTGTCCTGTCGTGTTGCGGTCGGGTTATACGACTCTATGGTGCCTGCAGCTTCGGTGCTTCTTATGTGGGCTGCGGGATCTGGCAATAAAGGCTGGTTCCATAGTGCCAATAGGACAAGCACCCCCTGTAGGACTGTGGGTTTCGGTAACTGCGACCGGCTCATGGCCTTGCAACTTTGTTTTCCATGGATACCTTCTGCTACCTATCCGGGTTCCAGTACTGTCAGCTGGTTCTCGGCAGTGCCTTTGGCTTAGGTGCCTCCTTCTCGGTATCCAAGTTCCAGCAATGTCTGCTGGTCCTTGGTAGTGATTTCTAGCACAGATACCTCCTGCTTAGTAACCGGGCTCCAGTACCATCAGCTGGTCCTCGGTAGTGCCATTGGCTCTTGTTCCTTCTGCTACCCATCCGGGTTCCAGTACCGTCAGCCGGTTCTCGGCAGTTCCTCAGCCTTCTTGTACCTTCTGCTACATTTCCAAGTTCAAGCTTTTTGAAGTGGTTTTTGGTAATCACTCTGGATCTCACCGACGACGACCCTGAAGACGACGACCCTGAAGATCACCCCGAAGAAGACGACAACCCCAAAGATGACGACCCTGAAGATGACGACCCTGAAGACCACCCCAAAGAAGACCAAAAAGATGACCCTGAAGAAGATGACCAAGAGAACAAAGAACATGAAGACAACCACCAAGATACAGAACAACAAGAGACAGAAAACAAAGAAGCAGAAGAACAAAAAGCAGAAAAACATTAAGCATAAGACTAAAAATCAGAGCAAAAGATATTATCTAAATTATAAGCAGAAGAAGACTAAACAGTGTATTGGGGTGAGTCCGTTCCTCCTCGTGGTGCCCCTGGAAAAGTCCTGCTGCTGCAGGCCAAACTGAACGCGGACAAATCCTGTTGTAAATCTTTTGTGACAGGCAGAACGGAAGGTGTAATCTTCAAACTTTTATAGATAACAACTACAGGAATGCCTGTCACAAATAAGAATATGATGAAGAAGAAGAATAGGAAGAAGATGAAGAAGTAGAATATGAAGAAGAAGAATAATTGAATAAGAAGAATATGAAGAATGTGAAAAAAAAGAATAATAGGAAGAAGGTGAAGAAGAAGAAGATGAATAAGGTGAAGAAGAAGTTGATGAAAAAGATGCTGCTGCTGAGGATCATGAAGGAGAAAGTGTGGGAGAAGTAAAAAAGAAGGTGAAGAGCATGGAAGTAGTGAAACATACATATCTGACAAAATATAAAAAAGGTTAACATAGTCAATATCTTTGTAACTCCGAACGTCTTAAAAAAAAATTTATTCCTGCTATTCCATTTGATTGGGCTAAACCTCTATGCCTTTAATGTCTCCTCCACCTCCCCCAATACATTCTACATTATTCTTAGTTGTTTTTCTTCATGTAGAATTAACCTACAAGGAAAGAAAGAGTTTATTTTAATTCCGATATTTCTGTCCCATTGACTTGCATTGGTTTCCGGTATCGGAATCGGCAATATCCGATACTTTTTGGGTATCGGTCCGATCTAATCCGATCCTATATTTCCCAATATCGGAAGGTATCGCTCCACACTAGTCGTCATCCTTCATAATTTTGGCAATGCGGGGGTCCCTTTTTAAGATCCGCAATACATAATCACACATGTGGGCCAATGTTCCAGGAGTTAATGATGCACTGACAGTGGTGGGTGGAGGAGCACTTTCTGCCAAATTCACATCCCTCCAGTCACACACAAACCCAACACCTGACCCTGGCAAGCCAACATTTTCTCTTGCCCCCCAAGAAGCATCCTCTTCCCCAAAATAATCATCCCCCTCATCCTCCTCTTCTTCTTCTTCCTCCACCTCATCCAGGACAGTTCCCTGAGCAGACAATGACTGGCTGTCATCAACGGTTCCCTCCTCCTCCTCTTCCTCCTCCTCTTCCTCCTCCTCCTCCTCTTCCTTCTCCACTGCAGATGCCTGATCCTTAATGTGCATCAAAGTTTGCATGAGCAGACGCATAAGTGGGATGCTCATGATGGCATCGTCTGCACTTACCAGCCGTGTGCATTCCTCAAAACACTGAAGGACTTTACAGAGGTCTTTCTGCTTTGACCACTGCACACCCGACAACTCCATGTCTGCCCTCAAACTGCCTGCCCCTGTATCCTCCCACAAATTTCATTACAGCCTGCCTCTGCTCGCACAGCCTGTCAACCATGTGCTTGGTGGAGTTCCACCTTGTTGCAACATCTATGATTAGGCGGTGCTTGGGGAGGTGGAGCGATCGCTGCAGCTTCTGCATACGAATTGAGTCTACGGGTGAGCGACGGATGTGCGAGCACAGTCTTCTCACCTTATGGAGCAGGGCTGTTAACTTCGGATAATTATTTAGGAAGCACTGCACCACCAGGTTGAAGGTGTGAACCAGGCAAGGTATGTGTCTGAGTTTTGCAAGGGCTATGGCTGCCCCAAAATTACGGCCATTATCACTGACTACCTTGCCTGGCTCAAGATGTAGACTGCCCAGCCATGACTCAGTTTCTCGCTGCAAGTACTCGGCCAGTACCTCTGAGGTGCGTCTGTTGTTGCCCAAAGACATCATCTTTAAAACAGCCTGCTGACGCTTACCACTAGCTGTTCGATAGTGGAACACCTCGTGTGCAACACTGGCAGCTGCGGATGGAGTGCTCGTGCGACTGCACTCTGTCGACAAGCTTTCGCTTCTGGAGGAGGAGGAGGGTCGAACATCTACAGCCAACTGTTTCCTTTACCATGGGCTAGGCAGCACTGTCCCACCGTTGCTGTCCCCTGTGGACCCTGCATCCACCACATTAACCCAGTGCGCAGTGATAGACACGTAATGGCCCTGGCCATGCCTACTGGCCCATGCATCTGTTGTGAGGTGCACCTTTCCATTCACTGATTGTTTGAGTGCATGGACAATGTGGTCTTTCACATGCAGGTGGAGGGCAGGGATGGCTTTTCTAGAAAAGAAGTGCCGACTGGGTAGGTCATAGCGTGGGCAACGAAGGCCATGAGCTCTCGGAACGCTTCGCTTTTAATCAAACGGAAGGACATCATCTCTAATGAGATCAGTTTGGCAATGTAAGCATTCAAAGCCAGTGTACATGGATGAGAGGATGAGTACTTTCTTGTCCTACTCAGAGTGTCTGGTAGGGTGAGATGGACTTGAGAGCTGCATATGGGGGAACTAGCGATGGACCTGACGGACTGAGAGGGGGTTGATGAAGGTGATGGTGGTGGTGGTGGTGAAGGCCTAGATTCAGTCTTTCATTGCAAAAACATTGTGATTCCCTGACTGATTTGGCCTTGTGGCGACACCTCAATATTTCTTGCTGGTGGTGTGCTTACCGGTGGGCTTACAGTGGGGGAAGTGATGGAGCGTTGCTGGATACCTTCAGTCGGAGCAGGTGCACATGTGCTACCTGAGGTTTTGTAGTCCATCCACGCTTGCAAGTGCATGGTGGTTAAATGTCTAAGCATGCAACTGGTATTCAAATTTCAGAGATTTTTCCCTCAGCTAAAGGTCCTTCCACACTTCGAACAGATAACCTTTGCTTCATTAATAAGATTTTGTTAAAAAAAGTGCCACACTACACTCTTCCTACTATGGTATAAATTTTCAGGGCTTGCACGCTGTGCTAATTTGACCGTCTGGCCAAGCTGTCCTGCAACTCTTTTTGTTTTTTTACCACGTTTTTGGACAGCTACAGGACTGCCAGATAACTGCTGCTGCGATAACGATGCCTGCTGCGGATCCTCCTCCTCTTCTGAGCTATTGCCAGCGGCACCCTCTTCCCCCAATGGATGCCAATCCGGGTCAACAACTGGGTCATCCATCACCTCCTCTTCAATTTCATCTGTACCTTCCTCTGTGTCACTGTGTAAGGTGTTATAGTATGCGGGAAGGGGCACCTGAGTTTCATCAGGGTCAGCAGAATCATCCAGCAGTAGCTGTGCATCAGTGCACTCCATGTCAGATTCATCTTGGACTGGGGAATTCAGGATTTGATTTGATAACCCAGGCATGGTGATAAGAGCTCCATGGAGTAATCTGAAATGTGGCCTGCCGCATCCTTCACTTTTGGTTGGGGTGAAGGACACAAGGAAAAGTGTTGTTCCTCACCAGAAGCCTACACTGATGACTCAGTGCTTACAGTTTTTTAAACTTCAGAAGAGGAGGAGATAGAGCTGGAGGCTGTTTCGACAATGTAAGCCAAAACCTGTTCCTGATGCTCCGGCTTTAAAAGCGGTTTACCTACTCCCAGAAACGGGAACCTTACAGGCCTTCTTGAGCCAGATGACGACGCAGGCTCAACATCTCCTGCCTTAGCTGCTATTATGCTTTTGGCATAACCAGGAGATTCACCACCACCACCACCATCTGTACCAGCTGCCCCCCTGCCCACGTCCACGGCCTCTTCCACCATACTTCCTCATGTTTGGGAAAATGTACCAAAAATACCAGCAGATATATGGTACTGTCATGAACACCGCACTGCACTTGCTCTCTGAGCCAGTGTGCTTGTCCTGAGTAAGACAAACTGAGCTCAGAGATACCTGTGGAGCAGGCAGCAGCAGAGAAGATGCATGCTTCAGACCCACAGGACATGAAGCACGTGACTGTTGTGGGCATGGCCTAAACTCCAGAGAGCTAGGAGCTGCAGGAAAACTCCTAGAATGGTAACTATGGAACAAAGTTACTAATAGGCATAGACAGGGACATAAACCAGATCAGGCCGGGGTCAAAGCACGAGATAGCACGACAATTACCAAAGGGCAAGACAGAACGGATAGTCAAGACATAGCCAAGAAGTCAGAAACCAGAGAAGCAGATATACAGTACAGAATCAACAGGCAAACTCACAACGGGGACAGAACCGGATCAGAACCATATAAGCAAGCTATAAGACAACGAACAGGCACACAGGGGTCACAACACTCAGCCAAAGGCAAAAGTATAACTGACAGGGATTGGAGTTTCTCAGGGCTATACAAAGCTGTACCTGAACCAAAGAGAGGCCACAATAATTAACCCCAGGTGTGCAGGTCAAAGCCTGCACTGAGCTCAAGATATTAACCCCTGACGTGCAGGTCAAAACCTGCACTGGGATCATGACAGGTACTGTATGAGGAACGCACAGCTGTATAAGGTGTAAGGAAAAATTTAAATCTCCGTATATATTTCCTTAGTCACAGACGTTGTCTCAGTATGGATTTGACCGTATTCCAAACAGCAGATATACGATACTGTAGATTTTTGGGCATGGGCATACTGCTTAATAAATAACTGCTTTCGTCTCACAGTTAATATGATGGTTGATGGAAAATGTTTTCTGGCCTGCTGAATCTGTAAATTTATCAATCCTATCAATATTAGAACAGGCCACGCAATGCCCACATTGAAAAGATCCCTTCTTCTGTTCAAAATTCGATAAAAAAGTTCTTGGTCCATTTTCATAATGGCTCCTTACAAGATGGTCACAAATATTCTTAGGTCGATGATAAGTAATACTAGGTTCATTAGTAAGATATTTCGATAGTATATTATCCACCATGAGGATTGGCCAAGCCTTAGCCAAAGCATCCCTCATTCTCTGATTTTCAGTATGATAGGTGGAAATAAACCGAACCTTTGATGTTGTATCTTGTTTTAGAGATGGATATAATAAATTGTTCCTTACTGAATGTTTTGCCCTATTATATGCCCTTTTAATGCTATGCCGACTATATCCTCTCTCCATGAACCTCCATTTCAATTCTTCAGCGCGGATTTCAAAATCCTTCTCGGTT
Source organism: Dendrobates tinctorius (assembly GCF_039654945.1). Classification (NCBI taxonomy): domain Eukaryota; kingdom Metazoa; phylum Chordata; class Amphibia; order Anura; family Dendrobatidae; genus Dendrobates; species Dendrobates tinctorius. The sequence goes on from NW_027361825.1 coordinate 28,784,181, forward strand.
GAGCAAAGACGTCTCAATCTTAAAAATTGGCCCACTGGGATAGATTTTTTCAACGATATTGGATGGGCCGATGAGGCATGTAATAGGGAATTTGTCGATGCACTTTTCCTAAAGATATCGGTTTGAAGAATATTATTAATATCACGTTTGACCAGAACATCCAGAAATTCTATTGAATCCCTATCATAATGACAGGTCAACCGAATATTTAATTTATTCAAGTTCAATTCGGCAATGAATAGATCAAGAGCCTCAGCCGAACCTTGCCAAATAAAAAATATATCATCAATGTACTGTGTCCGCATTGCAGCCCCTTCTTTTTGATGCCCTTTATGTGCCAATTATGTGTCATATTGTATATATTTTGGCAGAAACTTTATGATGATATATGCTATCTAAATGTCACATAGTGGCATCTATCTAATATTAATTTTGCACATTTTTTTGCACTTGCACCTTATTATGGATATTTATTTATGATTATATATTTCTATGTGCAATTCATTAGTGCCTTATTGGTTTTTAGTAATCCGGTATGTGTGATTTCACCACTTTTTTCGTACATATCTTTGTATATGTTTTAATCATTTGAATAAAATAAATTTTTTTATATTGGATATTAGTTCGGTTTTTTCGTAATTTGTATTGGTTTACTTTCCGAATTATCCTTCAAAATTGTCCATTTGTGCGGTATAAATCATATATATAAAAACTATTACAAGTATATTGAGATAGGATTAGCACTTTTGTCTTGAATTTTTTCATGATACTGTATCAGAAGCGGACAACTCTATATGGTGTATGGAAAAATGTAAATGTCCGTATATGTATTTCCGGAGTCACACACACACGCTGTCTCAGTATGGATTTGACCGTAATCTAAACAGCAGATATACGATACTGTATCAGAAGCGGACAACTCTATATGGTGTATGGAAAAATGTAAATATCCGTATATGTATTTCCGGAGTCACACACACATGCTGTCTCAGTATGGATTTGACCGTAATCTAAACAGCAGATATACGATACTGTATCAGAAGCGGACAGCTCTATACGGTGTATGGAAAAATGTAAATGTCCGTATATGTATTTCCGGAGTCACACACACGCTGTCTCAGTATGGATTTGACCGTGATCCAAACAGCAGATTTACGGTACTGTATCAGAAGCGGACAGCTGAATATGGTGTAGGGGAAAATTTAAATCTCTGTATAGTTATTTCCGGAGTCACACACAGATAGCATGTATTTGTCTGTGATTCCAGCTGGTACACGGTAGTGTATGAGGAGCGTACACCTCTATATGGTGTGTGAAAAAATTAACGCTCGGTAACTGTGCAGACAAAAAGAATAAAAGTAGGAAAGCTTTGTAAAAAGCAGTCTGCACAGCAGTGTGCACACAGCAATGCAGCTATCAGGTAGCCTAATAAGGCAGCCTAATAACCAGCGCTGCTGCACACAAAAAAATCCTCCTCTGTCACTGCACACTAACAGTACAGTGAAAATTGCTATCAGCAGAAGCTCAGAATGTGTTTTTCTTTCCTGCCTAACACTCTCCCTATTGAGAACCAGCGGCAGCAACCTCTCCCTATGCTAAGATCGGCAGAAGTAAAATGTCAGTCAGCGGTCAAGGCTTTTATAGCCACTGTGACGCCACACAAAGCAAGCCAATCACTTGAATGCCCTTCTCTAAGGTGGTGGTGGCTGCTGCCCATGTCATCGCATTGCCCACAGTGCGTTCGTGATCATTGGCTGAGAAAAGGCGCTGGAAGCATTATGGGAAACGTGACTTTGGCGCTCGGGTCGGCGACCGCATGGCCGACCTCACGCTATGGTCGAGTTTCGCTCGGCGAAACCCGACTTTGGCGAAAGTCAGCGACTTATGAATCTGGCCGACCCGTTTCACTCAACTCTAATTGGTACCCCAGATTGCATCTACTTTCAAGTAAAAGTTAAAGAAAACTGCACCTCTCTGTTTCCTTCACTTATTCTCCGTACCCCAATGTTCACCACCATCTGAACAAGCAAATATATTTGCCCTGGGGCCCCGCTCTATCCGTGAGGAGCTGAACCATCTTTGCTGCGTCACCATCAGACCTAGTGGACCAAAACCGCAGCGTTAGTCACCAATTGCCGAACACCACGGGTGGCATCACGATTAAACACCACATAACTATTCTCTATTTTATGACACGGCCAGGGCCACGGAAACGGATCACGGCCCCGTGACCTTCCCCATAGAACTGTCTGGTCCGATTACGAGTACCCCACGGCCCCAGTGGGCGCATCACTTACATGACAACCAAATAAGGTGTCCTTCTTGCGACGGTATTTAGGAAGCCCAGGCTAAACATTTACGAGATATTGGTCACTTTTTCTTGACATACAGTATGTGCAAACATGCACACTCAATTTGGTTCTGCATGTATGTTTGTTTGCATACCCATTGGAAAGTAGTTTTTTTTCTGTGGGGCCAAAAGTTTGATCATGGAGAAATCTTCAATTCCGATTGAGTAGGCGATATGTCAAATACATAAACAAAGCAAAACCAATTATTCCATATAAGAAGCCAGAGAATACTTTCAAACATGTAATTCTGATCTCTCTGACCTTTCCTGGAGCCTGCGCACTGCAGTACTTTACTCTGCCCTCAACAGTCGAGGCAGAAGTAAGTGGGATGACCGCGACACCCATCGGACCGGACCCCGGGTGAGTATAATCTAACTTGTTTTTCTTAACTTTCAGGTTATATCGGAGGCTTATCTAAAGCATTACAGAATGCTGTAGATAAGCCCCTGATGGTGGTGGCCAAAGATTATAGGGCAAAAATGAGATGACAGATTCCCTTTAAATATAAACTACCTTCCCTCTCAAAAAAAGTGTGTTTGTGTTGTATTTTACCACAAAAAACAAGTGTTTGTGTTGGCGGCGGTGCAGAAAGATAAAGAAAAAACATGATATAGTGGTCATAAAATACAAAAACTTTTATTTACAACATTTAAACAAAAATAAAAGGGTTAATGTTGGGGTGACTTATCTTTTCTTTGGGGTTTACGTGAGGGTGTAATGAGTAGGACCTTGAGGGGTGTGGAGCTGTGAAGACTGGGTGATAGTTGATGAGGATGGGGTTACAGGGGAAGGGTCTACAGATGACGAAGTGGAATCAGAGGGAACAGAGACAAAAGGGAAGGTAGTGACAAACTGGTAGGTGAGGGTGGAGGTGGTGGGTACAAGGTAGAAGAATTTTTTGGCTCCTGGCTTTAGTCCTGAAGCCAAGATTTTTTTTTTGGACTTGGCTTTTCTTGGCCGAGTGGGAGTCCTGGTCTCTGTAGCAGTACTCTGGCATGGTGCTGGACTTGGCCGCATTAGGTGTGCTGTAGTGGACAGGGGTTGCTGTAGTGGGCAGGGGTGCTGGACTGGGCAGCATAGTAGATCCTGATGGCTGCAGAGGAGCTGTACTCTGGAGCATAGTGGATGGTGCCGGCTTCAGGGTTGAAGGACTTGGTAGCATGGTCGCTCGATGAACTGGAGGCGGTGGTGGTGGCAGATAGTTCGGTGCTGTGAGAGCTGGATAGTACATTTGATGCTGGTAGTATCCTCCGGCCTGTTGAGTGAAGGATTGTGACTGCTGCTGCTGTTGATATGTGTGGCTGTAAGCAACCTGGCAGGCCTGCATGATGGCCAGCTGGAGATGAGGTGTAAGGTTTTCCGACACGTTCCCCTCAATTGCAGGAAAAAAATGTTATGCCAGTCTATTAAGGTCAGCTTCCAGGAGGTCTAGGCGACTGTTGACTTCCTTGAACCCACTCTTCACTCGGTCAGCAATCAACCTAACCCCATCCTGGAAGACAGAGCTTAATTGAAGAAACTCGGGCATGCCTGACCTCTCCCAGGCCCTCTGCTACTAACTAGAAGACCCAGCAAAAGCAGAGGCAGAGGGCTGTGAGAGGGGAAAACCTGATGGACCGGCTGCCTCTTCCCCAGCCTGTGAAACCTGCAAGGTTGCTCCATCGCAGGTGGATGACTGGGACTGTGTCTGTTCAGTGACTGGTAGATGAGGGGTCGCTTCAACCGAGGAGGCTCCGGGTTGTGTGGTGCTGCACCAGGTTCTGTGAAAAAAAGAGAAAAATGTTAGTGAAAAAATAAACTTTGTGTTGTGCTGCTCCAGGTTTTGTGTGTGTGGGGGGGGGAAATTAAACATTAGTTAAAAGCAAAAAAAAAATCTATACTTACGTTCGCTGAGCAAGTGCAGGCCTCAGAAAGACAAGGTCCAGGTGGTATTTGTATTTTCTGAACCTTGCAGCAGAACCACTTTGAACCCAAAGCTCCTCTCTCATGTCCTTGTTGAAGCGGTCCTTCATCGAGCGCCAACAGATTTTGATTCGCTTCACTGTGAAGGGGCAAAAAAAATATTAGTAAACAATGCACATCCATTCACAGGTTCACTGCTGTTTCAGATCATATTGCAATACTTACCAAAATCACTTCTGGCTCGCTGCGTGGCACGGTCTCAACCAGGCTGCAGCAATGTTGCCACTTCTTCCCAGAGTCATCGAATCACCACATTGTCGGAGTGCTGACGGTCACGGATGTCCCTCAACAGTCTTTGCTAGTGTTGAGCATTCCGATACCGCAAGTATCGGGTATCGGCCGATACTTGCTGTATCGGAATTCCGATACAGACTTCCGATATTTTTTCAATATCGGAAGTCGGCATCGGAATCGGAAGTTCAAAGTTGATTGACAGCCTGACGTCATCATGATGCGCGGTGTGTGCGCATCATGATGCGCCGTCATTTCGGGCCTTCCGGGGGTCTCTGCCGGCCTGCCGGGGGGCTGTGTGGACTGCCCGGGGTCTGTACCGGCCTGCCGGGGGGCTGTGCCGGCCTGCCGGTGGTCTGTGCACCCTGTGGGGGTCTGTACCGGCCTGCCGGGGGGCTGTGCCGGCCTGCCGGGGGGCTGTGCTGATGTCCGGGGGTCTGTGCAAGCATCGTCCGATGGGACTATAAGTCCCATCTGGCGATGCCTGCTACCATGACAGTGATTGACACATTAGCCAATGATGGGACAGTAGTAGTCCCATCATCCGGCTAATGTGTTAAATGTTAAAAAAAAAAAAAAAATACTACATACATACTACATACATACTACATGCATGCTACATACATACTACATGCTACATACATAATACATATATACTACATGCATGCTACATACATACTGCATGCTACATACATACTACATACATACCACATATATACTACATACACACTACATGCATGCTACATACATACTACATACATACTACATGCATGCTACATACATAACATATATACTACATGCATGCTACATACATACTACATGCTACATACATACTACATACATGCTACATACATACTACATACATACTACATATATACTACATGCTACATACATACTACATACATACTACATGCTACATACATCATATATACTACATACATACTACATACATACTACATTCATGCTACATACATACTACATGCATGCTACATACATACTACATGCATGCTACATACATACTACATGCATGCTACATACATACTACATACATACTACATATATACTACATGCATGCTACATACATACTGCATGCTACATACATACTACATACATACCACATATATACTACATACATACTACATGCATACTACATACATACTACATGCATGCTACATACATAACACATATATACTACATGCATGCTACATACATACTACATGCTACATACATACCACATACATACTACATACATACTACATGCATGCTACATACATACTACATGCTACATACATACTACATATATACTACATGCATGCTACATACATACTACATGCTACATACATACTACATGCATGCTACATACATACTACATACATACTACATACATACTACATGCATGCTACATACATACTACATGCTACATACATACTACATATATACTACATGCATGCTACATACATACTACATGCTACATATATACTACATGCTACATACATACTACATGCATGCTACATACATACTACATACATACTACATGCATGCTACATACATACTACATGCTACATACATACCACATACATACTACATATATACTACATGCATGCTACATACATACTACATACATACTACATGCTACATACATACCACATATATACTACATACATACTACATACAATACATTCATACAATACATACATAGACATACAGTACATATAACATAGAGTAACATACTTACCAATACTTGTCACATTGTTCCCCGAAGCCATTGTCTTTTAAAGGAATAAATATTAACATAACAAACCACAAAAATACTCACCCACGATCCGAAGCAGTCCACGAGTGTGTCCCACGACGATCTTGGGTAGAGAACGGCAGCATCAGCTGATGCCGCCGTTCTCTACGGGCTGCAGGAATCCAATGACGGAAGGTAGGTATCCTTCCGCACTGTATTCCTCCGCCACTTAAAAAAAAAAAAGTCCCTAGTCTCACTTTATGCCATTGCTGCGTGGGAAATTCCCACACAGCAATGGCATAAAGTGAGACTAGGGACTTTTTTTTTTTAAGTGGCGGAGGAATACAGTGCGGAAGGATATCTACCTTCCGTCATTGGATTCCTGCAGCCCGTAGAGAACGGCGGTATCAGCTGATGCTGCCGTTCTCTACCCAAGATCGTCGTGGGACACACTCGTGGACTGCTTCGGATCGTGGGTGAGTATTTTTGAGGTTTGTTATGTTAATATTTATTCCTTTAAAAGACAATGGCTTCGGGGAACAATGTGACAAGTATTGGTAAGTATGTTACTCTATGTTACATGTACTGTATGTCTATGTATGTATTGTATGAATGTATTGTATGTAGTATGTATGTAGTATATATGTGGTATGTATGTAGCATGTAGTATGTATGTAGTATGTATGTAGCATGCATGTAGCATGCAGTATGTATGTAGCATGCATGTAGTATATATGTAGTATGTATGTGGTATGTATGTAGCATGTAGTATGTATGTAGCATGCATGTAGTATGTATGTAGTATGTATGTAGCATGCATGTAGTATGTATGTAGCATGTAGTATATATGTAGCATGTAGTATGTATGTAGCATGCATGTAGTATATATGTAGTATGTATGTAGCATGTAGTATGTATGTAGCATGCATGTAGTATGTATGTAGTATGTATGTAGCATGCATGTAGTATGTATGTAGCATGTAGTATATATGTAGCATGTAGTATATATGTAGCATGTAGTATGTATGTAGCATGCATGTAGTATATATGTAGTATGTATGTAGCATGTAGTATGTATGTAGTATGTATGTAGTATGTATGTGGTATGTATGTAGCATGTAGCATGCATGTAGTATGTATGTAGTATATATGTAGTATGTATGTAGCATGCATGTAGTATATATGTAGTATGTATGTAGCATGTAGTATGTATGTAGCATGCATGTAGTATGTATGTAGTATGTATGTAGCATGCATGTAGTATGTATGTAGCATGTAGTATATTTGTAGCATGTAGTATATATGTAGCATGTAGTATGTATGTAGCATGCATGTAGTATATATGTAGTATGTATGTAGCATGTAGTATGTATGTAGTATGTATGTAGTATGTATGTGGTATGTATGTAGCATGTAGCATGCATGTAGTATGTATGTAGTATATATGTAGTATGTATGTAGCATGCATGTAGTATATATGTAGTATGTATGTAGCATGCAGTATGTATGTAGCATGCATGTAGTATATATGTAGCATATATGTAGTATGTATGTAGCATGTAGTATATATGTAGTATGCATGTTGCATGCATGTAGTATATATGTAGTATGCATGTTGCATGCATGTAGTATATATGTAGTATGTATGTTGCATGTAGTATATATGTAGTATGAATGTAGCATGTATGTAGTATGAATGTAGCATGTATGTAGCATGTAATTTTTTTTTTTTTTTTTTACATTCAACACATTAGCCGGATGATGGGACTACTACTGTCCCATCATTGGCTAATGTGTCAATCACTGTCATGGTAGCAGGCATCGCCCGATGGGACTTGTAGTCCCATCGGACGATGCCTGCACAGACCCCCGAAGCCTGCACAGCCCCCCGGCAGGCCTGCACAGCCCCCCGGCAGGCCGGCACAGCCCACCGGAGCCTGCACAGACCACCGGCAGGCCGGCACAGCCCACCGGAGCCTGCACAGCCCCCCCGGCAGGCCGGCACAGCCCCCCGGCAGGCCGGCACAGACCACCGGAGCCTGCACAGACCCCCTGGCAGGCCGGCACAACCCCCCCGAAAGGCCCGTACAGACCCCAGAGAGGCTGTACAAGGCAAAAACAGGGTTTTTCTTATTCCGATACCAGAAGTCCCATAGACTTGAATGGGACTTCCGGTATCGGAATCGGCGATACCGATACTTTTTTTTAAGATCGGCCGATCCATTCCGATCCGATACTTTGAAGTATCGGACGGTATCGCTCAACTCTAGTCTTTGCTCATGCACTAGGTGGATGAGTTGTTCATTTTCTATATCCAGAATGGCTGGTTCCCATTGTGAAACCTATAGATGAAATAGAAAAACAAATTTTTAAGTAAAACTGAAAAAATTGTATTCCAACTCTGATGAAACAAATACTTACACCCCTGTCTTTCCTCCCGAGACACATGAGCCCGACGACCCTGGGAAAATTCCTCTCCACTGGACTGCTCCTGCTCTTCATCATTGCCAGGTACCTGTAAAGAAATTACATGATTTAACACATGTGGAGTATTGTCAGTCAATACATACCAATCAGTAAAGCGAAGGTGATTACATAATCTTTGTCCACTCCACCCAGGGAAGAAGTCTGGTCTTCAGTGGAGGACATGGTTAAAGAGCAGGCAGTAGCCAAGTGAAACACTACAGAAAAAAACTGAAGAAAAATTAAACTTGTAAAGATCAAAAAACAATGTAGACCAAAAAAAAAAGAGCAACAATACTTACATTACAGGCAGTAATCCAACATCACAGCAGTCTGCACAGGCCAGGGACAGATGCAGCAACAGGAGCCAACCACAGCACCAGGAGATGACCACAGGAAAACCGCTGCACCAGGAGAGACACCCACTGCACTACAGATAATCTAAGGTAGTCTCAACCTAGAGCTGGATGACACCTTCTACTTTATTTAGGGCTTCTCCATCAATATGGAGGTGAATGAGCTACGCTGTTAGTTTGCCATGTGTTAGGCGTCGGATTTCTGCGTTTACTCCGCAGGGATCCAGACCCTCACATTCTGTAGTCTCCTGCTGTTTATCTACTGCAGAGGAGATTGCCTTGCAGCAAATCTCTCCTGAGGCTAAGTCCTTCTGTCCTCCTACTGAGCATGCTCATGGGACGGTCTCCCTTTAGAGATGGTTCTCCCACAAGCCGTAGGGGGCAACATGGAAGAGGTGTTCGTGGTGCACACAGCCGAAGTGGCGTTGGACACAGGGGTTTCATGACCATGTTGTGGACTGATTTTTCAAGTACCGCTCACACGACTGGTAATACTGCATCGATTGAAAGTGACAGGAGACAGCAGTTGTCAACGATGGTTACAAACTACTTCTCCTCCCATATCGATGTTCTCCCTCACAGGTCAGTCCCCTTTGACTATTGGGCCTGTAAACTGGACACCTGGCCTGAATTGGCACAATATGCCTTACAGGAGTTCGCTTGCCCTGCTGCTAGTGTGCTATCTGAAAGAGTCTTCAGTGCTGCTGGATCAATCCTGACAGAAAAAAGGACCCGTCTGTCGATCCAAAATGTTGATGATCTAACCTTCATTAAAATGAACCATGCATGGGTTTCAAAAGATTTTGTCCCACCTTCCCCTGCTGACACGTAGGTTGCCAGAAAAATGGCTCGCTTTTTTCCTCCTCTTCCTCGGACTTCTCCATTTCCTCCATTTGCAGCTGCTGAATGTCTAACATCAACATATGCCATTTTTTCAACCTCCCTAACTGGGCTAACTCCCCCCAGGACTGGGGTTACAACCTGGGCCACGCACCCGTGCGAGTGCCGTTGCCCTGGACAGGTGGGTGGGCCCACTCTTGGGCGATGGCACTGGCACAGGGTCCCTCATAGTACAATCAAGTGTCTCTGATGGTGGGGGTACACACCCGCCGTCAAACACATCGGCGTACTATGAGGGGCCCTGTGCCAGTACCGCCGCCCACGAGTGGGCCCCCCCTGCTTGCTCAGGGCCCCAGCACTTGCAATACTTACCTCTCCCTGCTCCACCGCTGTGTAGTCTGGGCTGTTATATCCTTTACTGGGACTGCCACTACAAATTTGGTGAGCTGATAGATGATGGTTAAGGTGTAGCTATGCCCTGTCCTGCTGGGCTCTATCTTCAGATGATCAATGGCTTCCATTTGTTATGGACGTCGACTCACAATGAGATGCAGTGGTGGTTTATCATCAGCTTTCACTGTTTTCCTACTCACAGACGTGTGACATTCCTGCCCACATTTTTAAATGTGTCCTCTCATGCCAATCCAATAGAATCGCCTACGGCCTGTGGCTTCTGTCTTTTGCACTCCAAAATTACCTGACAGATCATGATAGGCAGTGAGGACAATGTCTACATCTCTCCCTGTGATCACAATTTGATGGAGATGAGTAACGGTGATGGAATTCACGGTACTGCGATACAGCAAACATTTCTTCACAAGAACTGTTTTCGCTGTCTCCACAGACAAAGTAATTGAGGGTCAGCATCGCCTCTGAGAATTCTCCCGGGAGTTTTTCCTGTGATTAGCAATTCCAAAATTTCTGCAATCACTCGACTTTCCGTCTGTACTTGTATCCATCTCGTTTCCTCTTGCGGAGAGTCTGGACTGTCTTACTGAGACTGAAATATATATGAAGATTGAAAAATACCCCAACAGTGTATACTGGTGCACGCTTCAAATACATTACCCTTTTTCTACTTTTTAGATTCTTGTCTAATCCATACTGAGGCTGTGAGTGTATTTGTCGGACTCCGGAAATATACACGGAGATTTTTAATGTTTAAACTATGCTATATACACTCACTGGCCACTTTATTAGGTACACCTGTCCAACTGTGTGTTAAGACTTAATTTCTAATCAGCCAATCACATGGCGGCAACTCAGTGCATTTAGGCATGTAGACATGGTCAAGACAATCTCCTGCAGTTCAAACCGAGCATCAGTATGGGGAAGAAAGGTGATTTGAGTGCCTTTGAACGTGGCATGATTGTTGGTGCCAGAAGGGCTGGTCTGAGAATTTCAGAAACTGCTGATCTACTGGGATTTTCACGCACAACCATCTCTAGGGTTTACAGAGAATGGTCCGAAAAAGAAAAAAAATCCAGTGAGCGGCAGTTCTGTGGCCGGAAATGCCATGTTGATGCCAGAGGTCAGAGGAGAATGGGCAGACTGGTTCGAGCTGATAGAAAGGCAACAGTGACTCAAATTGCCACCCGTTACAACCAAGGTAGGCAGAAGAGCATCTCTGAACGCACAGTGCGTCGAACTTTGAGGCAGATGGGCTACAGCAGCAGAAGACCACACTGGGTACCACTCCTCTCAGCTAAGAACAGGAAACTGAGGCTACAATTTGCACAAGCTCATCGAAATTGGACAGTAGAAGATTGGAAAAACGTTGCCTGGTCTGATGAGTCTCGATTTCTGCTGCGACATTCGGATGGTAGAGTCAGAATTTGGCGTAAACAACATGAAAGCATGGATCCATCCTGCCTTGTATCAACGGTTCAGGCTGGTGGTGGTGGTGTCATGGTGTGGGGAATTTTTTCTGGGCACTCTTTGGGCCCCTTGGTACCAATTGAGCATCGTTGCAACGCCACAGCCTACCTGAGTATTGTTGCTGACCATGTCCATCCCTTTATGACCACAATGTACCCAACATCTGATGGCTACTTTCAGCAGGATAATGCGCCATGTCATAAAGCTCGAATCATCTCAGATTGGTTTCTTGAACATGACAATGAGTTTACTGTACTCAAATGGCCTCCTCAGTCACCAGATCTCAATCCAATAGAGCATCTTTGGGATGTGGTGGAACGGGAGATTCGCATCAGGGATGTGCAGCCGACAAATCTGCGCCAACTGTGTGATGCCATCATGTCAATATGGTCCAAAATCTCTGAGGAATGCTTCCAGCACCTTGTTGAATCTCTGCCACGAAGAATTGAGGCAGTTCTGAAGGCAAAAGGGGGTCCAACCCCTTACTAGCATGGTGTACCTAATAAAGTGGCCAGTGAGTGTATACCAGGTGTCCAGTGATACTGTACCCTTTCTCAACTTTCTACAATCTTGTCGAATCCATACTGGGCCTGAGACCGTCTGAGTCTGTGTCCTGATATATAGACATAGATTTTTAATGTGTAAACTATGCTACATATATACCTGTAATCCGGTGATACTGTACCCTTTCTCAACTTTCTACAATCTTGTTGAATCCATACTGGGCCTGAGACCGTTTGAGTCTGCCTCCTGATATATAGACATAGATTTTTAATGTGTAAACTATGCTACATATATACCTGTTATCCGGTGATACTGTATCCTTTTTCAACTTTCTATAATCTTGTCGAATCCATACTGGGTCTGAGACTGTCTGAGTCTGCCTCCTGATTAGAGATGAGTGGTGTTCGAGTCGACCTGTTCGCCAAGTTCAAATTTGAACTGTTTTGGGCGGTGTTCGAGCCGTTCGTCGAACTCGAACACTTTGCTTAAAATTCGGCTGTTCGAGGTTCCATTCGAGAACGGTTTGTTCACCAAAAGCGTAACTTTATTTTCACATTAATAATGGTTTTCAATGTTAATAGACAATTTCATGGCATAGTAGCTGTGTCTGGTAGCCAGCGGTGTAGTACACCTGTCAAGGAGCTACACCGTGTGTGTTTCTAATAATTTTTTATCGCATCTTGTCCCGAAAATCCTTTTGGGCCTTGTAGCACTGTCTGCTACTCAGCAGAGGAGCCCACCCGTGAACCTAGCTATGCCGGCTGTTTATGAAAGAACCAGTTTTTGACTGCATTTAGCCCAGTTAATACTTTGGGTCTAGTAACTGTGTCTGCTACTCAGCAGAGGAGCCCACCCGTGAACCAAGCTGTGCCGCCTGTTTATGTAAGAACCATTTTTTAACTCCATTTAGCCCAGTGAATACTTTGGGCCTAGTAATTGTGTCTACTGCTCAGCAGAGGATCCCACCCGTGAACCTAGCTATGCCGCCTGTTTATGTAAGCACTGTCTGCTACTCAGCAGAGTTGCCCACCCGTGACCCAAGCTATGCCGCCTGTTTATGTAAGAACTGCGTGCTACTCAGCAGAGGAGCCCAGCTGTTAAGCAAGCTACAGCACCTGTGGTTTGGACACTTAATTTTTTCACATTCTTTCTGGAATGCCGGTTAGGCCTAATTCTGGAATTCCGGTTAACCTGCACTTACTAGGAAATCCTCGTTCGCGGGGAAGAATTGGAATCCCAGATCCCCATCACTAATGGGGTTCAGCGGGTTATCTGCACCTGTAAGCGACACACGCTGGTCCTTTCAGTGTAGCGCGCATGCAGCCCCGGACAGGGTAAGGGCATGACAGACCTGTTATTGCTCGATCTCGCATGCCAGAGCCTCGTGTGTTCCTCTAGCAAGCTGGATGCGGACCGCGGGGGCATGCCGGAGTCTTGTTCGTTAACGTAATTAAGCTGACAAATCGCTAGCACAACTAAAAACGGCCATGCACCACCACCCACAGAATCGAAAAAGCTTGCAATCTGTCCATCTTTTCCGTGGCTGGCATGGTTGAGGTTGCCAGTGTGGAGTCCAATTAAGCCGCAGGCTCCACTCCTGGTGGTGTCCTTCTGGACATCCTTTAAGGTTCAGCTTTGCAACCATACTGCCCCCGGAAACCAAACACTTTGCCTTCATGGACGCTGTTTGGAGGGTTGTGGGAATAACGCCGCCCGATCGGCAGTTGGCATAATTTATGGTGGGAAGTCCAACGGTATATGATCGTCTTCGATTTTAGAATTTTAGACTTTTTTTTATTTTAGATTTTTAGTCCAGCCTTTCTTGACTTTATAAGGGCATGACATGCCTATATCTGTGTCTCCTCCTCCACCTCTTTTCTATATGTAGTTGCCCTTTTCCATATGTTATTTTTGTCTTCTGAGCATTTTGTCTGCTTTTGGACACTTTTTAAGGTGTTTTGTAATTGTTTTCTATGTATTTGTATGTGTTTGTGTTTGCCTGCCATTGTTTTCAATGGGGTTCGACGGTGATCGTCGAATGTTTGACGAACATTCGACAAACTTGCCTCCTGTTCGACGGACCAAACTGAACCTGAACACTAGCATGGTGGCTCAACACTACTCCTGATATATATACGTACATTTTTAATGTTTAAGCTATGCTATATATACCTGGTATCTGGTGATACTGTACCCTTTCTGCCAGGAAGTCCTCCTCCACCCACCACTCTAAGTGTATCATTGACACCTGGAAATTTGGCACACATGTGTGATTATTTCTTGCAGATCTTCTTTTTATATTGTGGTGTGATCCATCCTGAGCGTGTGAGAGTCTGTGGGTTACACCTGCAATTTATATGTAGATTTAAAAATTACCCCAACACTGTATACAGCTCTACGCTTGTGATACATTACCCATTTACTGCTTTTTATATTCTGGTCTAATCCAAACTGACCAAGTGAGAGTCTGTTTCTGATTGTCGAAATAAATACTGAGATTGACAATGACCCCTACATTGTGTACAGCTGTATGCTTCAGATCCATTACCGTTTTATGGCTTTTTATATTGTGTTGTAATCCATACTGAGCCTGAGAGCGTCTGTGTCTGCCTCCTGAAATATATATGGAGATTTAGAATGTTTAAACTATACTATGCAAACCTGGTATCTGATGATGCTGTACCCTTTTTCTACTTTTTATATTCTTGTCTAATCCATACTGAGCCTGTGAGCGTCTCTGTGTGACTCATGAAATATATAGGGAGATTGACAATTATCCTTTGACTGTATACTGTACGCTTCTGATACAGTACCACATATCTGATGTCATTTTGGGTACATTTTCTCCAAAATTTGGAAGTATGGTGGAAGAGGCCGCGGACGTGGACGTGGGGGGGGCCAGCTGGTACTGATGGTGGTGGTGCATCTGCTGGTAGTGGCAAAAGCACAATAGCAGCTAAGGCAGGAGGTGTTGAGCCTGCATCATTGTCTAGCTCCGGAACACCTGGAAGGCTACCATTTCTGGAAGTAGGTTAACCGCTTTTAAAGCTGGAGCATCAGGAACTGGTTTTTGGCTTACATTGTCGAAACAGACTCCAGCAAATATGCCCTCCTCTTCTGAAGTTTCAAAAAATGCAAGCACTGAGTCGTCAAGTGCTGGCTCCTGGTCAGGAAGAACCCCTTTCCTTGTGTTCTTCACCCCCACCAAAAGTGAATGATGCAGCAGGCCACACTTCACATTAGTCCATGTAGCTCTTTCTCACATACCATGCCTAGGTTATCAAGTCAAATCATGAATTCCCCGGTCCAAGATGAATCTGACATGGAGTGTGGGTGGCCAGCCAGGGCAGTGTGGTTAATCGGTACCGGGCCGGTGTCTCAGAGGGATGTGTCACGGTGGTGGTGACCCAGTCCGTGGGTTTGGGCGTCCATGCAAAGGGGTGAATAACGTTTATAGGTGAATGATACGTGACGCCACCTGTGGTTTCTGATCAGATTGACCCGCGCTGCAGTGTCGCTTCTCTGGGACAGATGTTGTGGTGCAGCTAAGATGTAGAAGCCCTGCACAGGTAGGGCCGTAGTCGCAGGGCAGATGAAAGAGTTGGTAGATGGTGTGCAGTACAGGATGAAGCAGAGCAATGCACCAGGTGCAGGAGAAAGATGACAGACACAGTCGTGCAGTTTCTTTACCTGTACTTGGCAAGTGCCGTCCAGGACCCAGAGTTGGTCAGCCTGGAAGCAAACTAGCAATTCTCTCTCTGCAGATAGGTAGTGTGGCCTCCGTTCTAGCGCTTATCTGAGGTACTCGCAGTACTGAGTTCACTGAAGTTCCCCCTGTTGACTCTTTTTTGAAAATTTCTCTTATGGCAGGCAGCCGTAGCCTTTTCCTTCTGGCTCACACAAGTCGCTGTTGGGGCCTCCGAGCCTTAGTTGGGAACAGAGCATTTACAGCTGCTACTTCCTCCGGTTTCTGCTGCAGGACCGTCAGTGTACCTACAAACTCGGAGACCGGAATCCGGACCATGCGCTCCAGCTAGGAGTGAGCCTTAACTCTGCTTATCCTCCAGCTCCCCTTCTCACATCCACACACTTCCCCTTCCCTTCACAGACTGCCCTAACTTCCCTCCTCCCGACCACAGAGAGCAGCTCTTCAGCAGTCAGGTTCAGAGGTCTCCCTGCTGGCCTGGAGTGGGAACTGTGTTGTGTGTTGGTTTAACTGCTAGAGAGATCCTTCGTTGCCCCCAAGCATGACATCACACTCCCTAGGAGGAAGGTAATGCCACTGTGGCGACCGTACTCCTGGGGGCGCCACAAGTGCACTGTTGCCCAGCCACTGCTAGATGATTCTGCTGGTACATTGACCCAGACCACTACATTCCCCTCGCACTCTACACAGCCAGAATCTGACCCTGATGAAACTCAGGTTCCCCTTCCCGCATACTATACCACCTTACACGGTGACAAAGAGGAAGGTGCAGATGAAAGTGCAGGTTCCTTGAGCAGGTGGGGGGCATACTCATGGGCGACGGCACTGGCACAGGGCCCCTCATAGTACGCAAAAGTGTCTCTGCCGGTGGGAGGGCCCGGGCCCACCCGCCATCAGACACACCACCGTACTATGAGGGGCCCTGTGCCAGTGCCGTCGCCAACGAGTGGGCCCCCCCTGCTTGCTCAGGATCACAGCACTTGCAAAGTTGAAATACTTACCTCGCCCTGCTCCACCGCCGTGACGTCTTCCGAGTTTCCTGACAGTGACATTCTGGTCAGAGAGCGCGATGACATCACGTCTGTACGCCCTCTGCCTAAACAGTCCAAGTGCAGAAAGATGGAAGATGGGGACGACGAGGAGTCCAGACTAGTACAGGGATTCCCTAGTGAGGAGACTTATTTAATTGTTTTAAAGGTTGGGAGCAATTTTTGGGGAGCACTATACTCTGGAGAATGATATATGGGGCCCACCATACACTGGAGCATTCCAAAGGTGGACATCAGACACTGGAGCAGCATTTACAGGGCCCATTATACACTGGAGCATTAGAAATGGGGCCAATTATATATGGAGCATTATTTGGGCCCATAAGACAGTGGAGCTTCATCCATGTTGACCAACATATACTGCAGCATTATGTGGAGCTCATCATATACTGTATGGAACATTATATGGGACCAATGATTCTGTATGGAGAAATATATGGGCCTCATTACTCTGTATGGCGCACTATGTTATGGCCATAATATTGTCTGGAGTTATATACTGTCCCTTTTTGGAGCTATTGGAGAATTTAAAATGGATATCAGTCATGTGATGTAAGAAGTGAAGTATTTTTCATTGTACTATACCGCTATTTCTCTGCCGTATCAGAGGATCATGAATTTTGGCATGTGTTAAAGGAGCCCATTGACACTCTTTGGCACTGGGCCCGCGAAAATCTGGAGCCAGCCCTACCTCCCCCACAACTTTAGCCAAATAACCCCCAGTTTTTCAACGCCTAACTATTATTATAAAGTAAATTAAGGTTGACAAGCTTAAGTAAAAAGAATTGATGTTTTTGGCATTAAAATGGGCACTGTAGGTGTGTTTCCTGTCCTCCACTCACTGCCAACTTTTCTTCCCCATTAACTTGCATTGGGTTTCATGTTTCAGTCGGCCTTTGACTTTTCACGATAATCGGTCGATTACGTTCGACCCGAAAAAAGGCAAAGTCGCTCATCTCTAGTGTAGAGATGAGAAAGTTCACCTTTATAAAGAAGCCATATGTATTGCCTCCTAAGTAGTAGAGTGGAATGATCTGCAGAGGAACGAGTTTTAGTCGAGTTTCCTGAAAACTTTGGTTTTACACGCAAAAAAAAAAAAAACCTTGCCCTGGCACTAATTTTTACACTGATGAAACACCAGAGAGCAAGCCAACGTCATTTTACATTGCCATACAGACCTCCCTATAATTTTCTACAGCTATGACAACTAGTGGATTATCATACCCTGTACAATGGTGGTCAGTACCGGGGCCATCACAGATCAGCGATTTGTACGACATTGCATCAAATAAATTCAGTATGAATTGAATCCCAAAGGAAGAAGTGAACAAAAAAATCTTATACTCGCCTCGGCCCTCTTGATAGCTCTTTGATTCCCCCATTTGACTTCTCTGTCTTCTCTTCCCCGCTTCTGGACCTCCTATTGACACATGTTGCGTAACGCACATGACTGCAGTCACTTATGTGCATCATTCTGATGTTACAGAGTTACAGAGCAAGGCCTAGTGGAGGATAATAGTGTTGATATCTCGTAACTGGAGAAAACAGAAGAAAGATGGTAGAAAAGAGAAGACAGAGGAGGAGGAACATTTGGCAATTTGGCATGGCAGAAATGAGGCGGATGAAAAGACAGGTAAGATAAATAGATTGTTTTAACCCTACTCTTCCCTAAACATTCCAGCAATATGGCGACTGTACGACTGTATGATCCTCATTCTGCTGGAGCTTGCATGAATAGAACCTTAGGCGAATCTGAATTTTCAGAAAATTTGTAGTAAAATAATTGATTTAGCAATATTGACAGCTAGAACTACCTTCATACAAAATATCTGTGTTTTACTCAACCCCTTCATAGAATGCTTTTCTACATTCCTTACTTTTCCTTCTCGTGCTCTTCTAAACAATGGTTAGCCACATTATTTCGCAATGCTGAACACACACTCTTCCTCACAGGCAATAGCTCTAGTCACAGTGTTGTATTCTCATGATAAACTGGAGTCACTACAGTCTATTATGTAACACAACTGAAACCCTACACTTAACCTATACTCGCCCAACCCTTCCGTAGGAATCACATGTTGTTTATGATGTTCCCTGTCTCAGCTTTTTCTTATCAGGATTAAATATCCATACATTGTGCACGTTTGGGTAACGGTAGGATGGCAGTGAATATTACTGCTACGCTATTGGTAACTATTGGAGTCACTATCCTGATATATCTTATTAAATGGAGGAATAGAATGAAACAGAAGAATCTGCCTCCAGGACCAACACCTTTACCTCTCCTGGGGAACATGCTGCAGATTGGCACGTCTGATCTACCACAGACTTTAGTTAAGGTATGTATTTTTTTTAACTATTGTAAGCATGCCCATAGAGTTGAGAGAATAATTTAAAACTCAAATTCGCTAACTTTGCAAAATTTCCCCCAAAAAGTTGATTTAATTTCTATACCGCGAATCACAACTCTGGAATGCTTCTAATTGCTATGAAAATACATGTATAACACTCTGAGGTCTTCTAGGGCTTTATTAAAACCCTTTTGAGATCCTTAATGCAAACATTATTAGCGTCCAAATGACCTCAACCTATCTGGCTGAGGGAACTTGGTTGGTAACGAATAGCCTATTAGACAACACACTGCAATATTATGGTCCAAAAAAAATATCTGTTTTGGGGGACTGGTGTCTGACTTTCTGATGTTTATACACAGGGAGTGCAAATGAAAGAAGCTGAATCTTTTTCACATGGGACGATGCAAAAAATATCCTTGTTTGAGGAATGTCAAGAGCATTTTTCTTTGATAAATGAAGAATTTTTTTCATAAGGCATCCAAAAATTATCCCTTTATTTGGGGAGCAGGAACAGTTTGGCAGCATTGAAAGTGAAGAAGTATGACTCGTGAACTAGGATTGGAAACTTATCATTTTTTTTAGATCCGCAACAGGTTCGATTCTATTTAACTAGGACACGTGTAATTTTGGTTTTTTTCACTAACGGACGACCAAATGCATGTTTATTGGCAGACAAAGGGTGAAACAATGATGCAATACAGGAAGTGCAGGATGAAAACATAAGGAAGCATAGTAGATGAGGATTATTACAAGAAC
Organism: Dendrobates tinctorius; assembly: GCF_039654945.1. Classification (NCBI taxonomy): domain Eukaryota; kingdom Metazoa; phylum Chordata; class Amphibia; order Anura; family Dendrobatidae; genus Dendrobates; species Dendrobates tinctorius. The sequence goes on from NW_027361825.1 coordinate 28,804,363, forward strand.
AAGATATTATTTGTGAGTGCAGAATTGTTACCAGAATGACGATCACAAGGAGAAAGGCAGTTTAACTCATCCTCATCTTGCTGGTCAGTTTGTTTTTCCCACATGTGATGTATCAGGCGTGGGTATGGTAGGAGGCAAGTTGTGGCAATGCTGCACAGCCAAATGAGATAGCAGAGCTGGATATATCAGTAAGCACACTGTTGCAATAAAACAGAGCATAATTGTGTAGCTGAGCTTGGTATATAAGGATGCACACTGCAGTGAAGTACCAGAGCCAAGCAGTGTAGTATTGTTGAGTTTGTCAGGAGTGTCACCATGGCAGAACAGCAAAGTTGAGTAGATCTGGAGGCTATCTTTGGTGAAATAACAGAGTGGATTCAGCAAACTGGAACTGTCTACTAAACCTGAGTTTGCAATGAAGTTCTAGGGACAGGTGGCAAAGTATTGTAAGGATTGGCATGGATGTCAACTACTTGAAGTCTCACTTGGTGATCAACCCTTAACCTAGCCTATAAGGCCTGTTTCACACTTCAGTTGTTTGACGTCAGTCAAAATCCACCATTTTTAGAAAAAAACGGATCCACCATTTTTTTTGGCGGATCCATTTTTTTCCCATAGACTTACATTAGTGACGGATTGCGACGGATGGTCATCCGTTGCATCCATTTTTTGACGGATCCGTTAAAATTTTGGCATCCACTGTCTTGAATGGACAGACAATGTAACGTTTTTTGCCTGCATTGAAATGGTGGATAGCAACGGATCCGTCGCTAACTGCCATGTGACATAATGGACGCCTGTAATTTAACCCCAAAACCCATAAACAATCTCTCTCTCATTTTGACTGACGTCAAACAACTGAAGTGTGAACCAGGCCTAAAGGTACTGTCACACTTAGCGATGCACCAGCGATCCCGGCAATGATATGACTCGGTCAGGATCGCTGGTGCATCGCTAAGTGGTCGCTAGTGAGCTGCCAAACAGGCAGATCTCACCAGCGACACAGCAGCAGTTGGCAGTCGCTACTTACCTGTCAGACGAGGCGATGAAGACATCCTCCCGCCCGCGTCCACGCGTCGCTCGTCGCCACAGCCGGAAGCTGACGACGAGAAACGGCCCAGGCCGTTCTCGCGCAATCAGCGATAACCAGCGGGGGAGCCGGTTAGAGGTAAGTATCACACATAGCAATATCGCTGCTGCGTCACAAAACCAGTAACATTATAGCAATATTGCTAGCGATATCACTTAGTGTGACGGGCCTTTAAGCCCTAAAATCATGATGCTGGAGGTGTGCAGTGGATAGGACATGAAGAGCTGATACAGCAAATGAAAGGAGGCAGCAGCACCTAAATTTGGAACCAGAATAGGTGAGTATCTGTAGGCTAGTGCCAGCTCCCCTTCATGGTGTTCTGTTCCCCATCCATGCAGGGACACTGGCTTACTCACTGCCCTGGCCTTCGGCGTAGTAGTCCCCCGATGTGCTCCTGCCACCTCCTGAAGTATCCTGTGCATGCCGTGCTGTGTACCAGTGGCATGCTTAGTGCACGCGTGCATGTCCCTGTTCTTAAAGGGGCAGCATGCGCATTAGCTAAGTGCTCCCAACTAATAGCTGGGTGGCACTTAGTTAAAGTTCTTACTTCCAAGGTGTCTCCTAGCCAATTCCTGAGAGACATTTGTATAAAAGGCACCCTACCCTATTGGGAGATGCCTGAGCGACCACTATAGTTTAGTGTTAGGTGGCTAGTGTGTGCAACTGTATATTGTCAGGTTCCCTGTCCTTAGTCTGTGTAAATGGTTCCTGTATCTTGTGTACCATTAGTCCAGTATAGTTTGTCCTTGACTGGCACTTTGGGGGCTGAGTACCCAGGCCTGAACCCTGATACTGAAACCACATTGGCGGTGCCTGAACTGTTTCCTGAGACCAGTGTGTCTATACTTGTCCCTGTAGCCATCCTGTTGGCACAAACTGAACCTGTCCTGTGGGCGTCCTGTCTGCTATCCGGAGACTGCATGTTCTGAACCTGTCCCCGTGGAAATCCTGTCTGCACAGACTGAACTTGTCCCAAGTGTCTGTCTTGCCCTATTGAGAATCTGAACTAACGTCTCTGCCCTTTGGTGTCAGTAGCTACTGACGGACGACACCCTGGAGTGGCACCTGGCAGCACAAGTCTGACCTTACCACTAGAGGTTCCAGCGATCACCAAAGTAGCTGCTTAGTCACGCTCCTCCAGGGTAAGTTTGGTCTATGGTTCAGTGGGTCCACGTACCAGTTTGCCACCTAGGAGCGTAACAATAACACTTGCTTTTTGCACTTTTCTCAATAAATACATAGACTTCCCCTTATTTCCTTCAGGTCTTGTTTATTTGTGGAGAGATATAAGGTATGGAAAACTATCCTGCAATAGTACTCTTTGTTAAGGTCAATTGATACTGTGGTTGCTATTGAATATGCCACTAAAACGTTGAATGGCTAGGACTACAGGTTCTTCTGATTCTGAACAATATATTGGGAATCCAGTTGTCAGCCATATTGAGGTTTCTGCTGAAAATCTCACTGGAAACGGAGATTGCTGGTAAAAAAAAAATTAAGTAAAAAAATTGGTTTTATTATTATATTTTAAATTTCACATTGCTCCTTTTCACAATGACTTCCTAGTCTTTCACCTACATCTCTTCCTACCATGGTCTTAGCCTTTCCTTTGCACAAAATATTATTTAAAATTCTAGTCTACAAGCTTTTACAACATGAATACCAAATAATAAATACTCATGCCAAATACCAATTTTTATATTCCATTGTAGCTGAGTGAGAAATATGGACCTGTGTATACCATCTACTTTTCCAGCCAAAGTGCAGTCATACTGATTGGCTATGATGCTGTGAAGGAGGCACTGGTTGACCATGATGATGAGTTCAGTAGTAGAGCAGAAATCGAAATACCAGGTTTTAAGGATTATGGTAAGATTTAAAGTCTATACCTTTCTAAATAAGTTTATTTCACACTCATATTATTTTTATACAAAAACAGAGTTCTAAAAATTCCTTATCCTTATATCTGAATACTTTCTCCAAGGCTCCCGGACACCTAGGACTTCTCTGGTGATCTCTGTTCCTTCAACCAGAGTTCTTCTTTCTTCTACTGCAAATGAAAAAATCTTAGTTGCCATATGACTATACATTTTTCTTTTTTGGAACATTGATCACAATGGATTTGCACTTGCTAGTCTATAGTGCCACAATATGAAGACACATGTGAACCTTCTATAAAAAGAAGCTGGAGTGATCAGCCTTGTTTGCTGGGAAAAGTCCATTTACCCTGAAGTGGGCACTGCACAGGTGACATTAAAGGGAACCTGTCACTAGATGCATTTTGCCCAAACCATGGGCACTACAAATCAGAACCTGGCTTTACAATTGCAGCCTAGCATCTTTTCACTCTGAAATACTTTGACATGTCAGAAAAAAACATAGTTTGAAGAACTAGGAGGTATAGGAAGATACATGACTAGTCCAGTGTGGTCTGTGGACATCTTCCAGTTGATTCACTTGTCTCTCCCATGTGTGTACATGGGGATCTTGCAGTTCGGCTCTGAATCATGCTGCTTCTGGTTTGCCGGAACAGAACAGATGCACGACACCTCTGGTAGTGACATATCCCTTGAAAACAAAAAGGATTGGAAATTGAAATTCCAACTGACTGATCCATCTCTTCTCCAACGTTATCTGTTAGGGGAGATTCAGGGGGTCCACGCTCAAATGCAGTTGGCTTTCCCACTGAAATTGGTGATTTTGGCTGACTTTCGTCTGATTTATGTGAAGGTCATGTATTGAGATTGAGTCCACCACTTGTGGCCTGGAAAGATCCGACATGCAATAAAAATGTAATGTTTCACTCACATGTTGTGCTTTATTTGGCTATCAAAATAGATTTTTGGGCGTGTAGCTATAGAGATTATAGAATTAGATGTCATAACTGAGCACTGCAGCCTGAAGGGTCCCAGAATGTACTTCTGTATCATAAGATAGCGGTATAAAGATAGAAAATGATAGAAAAGGCTTCTGAAGCTTCAAATTACCATAGGTTTTTTCTCGTAGGGTATTTCTGTCATAGAGAAATCACTATTAGTAATAGTAGAAGCATTTCAATGGCTGAGTATGAAATAAATTTTAATTTCTTCTAATACTAAACTTTTAGGGATCATTATGAGCAATGGAGAAAGATGGAAGACTCTTCGTCGATTTTCTCTTATGACTTTGAGAAATTTTGGAATGGGAAAAAGGAGCATTGAAGAGAGAATCCAAGAAGAAGCCCGGTGTCTTACAGAGAGATTTATGAAAATAATAGGTAGGTGATGATTAGAAATGATGTAAACAACAATTGAACATCAATGATACTTAGACAGCTGTAATAAACAAGGTTGGGTTATCATTAGGGTAGGGATTTTTTTTGCAACAGTTGACTGCCCATGTTGGAAAAGGAATATTTAATGGGTTTACCACTAGAATTATATTAATGACTGACTTAACAGTAGACTAGATTATTAATATCTAAATGATTGAGGTCTAGCACCCAGCACCTCACTGACCAATTAATTGATAATCTTTTTGATTCTGTGCCCGGAGTTTATGGCAGATTTGAAAATCAGACGAATAATGCATATTATGAATTCAAATACTGTACAACTTTAGATTAATTTCTGTAACAAATTCAAGATGATGAAGTATTTATATAGTCACTGACTCTTTCTAAATAATTTATTACAGGCACCCCAATTGATCCAACGTATTTATTAAGACTTGGTGTTTCTAATGTTATTTGCTCCGTTGTGTTTGGTGTGAGATTTGAATATGAAGACAATAAATTTATGTCTCTCCTATCATATATTCAAGCCTTTGATAAGCTGCTCAACAGCCGTTGGGGACAGGTAAGTGATGAAAAAATTCTTGAATGGTACAAAACATAATCTAAACCCCAGGTTGTATGTTTTGTAATCACTTCTTTTCAGCTTTTTTATGTATCTTTTTCCCATAGATCATAATTAGACTTACCTGTAATTTGATTTTCCACTAAACTTCATAATGTCATTGATATTACTCTGCTCTCATAATCACACAGAGTTCTGCAATCAGAACTAACACAGCACAGCAGAACTGAATTATGCCTCATTACAAATGCATTTGTAGTTGCCCTCTCACACTGCTGTCAGCTCTGATGCGCTGCCCCTACTCCCACACTGGCTGCCTGAGGCACTTTGAGATGGCAACTGCAGCTGCAAAGTGTTTGTAATGAGACAAAGTTCACTTCTGCTGTACCGTGTTTGTAGTAAACATGCACAGATATGCACTGAGATCAGAAGAGCAAAGTGTCATTCATTACATGTCTCACACTGGTATCACTCCCTTTCATTTAAAATTAACTCTGGAGGCAGATTCTCAAGAAGATCTATGTCCAGCCCATAGATCTTAACATCTCATTTACATATAAAGAACAAACATGGATTTCTCTGGAATAAGACATTATAATGTGGATATCAGGGTATCATTTGGGGTTGAACCTACTGACAGATTCCCTTTAATGACTTTTGCCCACAACAAACAGAGTAACATGACTGAACACAGGAGTCACTTCTATCTACAGCATCCAACAGGCATTGCCGGAAAAAACAGACTGTCCCTACCTTAACCACACACCTGCAAAAAACATCTCCTACCAGACCCTAAGAGATTGGAAGAAACTAAAGTAAATAGCAAGGAGGGGTCTTTTATTTGCTGTCATTAAATTATTTCCTGTCATAGTGGGGGTGTTTGGGAAAAAATCTGCCAGGGGCCCCAGTATTGGTGATACTGCTGTACCATCTATATACTGTAGGTCCAATTCTATTCTAAAGCCTGTTCAAATTGAATATCTCCATGATGCGGATTATAGAAGACTTTGCATATTATTAGTGTACAAAGAAGAGAGGTAATAATAAAAATAAAAAGTTTCCATTCTTGCCTTATGCTGGCCAGTCGGACAATAGGGTCTGATGATATTACCTATCCAGACATTTTCAATGAGCATTGGGCTGCTATGGAAGATTTTCTTCAGGCCACTTACTAAGGTGTCAATATGAGATAAATATTGTTCAATTTGGAGTTTTTAATATAAGCAATTCAGAAGAAAAAAAAATTGGAGCCTAGGCAGGCATATTTCAGGAAAACAATATTTTGAGAAGCTATAAGGCAGCAATAATCTAATGAATAATCTGCCTAATAATTTAGACATGACATTTGAATTCAATTTGAAATATGGTCAATAATTTTTTTCACATTGTAATTGTAACCTTGTTTTTTTATTTTTTATATTTAGCTTCTTAGCCTATTTCCAAAACTGATGGCCCGTATTCCTGGCCCTCACCAGACACTCTTTCAAAGTATGGAAAAGTTAAAAGGATTTGTGACGGATGAAATGAAGGCCCATCAGGACACTTTGGATGAAAATTGTCCTCGGGATTTTATAGATTGCTTCCTCATGAGGATGAAAGAGGTGAGATTGTGCATAGGAAATTTAAAGTACCAGCTTAACGTTTTGTAGAATGGTTGGGTCCACTGTTTCTGGTTTCCATTTATACTCTTGTTACTTTTATCAGTGGTGAAGGATGTCATTTATTATTATTAAGCTAATGTTAGAGTTGAGTGAATCTTATGAAATTTGATTCACCAGATTTGCTCAACTTCTCCTGGGAAATTAGATTGGCACTAAATGTATTCAATGACTAAAAAATATTGCTCGTTAAAATATATTTTTTAATAATCTGAGGTCTCTCCAGACCTCCGAGCATAATAAACAGAGAGGTTAAAAAAAATTATACTCACCTCACACCCCTCACACGTTCTGGCACCACAACTCGCCGCCTGGTCCTCTGCCGACTCACTTCCTCCCTCCAGCTTCTGTCCGCTCTTCTGTTCTCAGTCTTCTTCACTCCTTGGCATCTCTGGTAATCAGTAGGCCTTATGCAACGTCTTGACATGCATCACCCCACGATGTATTTATGCCTGTGAAAGGAGTAGGTTCTACTCTGAAACGCGTTGTAATAAGTTGGACGTTTTTATAGAGCACCAGAGATCCACCGTACTCCTTCATTATGTCACTTGAGCCAGCACCATAGGCACCTATAAGTGAAGACTGAAGAGAACACTAATTGGAGACAGAGAGGGGATCATGTGGGGACCTGCTGTGCCAGGATATGTGAGGGATGAAGTATTTTTTTTTTATTATTATTTCACCCCTTTCTGGCTATTGAAAGAAACAAGCACAATGGCAGCCTGAATTGAGAAAACCAAATGTCAAAACCTCAAGTTCTGGTGAAACCAAATTTTTCTGTCATTTTGAAGCAAATTTGTTCTTCTGTAATTAAAATGTAAATATGTTTTCAGGAGGAAAAAAATCCAAACTCAGAATTTCATGAGATGAACCTGCAGGCAACAGTCATAGACTTGTTCTTTGCAGGAACAGAGACTGTTAGTTTGACAGTCAGATATGGCTTCCTCATACTGATGAAATATCCAGAAATACAGGGTAATAAACGAAGATAAAGTACACAACTAAATTATATATAAATATATATAGATATAGTGTATGACATTTCCTTTTTCTGTAATTAGACAAGATACACAAGGAGATTGATCATGTCATTGGCAACAGTCGGTTTCCATCAATGGAAGACAAGAGTAAGATGCCGTATACCGAAGCTGTGATTCATGAGATTCAAAGATTTGCAGATATTGTCCCTGTAGCAATGGTTCATGCTGCAAGCAAAGATACTACATTCAGGGGTTACCATATTTCAAAGGTAAGCTGATCTTCTAAAAGAAGCTCTCTCATCAAAGTTGTTATCCTCTTAATATATTGCAATCATCATATTATACAGCACTGTGCACTTATAATTGCACATTTTGCCTTTCTACCCAGATAATTCTTCTCTTTTCTTTGCTCAATGTAGAAACAGGAAGTCTCTTTTCCCTGCATTTATCATTCCCCTCTTTAACTCCTGACCCAGCTGCTACTGTCTCCCCCTGCCATTGTCACGATGTGACTTGGCCCTGTGTGACACGACCCAACGATCAGTCGGTCACTAAAACAACCAAGACAGACAAGGGGAAACCGGGGACACAATTACAATGGTGGGACCTGCAATAGGGAAAGGGGAAAGGGACTCCTCCTGCACTCTCCTGAGTCTGTGTCCCTGAACTAGCCTGACGTCCCTATACGGCTTCTTTCAAACCGTCGCCGACCAGGATACCTCAGTCCTCACTCACCCTGCACCTATCCCTAGGGAATTGGTAAGTGCGGACACTGGTCCCACCGCTGCATTAATACAACACAAGGGAAAATGGACAGGGAAAAACAAACAACTTAGCTTTGTCTGCTGCCAATGCTCCGAGGCAGCAGAGTAAGGCACCCGAACTCAGCTTTCAGCAGAATCACCACTGCTCCAGATAAGCTGAAAAAAGCACTGCTCCAGATAGCTCTTCTCTTCTCAAAGGTTGGTTTGCAAAGGACCTGCTATTACCAACAGTCAGCTGGTGTACCAGGTGACCTTATATAGGAAGGCGGGCCACCAGCAGACTAAACATGTAGTAACACCAGCGGCCACTGGGAGCAAAAACTGATATTAACCCCCAATGGCCTGAAAGGAAAAAAGTTTATATCAGAGAATCCGGAATCTGACCGATCCAAAAATGGATCATGACAGTCATAGATGTTTGCTTTGACTCATGAGTTATGCATAGAAAACTGACCTCTTGTTTCTAAATAAAGCTTAGAAGGATTCAGCTAGTCAGTTTTTATTCATGTGATGTCATTGACCTAATGGAAAATAATTAGTGAATAGAAAGGGGAAATGAGCAATTGTATGAACAGAGTGCTGAAAATATGATGACTGCAATATATTAAGAAGGTATTAAGAGGATAAAACTTTTGTAAGGGGATCGAAGAGGCAGCGAGTACCTGCGTGCTGGGTCCGGAACTAGAGAGGCTGCATCCACTGTTCCTGGGGGGAAGTTTGAGTGAGGCAGACCTTTCCCTGTTGCCTGGGGGAAGCTCTAGAGAAGAGGGGCTTTCTGCTGTCAGAGGTAGGCGGAAGAGGAAAAAGGGAAAGAACGCGAAGAAGGTCAGTTTGGCGCCAGGGCAGAGCAGCGCACAAGCAGGGGAGTGGTGCGCTCCACTCCCCATCCTGGCACAGAGTAGTGGTGCTGCGACAGGTAGGCTGCAGATGATCAGAAGGGCAGGGACTACTGTGCTGAGGGAAGCAGTGTGCTCAGCAGTAATCCAGAAAGAGAGAGCCATGGAGAGGAAAGCTGTGCAGAGCAGAGCTGTGCAGAGCAGAGCCGTGCAGAGCAGAGCCTTGTAGAGCCATGCACACAGAGCTGAGCTGAGCCGGGTGTTGAAGCAGCCACAGAGAGTAGTGCTCCGTCCGGGAGCACCAGCACCAGCGCCAACCAGATCAGCGTCACCCGCCACCAAAAGCGGGGACCAAGGACAGCGAGACGTGCAGTGTGTGTCCAGTGACCGCCAGAGAGAACTAGGTGCAATACACTACATGACCTTGAATACCGCACATGCACTGCCCAGAAGGGACCACGTATTAAACTGACACTTGCACCCTTACGTTGTCAGCAGATAGTTGCCCTGACACTTGTGATCTGACTGCACCAGGAGCCACGTTGGGTTCCTACAGGGCTGTAACCCATTCATTTTTAACCACCTGCAGTATATATGGACTAGGGGCAGTGGAAAGTACCGGAGACCGACCACTGCCACCACAAGACGGACCATCGTCTACGGTATAATTCTGGAAAAGACACTGCGCCCGCCGTTGCCAGCGCTATTGAGCACATAGCAGGAATTAAGGACTTCCTGATACAAGTGCTACCGAGCTGCTTTGTTCTTCATCTCTCCATATCTTTTGTCATTTATTCTGTTTAACCCTTTACCTCCCCACGTGGAGTATTCCTCTGTAAATAAATCTGTTAACCCTTGCTCTGCCTCCCATCCATCACTGCATCCCACAACCTGCTTACAATTTGATGGGAGGAAAGCTTTTTTAAAGTGGATCTGTCACCAGATTTCACTGTAAAATATGCTAAGTTTATTAAATAGATCTCATAAACCTAATACAGAGAGTGTACAGAATGGATCTACACAATAATCCTAATATTAAAATGATAAGTTCAACTGTGGAGTGAAAAAGATCATTAACTCAAATGTATTCATACTTTACCCACCCAGATGGACTGACAGCTGCAGCTTGTACTGAGCAGTGGGAGATCTCAGCAGCAGTAGGAGGCAGGACAGTTAATGGGGTATTGTCAGTCAGATGAAGAGGATGGGGGGATTGAGGCTGCTAATGTGGGTCAGCTCACTGTTTCCTTATTGACTCAGATTTTCCCACTTGATATCCTTCTAAGATTATTCTAAATTTTCAATTTTTTTTGCAATTTTTACCTTCACTGGCTGTATAGATGTCTCATGTTTAGGATCATGTGATTATTTTGTTTTAAAGCACAACCACAACCGGCATGTTTTCCAGTTGACTGATTAAAATTTCCCACTGTGAGCATTTTTATTATATAATATTGCGGCATGGCCAAATTTATTATATACCATTAAGTTGCAATTCCTGATTCAGTCCATGGACAAAAGTGGCGTTGTTTCTGAAAAAAAATCTAATCTCAGAAATCACTATGTACCATACTCATTAACAAAGGCTGATTTATTTGTTTCCATTATTTTTTTATGCTTGTTCACGTATTTCATACTTTTACTTTTTAGGGAACTTTGCTATTTCCAGTCCTGACCTCCATCCTTAAAGACCCAAAACAATTCAGAAGCCCCGATATGTTTGACCCTGGACATTTTTTAGATAACAATGGTGGCTTTAAGAAAAATGATTCATTTATTCCATTTTCTGCAGGTATTATAATTATTACTTATATCCCATATCATAAATCTTGATGGAGATTTATCATGTAAATGTGGACAAAACTTAGGTGTAGGTGTTTATGCAATGACGGTTAATTGTGTATAATCGTTATGCTTCCTTAGGAAAGCGCGTGTGTATGGGAGAAGGTCTGGCTCGCATGGAACTCTTCCTCTTCTTAACTACAATACTGCAAAAATTTACATTAAAGCCCACAGTGGATAGAAAACACTTGGACATTACACCTGAACCCAATACCAATGGCTCAAGACCCCGATCATATGAGATGTTTGTTGTCCCTCGCTGAGAAGGTCCTCTCTACTTTAGTAGCTCAATCGAAAACCTTCATGTTTCTCTTAAATCGGGAAACAAAAATATAAATCATATAATTTGATAAATTCTATGGACCTGATATAATTCCTGGTTTTTGACATTTCTGTTTTAAAAATCTTTTCTGTACCAAAATCCTTGTAGTGTATAAGACCTTACCCACATCTACTGTTGTTATGCCTCCTTACAATGTTCTGGTCTAGACAATTCTAGGCAATCGTTGGACCTTAATATAACACTTATGCTTCCAAATGAACCTTCCAATATCATGAGCTGAGTAAATAGTAATAATATATGTATATGTAAATAACATAAAGTTATTAGTCAATACTTTTGTGATAAAAAAGCATAAAAGCCATCAAATTGCAACCATGTGTACCCCAATCAGGATGGTCCTATCTCTAGCTTTAGAATCTCACCTTGTGTCAGTCAACTTCAATTTAGATGGGGATAAAGCAGGACTGGGGTCCGACTGTTCAGACACCTGCCCATAAGCATTTCATCTATTGTATAAGGCTTCCTATCTCAAAAAGGGGGAGCTACGCACTTAGTAGGACCGTCCCGATTAGGTGCACCTTCTCAAGGTGTGATGGCTTTTACACTTTTATGATCAAAATAGTGTTAACTTTAATGATATTCACTTGTATTATTACTATTTACTTACTATAGTGTATATGCTCATTTGAGACTTTTTTGGGATTTTATTATTTCTAAAAAGGAAGGGAAAGTATTCTTGGTTACACCATGATGGAGTAGTCCGAAACGTGTAGTGTGTTACAGTTTACAAGACACGTTGGTTGAATATCTGTATACTTTGATTGAATAAAATAAAGGAAAAATACACAATTTTTCAGTCAGTGTTGTCATCAGTTTTTTTCCAATATTGATAAAGAAACAATTAGATTTAAAAGAAATAAATTATAAAGCTTCTTCTATACTTTGCAATGTTAAACACGGCAGTACACGTACAGCACATGAATCGCACATGAATCCCACCTGTGTACTGTACGTGGTTCTCACAGACTAATAGACTTGTATTAGCTGTTATCATCCATGCTAATGGAAAGAAATGGACATATCTTCTAGTGTTTTGCATGTACACACGGTCCATGTAAAAACAAGGACATGTGCATAGCAGCATAAGTTATAATGAGTACGCGTGTTATCCATAAAAAAAAAAGATACCACATGAACGCGAAACATGGACATGTAAAGGAGACCTTATAGCCACGAGCAGAGCCTGCAACTGTTAACCTGTCAAATGGTGCTGTATAGTTTCGAAATGCTGTGAAGAAAACATTGGTAATCCACAGTGATGCGTTCAGTTAGGGGATACATAGGAGCAAGAGAACTTTTTAGCAAGGATTTTGTTAAGTCAAGATATTAAATGCAAATATTTTTAAAATGCTATATACAAAGTATACATTTTGGTAAAATATGTGATATTTAAAGGGAACCTGTCAGCTGCTTAGGCCGCTATAAGATGCGGCCACAGCCTTTCAGGGTTTATCTACAGCATTCTATAATGCTGTAGATAAAGCCCCCGGTCCGACCTGAAAAATAAGAAAAATACGTTTTATTATACTCACCCTGGGGGGCGGTCCGATGCGGTCCGGTCCGATGGGTGTCGCAGATCCGGGTCTGGCACCTCCCATCTTCTTGCGACTCTGCCCTCCTGTTTGTTTCCTCGTTCCTGGCATCGCAATTCTGCACAGGCATACTTCTCTGCTATGTTGAGGGCAGAGCAAAGTACTGCAGGGCGCAGGCACTGGGAAAGGTCAGAGAGGCCCAGTGCCTGCGCACTGCAGTACTTTGCTCTGCCCTCAACTGGGCAGAGAAGTACGTCTGCGCAGAAGTGTGATCTCAGGATCTATGAAGCAAGAAGGAGGATGGCGTCGCAAGAAGATGGGAAGCACCAGACCCGGACCTGCAACACCCATCAGGCCTGACCGCCCCCCAGGTGAGAATAATAAAACTTATTTTTCTTATGTTGCAGGTCGAACAGGGGGTTTATCTACAGCATTATAGAATGCTGTTAATAAGCCCTCAAAGGCAGCAGGCGCATCTTATAGCGGCCAAAACAGGTGACAGGTGCAATTTAACAGATGGAGGAATCATAGAATCATAGAATCATAGAAACATAGAATCGTAGAGTTGGAAGGGACCTCCTGGGCCATCTGGTCCAACCCCCTGCTCAAAGCAGGATTCGCTAAATCATCCCAGTCAGATGTCTGTCCAGCCTCTGTTTGAAGACTTCCATTGAATGAGAACTCACCACTTCTCGTGGCAGCCTGTTCCACTCATTGATCACTCTAACTGTCAAAAAGTTTTTTCTAATATCTAATCTGTGTCTCCTCCCATTCAGTTTCATCCCATTGCTTCTAGTCTTTCCTTGTGCAAATGAGAATAAAGTTGATCCTTCTACAATGTGACAGCGCTTTAGATATTTGTAGACAGCTATTAAGTCTCCTCTCAGTCTTCTCTTTTGCAAACTAAACATTCCCAAATCCTGCAACCTTTCCTCATAAGGCAGGGTTTGCAGACCGGTCACCATTCTGGTCGCTCTTTTCTGAACTTGCTCCAGTTTGTTGATGTCTTTTTTAAAATGTGGTGCCCAAAACTGGACACAATATTCCGGATGAGGTCTGACCAAAGAGGAGTAGAGGGAAATAATGACTTCACGTGATCTAGACTGTATGCTTTTGTTAATACATCCTTGAATTGCATTTGCCTTTTTTGCTGCTGCATCACACTGTTGACTCATATTCAGTCTGTGATCTATTAGTATACCCAAGTCTTTTTCACATGTGCTGTCACTTAGCCCTATTCCTCCCATTCTATATATGCTTTTTTCATTTTTATTGCCCAGATGTAGTACTTTGCATTTCTCCCTGTTAAAAACCATTCTGTTAGTTGCTGCCCACTTCTCCAGTTTATTTAAATCTTTTTGAATCCTCTCTCTCTCTTCTCTAGTATTAGCTATCCCTCCTAGCTTTGTGTCATCAGCAAATTTAATCAGTTTACCCTCAATTCCTTCATCTAAATCGTTGATAAAGATGTTGAACAATACAGGGCCCAGGACAGAGCCCTGTTGTACCCCACTTGAGACATTCTTCCAACTGGATGTGCAGCCATTTACGACCACTCTTTGGGTCCGATCACTAAGCCAGTTATGAATCCACCTAACAGTTGCCTTGTCCATTCCATACTTAGTCATTTTTTCAATAAGGATTGTATGAGAGACTTTGTCAAATGCTTTGCTGAAGTCAAGATATACTATATCTACAGCATTTCCTTGATCCACCCAATCAGTGATACCGTCATAGAAGGAAATTAAGTTAGTCTGACATGACTTATTAGTTACAAACCCATGCTGACTCTGTTTAATCACTTCATTCTTATCCAGGTATTGACATACATGTTGTTTAATAATTTGTTCAAAGATCTTTCCTGGTATAGAAGTCAGACTCACCGGCCTATAGTTGCCTGGGTCCACCTTCTTCCCCTTTTTGAAGATGGGAACAACATTTGCTCTTCTCCAGTCTTCTGGCACTTCTCCTGTTCTCCAAGAATTTTCAAAGATTATGGAGAGGGGTTCAAAAATTTCTTCTGCTATCTCCTTCAGTACTCTGGGGTGTAATTCATCTGGACCTGGAGACTTGAATTCATTTAGGTTAGCTAAGTATTTCCTCACTATCTTTCTGTTTATAGATATCCTGGATTCTTCTATTCCCTTAATAGGACAGTGAATAACAGTTGATGTTACATTTCCTTTCTGAGAGAAAACAGATGCAAAATAGGAATTTAAAAGTTCAGCCTTCTCAACATCCTGTCTTACCATTTCATCATTTTCATCCTGTAAAAATCCTATAGCATCTTTGACTTTTCTTTTACTTTTGACATATCCCCAAAATCCTTTATTATTGCTTTTGACATCTCTTGCAAGCCTCAATTCATTTTCAGCTTTAGATAATCTGATCTGTGCCCTGCAGGTTCTGCAGACAGCATTATATTCTTCTTTAGATATGCCTCCCTCTTTCCATTTTATAAACATTTTTTTCTTCCTTTTTAGCATGTGCTTAAGTTCTGTGTTCATCCATCCTGGTTTCCTTAAATGCTTCCTATTCTTCCCTCTTTTCGGAATTGTTAACAACTGTGCTTTGAGAATTTCATTTTTCAAGATTTCCCATCCTTCCTGGACATTTTTGTCTTTAAGGATATCCAGCCATTGGATCCCTCCAATTCTCTTTCTGAATCCCTTAAAATCTGCCTTTCTGAAATCTAACCTTGACGTCTGAGTCTTCACAGGTCTTCCACCTCTAGTTATCCAAAATTCTAAAATAGCATGGTCGCTACCTCCTAGGGTCCCAGCCACTTTTACCTCCTCAACCATTTCCTCCCTGTTTATAAGGATTAGATCCAAGGTAGCAGTTCCCCTTGTTTTCTCCCCTACCTTTTGGAAGATAATTCCGCTCTGTCCAAGAACTCTTCACCTTCCTTAATGATCTTCAACGTAGCTAACCTCTCTTCGAGATTTTGCAACTTTTCCTCCAACAGGGACACAAGCTTGCATTTGTGGCATGTGAAGTTTGGCTTTTCCACTGGTAAATCTGTGAACATGTAGCAAGAAATGCAGCTCACCAAATGGCTCCTGGCCTCTTCCATCTTGAGATTTCTTAAAAACGATGAAAGATGAGCCAAAATTCGCGCGCCGACAGGCGCGTGGTTTTTCCGATTTCCTCTTTTCAGCTGCAACGGCCAAAACCCAGTGATCGTTGAGCTCGCGGAGACTCTTCACTTATCCCAGAAGACACTGGGAATATGCAAATGATCTCCTCAAGACTCTTCCCCTGGTACATTTCTTTCACGTTTCTTATAAACCAAATATTAGAGAAGAAAATTCATGGCCATTCTTGAAACTGTCGGGTTAATTCTTTTGTTAGCAGTATCACGGGTTTACCGTGATAGAGAGGAGACAGAAGACCGCAGCATCTGATTTCTCCTACTCTTGCACTAATTAGGCTGGTTTCACATTTGCGTTTTTTAGCGCTGGAAAAAAACGCATATGTGCGCATGCGTTTTTTCCCCTATATTTAACATGGGTGCGCATACCTGCGCGCTTGTAAGCGCATGTATGCGATTTTCATGCGCTGCGTTTTTTTGGGGTGTGCGTTTGTATTTTCCAGACGCAGCATGTTGCATTTTTTGGCCCTGCAAAAAAGCGCATGCGCACATATGCGCACGTTTTGCGCTAAAAATGGCCATTATAGCCTATGGATGCGCATATGTGCGCACTGGCATGCTCATGTATGCGTTTTTTTGCATATGCGTTTTTTTTTTTTAACCATGGAATTTAGGGGTTTGGGTTAGAGTTAGGGTTAGTTAAGGGGGTTTAGGGTTAGGGTTAGGGTCAGGGTCAGGGTTAGGGTTGGGGTTTGGGTCAGGGTTAGGGTTAAGTATGGTTTGGTTAAGGGTTAGGGTCAGGGTTAGGGTCAGGATTAGGGTTAAGTATGGTTTGGTTAAGGGTTAGGGTCAGGGTTAGGGTTAGGGTTAGGGTTAGGGTCAGGGTTAGGGTTAGGGTTAGGGTTAGGGTCAGGGTTAGGGTTAAGTATGGTTTTGTTAAGGGTTAGGGTCAGGGTTAGGGTCAGGATTAGGGTTAAATATGGTTTGGTTAAGGGTTAGGGTCAGGGTTAGGGTTAGGGTTAGGGTCAGGGTTAGGGTTAAGTATGGTTTTGTTAAGGGTTAGGGTCAGGGTTAGGGTCAGGATTAGGGTTAAGTATGGTTTGGTTAAGGGTTAGGGTCAGGGTTAGGGTTAGGGTCAGGGTTAGGGTTAGGGTTAGGGTTAGGGTCAGGGTTAGGGTTAGGGTTAGGGTTAACTATGGTTTTGTTAAGGGTTAGGGTTAGGGTCAGGATTAGGGTTAAGTATGGTTTGGTTAAGGGTTAGGGTCAGGGTTAGGGTTAGGGTTAGGGTCAGGGTCAGGGTTAGGGTTAGGGTTAGGGTTAGGGTCAAGTATGGTTTTGTTAAGGGTTAGGGTCAGGGTTAGGGTCAGGATTAGGGTTAAGTATGGTTTGGTTAAGGGTTAGGGTCAGGGTTAGGGTTAGGGTTAGGGTCAGGGTTAGGGTTAGGGTTATGGTCAGGGTTAGGGTTAGGGTTAGGGTCAGGGTTAGGGTTAAGTATGGTTTTGTTAAGGGTTAGGGTCAGGGTTAGGGTTAGGGTTAGGGTTAGGGTTAGGGTCAGGGTTAGGGTTAGGGTTAGGGTCAGGGTTAGGGTTAGGGTTAGGGTTAGTTAGGGTTTAGGGTTTGGGTTAAGTATGATTTGGTTAAGGGTTAGGGTCAGGGTTAGGGTTAGGGTCAGGGTTAGGGTTAGTAAAGTCATGGTTTGGGTTAGTGTGAGGGGCCACCTAATGTTGGAAAAAAATGCAAACGCGGTAAAAACGCACTAAAAACGCATACAAACGCATAAAAACGCTGCGTTTTTTTCATGCATGCTCATAAAAATGCTTGAAAAAAACGCAGCAGTTGTATGCTTTTGTATGCGTTTTTTCAATGCGTTTTTTTGCGGGAAAAACGCGCTGCAAAAAAAAGCAAGTGTGAAACTAGCCTTAGAAGCACTTCACCTTCATATTAAATGGTGTGAGTTTCTTTTGGCAGTAAAAGGATTAATATGCTCAATTGAGAACTGCTGTCTCAGCTGTGCACTGTTAGCCACTCCCATCTCCTATATAATCTGGGTCCTGGCTAGCACTCACTGTCATAGCTGGCTTATGCTGCATGGCTGGAGATTGTTGGTGGTTAATATTGGAGAAGGGGTTTGGTGGATTTATCTGTGACTGTTGCTAGGTTTTGAGTGTGTGATAATTCCCTTTCTTCTACTACTTTGGTTTAACTCCAACCTACACTACCCGGTGCATTCCTCTGTTGCATGTGTGAGTATAGTTGTATGTTTTGTATTTTTCGTTACCCCTGTTCGCATTACCTTGTTAATCTGGTTGGTGTATTTTGGTATACTACTACTCCTTTCTTCGCTGAGTGAGGGAAGGGTACAGACTGAGGGCGGATTCAGGAGTTAAGACAAGGTACGGCGTCTTCACCATCAGAAGTAATCAAGGGAACATGGAGAGCTAGAGCTCCCCTTGCGTTAAGGATAGGGAAGGAGCCCCTCATACCAGGACACCCGACAACAGAGTCTTGACAATCTGTTTTTTTCTGTTGTGCTTTCTCAGTTGTTCTGAACCTTTTATCAGAACCAGTGCCACTTATGGCTGTGTTTACTGTGTCTAGTATTGCATTGTATACATTATATACCTATAAGAATTGCTTAAGCAGAGGTGTTCTGTTGCGACTTTAGGTATCACTGACATGGGTTCCTCTATGGGTGTGTGATGTTATTCCCTTCAGATGTTTTTCACTCAGACTCTCAGGTCCAGCCTACACATTGCCTCTTCAACCTTACTTCGAATGTGCTGTCTCAGGGTTACCCACAAACCACAGCTGTACCTTCTTAGTCTTCCGTACCCCTCTATAGTTGAGGACTCTTTCCTTGTATGTTCCACTTCTCAGAATACAGGATGTTTTGACGATATTAAGATTTATACTGCCTTTTTATCTAGTACGGTTATAGGGCTTGCTATATCAAAAATCTCCTCTTTGCACACACATCCAATATCTGGCTTGTTCAGTGTCCATGCTATAACTGGCTTCACTTTTTTCATTTCACAATTAATTGCTAACTAGGAAGGAACTATCATCTTCCTCCCAAAATCTACTCCCCACTGCAGGGCTAGCTGACTGTAACAATTTCTTTACCCAGTGCCAGTGTAAAGGGGTTAAGTAAAATGTTCAATGTTGTATTTATTATTGTTTGTAAATGGTACTGCTACATGTTTACATGTATTACCACACATATGGAATGGTACTGCTACTCCTTTTTGGGTATTACCATTGTTGGTCTCTGTGTCTTATTGTTATTGTTGTTTTTATCTGCACATAAGTATAATAATGTTTACTACACTTCAAGGTTTGCCATTTATAGAATAAGGAAAGCGTAGAGCTCCTTTTGGACACTAGAGGGGGCACTCTAGTATATAGAACTCTTAGTGGCATAGGGTTAAGTGTAGGAGGGGCTGCCGGGAGTTATAGTTAGATGAGGAGGGAAGTTAGTTCAGACGGGGTCATCCCCAGGACGGCTCAGCAGCCATGCAACATTAAGCAGCGACAGTCCAAATTATCCACATCAATACAGTGGGCCAGTGCAGTAGAGAGAAGATGTGGCAACTCATAGCCTGGACGGATGCTTTTAGGGTGGGAGTTGGATGGAGTGAGGAACAGAAGGATGCTGAAACTTCACAGGGAGCAGTACAGATGGATTGGATGCTTTTCCAGAGGCAACCAAACCAGGTGGCAGATGATTTCAAGTCTGGGACGAAACAGGCAGAAGGAATTGTCATCATGGCGAGGTTAGGCCAGAATGAAGCTGAGAAGCAGCCTAAGACAGTCCGGTCTGGGCACGTACCGTATAGAAGCATCAGCAAAGTAGGGAGAGCTGAGGAAGCAAGAAAAGATGAATGTGCATTGTACGATGTGCCAACTGTGGATATCATATATTTTGTGAAGTTATCAGTAAAGAAACCATTCAACTTACTATGGACTGTGTCTCAGTTACTAGGAGTCACCCCAGAGAGGGGCCATCGCCATTTGGGAAGCGCCCAGGGGGACCCAAACCTGGAGACGCTGGTACGCCAAACAGTGGATTGCAATTTACTGTGCGGGAAGGCTAGGACACTGATGCTTTTAGTGTCTCTGGCCATGACTATAGTCCTGGCCGACCCTTACACCTACAATGTCACTGTCATTTTAACAGTACTTGCGCATTAGGAAACATTAATTAGCTCATGACCAGCCACATTTTCAAGTGTTCTTGTATGTGCACTCTTAATGGATCTAAAAAAAATGTTCTCTTTCAAATATTAAAATTATTTTTGCCTCATTTTTATATTTTTTTTTAGCTGAAACCTAGGGGAAAAAAAACAAGTTATATATATATATATATATATATATATATACTGTATATATACACATATATGTTGCAAGGAGGCTAATGGCCACGTAATCTATGGGAGGTATGTGTCACAGGGATGGCTGCACCCTGTGATGTAACCCAGAGAATTTGTCTTTAGTGCACGTAAGCGCTAAGATGTCATTTACTGCACCTGGGTTGGGGTTGCGGGTAGCTATGAGAGATGGGCAAGGTCTGGCTACCCACATACCTTACCATGGGTGTTGTTACAGCCTACATATTCGAGGCTGTTGTTTAGCACAGGGTCTGTGTGCAGAGCGGTAGGAGACTTCCTGTGAATAAACCCGCAAGGACCTTGCAAAGAAACGCGCCTCCTGTTTTCATCCTGACACACCTGAGTGAGTACAACCCCTACTATATATATATATATATATATATATATATATATAAAATACATGTTTTTCACATGTTTTTAATTCTTTTTTTTTTTGCCTACCACATTGGACCTCTGAAAACATTTTAAATTTTGTTTTCCTTTCCGTACAAATACATTTTATACACCCTACATATTTTCTTCCAATTAGGATGGGGGTTAAAAGCAATGTTTCCTATTGGCAATATTTTTCTGTTTTGTTTTATTTATTTTTTATCATGCTTTTTTATTCACTTACCGTATATACTCGAATATAAGCCAAGATTTTCAGCCCATTTTTTTGGGCTGAAAGTCCCCCTCTCGGCTTATATTCGAGTCATATACACCGGGGGGTCGGAGGGGGAGGGGGGGCGGGGGTGTCAGGTCAGGTCATACTCATGAATATGAGCATATTCATGAGTTTTAATGAGCGGTATCACATGACTGCTAAAAGCAGGAAGAGAGAGCGCGGAGAAGCTGGGGGCTCAAGAGACAGCGTCAGGATGGGTTAGTATAGCGATACTCACCTGTCCTGCGTCCATGGCTGCTTGCTGCTGTCTGTCATCGGTCAGTGACTTCAGACAGCAGAGGGCGCGGTGACGTGATTAGTGCGCCGCGCCCCCTGCAGTCTGAACGTCACTGACCGATGACGTGGCAGATAGCGGTGAGCAGCTATGGACGCAGGACAGGTGAGTATCTGACACCCAGCGACGGAGAGGTGAGTATGTCATTTTTTTTATTTTTACATGCAGCAGCAGCACATGGGGGAATAATCTAAGGAGCTTCTTATGGGGTCAGCATAAGAGGGAATAATCTAAGGAGCTCCTTATGGGGTCAGCATATTGAGGAAAAATCTAAGGAGCTTCTTATGGGGTCAGCATATGGGGGAATAATCTAAGGAGCTTCTTATGGGGTCAGCATATGGGGGAATAATCTATGGAGCTTCTTCTGGGGACACCATATGGGGGAATAATCTATGGAGCATTTCCCACCCTAGGCTTATACTCGAGTCAATAAGTTTTAACAGTTTTTTGTGGCAAAATTAGGGGGGTCGGCTTATACTCGGGTCGGCTTATACTCGAGTATATACTGTATTTATTTTTTTATTTTGCACACCGTACTCTCAATAAAACCTATAGGGGCACTGTAACATATTTGTTTTGTTTATAATTTTCCTTTTAAGTTAGACTGGTATATTTTCCCCAGTCACAAGAGAACATCAGTCTCTTCTTTGCCTACCATAGCTGTCTGGGCTTCCTAGGCCCCAACAGCTCATGTTCTATCATTTCTTCTGGGTCTGGAGAAGGAAGCATGATCAGTGCTTCCTCAGCTGTATACACAGTGCCTGCTCAACACTTTATTTTTGTTTCTATTTTTATATCTATATATTTATACTTATTTATTTTATTTTTCTTATAGTCTTATTTCTTCTTTTTCTTTATTTTTATATTTTTATTTTTTTTGTTTTTTCCTCTAGCACTTTTCTAGTATCTCATTATATTTTCTATTATTTCCTTTTTTCTTCCTTACCCATGTATCTGTCAGGACCTTCTGGTCACCTGACAGTATTCTACCAATGAGGTTTGTTCATTAGGATATTCTGCTTATTCTGCAGGATCTTCTGGTCACCTGATTATATTTAACCAATGACGGTTGTTTATCTGGATTGTCTTTTCACCTCGCAGGACCTTCTGGTCACCTGACTCATACCCACCAATGATGGAGGGCCAGGAGGAATGCGCGCTGACGTCGGCATCCCAGGGATCTCAGTCTGCCGCATCCACGTCCCCTGTGATCGTGATGTTTATTTGCGGCTGCGGGGATCACGTGGGGCGGAGGGGCGGGATCTCCTGGTGGCATCTGACGGCGGCGTGCATCACACCACTCTGTCCCCTCTCTCATTGGCGCCTCATTACATAAATACCTACCCATTCCTGGATGACGCCACCCCCTGACGAAGGCAGACGCCAAAACGCGCGTCGGGGTCGAGCGCATCCTAAGAATCCCTCACCACCAATACCAGGTACTTGCTGGGCATTTCTTTTGCATATACTGCTTTGGTTTCGGGCATAATTCTACTGAGATAGACACATAAAACGGCCATTGTGCCTTTACCTTATATGCCTATGTATGCACGTTTTAATATGTATCACCTATTTTTTCTGCGCAGCATATATTCAATAGGTGTTTAAAGTGGCCATTATGCCTGTACTTTTCTAGCACATATCACCTTATTTGTGGCGCAATACATCTTAAAATAGGCATCCAAAGCGGCTATTAGGCCTTTACATGTTCGTATATGCATTTATCTTGGCACCTTTTTTGCATTTGCACTTTACATATTGAGTATTATATTCTTGCCCTTATTTATTTTTTTTGTAAGTGAAACTTCACAAAATGTATGTATATGATCATTTTATGGATATACATAAGGAAAAATTTTTTTCTGCATTGGCACTTTAATTATTGTATTTATTCATATTTTTGTGAATTGATTTTTTTCACCTGGTTAACACTCTGTGCATATTCTGAAGCACTTTGGCACTTTATAGGTATAGTTGCACATTTTTATATTGATTAATCCATTTTTCATTCATTATATTCATATGCTTCATTGTGGTGTTATATGGATTCCTAGGTTTTGCCCCTTTTCCATTTGGTATGTGTTTCCCACCATTTTCTGTATGTTATTAATTTTATGAATAAAATTTCTATTTTAATTATTGGACGTTTGCTTTTCGGATTCTTCGCTGTTATATAATTCAAATTTCTGATTTGTCCTTTTTTCCAATTCTGTATAATTGTGCATTTGACTATTTTAGTTTATACTATGAACAATATAGGTTAATATGCACATGTGCCTTGAACTTTTGTTGTAAGCAACCAAGAAGGTAGACATTATAATTAATCATGTTTTCCTTCTTTGCAGGGAGTCTAGCAGTGTTTGACAGTCACATCCCTGCTATCGAGGCTGTACAATGTGTGCAGCAGGTCTACTATGTAGTGACGTTATTGAAAAACACTGCAGAATAGAACGAGGCCCATCCGGATGTTCAGGCTACGTTACCATGATGAATTTTTGCTGCTGCATATTTTCACTGCATCAAAATGCAGCGACTAAGGCTGTGTGCACACGTTGCGGATTCTGCTGCGGATCGGCAGCGTTTTTGGCCCTGCGGATCGGCAGCAGATTTTGCTGTGTACAGTACCATTGTATTCAATGGAAATTAAAAAACGCAGTGCACATGATGCAGATTTTTCCGTGCGGATTTGCTGCGGTTTCAAATCCGCAGCATGTCAATTCTTTGTGCCGAATACACAGCGGTTTTACACCTGCTCCATTGTACAGGTGTGAAACCGCTGGGGAAAACTGCAGGCTAATCTGCAGATAAACTGCAGGTCTTTTCACCTGCGGATTTTGCCAAATCCGCGCTGAAAAATCCGCAGCACCATCCACTACGTGTGCACATGGCCTTAAAGTTCCAAAAAAGTGGATGGGATTTATAGAAATCTCCTGCCCACTATGCTACTATTTTACTCAGCATAAACTGACCTGTGGTGTATGTTTCAAATTTGCAACATGTCAGTGTCTTGTGGGTACGCTGAGTTCTTTGGGTGGATTTTTCACATAGACTTGCATTAGATGCTGAAAATCTGCAGGTAAAAACACATGCGTTTTTTAGTGCATTTCTAAGTTATAAGTATTAAACACTAGCTGAAGAGCCCGGCGATGCCCGGGCATAGTAACTAATTATGGTTAGTTATAACAAATTATAATGATTATATCTATATATAAAGCTGATTGCAGAGCCCCACCCACTCCGCATAGCCACATTCACTATAATATCCCACATCATCCCATCAGCCAGAGCCACCGGACTACTACCCCTAATATCCCACATCATCCCATCAGCCAGAGCTACCAGACTACTACCCCTATTATCCCACATCATCCCGTCAGCCAGAGCCACCGGACTACTACCCCTAATATCCCACATCATCCCGTCAGCCAGAGCCACCGGACTACTACCCCTAATATCCCACATCATCCCGTCAGCCAGAGCTACCGGACTACTACCCCTATTATCCCACATCATCCCGTCAGCAAGAGCCACCGGACTACTACCCCTAATATCCCACATCATCCCGTCAGCCAGAGCCACCGGACTACTACCCCTAATATCCCACATCATCCCGTCAGCCAGTGCTACCGGACTACTACCCCTATTATCCCACATCATCCCGTCAGCCAGAGCCACCGGACTACTACCCCTAATATCCCACATCATCCCGTCAGCCAGTGCTACCGGACTACTACCCCTAATATCCCACATCATCCCGTCAGCCAGAGCTACCGGACTACTACCACTATTATCCCACATCATCCCGTCAGCAAGAGCCACCGGACTACTACCCCTAATATCCCACATCATCCCGTCAGCCAGAGCCACCGGACTACTACCCCTAATATCCCACATCATCCCGTCAGCCAGTGCTACCGGACTACTACCCCTAATATCCCACATCATCCCGTCAGTCAGAGCCACCGGACTACTACCCCTAATATCCCACATCATCCCGTCAGCCAGAGCTACCGGACTACTATCACTAATATCCCACATCATCCCGTCAGCCAGAGCCACCGGACTACTACCCCTAATATCCCACATCATCCCGTCAGCCAGAGCTACCGGACTACTACCCCTAATATCCCACATCATCCCATCATCAGAGCCACCAGACTACTACCCCTAATATCCCACATCATCCTGTCAGCCAGAGCCACCAGACCACTACCGCCAATGTCCCACATCATCCCATCAGCTAGAGCTACCGGACTACTACTCATAATATCCCACATCGTCCCGTCAGCCAGAGCTACCAGACTACTACCCCTAATATCCCACATCATCCCATCAGCCAGAGCCACTGGACTACTACCCCTAATATCCCACATCATCCCGTCAGCCAGAGCTACCGGACTACTACCCCTAATATCCCACATCATCCCATCAGCCAGAGCCACCGGACTACTACCCCTAATATTCCACATCATCCCGTCAGCCAGAGCCACCGGACTACTACCCCTAATATCCCAGATCATCCCATCAGCCAGAGCTACCAGTCTACTACCACTAATATCCCACATCAACCTGTCAGCCAGAGCTACCGGACTACTACCCCTAATATCCCACATCATCCCGTCAGCCAGAGCTACCAGACTACTACCCCTAATATCCCACATCATCCCATCAGCCAGAGCCACTGGACTACTACCCCTAATATCCCACATCATCCCGTCAGCCAGAGCTACCAGACTACTACCCCTAATATCCCACATCATCCCATCAGCCAGAGCCACCGGACTACTACCCCTAATATTCCACATCATTCCGTCAGCCAGAGCCACCGGACTACTACCCCTAATATTCCACATCATCCCGTCAGCCAGAGCCACCGGACTACTACCCCTAATATCCCAGATCATCCCATCAGCCAGAGCTACCAGTCTACTACCACTAATATCCCACATCAACCTGTCAGCCAGAGCTACCGGACTACTACCCCTAATATCCCACATCATTCCGTCAGCCAGAGCCACCGGACTACTACCCCTAATATTCCACATCATCCCGTCAGCCAGAGCCACCGGACTACTACCCCTAATATCCCAGATCATCCCATCAGCCAGAGCCACTGGACAACTACCACTAATATCCCACATCATCCCGTCAGCCAGAGCCAACGGACTACTACCCCTAATATCCCACATCATCCCGTCAGCCAGAGCTACCGGACTACTACCCCTATTATCCCTTCATCCCATCAGCCAGAGCCACTGGACTACTACCCCTAATATCCCACATCATCCCGTCAGCCAGAGCTACCAGACTACTACCCCTAATATCCCACATCATCCCATCAGCCAGAGCCACTGGACTACTACCCCTAATATCCCACATCATCCCGTCAGCCAGAGCTACCGGACTACTACCCCTAATAACCCACATCATCCCATCAGCCAGAGCCACCGGACTACTACCACTAATATCCCACATCATCCCGTCAGCCAGAGCCAACGGACTACTACCCCTAATATCCCACATCATCCCGTCAGCCAGAGCTACCGGACTACTACCCCTATTATCCCTTCATCCCGTCAGCCAGAGCTACCAGACTACTACCCCTAATATCCCACATCATCCTGTTAGCCACAGCTACCGGACTACTACCCCTAATATCCCACATCATCCCATCATCAGAGCTACCGGACTACTACCCCTAATATCCCACATCATCCCATCAGCCAGAGCCACCGGATTACTACCCTTAATATCCCACATCATCCTGTCAGCCAGAGCCACCGGACTACTACCCCTAATATCCCACATCATCCCATCAAAGCCAGTAAAAGTAGAATAGTGAAATTGCGCAGAAACATGGTTCACTAAGATCCCAGGTTTTCTACTGATCAGGCTGATATTCTCACTTATCTGCCACCATAAATATCGCAGTCACGCTTTTCACCAATGGACAGGCACAAACCTTATACATTAGTACAGTAGAGAAACCTTCACACACATTGTCATGCACCGTCACCTTGTAATTTGTCCGGCTGAGTTGCTCATGGATGTACAGCATCTGTATGCAGTATAGTATCATATTTAATGGGTTGTTATGGGAAAAGCATTAAGTGTTATATGGGTACATTCAGGTGAATTATGGGGAAAGCAGCACTTAAAAACGCATAGCATCAGAGCATAGTAACACATCAATAATGCATAAAAGTGTCTGTGAGAAAATATTAAATCCACATGACATTTAATATGTGCACTTTCCTACATTCATGTGTGTCACTTAATGATACCACACGGGAGGGGAGGATTTATTTCTGTCATGTACTCACTGCTCCTTTCTGGGGGACAGACGATGGCTGGAGCTTATGTTCCTGGGGATGCTATATTTCTCCCACCATGTCAGTGTCTGCTTCTGCTTCATCTTCTGCTGAAGTGTTGTCAAGTGGGAAAACTTGCGCATAGCAACCAATCACAGCTCAGCTACTTTTAACCAGCTCTGGCGAAATGAGAGATGCTTAGTGATTGGTTGCAAGGAAAACTGTTGGTTATAGCAACCAATCACAGCTTAGCCTCTTTTCAACAGCTCTGGTGAAATGAAAGATGCTTCGTGATTGGTTAGTGATACACACACACATACACACACATTGATTTTTATATATAGAGCTTGACCAGTAATTTCTCATTTTTCAACAAAATTTACAAAACCATTTTTTTTAAAGTGACTTTGAGGAGTCTATATGACAGAAAATGCTCAAAATTGACACCATTCT
This sequence comes from Dendrobates tinctorius, assembly GCF_039654945.1. Taxonomy (NCBI): domain Eukaryota; kingdom Metazoa; phylum Chordata; class Amphibia; order Anura; family Dendrobatidae; genus Dendrobates; species Dendrobates tinctorius. The sequence continues at coordinate 28,832,431 of NW_027361825.1, forward strand.
AAAAACTGTACCCATCATGTACGCTAAGCCACATTTAAGAAGTGTATAAACCCTTCAGGTGCTTCACAGGAATTTTTAGAATGTGGAGGCAAAAAATGAACATTTAACTTTTTTCCACAAAAATTTTACTTTAGAACTATTTTTTTTTTCATTTTCACAAGGGTAACAGGAAAAAATGGACAACAAACTTTGTTGTGCAATTTCTCCTGAGAATTTTGATACCCCATATGTGGGGGACAACTTCTGTTTGGTTGCACGGAAGGGAAGGAGCACCCTTTGACTTTTTGCATGCAAAATTTGCTGGAATAATTAGTGGACACATGTCGCGTTTGGAGAGCCTCTGAGGTGCCTAAACAATAGAAACCCCCAACAAGTGACACCATTTTGGAAACTGGATACCTCAGTGAACTTATCTAGATATGTGTTGAGCACCTTGAAGCCCAGGCGCTTCCCAAAAGTTTATAACATTAAGCCAAGAAAATGAAAAAAATCACATTTGTCCCACAAAAATGTTTTTTAGCCACAAATTTTGCATTTTCACAAGGGTAACCGTAGAAATTGCATTGTACAATTTGCTGTACAATTTCTACTAAGTACGTCAATACCCCATATGTTTGGACGCATGTCAAGGCTCAGAAGGGATGAGCGCCATTTGACTTTTTGAATACAAAATTTGTTGGAATAATTAGCGAACCCCATGTCATGTTTGGGGAGCACCTGATGTACCTAAACAGTGGAAATTCCCCAAAAGTAACACCATTTTGGAAACTAGGCCCCTCAAGAAACATATAAATGGGCGGTGAGCACCTTGAAACCTCAGGTGATTCACTAAAGTTTATAACATAGAGCTGTAAAAATAAAAAAAATAAGATTTTTTTCCACAAAAATTTTCTTTTTCTCCCCAAATCTTTTATTTTCACTAGATAACAGGAGAAAATGGATCACAAAATATCTTGTGCCGTTTATCTTGAGTCCTCAGACACCCCATATGTGGTGAAAACTTTTGTTTTGGTGCAGAGCATGGCTCAGAAAGGAAGGAGTAATGTTTTTGAATGCAGATTTTGATGGAATGGGCTGCAGGTTTCATGTCGCGTTAGGAAAGCCCCTGATGTGCCTAAACAGTGGAAACTAGACCCCTCAATGATTGTATCTAGATGTGTGGTGAACACATTGAACCACCATGTGCTTCACAGAAGTTTATAACATAGAGCCATAAAAATTAAAAAAAATCACATTGTTCCCACAAAAATGTTTTTAGCCAAAAATTTGGCATAAAAACAAGGGTAGTAGTAAAAATTGCACTGTATAATTTGCTTTGCAATTTCTACTAAGTACATCAATACCCCATATGTTTGGGCACATGGCAGGGCTCTGAAGGGAAGGAGTGCCATTTGACTTTTTGAATACAAAATTTACTGGAATATTTAGCAGACTCCATGTCGTGTCTGGAGAACCTCTGATGTACCTAACAGTGGAAACTCCCAAAAAGTAACACAATTTTGGAAACTAGTCCACTCAGGGAACTTATCTAGATGTGTATTAAGCACCTTGAACCTCCAGGGGATTTACAGAAGTTTATACCATAGAGCCATGAAAATAAAAATTCACATTTTTCCCACAAAAATTTTCTTTTTTTCCTAAATTTTTTATTTTCACAAAGTAACAGGAGAAAATAGATCACAAAATTTCTTGTGCAGTTTATCCTGAGTACTCAGATATCCCATATGTGGTGAAAAACTACTGTTTGGGTGTAGGGCAGGGTTCAGAAAGGAAGGAGTAATGTTTTTGAATGCAGATTTTGATGGAATAGACTGCACATTTCGTGTCGTGATTGTAGAGCCCTTGATGTGCCTAAACAATGGAAACTAGACCACTCAATGAATGTATCTAGATGTGTGGTGAACACCTTGAACCAACAGGTGCTTCACAGAAGTTTATAACGTAGAGCTGTAAAAATGTAAAAAAAATACAATTTTTCCCACAAAAATGTTATTTTAGCCCCAATCTTTTATTTTCACAAGGGTAACAGGAGAAAATGGACACCAATATCTGTTCTGCAATTTCTCCTGAGTATGCGATACCTGATATGTGCGTCAAACTTTTTTTGAGGCACAGTGCAAAGCTAAGAAGGGAAGAAGCGACATACTGGAATTAAGATTTTGCTTGCTGGTTTATGTGTGCCATGTCACATTGGCAGAGCCCCTGATGTGCCAGAACAGCAGAATCCCCATAAGAGACATCATATTACAAACTACAAGACTCAATGAATTCATCTAGGGCTGCAGTGATCATATTGACACCAGACACCAAATGTAGGTCACAGAATTTTATATCATTGGGAAGTGAAGAAAAAAATAATTATATTTTTACCACCAAAATTTTGTTTTAGCCCCGGATTTTACATTTACATTTTCACACCGGGAAATGGGTAAAAGTGGCAACAAAATTTGTCCCACAATTTCTGCTGAATGTAGAAAAACCCTGTACAGTACTGCTTAGCCACATGTCGAGACTCGTGAATGACTGAGCGCTATATGTGTATCCTGGAGCCCAGATTTTCCTAGAATAGCTTGCAAACGCCATACACAGAGCCCCTAAGTGCTAGAAGACCAGAATTTCCTCTCAAGTGACAACATTTTAGAAATTATACCCCTTTGAAAATTTATCTACAATTGTAGTCATAATTTTGACTTCATGGGTGTTATCCAGAAACAAGCAAAAGTGGATGTTACAGGGTAAAAATGTAAAACTCACATTGTAGTGACCAGTACTGGAAACATGCACATGTAAATTAGATGGGCTCTTATCACTACTGAAATGTCAAACATTTGGATTCCAAATGTTGTTTAGGCACACTGTGGGGCTCAAAAAGGAGAGAGGTGTTTGGATTTGGAGTGCAGAATTTGGCTGAATTTCTTTTAGGGTGGAGAGGAGCTATTTAGCTTTTCCAGAGCCTTTGAGTTACCAGTAATGTGGAGGCCTCCTATATTTCCATTAACAGAGGACGGACCTTAGAAAGGACTTTTTTTGTGGATTGAGTTGAAGCTTTTATTGGGAATATTTTACATAATGTTTTGGATCACATTTATCTGGCGCTCTATGCTGACCACTTTCTTTAGGGTTTCCATCCAAATCTCTGAGTGAAGTGATTCAGGTGAAACCTCCAAAGGATCCCTGCACTATAATGAAGCAGCAGAGATACTCTGGTCTGGCCTATGTTCAGCAGTATCCTTTTCAGAGGTGCACAAAACTGTGGCGGACCATGCTTTTATACACGATAAAAAAGACGAGCACCGTCCAATCACAGGCCAGACTGCAATACAAAGTGTCTCCATCTGCCTCATTATAGGGAATTTTCCACCGGGGGTTCCGTCTGAATCATGTATTTCAGAGATTTACACAGAAATTCTGGTGACACGCTCAGCGCAGGACACAGGATAAATGTGAGATGATCTTTACTGTGATCTGTGGGAGGCATCATGAACAAATCAACATCAAGTGAAAAATTAGTTTTATTTATATATAATAACAAATATACACACTGGCACTTCCTGGTGCAGATAGGAATGGATATGTGCAATGCAGCTACTGCTGGTATATATACTGGGTCTGTGCACACCCAAAGAAAAAACCATATACAAATAAAAAGAATACCTGCTCTGGCTAACTACTGTATATCCAAAAAACTACCAATAAAAGTGAATGTGGATTGTTATACCACTCACGTCATAAAAGTTGCAGAACTGCAAATGGATCCAGCGTGCACCACGTGTGGAGATAACCGTGCCGTGGTGGTGAAGAACAGAGATGCAGCACCAAGGAGGCGTCCCTCCTATAAGTGGTGGTGCAGTAGCGTCTCTGGAACTGGCAGCTGCTGGGCGTGATGAACAATGGCGGCGCACTCCGGCCGAGAGGTGCCGCCGGCGTGCAGCGGCTAGGGCGGGGAGGAGGGATCAGGTGACGTCACCGGGATAAAAGGGAAGGGAGCGCGTGCAGGCCAAACTAGAAGCCAACGTGTTTCTAAGATCTACGGACCTTCTTCATCAGCTGAACATACCCATCATGTCCAGGTGTGTAACAGGCGCCGACTTGTGTACCCCTACGTGCGTTTCGCGGTATGCAAGACCGCTTCCTCGGGGGGCGTGGCTATAGCTGTGATCGTCCCAATTAAATGTCTGGCTGAGAATAGTCACCTGGTTGTTGTACACCTATCAGAGGGATGAGCTCCGCACATGCGCAGTACTGACGGTGCTGCTTCCTGACATACTGACGTCATCTGGGGGCGGCCAGTCAGACCACTACCCAGGCAACGGCAGAACCAGGAGTACATGGGTCGCAATGAACAAGCGTCACGTGGGGGCGGCCGGCGCTAGACCGTCACCCAGGCAACGCTCGCCCCATGTATTGCATCCTAATAACGTACTACTATCGCATGTGATAGGCATTCATCCCTCCATGATAGAGTCATTATCACAGAAGGTGACTAATCTCCAATGAAATAGGGCAAAAGAGGGGAGAGGAAGGGTACAGGAATACACTTTGTGTGCATTAACCCTACATGTGCTAGGCAAAAATAACATATATGTCAAAAAGACCTTTGCAGATTCTAAAAGACAGACAAAAAATACAAACAAAAAATATATATTTGTGCATCCATCAGGCGAGGGGAATAGTTGAGAACAGACTTAGTATGATCACAAATAAGTATCCTCCTATTCATATTGAGTCCTCATTCCAAATGCTTCAAATGTTTCTTCAATTAGTGCGCCAAGCACATGATCATGTGTCATTTCTGGTAAGATGATAATTTTGCCACGTAGATCCTGTGCCATATGTTGTTGAAATCTCAATTAACATCTCCAATCCAGTGCATCAAATGGTATGAATCATATTGTCTAAAGCCAGACAAGTAAACAAATAAAATAAATACAGGGTGCAAAAAAACACCCCCCCAGACCATTCCATCATTCATTCCGGCATTCTGGAGAGGTTTGGCTGGCCATGTGAAGGATGCTCTGGCCACCAGGGAGAGTCCCGCTACACTGGAGGAGCTTATCACTGTCTCCACCCCTATTGATCTTCACCGAGCGAATGTTGGAGCGGGCCCAGTGTAGGCAGAGGTTTAGGTTGGCACCTAGCTTTGCTAAACCTCCTGAATCTTCCGATCGGACGTCCGAGCGTCAGGGGGCTTCCCGTGAGGGATCCAGGCCCCAGTCCGCTCGAGCTCCTGTGAGCTGTCATGTTTGCCGGCAGTCCGATCACCCTGCAAACCGGTGCCCAAAGCAGCAGGGAGAATGCTCGCGCCTAGTGGCCGTAGGAGGCGGCGCACTAGAATCAGCGACGTTTTCCTCCAAGCTGTCCTTTAAGGGGACACTTGAGGTTGATTCTTCCACTCTGGCGGTGGAGGTTTGCGTGGATTCCGGGGCAGGGGGCAATTTTATGTCGTCAACCTTCGCTCAACGGCACGCTATACCTCTGGTTATGATGTCTACACCAGTCACCGTCAGAGTGGTGAGAGACGCCACTCTACCCTCACAGATAACCCACCAGACTACCCCCTTGTTACTCTCAGTGGCTCCATCTCATCAGGAGACGATATCCCTCCTCATCATGCCCGAGGGTATTGACCAGGTACTTCTAGGGGTCCCCTGGTTGCGGTGCCACTCCCCTCATATAGAGTGGTCCTCAGGGAGGATTATTGGGTGGAGTAAATCATGTGAGTGTAGATGTCTGAGGGAGTGCATTCAGGTTGCCTCCACCGAGGCTCCCGCAGATCTCTCCTCGCTCCCCAAACACTATCGACAGTGTGCGGATGTGTTCTCCAAAAAGGCGGCGGAGACCCTTCCACCGCATCACCCCTATGACTGTCCTATTGACCTCTTGCCTGGTGCTGAGCCTCCCCGGGGTCGAGTCTATCCCTTATCTCTCCCGGAGACAGAGGCCATGTCTCAATACATCAGGGAGAATCTGGCAAGAGGATTCATTAGGAAGTCAGTGTCACCAGTGGGGGTGGGATTCTTCTTCATCCAGAAGAAGAGTGGGGAGCTACGTTCTAGCATTGATTACAGGGGTCTTAACGCCATCACTGTTAAGAATAAGTATCCTCTGCCCCTGATATCAGAACTGTTTGATAGGCTATGGGGAGCGAGAGTGTTTACCAAACTTGATCTGCGGGGGGCTTACAATCTGATTCACATCCGTGATGGGGATGGGCACTATGAATACCTGGTGATGCCCTTCGGCCTCTGTAATGCCCCGGCCGTCTTCCAAGACTTTGTGAACGATATCGTCCGGGATATGCTTACCACCTCGGTTGTAGTCTATCTGGATGATATTCTCATCTACTCACCAGATATTGACTCCCACCGGAGAGATGTTTGCAAAGTTTTCGATCGCCTGCGGGCAAACTCCCTCTATACCAAGTTGAAGTGTGTGTTTGAGCAGGAGTCCTTGCCTTTCCTGGGCTATATCACCTCCGCCCGGGGGTTAGCCATGGATCCTGCCAAGCTACAGGTGGTGATGGATTGGCAGGAACCTCATTCTCTGAAAGCGGTTGTTAGGAATCTGTGTCTTGCCATACATATGCAGAGATCCAGATCCTCACATTTGTCTCCAGAGGCTAAGTCCTTTCAGCCAGCTTCTGAGCATGCTCGTGGAATGAGTTCCCATTGGAGTTCAGGAGGCAGGTGCTCAGGTCCTGCTCCTGATTCCATTGGTTCAGCTCAGGGCTCTGGAGATTTCTGGCAGGTCCTGTACGCTATAAAAAGTGCGCATGGCCGTTCCGCCATGCGCTAGTATTTTCATATTACTGCTGTATGTATGGTGATGGATGCTTGATCTGGTGACTGACTTATTATGAAACCCCTTCCCTCTGATATTACGATTGTGTGAGTGATTGGGCAGCCACCAGTAGCAGCGCCAGCGCGCCTAGCTCCATCTTAGTCAGTAGCTTAGTGTCTGCATTGCACCAGCCGTTTGCAGCGTCTTGCCTGCGGCTCTCGCCGCGCTGCAGTTGCAGGCTATACCCGCGTCCGCAGTTGCGACGCCTCGTGTCTTATCAAATGGTAGGTCTAGAGGGAGTAGTCCTGCCTGCCTAAGGCTACTTCTGTGACTGTAAATACCGTGACACTTTCGCTGAGACTCTGTGAGTCTAAAAACAGACTCAGCGTTATTACACATGTATGTATGCTTGCAGCTCTGTGGGTGTAACAGAGCTTGTATGTGCTTGCAGCTCTGTGAGTGAAACTGAGCTCGCTCCAGCATTACTTTATATGTCTTTATGCTTGCAGCTCTGTGTGTGTAACAGAGCTTGCTTTCTGCATCTGGGTCTCGTCCAAACCCTGTGCACTTCACCGCCTGATAGCTCTGCAACCATCTAGCAGCGGTTTTTCCAACTACCGCACGGTGGACCCTGAGCGGTGAACGCACTTTATTTATAATTTTATTTAGTGCGTTCCACCGCTCATAACAGCGGTGCAGCGCTTTATGGGGTTCATAAATTACTATCGCCAATTCATCTCCCACTTCTAGACTTTGGTAGCACCCTTGGTAGCCCTCACCAAGAAGGATGCAAACCCCAAGTTGTGGTCGGAACCGGTCTCCAAGGCCTTCTCCTCCATTAAGTCCCATTTCGCTAGCGCTCCCATTCTACATCGCCCCGATGTAGATAAGCCCTTCATTATGGAGGTGGATGCCTCTTCCGTCGGTGCTGGAGCGGTCCTGTTTCAGAAGGACACGCAAGGTCGGAAGCACCCATGCTTCTTTTTCTCCAAGTTCTTCACTCCAGCAGAGAGGAATTATGCCATCGGGGACAGGGAGTTGCTAGCGATGAAGTTGGCCTTCTCGGAGTGGAGACACCTCCTGGAGGGGGCTCGCCATCCTTTCCAGGTGTTCACCGACCACAAAAACTTGGTGTATTTACAAACAGCCCAGCGGCTAAATTCTTGCCAGGCTAGATGGTCTTTGTTCTTTTCCCGGTTCCACTTCACCCTCCATTTTCTCTCCGGGGAGAAGAACGTCCGGAACGATGCCCTCTGCTTGGTGTCATCGGAGGAAGAGGAGGAGGAGCCCCGGCTGATCATCCCATCCAAGAGCCTGAGGACTGTGGCTCCGGTTGCCCTTGAGTCAGTACCTCCGGGCAAGACATTTGTCCCTGCCAGTCTGCGACCGGAGGTCCTCTCTTGGGCTCATTCGTCCAGGGTGGGTGGACATTTTGGGATAAAACGGACCTCTGAGCTTGTGGCGAGGACTTACTAGTGGCCGCTTATGGCCCGAGACGTCAGGGACTAAATTCAGGCGTGCGTCTCTTGCGCCCTGAAAAGGTCCTCTCGGCAGCGGCCCGCTGGGCTTCTTTTTCCTCTGCCAGTAGCGGACAGGCCCTGGGAGATGGTCGGTATGGATTTTGTGGTGGGGCTACCCAAGTCCAGTGGCAGCACAGTCATTTGGGTTGTCACCGACCATTTCTCTAAGATGGTGCACCTGGTACCTCCTCCCGGTTAGCTTCTGCGCAGGGCCTGGCAGTGTTTATTAAGCACGTTTTCCACCTGCATGGCATGCCGGACAAGATTGTCAGTGACCGGGGTCCTCAGTTTGCGTCCCGGTTTTGGAGAGAGCTTTGTTCCCTGCTCAGCATTGAGCTGAATCTCTCCTCGGCCTATCATCCCAAGACGAACGGGTTGGTAGAGAGAGCCAACCAGACCCTGATTACATATCTTCGACATTTTGTCTCGGCCAGGCAGGATGACTGGGCATCCTTGCTGCCGTGGGCAGAGTTCGCTTTGAACAATGCTGTGGCCGACTCCACCGGTCAGACCCCATTCCTCCTAAATTACGGCAAGCATCCACGCGTCCCTGTGCCCATGCTCGTGTCATCCACCGACTCCAGGGTGGCAGACTGGGCGGTGGAGACACACGACATTTGGGATCGCACCCAGGATGCTATCCGGGCTTCCAAGGAGAGAATGAGGACCTCCGCTGATGCACTTGGTGTGGCTCTCCGCCCGAAACATCAGGCTGCGGGTGGAGTCCGCTAAGTTCGCACCGCGCTACATTGGCCCCTTCAAAGTCCTAGAGCAGATTAACTCTGTGGTCCACCACACTTGGCTATCTCTGATACATTCCACGTGTCCCTCCTTAAGCCTGTTCACTTGTCCCGGTTCTCCGAGTCATCTGCCGGGACATCAGACTTGTCTTCGGACGAGTTTGAGGTCAATGCCATCGTGGGATGCAAGGTAAAAAATTTTATTTGGTGGATTGAAAGGGTCATGGTCCAGAGGCTCCAACCTGGGAGCCAGTGGAGAACATCCACGCTCCACTCCTCATTGCGGCATTTGAGCGTAGCGAGGCTCAGAGGGGAGGGGCCCTAGGAGGGGGGTAATGTTAGGCGTCGGGATCCTGCCACTGAACAGCAGGAATCCAGAGCCTTGCACCCAGCAGTCTCCCATTCTTCTTCAGCCGCAGTGGAGCCTGCTCAGCAGATTCGTCGGTCCCAGCGTTCTGCCCAGGCCAACTCCGTGGTTTTGCTCGCTGCTGCCACCTCTGGCACAGCTATGACAATGCATGCTGCTCAGGAGCGAGATTCTCCAGGGACTAAGTCCTCATATCGGGCCACTGAGCATGCCCGTGGAGTGATCTCCCATTGGAGATCGAGGGTCACGTGCTCAGGTCCTGCTCGTGTTCGGATTGGCCCTTCCGAGAAGCCAGGAAGGTCCTGGACGCCTGTGGCTATAAAAGGTTCGCATGGCCGCTCGCCCATGCGCTAGTGTAGACTATATTTACAGACTATGTGGAGTGAGTGATGTATGCACGTATGAATGTCTCTGGTGAATGACTCATTAAGAAACCCCTACCCTTGGTACGCATGTGTTGTGCAGCCTAGCCTGCTAGCGCCCAGGCTTAAGCGTAGGTAGGTCTGAGATTGAGTCAGGCATCTGGCCTCACCAGAGACTCAGCAGGCCTCAGTGCACGTGCTCCATAGCCAGCGTCTATAGCGGCGCTCGTGGCAGTGACCCCGCGCGTTCAGTGGGCCTAGAAGGACTCTAACCCCATGTCCTTGGGGTAGAGTTCTGTGGCCATACACTGTGCGCTCTTTTGGCCGAGCTCTGTGAGTTAACAGGCTCCGGCATCTACTTTCAGCGGTGGTGCGGTTCTGTGCAGTAACAGAGTTCGCCATGTTCACATTGGGTGACGTAACCCATGTGTGACTGGTTTCACACCGCTTAATTCTTCCGCCATTACTTAGCAGCAGTGTACCACCTCTGCACGGTGGACCCCAGGCTGCGAACGCACCTACTATTATTTTATAATTTGGTGTGTTCCGCCAGCCCTAACAATATGGGTACTCGACTATGGGATGGAGGATATGTATGATGAGTATATGGGCACGGGCCTATGGGATCGTGGATATGTATGATGGGTATATGGGCACGGGACTATGGGATGGAGGATATGTATGATAGGTATATGGGCACGGGCCTATGGGATCGTGGATATGTATGATGGGTATATGGGCACGGGACTATGGGATGGAGGATAATTATAATTTGCTATAACTAACCACAGTTAGTTACTATGCCCGGGCAGCGCTGGGCTCTTCAGCTAGCATCTATATATGTATATAAAGCTGAGTGTATAGCCCCGCCCACGCCGCAAAGCCACATTCACTATAATATCCCACATCATTCCGTCAGCCAGAGCCACCGGACTACTACCCCTAATATCTCACATCGTCCTGTCAGCCAGAGCCACCGGACTACTAATATCCCACATCATCCCGTCAAAGCCACCGGACTACTACCCCTAATATCCCACATCATCCCGTCAGCCATAGCCACCGGACAACTACCCCTAATATCCCACATCCTCCCGTCACTGCCGCCAGACTACTACCACTAATATCCCACATCATCCCATCAGCCAGAGCCACCGAACTACTCCCTCTAATATCCCACATCATCCCATCAGCCTGGGGTCAGAACCAGAGCGCTGAGTGGATTAGCGCTAACTTCCATACCAGGAATCCCTTTAATAGAAGCCTAGGGTGAAAATGAGAGTGCTGAGGGATTTACCCTAACTTCAGTACCGGAGAGCCCTTTAACCCCTTCACCCCCAAGGGTTTGCACGTTCATGACCAGGCCAATTTTTACAATTCTGACCACTGTCCCTTTATGAGGTCATAACTCTGGAATGCTTCTATGGATCCCGGTGATTCTGACAGTGCTTCCTTAATAATTATCCAGAGTTAACATCCCTGCTCCATAAGGTGTGAAGACTGTGCTCGCACATCCATCGTTCAAACATCCACTCCACTAGTATGCAGAAGCTGCAGCGATTGCTTCACCTCCCCAAGCACCGCCTAATCATAGACATTGCAACAAGGTGGAACTCCACCCTGCACATGGTTGAGAGGCTATGCAAACAGAGGCTGGCTGTAATGCATTTATGGGAGGATAGACGGGCAGGCAGTTTGAGGGAAGACATGGAATTGTTGGGTGTGCAGTGGTCAAAGCTGAAAGACCTCTGTAAAGTCCTTCAGTGTTTTGAGGAATGCACACGGCTGGTAAGAGCAGACAACGCCATCTTAAGCATGAGCATCCCACTTATGCGTCTGCTCATGCAAAGTTTAATGCACATTAAGGATCAGGCGTCTGCAGCGGAGGAGGAGGGAAGCCTTGATGACAGTCAGCCATTGTCTGGTCAGGGAACTGTCCTGGACGAGGTGGAGGAAGAGGAGGAGGATGAGGGGGATGATTATTTTTTGCAGGAGGATGCTTCTCAGGGGGCAAGAGAAAAATGTTGGCATTCCAAGGTCAGGTACAGTGTTTGTGCGTGACTGTAGGGATGTGGATTTGCCAGAAAGTGCTCCTCCACCCACCACTGGCAGTGGATGAATGACACCTGGAACATTGGCCGACATGTGCAATTATGCCTTGTGGATCCTAAAAAGGGACCCCCACATTGCCAAAATGATGAGGGATGATGACTACTGGCTGGCCAGCATCCTTGATCCATGCTAGAAAGGCAAATTACACAACATCATGCCACAGGAGAACCTAGAGATAATATTGGCTAACAAACAAGCAACTCTGGTAAACCGTTTGTTTGAGGCTTTCCCAGCACACAGCAGAGTTGCTGGTTCTCCCACGAGCCGTGTACTCAAGAACCGCTCACACGACTGCTAATACTGCATCGATTAAAAGTGACAGGAGACAGCAGGTGTCAACTATGGATACAAACTACTTCTCCTCCCATATCGATGTTCTCCCTCACAGGTCATTCCCCTTTGACTATTGTGCCTCTAAACTGGACGCCTTGCCTGAATTGGCACAATATGCCTTACAGGAGCTCGCTTGCCCTGCTGCTAGTGTGTTATCTGAAAGAGTCTTCAGTGCTGCTTGATCAATCCTGACAGAAAAAGGACCCGTCTGTCTACCAAAAATGTTGATGATCTAACCTTCATTAAAATTAACCATGCAGGGGTTTCAAAGGATTTTGTCCCACCTTCCCCTGATGACACATAGGTTGCTAGAAAACTGCCTCGCTTTTGTCCTCCTCTTCGTCGGACTTGCCCAATTCCGCCCTTTGCAGCAGCTGAATATCCAGCCAACACATCAACATATGCCATTTTTGAAACCTCCCTATGTAGGCTGCCCACCCCCCCTTGGCTTGGGTCAACACCTGGCGCACCTGGGCAAGTGCCGTTGCTCTGAATAGGAGGATGGGCCCACAGATGGCCTACGGCACAGGCACAGGGCCCCTCATAGTACAATAGTGTCTCTGACGGTGGGGGTGCCCACTCGCTGTCAGACACACCAGCGTACTATGAGGGGCCCTGTGCCAGTACCGTCGACCACGAGTGTGCCCCCCCTGCTTGGTCATGGCCACAGTACTTACAAGTTGCAATACTTACCTCTCCCTGGTCCACCGCTGTGTAGTCTGGGCAGTTACATCCTTCACAGGGACGGCCAATAGAAATTTGGTGTATTGATCGATGATGGTTAAGATGTAGCAATGCCCTGTCCTGCTGGCCTCTACCTTCAAATGATCAATGGCTACCATTTGTAATGGACGTCAACTTACAAGCGGATGCACTGGTGCTTTATGATCACCTTTAACAGTTGAAAAATGAGGATGATTGACCTCATGGAAATCAACATCCAACACTGCGGAGACACCATCACGTGTTTCTCAACACAGTGATTCTAGAGCACTGCCCCCATCCCTCATGGGAAATATGCAAAACATAAGCCGCGGAGACACCATCACGTTTCTCAACGCAAGCAATGACTAGCCAGGTCTTTCACCGGGAAGGAACAACCACGGGAAGGGCAGTCTCCAATGAAGGAAACCACCTATGCCAAAACATGGCATCCATCCACAGACAGCTGTTTCGGGGTATTTGCCCCTCATCAGTGTGGAGTAGGAAACTGGCTAGTGGGAGCAATGCCTAGTGGAAGACTATGAAAAATGAGGATGATTGACTTCATGGAGATCAACATCCAACACTGCTGAGACACCATCACGTGTTTCTCAACACAGTGATTCTAGAGCACTGCCCCCATCCCTCATGGGAAATATGCAAAACATAAGCAGCGGAGACACCATCACATGTTTCTCAACGCAAGCAATGACTAGCCAGGTCTTTCACCGGGAAGGAACAACCACGGGAAGGGCAGTCACCAATGAAGGAAACCACCTATGCCAAAACATGGTATCCATCCACAGACAGCTGTTTCGGGGTATTTGCCCCTCATCAGTGTGGAGTAGGAAACTGGCTAGTGGGAGCAATGCCTAGTGGAAGACTATGAAAAATGAGGATGATTGACCTCATGGAGATCAACATCCAACACTGCGGAGACAACATCACGTGTTTCTCAACGCAGTGATTCTAGAGCACTGCCCCCATCCCTCATGGGAAATATGAAAAACATAAGCCGCGGAGACACCATCACATGTTTCTCAATGCAAGCAATGACTAGCCAGGTCTTTCACCGGGAAGGAACAACCACGGGAAGGGCAGTCTCCAATGAAGGAAACCACCTATGCCAAAACATGGTATCCATCCACAGACAGCTGTTTCGGGGTATTTGCCCCTCATCAGTGTGGAGTAGGAAACTGGCTAGTGGGAGCAATGACTAGTGGAAGACTATGAAAAATGAGGATGATTGACCTCATGGAGATCAACATCCAACACTGTGGAGACACCATCACGTGTTTCTCAACGCAGTGATTCTAGAGCACTGCCCCCATCCCTCATGGGAAATATGCAAAACATAAGCCGCGGAGACACCATCACATGTTTCTCAATGCAAGCAATGACTAGCCAGGTCTTTCACCGGGAAGGAACAACCACGGGAAGGGCAGTCTCCAATGAAGGAAACCACCTATGCCAAAACATGGTATCCATCCACAGACAGCTGTTTCGGGGTATTTGCCCCTCATCAGTGTGGAGTAGGAAACTGGCTAGTGGGAGCAATGCCTAGTGGAAGACTATGAAAAATGAGGATGATTGACCTCATGGAGATTAACATCCAACACTGCGGAGACACCATCACGTGATTCTCAACGCAGTGATTCTAGAGCACTGCCCCCATCCCTCATGGGAAATATGCAAAACATAAGCCGCGGAGACACCATCTGAAACAGCTGTCTGTGGATGGATACCATGTTTTGGCATAGGTGGTTTCCTTCATTGGAGACTGCCCTTCCCGTGGTTGTTCCTTCCCGGTGAAAGACCTGGCTAGTCATTGCTTGCGTTGAGAAACATGTGATGGTGTCTCCGCGGCTTATGTTTTGCATATTTCCCATGAGGGATTCGGGCAGTGCTCTAGAATCACTGCGTTGAGAAACACGTGATGGTGTCTCCGCAGTGTTGGATGTTTATCTCCATGACGTCAATCATCCTCATTTTTCATAGTCTTCCACTAGGCATTGCTCCCACTAGCCAGTTTCCTACTCCACACTGATGAGGGGCAAATACCCCGAAACAGCTGTCTGTGGATGGATACCATGTTTTGGCATAGGTGGTTTCCTTCATTGGAGACTGCCCTTCCCGTGGTTGTTCCTTCCCAGTGAAAGACCTGGCTAGTCATTGCTTGCATTGAGAAACATGTGATGATGTCTCCGCGGCTTATGTTTTGCATATTTCCCATGAGGGATGGGGGCAGTGCTCTAGAATCACTGCGTTGAGAAACACGTGATGGTGTCTCCGCAGTGTTGGATGATGATCTCCATGAGGTCAATCATCCTCATTTTTCATAGTCTTCCACTAGGCATTGCTCCCACTAGCCAGTTTCCTACTCCACACTGATGAGGGGCAAATACCCCGAAACAGCTGTCTGTGGATGGATACCAAGTTTTGGCATAGGTGGTTTCCTTCATTGGAGACTGCCCTTCCCGTGGTTGTTCCTTCCCGGTGAAAGACCTGGCTAGTCATTGCTTGCGTTGAGAAACATGTGATGGTGTCTCCGCGGCTTATGTTTTGCATATTTCCCATGAGGGATGGGGGCAGTGCTCTAGAATCACTGCGTTGAGAAACACGTGATGGTGTCTCCGCAGTGTTGGATGTTGATCTCCATGAGGTCAATCATCCTCATTTTTCATAGTCTTCCACTAGGCATTGCTCCCACTAGCCAGTTTCCTACTCCACACTGAAAAGGGGCAAATACCCCAAAACAGCTGTCTGTGGATGGATACCATGTTTTGGCATAGGTGGTTTCCTTCATTGGAGACTGCCCTTCCCGTGGTTGTTCCTTCCCGGAGAAAGACCTGGCTAGTCATTGCTTGCGTTGAGAAACATGTGATGGTGTCTCCGTGGCTTATGTTTTGCATATTTCCAATGAGGGATGGGGGCAGTGCTCTAGAATCACTGCGTTGAGAAACACGTGATGGTGTCTCCGCAGTGTTGGATGTTGATCTCCATGAGGTCAATCATCCTCATTTTTCATAGTCTTCCACTAGGCATTGCTCCCACTAGCCAGTTTCCTACTCCACACTGATGAGGGGCAAATACCCCGAAACAGCTGTCTGTGGATGGATACCATGTTTTGGCATAGGTGGTTTCCTTAATTGGAGACTGCCCTTCCCGTGGTTGTTCCTTCCCGGTGAAAGACCTGGCTAGTAATTGCTTACGTTGCGAAACATGTGATGGTGTCTCCGCGGCTTATGTTTTGCATATTTCCCATGAGGGATGGGGGCAGTGCTCTAGAATCACTGCGTTGAGAAACACGTGATGGTGTCTCCGCAGTGTTGGATGTTGATCTCCATGAGGTCAATCATCCTCATTTTTCATAGTCTTCCACTAGGCATTGCTCCCACTAGCCAGTTTCCTACTCCACACTGATGAGGGGCAAATACCCCGAAACAGCTGTCTGTGGATGGATACCATGTTTTGGCATAGGTGGTTTCCTTCATTGGAGACTGCCCTTCCCGTGGTTGTTCCTTCCCGGTGAAAGACCTGGCTAGTCATTGCTTGCGTTGAGAAACATGTGATGGTGTCTCCGCGGCTTATGTTTTGCATATTTCCCATGAGGGATGGGGCAGTGCTCTAGAATCACTGCGTTGAGAAACACGTGATGGTGTCTCCGCAGTGTTGGATGTTGATCTCCATGAGGTCAATCATCACCATCTTTCCTAGTCTTCCACTAGGCATTGCTCCTACTAGCCAGTTTCCTACTCCACACTGATGAGGGGCAAATACCCCGAAACAGCTGTCTGTGGATGGATACCATGTATTGGCATAGGTGGTTTCCTTAATTGGAGACTGCCCTTCCCGTGGTTGTTCCTTCCCGGTGAAAGACCTGGCTAGTCATTGCTTGCGTTGAGAAACATGTGATGGTGTCTCCGCGGCTTATGTTTTGCATATTTCCCATGAGGGATGGGGGCAGTGCTCTGGAATCACTGCGTTGAGAAACACGTGATGGTGTCTCCGCAGTGTTGGATGTTGATCTCCATGAGGTCAATCATCCTCATTTTTCATAGTCTTCCACTAGGCATTGCTCCCACTAGCCAGTTTCCTACTACACACTGATGAGGGGCAAATACCCCGAAACAGCTGTCTGTTGATGGATACCATGTTTTGGCATAGGTGGTTTCCTTCATTGGAGACTGCCCTTCCCGAGGTTGTTCCTTCCCGGTGAAAGACCTGGCTAGTCATTGCTTGCGTTGAGAAACATGTGATGGTGTCTCCGCGGCTTATGTTTTGCATATTTCCCATGAGGGATGGGGGCAGTGCTCTAGAATCACTGCGTTGAGAGACACATGATGGTGTCTCCGCAGTGTTGGATGTTAATCTCCATGAGGTCAATCATCCTCATTTTTCATAGTCTTCCACTAGGCATTGCTCCTACTAGCCAGTTTCCTACTCCACACTGATGAGGGGCAAATACCCCGAAACAGCTGTCTGTGGATGGATACCATGTTTTGGCATAGGTGGTTTCCTTCATTGGAGACTGCCCTTCCCGTGGTTGTTCCTTCCCGGTGAAAGACCTGGCTAGTCATTGATTGCGTTGAGAAACATGTGATGGTGTCTCCGCGGCTTATGTTTTGCATATTTCCCATGAGGGATGGGGGCAGTGCTCTAGAATCACTGCGTTGAGAAACACGTGTTGGTGTCTCCGCAGTGTTGGATGTTGATCTCCATGAGGTCAATCATCCTCATTTTTCCTAGTCTTCCACTAGGCATTGCTCCTACTAGCCAGTTTCCTACTCCACACTGATGAGGGGCAAATACCCCGAAACAGCTGTCTGTGGATGGATACCATGTTTTGGCATAGGTGGTTTCCTTCATTGGAGACTGCCCTTCCCGTGGTTGTTCCTTCCCGGTGAAAGACCTGGCTAGTCATTGCTTGCGTTGAGAAACATGTGATGGTGTCACAGACGTGTTACATTCCTGCCACCATTTTTCAATGTCTCCTCTCATGCCAATCCAATAGAATCGCTTTTGGTCTGTGGCTTCTGTCTTTTGCACTCCAAAATGACCAGACACATCATGATAGGCAGTAAGGACCATGTCTACATCTCTCCCTGTGATCACAATTTGATGGAAACGAGTAACGGTGATGTGATCCACGCTACTGCGATAATGCAATCCTTTCTTCACAAAGAACTGTTTTAACTGTCTCCACAGACACAGTATTTGAGGGTCTGCATCGCCTCTGCAACATCTACTGGGAGGTTTTCCCGTGATGAGTAATTCCCAAATTTCTACTAACACTCGACTTTCCATCTGTAATTGCATCAATGTAGTTTCCAGTAGCGGAGAGTCTGGAATGGCTTACTGAGATTGAAATATATATGAAGATTTAAAAGTACCACAACACTATATACTGTTGTACGCTTCGACTACCTTTCCCTTTTTCTACTTGTTAAATTCTGGTGTAATACATAGTGAGCCTGTGAGTGTCTGTGTCTGACTCCACAAGTATAGACGGAAATGTACAATTACCCCTAGACTGGATACACCTGGTAAGTGCTGATACAGTACCTTTGTTCAAAATTTTGTATTACGGTATCATCCATAGTGAGTGAGCGTATGTGTTTTACGCCTTCTATATATACGGTGGATCGGAGATACCATTTTTTTTTACCCTATACTCGATACAGCTTGTATCTTGTTATACAGTACCTTTGTTCGACAATTAGTATTACGGTCAAATCCATACTGAGTAAGCATCTGAGACTGACTACGGGACTATATATACAGAGATTTCAATTGTACCCTATAATAAATATATATATATATATATATATATATACAGTGGGGCAAAAAAGTATTTAGTCAGTCAGCAAGAGTGCAAGTTCCACCACTTAAAAATATGAGAGGCGTCTGAAATTTACATCATCGGTAGACCTCAACTATGGGAGACAAACTGAGAAAAAAAAATCCAGAAAATCACATTGTCTGTTTTTTTTTTCATTTTATTTGCTTATTATGGTGGAAAATAAGTATTTGGTCAGAAACAAGCAATCAAGATTTCTGGCTCTCACAGACCTGTAACTTCTTCTTTAAGAGTCTCCTCTTTCCTCCACTCATTACCTGTAGTAATGGCACCTGTTTAAACTTGTTATCAGTATAAAAAGACACCTGTGCACACCCTCAAACAGTCTGACTCCAAACTCCACTATGGTGAAGACCAAAGAGCTGTCAAAGGACACCAGAAACAAAATTGTAGCCCTGCACCAGGCTGGGAAGACTGAATCTGCAATAGCCAACCAGCTTGGAGTGAAGAAATCAACTGTGGGAGCAATAATTAGAAAATGGAAGACATACAAGACCACTGATAATCTCCCTCGATCTGGTGCTCCACGCAAAATCCCACCCCGTGGGGTCAGAATGATCACAAGAACGGTGAGCAAAAATCCCAGAACCACGCGGGGGGACCTAGTGAATGAACTGCAGAGAGCTGGGACCAATGTAACAAGGCCTACCATAAGTAACACACTACGCCACCATGGACTCAGATCCTGCAGTGTCAGACATGTCCCACTGCTTAAGCCTGTACATGTCCGGGCCCGTCTGAAGTTTGCTAGAGAGCATTTGGATGATCCAGAGGAGTTTTGGGAGAATGTCCTATGGTCTGATGAAACCAAACTGGAACTGTTTGGTAGAAACACAACTTGTCGTGTTTGGAGGAAAAAGAATACTGAGTTGCATCCATCAAACACCATACCTACTGTAAAGCATGGTGGTGGAAACATCATGCTTTGGGGCTGTTTCTCTGCAAAGGGGCCAGGACGACTGATCCGGGTACATGAAAGAATGAATGGGGCCATGTATCGTGAGATTTTGAGTGCAAACCTCCTTCCATCAGCAAGGGCATTGATGATGAAACGTGGCTGGGTCTTTCAACATGACAATGATCCAAAGCACACCGCCAGGGCAACGAAGGAATGGCTTCGTAAGAAGCATTTCAAGGTCCTGGAGTGGCCTAGCCAGTCTCCAGATCTCAACCCTATAGAAAACCTTTGGAGGGAGTTGAAAGTCCGTGTTGCCAAGCGAAAAGCCAAAAACATCACTGCTCTAGAGGAGATCTGCATGGAGGAATGGGCCAACATACCAACAACAGTGTGTGGCAATCTTGTGAAGACTTACAGAAAACGTTTGACCTCCGTCATTGCCAACAAAGGATATATCACAAAGTATTGAGATGAAATTTTGGTTCTGACCAAATACTTATTTTCCACCATAATATGCAAATAAAATGAAAAAAAAACAGACAATGTGATTTTCTGGATTTTTTTTTCTCAGTTTGTCTCCCATAGTTGAGGTCTACCTATGATGTAAATTACAGACGCCTCTCATCTTTTTAAGTGGTGGAACTTGCACTATTGCTGACTGACTAAATACTTTTTTGCCCCACTGTATATATATATATATATATATATATATACTTGCTATCTTGTTATCCAGTACCTTTTTTACAACATTTTTTACTATGGTCAAACCCAGACTGAGTGAGCGTCTGAGGGTGACTCCGGAAATATATACCGAGATTTCAAATTTGGCCAACACTGTATACAGCTGTACGCTTGTGTTACATTACCCATTTACAGCTTTTCATATTCTTGTGTAATCCATACTGGGCCTGAGAGTGTTTGTATCTGCCTCCTGAAATGTATGCAGAGATTCAGAATGTTTACAGTATACTATATATACCTTGTATCTGGTGATACTGTATCCTTTTTCACCTTTTTATTTTATTGGGTAATCCATACTGAGCCTGTGAGCGTCTGTGTATGACTCATGAAATATATATGGAGATTTACTGTTATCCCTAGACTGTATAAAGCTGTACTCTTCTGATACAGTACCATACATCTGCCAGTATTTTGGGTCGATTTTTCTAAAACATGAGGAAGTATGGTGGAAGAGGACGTGGGCATGGGGGGCCATGTGGTACTGATGGTGGTGCATCTGCTGGTAGTGCCAAAAACACAATAGCAGCTAAGGCAGGAGGTGTTGAGCCTGCGTCATGGTGTAGCTCTGGAAGGCCTGTAATTCTCCATTTTCTGGGAGTAGGTAGACTGCTTTTAAAGCCAGAGCATCAGGAACTGTTTTTGGCTTACATTGCTGAAACAGCCTCCAGCTCTATCGCCTCCTCTTCTGAAGTTTAAAAAAATGCAAGCACTGAGTCGTAAGTGTTGGCTTCTGGTCAGGAGCAACAACTTTCCTTGTGTCCTTCACCCACACTAAAAGTGAAGGATGCGGCAACACACTCTTCAGATTACTCCATGGAGCTCTTTTCACATACCGTGCCTGGGTTAGTTAAAAATGGGGCCCATCATATACTGGAGCATTCAAAATGGGGGACATCTGTCACTGGAGCATCATCCTTGAGGCCCATTATATACTGGAGGATTCTAAATGAGGCAGATCAGACACTGGAGCAGCATATATTTGGCACATGATACACTGGAGCATTAGAAATGGGGCCCATTATATATGGAGCATTATTAGGGCCCATGAGACACTGGAGTATCATCCATGAGGCCCATCATATACTGGAGCATTCCAAATGGGGGACATCAGACACTGGAGCAACATTTACGGGCCCATTATACACTGGAGCATTAGAAATGGAGCCCATTATAAATGGAGCATTATTAGGGCCCATCATACACTGGAGCATCGTCCATGGGGACCATCATATACTGTAGCATTATGTGGAGCTCATCATAAACTCTATGGAACATTATATGTGGCTAATTATTCTGTATGGAGAAATATATGGGGCTCATTCTGTATGGCACACAATGTGGTGGCCATACTACTGTATGGAGTAATATACTGTCTTTTTTTTTAGCTATTGTACAATTTAAAATAGATCAGTCATGTCATGTAAGCAGTGAAGTTTTTGTCATTGTACTACACCTATATTTCTGTGCCGCATCAGAGCATCATGAGTTGTGGTATGTGTTAAAGGGGCGCACTGTCACTCTTTGGCCCAGGGCCCACGAAAACCTAGAGCCAGCCCTACCCCCCCCCCACAACTTTAGCCAAATAACCCCCTGTTTTCAATGCATAAATATTATTATGAAGTAAATTAAGGTTGACAAGCTTAAGTAATAAGAATTTATGTTGTTGGCATTGAAATGGGCACGGTAGGTGTGTTTACTGTCCTCCACTCCCTGCCGACTTTGCTTCCCCATTGACTTGCATTGGGTTTCGTGCTTCAGTCGGCCTCCGACTTTTCCTTATAGTCGGCCGATTTAGTTCGACTCGACTTTTGAGAAAGTCAGGTTTCATGAAACCCGACTCAACCCTGAAAAAGGTAAAGTCGCTCATCTCTATTGAGAAGCTAATCACATATCGTTTGATTTTGCAGACTTCAGCAATTTGCAGAAAACGCTAAAAAAAATTGATTTGCATCAAATCTACTTACTCTTGTCTAATCAGAGCCCCTGATACTGGTTCTAAATAGCTTTGTCTGTTCTCACCCTCCCTTTTCTGTTATAGACAGCAGTATAAAGGAGAACGTACATGTATCTCCACAGCGTGGAAAGGAAGGAAAGTATCCACAGCTTGAGAGAGGACAACGAAAACAGGCTATAGAAATAGAAAAACACATAAAGATTAAATAAATGCAGAAAAGAAATTGTGCTGATATTAGCAAATGAAGACCACAGCAAACTTGATACCCACAAACCTCGCATCCTGCCTATATTACCAAAAGGGTCACTCCCACAAGAGAAATTTGAAATTTGGCTCAGGCTTCAAACTGCAAAACATAATATCTGGAAAATGAATGACAGAATGAAGATTGCAGACTGAAATATTTTTGCCATATGAAACGTGTGCAGTTTTATTTGTAAACCTCATATTTTTTCATTGACTCAAAAAATGAAAAAGATGAAAAAAATATTTTTATTTAAGAGGTTCCAAAATGGTTTAGTCTTGAAGAAGCCAAGATTAACCCCTTTCTGACATCAGACGTACTATCCCGTCCATGGGACCCGGGCCCCTATGCCCATGGACGGGATAGTACGTCTAGCGCGATCAGCGGCGCTCACGTGGTGAGGCTGCTACCTGATATCCCACCACTATTGCCCTACTATAGCTCTATAGTGCTATTAACCCCTTACTGCCATCAGACGTACTATCCCGTCCATGTGCCCTGGGACTTAATTCCTAGGGACGGGATAGTACGTCATAGCGATCAGCGGCGCCCACGTGGTGAGCGCCGCTGATCGCGGCCTGGTGTCAGCTGATTATCACAGATGA
Organism: Dendrobates tinctorius; assembly: GCF_039654945.1. Taxonomy (NCBI): domain Eukaryota; kingdom Metazoa; phylum Chordata; class Amphibia; order Anura; family Dendrobatidae; genus Dendrobates; species Dendrobates tinctorius. The sequence continues at coordinate 28,855,649 of NW_027361825.1, forward strand.
CACCCGTTGGTCACGGATCTCCCCCGACATGTTAACCCCTTGCACACCGCGATCAAACACGATCTGGGTGTATCGGGGGTTAAAGAGCAGCATCGGCAGGAAGGGGGCTCCCTCCGTGCTTCCCTGAGCCCCCCACAGCAGCTCAATGTGCAGCGCTGCTGCGGGGGGGCTCCATCCCTGCAGGTCCCCGAATCCAAGATGGCGACGGGGACCTTTGGGGGCCTGCAGGGAGCTGGCTTCCTCAGTGCCTGCAAAGCGATCTGTCACATGACAGTTATGTCCCCCCTGGGACAATGTAATAAAGTTAAAAAAAAGTGTAAAAATTTTTAAAAAATCGCTAAATAAATTTAAAAAAAAATATTGCCTAATAAATTCATTTTTTGGAAATAAAAAAAAAACAATAAAAGTACACATATTTGGTATTGCCGCGTCCATAACGGCGCGCCCTATAAAACTGTCCCATTAGTTAACCTCTTTAGCGAACCCCTTAAAAAATAAAAATAAAAAACGAAGCAAAAAATAATGATTTATTATCATACCACCGAGCATAAAGTGCAATAACGCGCGATCAAAAAGACGCATATAAATATCCATGGTACCGCTGAAAACGTCATCTCGCTCCTCAAAAAACGAGCTGCCATTCAGCATCATCAGCAAAAAAATAAAAAAGTTACAGCTCGCAGAATAAAGCGATGCAAAAATAATTATTTTTTATATAAAATTGTTTTCATTGAATAAAAGCGCCAAAACATAAAAAACGACCTAAATGAGGTATCGCTGTTACTGACTGACCTGAAGAATAAAACCGTCTTATCAATTTCACCGCACGCGGAACGGTGTAAACGCACCCCCCAAAAGAAATTCATGAAACGCTGGTTTTTGTTCATTCTGCGTCCCAAAAATCAGAATAAAAAGCGATCAAAATATGTCACGTTCCCGAAAATGGTACTAATAAAAACGTCAACTCGTCCCGCAAAAAATAAGACATCACATGACTCGGTGGGTCAAAATATGGAACAATTATAGCTTTCAATATGTGGTGATGCAAAAACTATTTTTACAATAAAAAGCGTCTTTTAGCGTGCGACAGCTGCCAAACATAAAAACCCCCATAAATAGTAAATCAAACCCCCCGTTATCACCCCCTTAGGGAAAAATAATAAAATTAAAAGAAAATGTATTTATTTCCATTTTCCCGCTAGGGCTAGAGTTAGGGCTGAGATTAGGGTTAGGGGTGTGTTGGGATTAGGGTTGGAGATAGAATTGGGGGGTTTCCACTGTTTGGGCACATCAGGTGCTCTCCAAATGCAACATGGCGCCTGATCACAATTTCAGCCAATTCTGCGTTGAAAAAGTCAAATGGTGCTCCTTCCCTTCCAAGCTCTGCCATGCGCCCAAACAGTGTTTTACCCCCACATGTAGGGTATCAGCCTACTCAGGACAAATTGCAAAACAACTTTTGGGTTCCAATTTCTCCTGTTACCCTTAGGAAAATGAAAAATTGGGGGCAAAAATATCATTTTTGTGGAAAAAAATGATTTTTTTATTTTCACGCCCGGGCGTTATAAACTTCTGTGAAGCACTTGGGGGTTCAAAGTGCTCACCACACATCTAGATAAGTTCCTTAGGGGGTCTAGTTTCCAGAATGGGGTCACTTGTGGGGAGTTACAATAGTTTAGGTACATCAGGGGCTCTCCAAACGCACATGACGCAGACCATTCCATCAAAGTCTGCATTCCAAAACATCACTACTTCCCTTCCGAGCCCTGAAGTGTGCACATACAGTAGTTTTCTCCCACATATGAGGTATCAGCGTTCTCAGGACAAGTTGGACAACAACTTTTGGGGTCCAATTTATCCTGGTACCCTTGGGAAAATAAAAAAATTGGTGACTAAAAGATCATGTTTGTTGAAAAAATAGGATTTTTTTATTTTCACGCCCGGGCGTTATAAACTTCTGTGAAGCACTGGGGGGTTCAAAGTGCTCACCTCACATCTAGATAAGTTCCTTGGGGGGTCTAGTTTCCAAAATGGTGTCATTTGTGGGGGGTTTTCACTGTTTTGGTACATCAGGGGCTCTCCAAACGTGACATCGTGTCCGATCTCAATTCCAGCCAAAAATGTCAAATGGCGCTGCTTCCCTTCCGAGCTCTGCCATGCGCCCAAATAGTGGTTTACCCCCACATGTGGGGTATCAGCATACTCAGGACAAATTGCACAATAATTTTTAGGGTCCTGTTACCCTTGGGAAAATTAAAATTGGGGGTGAAAACCTTTTTTTGGAAAAAATGATTTTTTTAATTGTACCGCTGTACGTTATAAACTTCTGTGAAGCCCTTGTGGGTTCAAAGTTCTCACCACATAACTAGATAAGTTCCTTGTGGAGTCTAGTTTCCAAAATGGGGTCACTTATGGGGGGTTTCCACTGTTTAGGTACATCAGGGGCTCTCAAAACGTGACATGGCGTCCGATCTGAATTCCAGCCAATTTTGCATTGAAAAAGTCAAACGGCGCTCCTTCCCTTCTGAGCTCTGCCATGCACCGAAACAGTGGTTCCCACCCACATATCAGGTATCAGCGTACTCAGGACAAAGTGCACAATAACTTTTGCAGTCCAATTTCTCCTATTACCCTTGGTAAAATAAAAAAATTTAACCTGAATTATTTTTTTTGTGAAAAAAAGTTAAATGTTCATTTTTTTTTAAATATTCAAAAAATTCCTGTGACGCACCTGAAGGGTAAATAAACTTCTTGAATGTGGTTTTGAGCACCTTAAAGGGTGCAGTTTTTAGAAAGGTGTCAATTTTGGGTATTTTCTATTATATAAACCCCTCAAAGTGGCTTCAAATGTGATGTGGTCCGTAAAAATAAAATGGTGTTGCAAAAATGAGAAATCGCTGGTCAACTTTTAACCCTTATAACTTCCTAACAAAAAAAAATTTTGGTTCCAAAATTGTGCTGCTGTAAAGTAAACATGTGGGAAATGTTACTTATTAAGTTTTTTGTGTGCCACATCTCTGTGATTTAAGGGCATAAAAATTCAAAGTTGGAAAATTGCGAAATTTTCAAAATTTTTCCAAATTTCCATTTTTTTTCACAAATAAACGCAAGTTATTTTAATGAAATTTTACCACTAACATGAAGTACAATATGTCACTAGAAAACAATGTCAGAATCACTGGGATCTATGGAAACATTTCAGAGTTATTACCTCATAAAGGGACAGTGGTCAGGATTCTAAAAATTGGGCTGGTCATGAACGTGCAAACCACCCTTGGGGGTGAAGGGGTTAATCATATCGCAAAATAATAATTAAAGCAGGAAGCTATCTAGTAAGACATTGTGCAATTCTCTGAGGACACAACATAATTGTCAGCTTCTGATTTGGCCTAAGTCATGATTATAGCTAAAGCACTGCCTCGCCCTTACTAGAGAGATCATGTAATCCTGCCCTTTGTAACTAACTTACAAGCTTTGTACATTGGCATCGCGTGAGAAGAATTCACGGTTTCAGAGATAAAGGATCCTGTTTGCTCTTAGTATGCATTTACCAGTATGGCAACTATACAGAACTCTTCCTGGACTGTCTAAAGATGGAGCTGGGAGTCTCAGGAACTCTTCTACTAGCCATCTGCATTAGTCTTTTCCTATATTTCTTCCAATGGAGGAGAAAATTGAGGACGAAAAACTTGCCCCCTGGACCACCCCCTATACCTATACTGGGCACCATGCTACATATGAGCACCAGTGAAATGCCAAAGTCCTTGGTGAAGGTGAGTACTGATAATATCAATAATTATGTTGCATTTGGATTTAATTTGCATCTTTGAAACAGGCAAAATGAAAAGTGGTCTTCAAGATGCACTTAAAGGAACTAACCAAAATAAAATCTATATTTTAATCAACAATTTCTCAAAGGCAACTAATCCCTAACTAAAGACTTAAAATATAACTTTTAATTCAACTACTAAAGGAACTTGTAAGATTAAAAATTGCACTAATTATCTTAGTAGTAAGAGGACACTAATACCTATTCATTGGACTCATGTCTTATACTGTAATGAATGGAAGGCACAGGTGATGAAGTTCACATTAGTTTTTTATTTTTTTGAGTGGAACTTCGGGACGTCGGTCTGGGGGGCTCCGAAGGGCGTAACTAGTGAGCCCCAGGTATCCTTAGTAAGATCCCTTGAACAGGACCAAAGTGGAATACCTGGGGGACACAGACACTACCTCCAGTTAGACCCCGAACACGTGGCATCTGTCCCAGCGGGACAAATGGGTAAACAGAAATTACAGATATAGTGGAGCTGACCGGCAGACACCGGGTATGAGAGATTAAGCTGGCTCTGGCGAGGGTAGTCAGATTCCGGGTAGATGGGAGGAAGCTGGCTCCAGCAACTTTAGCATTGTCTAGAGGTTTGGATAGAGAGTGGCGGAACGGGATGGCACTTGAGTATATAGGTACAGGTGTCGTCTTAGGATAGCCAAACAACTGGTCACTGGTATTCTGTGGAAACAAACAGTATAAGAGAATGCAAATGGAATGCTATAACAGCGCAGGCAGAACAGGAACAGAACCGGATATAGCAAGACTGGATACTCATTGCTCAGGCACCCTCCCTATGATGGAGGGGCCAGAAGTAGTAATCAGTGCGCTGCCATTGGTTAATTGAATTGTTCAAAAAATGCGCACTATCCCTTTAAGAGACTGGAGCTAAGCATACACGGGTCCTAAGTATTCTCCCTGGAGGCCTGCTGGCAGCGTGCCAGGAAGTGGGGGAGAGAGGAGCAGCAGCAGGATGGCAAGGGACAGAGAGCGAGAATCCAGACAGGGATTTCGCAGAGGTACAGGGGCAACCTTGGGAGCCGGAGCGGGTGAGGGATCAGAACTGGGGGCAGCGCCAGAACCGGGTGTAGCATATATCATGCTTATTGTCCTAATATTTAATTAATAGGCTTATGGATCAAGATGAGGCTGCTACCTGATACCCCACCACTATTGCCCTACTATAGCTCTATAGTGCTATTAAAATTTGCTCTAAGCCTCCCTGACATGTTTCGTCAGCATGACAGAGGTCATCGGGGGATTGTAAATAGTGCGATTTTTTAATCTTACAAGTTTCTTTAGTATTTGAATTTAAAGTTATATTTTAGGATAGGGATTAGTTGCCTTTGGCAAATTTTTGATTGGTCTTACTATCCTATGCTGGCTTAGGACAGCTTTTTGGTGTGATTATGATAATTCTATATTTTGCGTCCTGTTGCCCTTTTTCATACTAGTATTTTTTTCTTTTCAGATGAGTGAGCACTATGGGCCAGTTTTCACCATCTATATGGCTAATAACCCAATGGTGATCCTAGCCGGTTATGAATGCGTAAAAGAGGCCTTAGTGGATCGCAGCGATGCTTTCAGCGCAAGAGCTGTCACAGATTTAGGTCAATTGATTTTCAAAGATTTTGGTAAGTTTTTTTTCATGTTCAATAATAATACAAACATCAACAACAATGTGTATATACAGTGTGTACCGTAACTTTGTTATATGCCTTTAAGCTACATTTATATTAAAAAAGTAGTAAAATGGTTTGCTTTCCTAGTGCAGCCAATGTTAATTTCTGCACTTTTGTTATTCCTTCCTCTTCTTCTAAGGGTCATGCCTTTTTTTCTATTTCTCTGCCGTCATACCTACAGTATAAGGGATTGTTCTTGCAGGACCGGTTGGAGTTTTGAATTAAACTTTTATTTTTACTATATAATTTACTAGAAAATGGGGAAAAAAATCCAAGTACAGTGAAAAAAAAGAAAAAATACAATTCTACCTTTTTTTAGTTTTCCTAATTGTGCAGGAAAAAAAATGACTTAGCAAGATGATTTTCCAAGTGAGAACAATTATGGTGATTCCAAACTTTTCTTTTCATTTTGGTGATCATTTTCATCGATGTTGTTTTCATTGATGTTGCTATAAACCTTCCATTATATACTGCAATACATCAGTAGTACAGAATATTGGGAATTTATTGATTTGCTTTGAAACCCAATCAAAGCCTGGATTTCGCAGGAATATAAAGAAGGCTGTGACAGGTGCTTTCTACTGCTGTTACAGGAACCTATCCACCTATCCTATGTGGTTTTGATTACTATGTGTGATCTAAAATTTAGTTATATCTGATAAGATATTGTAGCTTAATGGAGATCTGTTGCATATTCTGTCACATGCGGGGCTGGGATGCTCCAATCCATTGACCATTGGTTTTTGTGGCTCTAATATGCTCTTTTGGGTATTGTGCTAATCATTTATTAACCGCGTGTACTGTACAGATCAGCTCAGCCCAGCATATGTTGTATTCCGTATGAAGTGAGTTTGATATTGGGATTTTACTAGTTTTATCATGTCACTTGTGGTCTTTCTTTCGTTAAAAATATTGTTGTAATATTTAGGTGTGCACATTTCTGAATGTATTTCTGCTCTTGTCCAAGCATGAAGTCACTTGACTTTTAACACGTTCACTTGTTACTGACCAAAAGGTGTAATCCTGAGCAACGGGGAGCGCTGGAAATTGATGCGCCGATTCACTCTCACCACACTGAGGAATTTTGGGATGGGGAAAAAAAGCATCGAGGAAAAAATTCAAGAAGAAGCTCAATGTCTAGGGGAGAAATTAAGCAAAGCTGGAGGTGAGTGAACCCTCATAATGTCCTACATTTAATAATGCGGCCTACATTTATATCAAAGGCTTTGTCCACCATTTTGCATTTCACAGTGGCTTCATCTTTGGTTAGCAGTTGAGATAAAGAACTTTATTGTATCTAAACTCAAGATCTCATGCTTATTCCTCTACCTAGATACCCCTTTCGATCCTACTGATCTGCTACGTCTGGCCGTCTCTAATGTCATCTGCTCCATTGTGTTTGGAGAACGATTTGACTATCAGGATGAGAAGTTCATGACTTTGCTTTCCTTACTAAAGGAATTATTCCTAACTCTTTCTTCTCCATGGGGTATTGTAAGTATAGATCTTCTCTGTTCATTTACGTGTGTTAGCTGGGAATTAAGATCTTGTTGACTGACAGAAATTGGGTCCGTTCTTTGGCCTTGTGCCCGAGGGATAGGGTCAGCCATTTGATGTAAACCAGTGGTGTAGTATAGAGTGGCTCTTCTATGCTGAAATCATGTCTCAGAGCATTAAACTGCATTTCTTTCCACAGCTTCTTAATGTCTTCCCCAAGACCCTTTCGTACATCCCTGGTCCTCATCAGAAGGTCTTTAAGAATCTTGCAAAATTAAAAACATTTGTTCTAGAGTCTGTGGAAAGTCATAAGAAGACTATTGATTTCAGCTGTTCTCGAGACTTCATTGACAGTTTTCTAATAAAGATGGAGGAGGTGAAGTTGGCTGAATCCACTCAACGTTATGTACTATAGTGATTCAAAAAGCCTGCATCTCAAAATATTTTGCACATTACTTTCCACAGGAAATGGACAATCCAAAGAGTGAATTTCACTTTGATAACTTATTCGGGACTGTAATTGATCTCTTTTTTGCTGGAGTAGAAACCACCAGCACCACCCTAAAGCACACTTTCCTCATACTGCTCAAGCACACAGATGTGACAAGTAAGAAATTATCATTTATATGTTAAATTCTATCATGGATGGGTCTCTGTTTTTGTCCTTCAGTAATAGCCCACCTATTATTCATAGCCTATATCTGATATTTCAACTCAGCCTTCTATAGTTCTATTTATTGGAAAGATATTATATGCAGCCAAAGGTAAAGAATTAAATGTATTGTCCCATCTGGACTATCCATGGAGACCAGGTAATCAAAGGAAAGCTGCTGCAGACGACAATACTTTACATTGCCAAATAGGCCATATAGACAAGGGTAGATGCAATGGGGTAACTCGTTTAACCCCTTTATGACCAAATAACAGAAATGTATGTCATTTAAATAAAGGAGGTATATGTAGAGTGGTAAGAAACTTAGCCCGCATCATACCTGGCAAATGGAGGCAGTTCAAGACAGCCGACATCTGTCTGTTGCATTAGCGACTGGCACTTGCTCTAATCACTGCTACTTAACCCTGCTGTTCTGTTCCCATGTACTGTACTATACACTTGTATTGCTCCCGGGTCACTATGACCCGGTTTATTAAATCTTGATTTTAGATACTCTATCTCAATTATTTTTATACCTTTTGCTTACTAGACTGTATGGGAACATGTTTGGTAATAAAAAAAAAGTAAAATGAAATTGAAATCTTCATTTTTTTTTATTCAGAAAAAACTTAGTAATAAGCAAAACAAAAAATAGCAAACTACACATATGTGGCAAAAAAAAAAATAAACCAAAACAAGCAAATCAAACATTTTGTGAAAAAAAATTAAAGATAATAAACACTTCAATTTGAACATATTTACATGGTAATAATACTTTTTGTATTCTTGCATGAAGAACAATAAACATGGGCTTTGCATAAGAATTTTTTGCATCCAGAACATGTAATACTTGTTTTATTATCACAAGAATAAGGGCAATAGCTGCACCTTTTTCATTTTATTCTTGAAGCACCGCTGGTAGAGGCCATGGGGGTAGAAGTGCTTGTGGAGGTCATGGTTTCACTTTCCTGAGCATATTGCTGGATGCTCTGTACAAGGCCTGCTGCTCCTTCCGTTCTGGGTGTGACCTTTCCTCAATATACGGCCTAACCAGTGATTTTCCAATAATAATAAAATCTGAGAAAAACACAACCTGCTTCAAAAACAATAAGAGCTTCTATACTACATCAAAACATACCAGTGCTCAATGTCCAGGCATCTAACATGCTGATCATTCAGTCAGAGCAGTGAGAATACTACACCACTTGTAAAAACATTGAGTCTTTCAAATGTAAGTAACCCCCTGCTTCAACAAAGAAGGAGCCAAGGAAAAAAAAACAGCTCTTAGCTGAAAAAAGTTTGTCAGCTTTGCAGACAGTATGCAGTGACCTATAGCTTACAGAATCACACAGTAATAACACTAAGTACATGTAAAAAAATACAATAAAAGTATTCCTTTACAATATACAATCTACCAACAGAATTGAATAAGAAAAGCATAACAAGCTAGATACCTGTTAAAAGCTAAGATGCAGCCTGGAACAGAGATGTGTACAGAGCTGCTGTCCAAAGAAACTGAAAGGTCAAATGGCTAAGTGTGCTAGCATATGTGTACTGATAAGATCAGAGAAGATAAGAACCCTTCTGAAAACTAGGAGATAAGCCAGGAAGACAGACTTAAGGGGGTTTTACACATAGCGATATCGCTAACAATATCGCTAAAGCATCACCGATTTGGTCACGCAGCAGCGATATCGCTATGTGTGATACTTACCTCTGACCAGCTCCCCCGCTGTCCATCGCTGATCGTACGAGATCGCGCAGCTCCATTTCTCGTCGGGCACTTCCTGCTGGGCTTCCAGCTGGCGCCGACAAGCGGCGCGTGGACACGGACGGGAGGACGTCAGGATCGCCACATCTGAAAGGTAAGTAACGACCGCTAGATCGCTGCTGCATCGCTGTGAGATCTGCCTGTGTGGCAGCTCACTAGCGACCATTTAGCGATGCACCAGCGATCCTGACAGGGTCGTATCGTGGTCGGGATCGCTGGTGCATCGCTAAATGTAATGGGGCCTTTACTTAGCAAAAAAAAATCATTTGGAGGCCTTTAGAGCTCAGCTTTACAAAATAAGGCCCTCTTACACAGCGCGTTCTGCGCAGTTCGTTCTGCGCAGAATATACATGTGCAGTGCACACCTAGTGATCTCTCTGGATACGCTCTACATTTTAGTATAGACAGCGCACCAAAAATAATCAATATAAAGCCTTTTTTATGGTGCGCAGATCTCAATGCATACACCCGGCAGAGCGTGTGTACGACCCCATTGAAATAATTTAGGAAATAAATAAATTGATATACAATAGTGGATGCAATAAATAGACCCAACCTCAAGTTTTAGAAACTTATAGAACAATGTATTGGGCAACACGGTGGCTCAGTGGTTAGCGCTGCAGCGCTGGGGTCCTGGGTTCGAATCCCACCAAGGACAACATCTGCAAGGAGTTTGTATGTTCTCCCCGTGTTTGCGTGGGTTTCCTCCGGGTACTCCGGTTTCCTCCCACACTCCAAAGACATACTGATAGGGAATTTAGATTGTGAGATTGTTAGATTTTCAGTGATGAAAATGTGTGCAAACTGTAAAGCCCTGCGGAATATGTTAGCGCTATATAAAGATTATTTATTATTATTATATCTGCAGGGCCACACAAATTCTCTTACGGGTCACTATGACCCGAACATAACAGCAGGGTTAACCATTTGGAGAGTGGCATTTAAATAGCTGGATTGTCACTGCATGTCCATGGCAGCCAAAGGTAGCCTAGAATTCCGGGGGCCTACTGCAGGCTACCATGTTGGTCCACTTATGAACACCAACTTGAAAGTACTTATAATGCATACAGTAGGAGAGTATTAATTTTACTATGTACTGCAATAATGCAGTATTCATATATATGGCAGAAGTGATCAAGTGATAACAATTTCAAATCCCCAACTGGGGCCAAAAAATAAAGTGAAAAAAAAAATGTTGGAAAATGAACAAGGAAACTTGATTTGGGTGGAGAAAGCATCAGGACTTGATGGAGAAGTCTTCAGGTATAAATATAGCCAAATTCTTTAGGCAGACAACAAGCTGCAAAACATATAACAGATCGTTAAGCTTACGGATTGCCATAATGCAAATGAAAACATTGTTGCACTATGGCATTCCGGTAAGCTTATATAAATGAGACCTATTTGGTATGATCATGTCATCAAAAAAGTCAGATTTATTTAATAATATTAGTTGTACCACATGTTAAACAGCAAAAAGAATAAGGCTTCAGGTTTACCAATTTTTGTACTTCTCCAAAAAAATGCAATAAAATCTTTTCATGCAAAAGACAAGCCATGCACAGATTAGCTAATGTAAAAGTAATAGAGTTATGGGTGCCAGCAATGGCAACACAAATCAAATATTTTACCGAAATTCATGTTTGCGTTAACCACAAAATACAGCTCTGGCAAAAATTAAGAGACCACTGCAAAATTTCCAGTTTGTCTGATTTTTCTCTTTATAGGTATATTTTTGAGTAAAATGTTAATTGCTGTTTTATTCTATAAACTATTGACAACATGTCTTCGAATTTCCAAGCACTAAATTTTGTATTTATTTTCAGAAAATGGGAAATGGTCAAAATAACAAAAAAATGCAGAGCTTGTAGACATCAAATAATGCTAAGAAAACAAGTTCATAATCATTTAGAAACAACAATACTAATGTTTTAACTCAGGAAGAGATCAGAAATCAATATTTTGTGGAATAACCATGATTTTTAATCACAGCTTTCATGTGTCTTGGCATGCTTTCCACCAGTCTTTCACACTGCTTTTGGGTGACATTATGCCACTCCTGGTATAAAAATGTAAGCAGTTCTTCTTTGTTTGATGGCTTGTGACTTTCCATCTTCCTCTTGATTACATTCCAGAGGCTTTCAATGGAGTTCAGTTCTGGAGATTGGGCAGGCCATTACAGGGATTTGATGTGGTGGTCCTTCATACACATATTGATTGACCTAGCTGTGTAGCATGGTACATTGTCCTGCTGGAAAAACCAGTCCTCAGAGTTGGGGAACTTTTGGGGAACTTTGCCTGAGCAGAAGGAATCAACTGTTTTTCCTTGATAACCATGTATGCGGATTGATTCATACGTCCTTTGCAAAGATTAACCTGCCCAATTCCAGCCTTGCAGAAGCATCCCCAGATCATCACCAATCCTCCTCCAAATTTCACAGTGGGTGCTAGACATTGTGGCTTGTACACCTCTTCAGGTCTCCATCTAACCATTAGATGACCAGGTGTTTGGCAAAGCTGAAAATTAGACTCATCAGAAAAGATTACCTTACTGCAGTCCAATCCTTATGGTCTTTGGCAAACTTCAGCCTGCTCTCCTTTGCTTCTCATTGATGAAAGGCTTTTCTCTACCTTTACATGACATGAGCCCTACCTCTAGAACCATGTTACAAACCGTTCTTGCCATGCACTTCACCCCAGCTGCCATTTGCCATTCCTTTTGTAGGTCACTTGATGTCATCCTGTGGTTTCTGGATGAAAGTCATTCTGGTCAGTGGAGAGTCATTTTCACCCTCTGCCATTCTGTAGCTTTGTTGTCTCCAATTTCTGCTGCTTGACCTTGTTGTAATGAACTGCCGTATTAGAAATTTTAAGGATGGAGGCAACATGACGCTCACCGTATTCCTCTGCTATTAAAGCCAGAATTGAGCCCATCTTTTCCTCACTCAAGACTTTTGCTTTCAACTCCTTTGGCATGGTTAAAGGTTATTTTTTCATTCCTATTACTTTTGGGATATTACTAGCACTTGTTTTGCCATCCAGCTTGTCCTATTGCAAGAGGATTGTGAACATCACAGCAAGGTTTTTTTTTATACTTTTCTATGTTACATAAGATTTGGTTCAGGTGATCACCTAATCAGAAGCATATCAAGTAGAATTAGGTGTTCTCTGGTTGGAATTCAACTGACACAGAGAAGCTGATTTTATGAAACTGTGCAGTGGTCTCTTAATTTTTGCCATAGCTATATATATATATATATATATATATATATATATATATATATATATATATATATATATATATTAGAAAAAGTAGGCAGGCTGCTTGAGAACCAAAACATCACCCCCGCCATATGTGCTAAATAAAGTTCAGTTGCTAGTTTTTATTTCGCCGCAATATAATTTTTTTTAAACTAGAATTTGTCCTACCCTCATATGGCTATCATCAGAAAGATAGAAAAAACGTATGGCTCATGAAAGCAGGGAAGGAAAAAGTGAAAGTACCAAAAGGAAATGTTGCGATGATTAGAAGGAATTAAGTGCATTTTGCAACTTTTGGTCAGTAGTTAAAAATATATTAAAATGGTATTCCTAACTTTGGAAGTTATTCCCTATCCATAGATTAGAGAATAACTTCCCAATTGCAGGGGCCTGACCACAGAGTTAACCATCAATCCTGAGAATTGGCGCCATGAAATAATGTTTTTTTTATATATATATATTTTCAGTTTTTTTCCAGGGGACATGGGCTTCAATGAATTAGACATTAGGTGAGTATAATTGTTGTTTATTGTGTTTTACCAGGTGACACAAGCTTCATTGAAATAGGCATATGTTGAGTATAAATGTGCTTTTTGAAATATATGAGTCTGTGTCTGTCTTTCAATTAAAGGATTTTACTATGGCTATGTCTTTTTTACAATCTAATTATGGGGTTAGTAATAGGGGTGTTTTATAGATGCCTCTCCGTTCCTAATCTGTGGGCTTGATGTCAGTGGCCATAAAATAGCTGACATCAACCCCACAACAATTACCTCACTTGCCACCACACCAGGGAAAGTGAGAATAGCTGGGCAAAGAACCAAAATTGGAGCATCTAGTAGATGCGCCTTTTCTGGGGTGGCTGCGGGTTGCTATTTTTAAGCTGGGGGGCCAGTATCCATGGCCCATTACCAGTCTGAGTATACCAGCACCCAGCTGTCTGGGAGTAGTTCTCTCTCATCGGCCGACGAGTCTGACCAGAAGTAATATTTTTACTGCTGATCACAGCTGCTGGCTCACACTGTCATCTGACAGCATGGGAAACGCAGCTCTCTGACCAGTGGTAATGATCTTACCACCGATCAGAGCCCATGTTTGCCGCACAGATGGCAGCATGGCAAATAACTGATGTTCAGGCCCCCCAGTCATCAGAATGTGGTATGGCTTTGAGTACCCAAACTTTAACTTTTTTTTAGATGTTTGGCTGAACCTGTCGGACCCAAACATCCATGGGTTCACCCATCACTACATCACTATTTAGATCTCCAGCGATCATAAAGTTGAAACCTAACCAATGGATAGAGGATAGCTTCCAAACTTGAAAATACCTTTTAGATAAAAAAAATATAGAAACATAGTTAAGTTACATCTGAATTTAACTGTTTTGAAATACAATATATTTACCTCCATAGAAAAAATCCAGGACGAAATTGACAACGTGGTTGGACAGAGTCAATGCCCTTCAGCAGTGGACCGGGTCAAAATGCCATATACTGATGCTGTCATTCATGAGATCCAGAGATTTGCTGATATCACACCTCTGGCCGTTCCACATGCCACTAGCAAGAACATAGTATTCAGGGGATACAACATACCAAAGGTCAGAAGATTGAGATATAACAATTGTACAGAATAAGAAACACATTGCAGAAACACAAGCACTATTTTCAAAGGAATTGGTATAAGCAATACCAAATATAGTCATTGGATAAGAATGATGCTGTCATGTAAATGTACTATAACTGTACGTGGACCACACATTCAGAAATCGCTTGTTCAAGGTCAGAGACCCACTGAGAGGTTCACCGCAAAATAGATCAATGTATGATTCTTGGCTGAGCAATCCATGTCTTTTTCTAGAGGTATAGCATAATATTACAATATATTACCTAATGCAGAAATATTAACTAGCAAAGTAAATGTTTTACCGCATCTTAAGGGAAAACTTCGATCAAATTTTAATTCTCAACCCATTATCTACCAATGTCCTTTTTTGGGACACCTAATCTTTTGCTTCTAGCAACTAAGATTTTATAATTGGGTCCAATTTTTTGTGTTGTGTTTGTAAAATGAATGTTTTCAAAACAGGAAATCATGTCATTGTCATTTTTAATTGAATATTCTTCCACCCAGAGAGCTTTCAAAGCACCTATTTTCGAGGTTTTTTCAAAATTAGGATCATAAGCTGAAATTATTATTTAAACTCACAGTTCTGTGATCACAAAGTTATTAGAACTATTGTTTATACTTGATGGAAGGTATATAATGCAATGGCATTGATGTAAATTTACCAAGGCCAGAGTTATATTCAAGTGAAATTGCCGTCCCATTTTTGGGACATTGGCAGAATCTATTTTCGATGTTTTTTTACATGGAAATTTTTGTTTGATTCACTAGTTTTTATACATAACGCTAAATCATTTACAACTGATATGGCAGGCAGAGGTCTTTTAGTTTCATTTCTTCCTTCTTACCAGATAGTCTGGAAACCCTCACCCCTCCACCCCCCTTCCCCAGTACCTTTCTGACTATATATGCTTTATAAAACCTGATATCTCAGCTGTACTGGAGACACTCAGGAGAACAGACCCTGTAACTTGCTGGCTTGTCAGACATCGTTTACGATTGCATCACAGTATATAAGGTTGGTATTTATGTTTTTATTCATCACAATTGTTTATTTAGCTTGTTTTATGAATGGATAGTGAAATATATTTATATATATACACTCACTGGCCACTTTATTAGGTACACCATGCTAGTAAGGGGTTGGACCCCCTTTTGCCTTCAGAACTGCCTCAATTCTTCGTGGCAGAGATTCAACAAGGTGCTGGAAGCATTCCTCAGAGATTTTGGACCATATTGACATGATGGCATCACACAGTTGGCGCAGATTTGTCGGCTGCACATCCCTGATGCGAATCTCCCGTTCCACCACATCCCAAAGATGCTCTATTGGATTGAGATCTGGTGACTGAGGAGGCCATTTGAGTACAGTAAACTCATTGTCATGTTCAAGAAACCAATCTGAGATGATTCGAGCTTTATGACATGGCGCATTATCCTGCTGAAAGTAGCCATCAGATGTTGGGTACATTGTGGTCATAAAGGGATGGACATGGTCAGCAACAATACTCAGGTAGGCTGTGGCGTTGCAACGATGCTCAATTGGTACCAAGGGGCCCAAAGAGTGCCCAGAAAAAATTCCCCACACCATGACACCACCACCACCAGCCTGAACCGTTGATACAAGGCAGGATGGATCCATGCTTTCATGTTGTTTACGCCAAATTCTGACCCTACCATCCGAATGTCGCAGCAGAAATCGAGACTCATCAGACCAGGCAACGTTTTTCCAATCTTCTACTGTCCAATTTCGATGAGCTTGTGCAAATTGTAGCCTCAGTTTCCTGTTCTTAGCTGAGAGGAGTGGTACCCAGTGTGGTCTTCTGCTGCTGTAGCCCATCTGCCTCAAAGTTCGACGCACTGTGCGTTCAGAGATGCTCTTCTGCCTACCTTGGTTGTAACGGGTGGCAATTTGAGTCACTGTTGCCTTTCTATCAGCTCGAACCAGTCTGCCCATTCTCCTCTGACCTCTGGCATCAACATGGCATTTCCGGCCACAGAACTGCCGCTCACTGGATTTTTTTTCTTTTTCGGACCATTCTCTGTAAACCCTAGAGATGGTTGTGCGTGAAAATCCCAGTAGATCAGCAGTTTCTGAAATTCTCAGACCAGCCCTTCTGGCACCAACAATCATGCCACGTTCAAAGGCACTCAAATCACCTTTCTTCCCCATACTGATGCTCGGTTTGAACTGCAGGAGATTGTCTTGACCATGTCTACATGCCTAAATGCACTGAGTTGCCGCCATGTGATTGGCTGATTAGAAATTAAGTCTTAACACACAGTTGGACAGGTGTACCTAATAAAGTGGCCAGTGAGTGTATATATATATATAATAATATATATTTTTGCCTATAGTTTTCTAAATGTTACTATACTAATTTTTGTTTTTGTTGTATCAACAGTAAGAACATGACATATCGATACAAAAAATGACTTAGTGTTGATGAAATACTAGGTTATCTTGAGGAATTAGAGGACCAAGAAGACGAAGTTTCTGATGTTGAAGTAGTGATTGTGCCTCCTGACCCTGATGAGGCAACTGATGAGGAAGATTTTCAGGACAATGAGCATCTTGCTCATGAATTGAATGATGTAGCAGGAACTTTGGAGGTATTGCACACTTCAACAGAAATTGAAGAGGCTCCTGAGGTGGAATCAACTGAGAATTTACCATCCACCTCAGCAGGAACTTCAAGTACCAGTAGCAGAAAACGACCAAGGAATCAAACTTCAAAATCAGTTGTGAGCAAGAAAAAAAATGCAACAGAAATATTACAATGTGCAGCAACTGGAAAAAATGTCAACCAACATATGAAAGCAGTGCGGACCGGAATACGTCCGAAATAAGCAACATTTGTGACCTTTTAGAAAATAAAAATGAAGTTGAAGTATTTGAAGAGTTTTTTTCCCATGATGGTAAGGATATTTTGACCCAAAGCATGCTATATGCAAACCAAAAAAATAAACCCTCCTTTTCCATCAGCAAGGAAGAATTACAAGTTTTCTTAGGCATATTATTACTGTCTGGATATCATGCCCCCAAGAGGATATGTACTGGGAACAAGCTCAAGATGTGGGCGTTCCATTGGTGTACAAAGCAATGTCAAAGAACCGTTTTAGGGAAATTAAAAAATATATACACCTAAATGACAATTCTAAAATTGACAAGTCTGACAAGATGTACAATGTTAGTTTATTCTTTGAAGTACTGGGGAAAGAATTCCTGAAATTTGGTGTATTCCACCAGGAACTTTCCTTAGATGAAATGATGGTCCGCTACTATGGCAAACACCCTACAAAACTGTACATGCGAGGTAAGCCAATAAAATTTGGCTACAAAATTTGGTGTCTGTGCAGTTCCAATGGCTACCTCTATAAATTTGTGCCATACTGTGGTAAGTCTGACAAAGAGGAAGGACCGTTAGGCTTGAGAGTAATTTCACAACTTACAAATGTAATTCCTAATTCCCAGTCGTTCAGTTAAAAGTTACTTTTTGACAATTTCTTTGCAAGTATTGATGCTCTGGTGATGCTGAAAATCGAAAACATCCAAGCTACTGGCACTATGAGAGAAAATAACACAAAACAGTGTCCTCTTATGCCAAGCAAGGAGATTGAAAAACAAAAGGAAAGAGGATTTTGTGATTACCGGTTTGATAAAGCAAATAACATTCTTGTGGTGAAATGGAAGGATAATAAGGTTGTCACATTTGGCACGAACTTCAGCACAATAGAGCCTTTGCCAACAGCTCGTAGGTACTCTCAAAAACATAAATAACATGTCCAAATCTCAATGCCGCTGATGGTTCAGGAATTTAATTCCCACATGGGGGGAGTTGATTTATTGGACAAACAAATCTCCCTGTACCGTGTCAGAATCCGTTCCAAAAAGTGGTGGTGGCCCCTTTTCACTCAAATGATAGACACTGCCGTTGTCAACACCTGGAGGGCATATCAAAAAGCAAATCCAGAAGAAAGTGTGCCACTGCTAAGTGTAAAGAGGAGGATTGCATTGGCCTATCTAAGCAAAAGAACACAATCAACCCCAAAGCGATGTGGACCTATTAGGTGGCCGAGTTAGTGATGACGTCAAATTTGATCCTGGTAATCATTTGATAGAGCCAATTGCTGCACAAAGAAGGTGTGCTTTATGTAAGAAAAAAACAACCAGAATTTGCAAACGGTGTGATGTTCCCCTTCATGCTAAGTGTTTTGCTGTATTCCATTCCCCTAACTGAGTTATTTGGAGAATTTTGTAATATAATATTTTGAAAAAAGTGCATAAACATATTGTTTGCATAATAGTTTGTAAGCAAAAATGCAAAAAAATAAAGTTGAATAAGTTCTATCTTTTCTGAGTTTTTGCTATCACTTTCTGCCAATGTCCCAAAATTGGGGCTCCCTTTTCTGAAAAATCCGTACTTGTAAAAATTTGGCAAATTATGTTTCTGATTCATTAGGACCCAAATCATTAAAAATCTGTCATTTGAAAATTGCTAATTTGGCAAGTAATGCAATCATCATATTATACAGCACTGTGTACTTACAATTGCTCATTTTGCCTTTCTACCTAGTTAATTCTTCTCTTTTCAATTAGGTCTATAATATCGTGAGGTTAAAAACTGACTAGCTGCATTCTTCTAATCTCTGTGTAGAAACAGGTCAATTTTCCCTGTATGAGTCATAATAAGTCACTGCAAAAGTCCCTGGAAATGAGGGAGCCACTGAGTCAGGAATTGAAGAGGGGAAAGATTCATGCAGTTAAACTAAACTTCTTGTTTATACATAGAGCAGAGATAAAATAAATAACTAGGTTAAAAGGAAAAATTAGCAATTGTAAGTACGCAGTGCTATATAATATGGTGATGGCAATATATCAAGAGGATAAAAACTTTGTTGGGAGTGTTTATTTAATTAAAAACTTGGTATCACCCAAATTGTAAGTCAGTCACACTAAATACAGTAATTCAAGTATTATTGCCAACTGATTACAAATTTTATATTTTAGTCAATCATTTTATTATCATCATTTTTACTTTTAGGACACCATTGTTTCTCCATTACTGACTTCTGTATTAAAAGATCCTAAGTATTTCAAGAACCCTGAGCAATTTGACCCAAACCACTTTCTGAATGAAGCAGGATCTTTCAAGAATAATGATGCCTTCCTGCCATTTTCTATTGGTAATAATAACTTTTATAATAATGTACATACTGTATTATAGTGATTAAGTATTGTAAAAAATATGACACTTTTAGATGCTTGTCTGCATTTATCTCTGCATTTCATATCCATACACAAAGATGGTTTAAATGTAATAAAATAATTGTATATTGCTATGATATGCTGTCACTTCATGAGTAGTGTTGAGCATTCCAATACTGCAAATATCGGGTATTGGCCGATATTCGCGGTATCGGAATTCCAATACTGAGTTCCGATACTTTTTGCATATCGAATACCGGAATCGGAAGTTCCCATAATGCTATGAGCCAGTTTGATTTGATTCAGCCAATGAGGAAGGAATCCTAAGAAGTGTGGGCACATCCTTTAGGCATGTAGGCATGTTAACTAATGGCATGGCTGTGATTGGCTCAGAGCAGACCACCCAGCTGCTCCTCCCCCAGACACACGCTGAACAGTGATCTATGGAAAGTGAAACTAGTGAGGGAGGAGGAAACGAGCAGTTCTCATTTCAATGCCAGAACACATCCCCCCTGAATGTTTATCGTAGAAGCAAGAGATGATATCTGCAGACTAGCCACAGAAGGTAAATTACTTATTGTCAGCATTCTGCAGCCCAGATATGCACTGCGATTATGTGAAAAGCCCGGACAACCTGTTCTGTTATGTATTTCCGAAAGTTGGATCGCCCGCCAGGGCTGGTGGGGTACTCAGTACCAGGCCCGTTGGTTTCAATGGGAGATGTCACGGTAGCTGTGACCCGGTTCGTGGCCCTGGGCGTCCATTGTTGAAAGGAAATGTTGAACGTGTGGATGATGATTAAAGTTTATGAGTGAATGATTCGTGACTAGAGTTGAGTGATACCGTCCGATACTTCAAAGTATCGTATCGGATGGTATCGGCCGATCTTTAAAAAAAGTATCGGTATCGCCGATTCCGAAACCGGAAGTCCCATTCAAGTCTATGGGACTTCCGGTATCGGAATAAGAAAAACCCTTTCCTGCCCTTGTACAGCCTCTCTGGGGTCTGTACGGGCCTTTCGGGGGGCTGTGCCGGCCTGCCAGGGGGTCTGTGCAGGCTCCGGTGGTCTGTGCCGGCCTGCCGGGGGGCTGTGCAGGCTCCGGTGGGCTGTGCCGGCCTGCCGGGGGGCTGTGCCGGCCTGCCGGGGGGCTGTGCAGGCTCCGGGGGGCTGTGCCGGCCTGCCGGGGGGCTGTGCCGGCCTGCCGGGGGGCTGTGCAGGCTCCGGGGGGCTGTGCCGGCCTGCCGGGGGGCTGTGCCGGCCTGCCGGTGGTCTGTGCAGGCTTCGGGGGTCTGTGCAGGCATCGTCCGATGGGACTACAAGTCCCATCGGGCGATGCCTGCTACCATGACAGTGATTGACACATTAGCCAATGATGGGACAGTAGTAGTCCCATCATCCGGCTAATGTGTTAAATGTAAAAAAAAAAAAAAAAAAATTACATGCTACATACATACAACATGCATACTACATACATGCTACATTCATACTACATACTACATACATGCTACATTCATACTACATAAATACTACATGCAACATACATACTACATATATACTACATACATACTACATATATACTACATGCATGCTACATACATACTACATGCTACATACTACATACATACTACATGCATGCTACATACATACTACATGCTACATACATACTACATATATACTACATGCATGCTACATACATACTGCATGCTACATACATACTACATATATACTACATGCATGCTACATACATACTACATGCTACATACATACCACATATATACTACATGCATGCTACATACATACTACATGCTACATACATACCACATACATACTACATGCATGCTACATGCTACATACATACTACATATATACTACATGCATGCTACATACATACTACATATATACTACATGCATGCTACATACATACTGCATGCTACATGCATGCTACATACATACTACATACATACTACATACATACCACATATATACTACATACATACAATACATTCATACAATACATACATAGACATACAGTACATATAACATAGAGTAACATACTTACCAATACTTGTCACATTGTTCCCCGAAGCCATTGTCGTCTACGGAATAAATATTAACATAACAAACCACAAAAATACTCACCCACGATCCGAAGCAGTCCACGAGTGTGTCCCACGACGATCTTGGGTAGAGAACTGCAGCATCAGATGATGCTGCCGTTCTCTACGGGCTGCAGGAATCCAATGACGGAAGGTAGGTATCCTTCCGCACTGTATTCCTCCGCCACTTAAAAAAAAAAAGTCCCTAGTCTCACTTTATGCCATTGCTGCGTGGGAAATTCCCACACAGCAATGGCATAAAGTGAGACTAGGGACTTTTTTTTTTTTATGTGGTATGTATGTAGCATGCAGTATGTATGTAGCATGTATGTAGTATGTATGTAGTATATATGTAGTATGTATGTAGCATGTAGTATGTATGTAGCATGCATGTAGTATGTATGTAGTATGTATGTAGCATGTATGTAGTATGTATGTAGCATGTAGTATGTATGTAGCATGCATGTAGTATGTATGTAGTATTTTTTTTTTTTTTTTTTAACATTTAACACATTAGCCGGATGATGGGACTACTACTGTCCCATCATTGGCTAATGTGTCAATCACTGTCATGGTAGCAGGCATCGCCCGATGGGACTTGTAGTCCCATCGGACGATGCCTGCACAGACCCCCGAAGCCTGCACAGACCACCGGCAGGCCGGCACAGCCCCCCGGAGCCTGCACAGACCACCGGCAGGCCGGCACAGCCCCCCGGCAGGCCGGCACAGCCCCCCGGAGCCGGCACAGCCCCCCGGCAGGCCGGCACAGATCCCCACAGGGTGCACAGACCACCGGCAGGCCGGCACAGCCCCCCGGCAGGCCGGTACAGACCCCGGGCAGTCCACACAGCCCCCCAGCAGGCCGGCAGAGACCCCCGGAAGGCCCGAAATGATGGCGCATCATGATGCGCACACACCGCGCATCATGATGACGTCAGTCTGTCAATCAACTTTGAACTTCCGATTCGATATGAAAAAAGTATCGGAACTAAGTATCGGAATTCCGATACAGCTAATTTCGGCCGAGACCCGATACTTGCGGTATCGGAATGCTCAACACTATTCGTGACGCCACCTGTGGTGTTCGCAAATGAAGATGTTAAGCCGACGCTGCGGACAGATCCTCTGGGACAGATGGTGTGGTGCAGCTTTGATGTTGTGGCCCTCCACAGGTAGGGCTGTAGTCCCAGGGCAGTGTAGATGGATAGGTAGTGAAGAGACGTAGATGGTGCAGTGCCAGGCACAGAGATGTAGCAGTGCTGAGTGTGTTGGCGCAGGAATAACTGGAGGACACTAGGGCATGTAGTTCAAAAGCTTTACTCACAGTGTGTTGTGCATACAGGTGCCCGCATCCGTGCCGTGTCCTCCGGGTCTGGGGCTCAGTCAACCTCCAAGCTAGATGAAGCACTCCGTTCCAACACTCCGCCAACATGTGCCTTTTCTGAACGTCTCCCTCTATTGCTACACAACCCCTTTAACATAGTTAATATCTTTGTAACTCCGAACGTCTTAAAAAAAAAAAATTAATTTCTGCTATTCCATTTGATTGGGCTAAACCTCTATGCCTTTAATGTCTCCTCCACCTCCTCCAATACATTCTACATTATTCTTAGTTGTTTTCCTTCAATTAGAATTAACCTACAAGGAAAGAAAGGGTTTATTTTAATTCCGATATTTCTGTCCCATTGACTTGCATTGGCGATATCCGATACTTTTTGGGTATCGGTCCGATCCGATATTTCCCGATATCGGAAGGTATCGCTCAACACTATTCATGAGTGGATGAATAATCACTTGGATACTTTTTGAGCCTGAGATTTAACCGTGACTTTCACTTGAAAAAAAAAGATGTCATTGGGAATAAATTTCTAAATTCCTTTAATTAGCTAATCCACTAGTTTTGTTAGATGTCATTACTACAGGATATTCAAATAGCTGTCACCAGATTACACTGTTAATATGGTGACAGCTATTATGTTAATAGGACTAATGCTTGTGTGCCTGGAGAGTATGAAGTGCCACCTTTTCCCTTCATGTGTAGGAAAATGTTCTCCAAGGGCATAATTAGAAATAATAAAATAGAAACCAAAAGTGTTGAGGTAAGAAGAGGCTACTCATATTACTGTCTACCTTGTTTATCTGAACTAATACTGAAAATACCGCGGTGCTGAGGTAAGAGGCCGCTCACGCTGCTGTCCACCCAATCTGATCAAATACTGGAGATACCAGGGGTGCTGAGGTAAGAAGAGGCTGCTCACACTGCTGTCCACCCTGTATATCTCTATCTAATACTGGAGATACCAGGGGTACTGAGGTAAGTAGAGGCCACTCACACAGCTGTCCACCCTGTCTATCTGATCTAATACTGGAGATACCAGGGGTGCTGAGGTAAGAAGAGGTCACTCACACTGCAGTCCACCATATGTCTGATCTAATACTGGAGATACCAGGGATGCTGAGGTAAGAAGAGGCTTCTCACCATGCTGTCCACCATGTCTATCTGATCTAATACTGGATATACCAGGGGTGCTGAGGTAAGAAGAGGTCACTCACACTGCAGTCCACCATATGTCTGATCTAATACTGGAGATACCAGGGATGCTGAGGTAAGAAGAGGCTGCTCACCATGCTGTCCACCCTGTCTATCTGATCTAATACTGGAGATACCAGGGGTGCTGAGGTAAGAAGAGGTCACTCACACTGCAGTCCACCATATGTCTGATCTAATACTGGAGATACCAGGGATGCTGAGGTAAGAAGAGGCTGCTCACCATGCTGTCCACCACATGTCTATCTGATCTAATACTGGATATATCATGAGTGCTGAGATAAGAAGTTGCTCACAATGGTGTCCACCCTGTCTATCTGACCTAATACTGGAGTTAGCAGGGGGGTGCTGAGGTAAGAAAAGGTGCTCACCTTGCTGTTCAACATACCTGATCTAATACTGGAAATAGGCATGCTGAGGTAAGAAGAGGTCACTCACACTGCTAGAGATTCCAGGAGTGCAGAGGTAAGAAGAAGCTACTCACCAGTGTATCTGATAACAAGGGGCTAGTGTTGAGTGATACCTTCCAATATCGGGAAATATCGGATCGGATTGGATCGGACCGATACCCCAAAAATATTGGGTATCGCTGATTCCGATACCGGAAACCAATGCAAGTCAATGGGACACAAATATCGGAATGAAAATAAACCCTTTCTTTCCTTGCACATCCAGTTCGGGAAGGGGGAAGAGTGTGGTCGGTGCTGTCTGCGGAGACTGTGCATGTCTGTGTGTGCGGGTGGGGTCTGTAAGGGCCTCTTGGGGGTTTGTGTGGGCCTGCCGGGGGTCTGTGCTGGCCTGCCGGGGGTCTGTGTGGGCCTGCTGGGGGTCTGTTCGGGCCTGCCAGGGGTCTGTGTGGGCTGCCAGAGGTCTGTGCGGCCCTGCCGGGGGTCTGTGCGGGCTGCCGGGGGTCTGTGCAGGCCTGCCGGGGGTCTGTGCGGGTTGCCGGGGGTCTGTGCGGGCCTGCCGGGGGTCTGTGTGGGCTGCCGGGGGTCTGTGCGGGGCTGCCGGGGGTCTGTGCGGGCCTCTCGTGGGTCTTTGTGTCTGTGTGCAGGCATCTTCTGATGGGACTGCAAGTCCCATCGGGCTATGCCTGCTACCATGACAGTGATTGACACATTAGCCAATGATGGGACAGTAGTAGTCCCATCATCCCCCTAATGTGTTTAATGTAAAAAGAAAACCACAAACATACATACTACATACATACATACATACTACATACATACTACATACAACATACTACATGCATACTACATACATACATACATACTACATGCATACTACATACATACTACACACTACATACAATACATTCTTACAATACATACATATAGACATACAGTACATATAGCATAGAGTACATTCTCACCATCACTTGTCACTTTGATCCCCGAAGCCAGTGTTATCTGTAAAAAATATTAAAATAACAAAAAACCAATATACTCCCTGATCCGCAGAAATCCACGAGTGCTCCACGACGATCTCCCGTGGAGAACAGCAGCATCAGCTGATGCGACCGCTCTCTAGGGGCTCCAGGAATACAATGATGGGAGGAAGGTATCCTTCCGCACTGTATTCCTCCACCACTGTAAAAAAAATAGTCCCTAGTCTCACTTTTAGCATTGCTGTGTGAGAAAGTTCCCATGCAGCTTTTGCCATAAAGTGAGACCAGTGAACTATAGTAACCTCTCAATGATACACTGTAGGAGCCATTGTCTCCTGTCAGTGTGTCACTGAAAGTCCTATACATGTTACTGTTCTATAGGGGAGATCGTCGTGGAACACTCGTGGATTTCTGTTGATCAGGGAGTATATTGGTTGTTTGTTATTTTAATATTTTTTTACAGATGACACTGGCTTCGGGGATCAAAGTGACAAGTGATGGTGAGTATGTACTCTATGTTATATGTATTGTATGTGGTATGTATGTAGTATGTATGTTGTATGTAGTATGTTGCATGTATGTAGTATGTATGTAGTATGTATGTTTGTGTTTTTTTTTTACATTCAACACTTTAGCCGGATGATGGGACTACTACTGTCCCATCATTGGCTAATGTGTCAATCACATTCATTGTAGCAGGCATAGCCCGATGGGATTTGTAGTGTCATCGGACGATGCCTGCACACACACACAACCCCCGACAGACCCCCGGCAGCATGCACAGACCTCCGGCAGGCCCGCACAGACCCCCGGCAGGCTCGCACAGGCCCCCCACGGTCACGCACAGTCTCCGCCCACGCACCGCCCACACTCCATTATAACGCATCATGATGACATGATTTCAGCGTGCCTAACAGGATGTGCCCACACTTCTTAGGAACCTCAACTGGCTCATTGCATTATGGGAACTTCCGATTCTGGTATTCGATATTGTAAAAATATCGGAACTCAGTATCGGAACTCCGATACCGCGAATATCAGCCGATACCTGATATTTGCAGTATCGGAATGCTCAACACTACAAGGGGCAGCTCACACTACTGTCCACCCTGTATACCTGATCTAATAAAGGAACACCAGGAACGCTGAGTTAAGAAGAAACTGCCCCCCACTACGGCCCACCCTATATTATCTACATAGGTACTAAGAGGCTGCTCATACTGTTGTAGAATCATAGAATCATAGAATCGTAGAGTTGGAAGGGACCTCCTGGGCCATCTGGTCCAACCCCCTGCTCAAAGCAGGATTCGCTAAATCATCCCAGTCAGATGTCTGTCCAGCCTCTGTTTGAAGACTTCCATTGAAGGAGAACTCACCACGTCTCGTGGCAGCCTGTTCCACTCATTGATCACTCTAACTGTCAAAAAGTTTTTTCTAATATCTAATCTGTGTCTCCTCCCATTCAGTTTCATCCCATTGCTTCTAGTCTTACCTTGTGCAAATGAGAATAAAGTTGATCCTTCTACAATGTGACAGCCCTTTAGATATTTGTAGACAGCTATTAAGTTTCCTCTCAGTCTTCTCTTTTGCAAACTAAACATTCCCAAATCCTGCAACCTTTCCTCATAAGACAGGGTTTGCAGACCGGTCACCATTCTGGTCGCTCTTTTCTGAACTTGCTCCAGTTTGTTGATGTCTTTTTTAAAATGTGGTGCCCAAAACTGGACACAATATTCCAGATGAGGTCTGACCAAAGAGGAGAAGAGGGAAATAATGACTTCACGTGATCTAGACTGTATGCTTCTGTTAATACATCCTAGAATTGCATTTGCCTTTTTTGCTGCTGCATCACACTGTTGACTCATATTCAGTCTGTGATCTATTAGTATACCCAAGTCTTTTTCACATGTGCTGTCACTTAGCCCTATTCCTCCCATTCTATATATGCTTTTTTCATTTTTATTGCCCAGATGTAGTACTTTGCATTTCTCCCTGTTAAAAACCATTCTGTTAGTTGCTGCCCACTTCTCCAGTTTATTTAAATCTTTTTGAAACCTCTCTCTCTCTTCTCTAGTATTAGCTATCCCTCCTAGCTTTGTGTCATAAGCAAATTTAATCAGTTTACCCTCAATTCCTTCATCTAAATCGTTGATAAAGATGTTGAACAATACAGGGCCCAGGACAGAGCCCTGTGGTACCCCACTTGAGACATTCTTCCAACTGGATGTGCAGCCATTTACGACCACTCTTTGGGTCCGATCACTAAGCCAGTTATGAATCCACCTAACAGATATATACTATATCTACAGCATTTCCTTGATCCACCCAATCAGTAATACCGTCATAGAAGGAAATTAAATTAGTCTGACATGACTTATTAGTTACAAACCCATGCTGACTCTGCTTAATCACTTCATTCTTATCCAGGTATTGACATACATGTTGTTTAATAATTTGTTCAAAGATCTTTCCTGGTATAGAAGTCAGACTCACCGGCCTATAGTTGCCTGGGTCCACCTTCTTCCCCTTTTTGAAGATAGGAACAACATTTGCTCTTCTCCAGTCTTCTGGCACTTCTCCTGTTCTCCAAGAATTTTCAAAGATTATGGAGAGGGGTTCAAAAATTTCTTCTGCTATCTCCTTCAGTACTCTGGGGTGTAATTCATCTGGACCTGGAGACTTGAATTCATTTAGGTTAGCTAAGTGTTTCCTCACTATCTTTCTGTTTATAGATATCCTGGATTCTTCTATTCCCTTAATAGGACAGTGAATAACAGTTGATGTTACATTTCCTTTCTGAGAGAAAACAGATGCAAAATAGGAATTTAAAAGTTCAGCCTTCTCAACATCCTGTCTTACCATTTCATCATTTTCATCCTGTAAAAATCCTATAGCATCTTTGACTTTTCTTTTACTTTTGACATATCCCCAAAATCCTTTATTATTGCTTTTGACATCTCTTGCAAGCCTCAATTCATTTTCAGCTTTAGATAATCTGATTTGTGCCCTGCAGGTTCTGCAGACAGCATTATATTCTTCTTTAGATATGCCTCCCTCTTTCCATTTTATAAACATTTTTTTCTTCCTTTTTAGCATGTGCTTAAGTTCTGTGTTCATCCATCCTGGTTTCCTTAAATGCTTCCTATTCTTCCCTCTTTTCGGAATTGTTAACAACTGTGCTTTGAGAATTTCATTTTTCAAGATTTCCCATCCTTCCTGGACATTTTTGTCTTTAAGGATATCCAGCCATTGGATCCCTCCAATTCTCTTTCTGAATCCCTTAAAATCTGCCTTTCTGAAATCTAACCTTGACGTCTGAGTCTTCACAGGTCTTCCGCCTCTAGTTATCCAAAATTCTAAAATAGCATGGTCGCTACCTCCTAGGGTCCCAGCCACTTTTACCTCCTCAACCATTTGTCCTCCCTTTCTATCTGATGTATTACTGGAGATATCAGAGATGCTGAGATAAGAAGAGGCTTCTTACACTGCTGTCTGCCCTGTCTATCTAATTGAATACTGGAGGTACCAGGAGTGCTGAGGTACAAAACGGCAGCTCACACTGCTGTCCACACTGTTTTCTGAATGCTGAACAGCCTTGCTAAACATAGCTTGAGCTTCATACTTCACATGTCTGTAGGCACCTAACCTTTTCTAATAACATTCTAAGACAAGTTTTTGTTAATGGTAGTTGTTTTTTTTCTACTCCTGTAAAACCTCTTTAAAGGGAAACAACTACATATGCTGTGTTCCTTTAATTACCAGGACTGGTGCACCTTAAGGAACTTGAGCTTTTTGAGGGGCTGTCTCACTAAAGGTACTGTCACACTTAGCGATGCACCAGCGATCCCGGCCAGCGATATGACGCGGTCAGGATCGCTGGTGCATCGCTAAGTGGTCGCTAGTGAGCTGCCACACAGGCAGATCTCACCAGCGACATCGCAGAGGTCAGGGATCGTTACTTACCTGTCAGACGAGGCGATTCTGATGCCCTCCCGCCCGCATCCATGCGTCGCTCGTCGACGCCACAGGAAGCCCAGCAGGAAGCTGATGACGAGAAACGGTCCAGGACGTTCTCGCGCAACCAGCGATAACCAGCGGGGGAGCGGTCGGAGGTAAGTATCAGACATAACGATATCGCTAGCAATATCGCTGCTATGTCACAAAAAACAGTGACGTTATAGCAATATTGCTAGCGATATCGCTTAGTGTGACAGGCCCTTAAGACGAACCCTTTCTATATGCCCTACTATGGTAAATGGACCTCATATTGGTAAAGTGGCAAATATGTATTATTTCCTACAAATGTTCAGCATGAAATACTACTGCTCCCTTCCATTGAATTAATAGCTGTCTTGCACAACCAGATTAGTGGGTTATTCTTATCTTATAGCATAATCTGAATGAGTTTAGGTTATGATACTTCAAATCTTCTCAGTAAAAAAACATGGTTCATTTTACTATCTGCAGGAAAAAGGAGCTGTCTCGGAGAGGGATTGGCTCGTATGGAGATCTTCCTTATTTTGACAACTATATTACAGAAATTTATCCTGAAAACAAACAAAGCTCCAGAAGATCTTGAAATTACACCAGAACCAGGAAAAAATGGAGTGGTAGCTAAGACTTATGAGCTCTATGTGGAACCCCGATGATAACAATTTTTCAACTGTATCAATAATAAAGCTTTTTTACAATTACATTTCAGAGAGTGTTGTCTTGTACATAAACTGTATATATGGACAATACACTGAGTATAATATATGGCAACTGCTTTACAGGTGCTTCTCCCAAAATCACCTCTCAGTTAATTCCCCCTGTCCAGGGTTACCTCTTAGCTGCTTCTCACTCCGGATGTTCTTTCCCTCCTGGGGATTGTCCAATACACACAGGCCATTATACACAGGCCTCTCCCGGTTCAGCAGCCTCCGCACGTGTTCTTCAGGAAGGCAGCACACCTTCCAGTACATCGGCCTTCCGAGACCTTCCACACAGACCAATCAGATCCAGGCACTCTCCCCCATGTGACCTACCCTGGTCACCTTATATGGTCCGGAGCCACGCCCACTGGTGAGATACGGATCACATGGCTATGACCTCATCGCAGGTCCTATTTTACACAGCCACACACAGGCTTTATTCTGGGCATTCAGACCCACGCCCCTGGGTGGGTTTGTAGGTGACTGGTCCCACCCATCTCACCAAGTCACCTGGAAGCTTTCCCTGATACACTGTAACAAAACCTCAGCAGTATCTCAGCTGATCAACACACATTCAAGCTTCCATCACAAGGCACCCACACTTGTGATACATATCGCCCATTCACAACCCTGCCGGTCACCATTTTCTCTATTACAATGAAGGAATGCCTGCATGCATGTCCCATACAGTGCCCCCTAGCTGTCACAGGGGTCACTGCATCACAGTGCCTCGGCTTATACTCAGGTCAGCTTATACTCAAGTATATACGGTAGAATATCAAAAAGTTAATTTATTTCAGTTCTTCAATGCAAAAAGAGATACACATATATTATATAGAGTCACTATATTTATTACTGTTAATGATTAAGACTATGGCTTACAGCCAATGAAAACACAAAAGTCATTATCTCAGTAAATTAGAATAAGTAGCAAAAACACCTACAAAGGCTTTCAAAGTGTTCAAAAATGCCCCTTAGTCTCTTACAGTAGCTCAACAATCATGGGGAAGACTGCTGACTTGACAGATGTCCTAAAGGCAGTGCTGTATCCAAGCATATTAAAGGAAAGTTGAGTGGAAGGAAAAAGTGTGATAGAAAAAGGTGCACAAGCAACCAGATAAGCGCAGCCTCGAAAGGGTTGTTAAGAAAAGGTCATTCAAAAATTTTGGGAGCTTCACAAGGAGTGGACAGCTGCTGGAGTCATTGCATCAAGAGCCACCACACACAGACGTATCCAGGACATGGGCTACGAATATCGTCTTCCTTATGTCAAGCCACTCATGACCAATAGATAACGCCAGAAGTGTCTTACCAGGGCCAAGTAGAAAAAGAACTGGACTGTTGCTCAGTGATCCAAGGTGTTGTTTTCAGGTGAAAGTAAATTTTGCAGTTTTCTGTAGGGGAAGGACTGGACATAGATGTTTCAGTAATTCAGGTCACGACTACAGTCCTGTCCTCCCCTTACATTTGGCTTAGTCAGCAGGACGCGACTATCTCGCAATGCGGAGAACCAACATGAAGAAATAACATAACATAGTAACATAACATAGCTTTGAAGGCTGAAGGAAGACCTTATGTCCATCTAGTTCAGCCTATTTTTAGTGCAGCTGTTCTGCATTGTTGATCCTGGGGAAGGCAAAAAACCCACAGAGTAGAAGCCAATTTTCTCCATAGGGAAAAAAATTCCTTCCCCTAAGCTGGGTCAACCATCTATCTATAATATTCTGTTATTCGTAACCTTCTATACTGTTACTCACAAGAAAAGCATCCATTCCTTTCTTAAATTCATTCAGTGAGTTGGCCATCACCACTTCCTCAGGAAGAGAATTCCAGAGCCTCATTGCTCTTACCGTGAAGAACCCTCTTCTATGCAGGTGCAGAAATTGTCTTTCCTCCAAACAAAGAGAATGCCCCCTTGTTCTTGTCACAGTCCTTGGTACAAACAGTTCATTGGAGAGATCTCAGTATTGCCCTCTGATATACTTGTACATATATATTAAGTCTCCCCTAAGTCTTCTCTTTTCTAGAGTAAATAGACCTAACTTTGATAACCTTTCTGGGTATTGTAATGAACCAACTCCATTTATCATTTTAGTAGCCCACCTTTGAACCCTTTCAAGTTCAGTAATGTCTTTCTTGAGCACCGGCGTCCAAAATTGCACACAATACTCCAAGTGTGGTCTGACGAGTGATTTGTACAGAGGGAGAATTATGTTTTCATCTCATGTCCCCAGACCTCTTCTAATGCATCCCATGACCCTATTTGCTTTGGTGGCAGCTGCCTGACACTGGGCACTCCAATTTAGCTTCTTATTGACTAAGATGCCTTAGTCTTTTTCCACGTCTGATTTCCCCAGCAGTCTCCCATTTAGTAAGTAATTGTAGCATCTGTTTCTCCTTCCCATGTGCATAACTTTACACTTATCTGTGTTAAACCTCATTTGCCATTTTTCAGCCCAATTCTCCAATTTACTCAAATCTGTCTGTAGTTGCAAACTGTCCTCCTTTGTGCTAACTACCTTACATAGTTTTGTATCATCTGCAAATACTGATATTTTACTGTGTAAGCCATCCACTAGATCATTAATAAATATATTAAATAGTAGGGGGCCCAATACAGAGCCCTGTGGTACCCCACTAGTAACCCTGGCCCAATCTGAGTATGCACCATTAATAACCACACTTTGTTTTCTATCACTAAGCCAGCTACCTACCCATCTACACACATTTTCCCCTAGCCCAAGCTTTCTCATCTTACTTACCAATCTTTTATGTGGGACAGTGTCAAATGCTTTAGAGAAGTCGAGATAAATGACATCCAATGATTCTCCTTGGTCCATTTGAGAGCTTACATCCTCATAGAAGCTGATCGGGTTAGTTTGACAGGAGCGATCCTTCATAAATCCATGTTGATATGGAGTTAAACATTTATTAACATTGAGATATTCCATAATGGTATCCCTTAGAAACCCTTCAAAAATTTTACCCACAACAGATGTTAAGCTTACCGGCCTATAGTTTCCAGGTTCCCTTTTACACCCCTTTTTGAATATTGGTACCACATTTGCTTGCCGACAATCAAAATGATTATGAGGATGTGTGTGCAACTGCTATGCCCCTGGAAGATGACTGGGAGAAACAGCAATTACTTGCTCTATTTGAGGAAGAAATTGTGAATGAAACACTGGATTTTCCTACTACCAATTTTGTGACTACACTGGACTTGACTACTGAATTGAACTTAACTGACTGGAAAAGAAAATCTAACATCTCTACTGTGACCAAAATGGCGGCAGTGAGATTGGTGGGAGATGGTGGAGAACAAGACAAACAACAACGAAAACCGCGTCCTCCATGGGTGTTGCCGTCATCTCCAGTCACCAAAACCTGCCTATCAGTATGCCGTGGTCCGCCCCTGGTGGGTGCGGATTAGGGTGACCGGATCTCATATGGGGGGAAAAAAATGTCGGAATCTTGTTCGTCTGGACCCCACAAAATGATTCCCCTTTCCAGATATTAAGATAGCCAAAATTTGAGCTCGATCAAACGACGTTAACCCATGCCGCTCGTTGCTCAAAGTTTGAAAAAATCCAAATTTTTGGCCAAAAAGCTGACATATGGAGCCATAACTCAAGAATGGTAAATAATAAAAACACGCTTAATATCTCAAAAGAAAGCTAATGTTGTTCTTCAAAATTTATATGTTACACACAGGGTGCATGTAATTTCTATTTTAGGGATGGTGATTTTACTTCAGCGTACAACCAACCTTTTATTTATTCAGTTTAGTTTCTAAAGTGCCTTTGAGCTGGTTAGATCGAACAATTATCCAGTGAAGATATTTTAACGTTTTTTTTAAATTTTCCAAGTGTGTGTGTTATTGTTTTTATAGCTATTATTATTATTATTATTATTATTTATTGTTATAGCGCCATTTATTCCATGGCGCTTTACATGTAAGGAGGGGTATACATAATAAAAGTACAATAATCTTAAACAATACAAGTCATAACTGGTACAGGAGGAGAGAGGACCCTGCCCGCGAGGCCTCACAATCTACAACATGTGGGTGATAATACAGTAGGCGAGGGTAGAGCTGGTCGCGCAGCGGTTTGGTCGATCGGTGGTTACTGCAGGTTATAGGCTTGTCGGAAGAGGTGGGTCTTCAGGCTCTTTTTGAAGGTTTCGATGGTAGGTGAGAGTCTGATATGTTGTGGTAGAGAGTTCCAGAGTAGGGGTGATGCACGATATTATAGTATTATTTTAAAATATATTTGAAAATATTTTATTGAAATTAAAGTTTGTAATATATTTTGTTAAGTTTTTCTAGTTAACTGTTATTTACCTATTGGACTCTGAAATGACATTCACATCAGGTGTACAAAGCCGGAACAGGGATAAATTATTTCTTGTGGGCTATCCCATTCACCAGATCACCGGTTGTAAGCTACCCTCAAATCGTCAAGTCTTATGTGCTTTATTTTATAATTTACGTACTGTGAAATTAACTGTAAGAGAATCAGCAAAACTGACCATACGAGAAGTGTTCATTTTTTGGGGGAAAGCTCGAATCCCGACTAAACATGAGCAAGATGCAATTACTAAGCTGGAAAAACTTCACGCCGAGTGGAGAAGTCTTCAAAAAGACCGGAAGAAAACATTGGAAACGGCCAAGAACAAATTTAAACAGTTTGTTGAAAAGTTGAATGATCTCTTTGATATTGCTCAACAAGATGCCTTGGCTCTGATGAAATTGGAAGAAGATAAGGCATTTTTCGTGAAACAGAGGCAGAAGGGCCGCCCAGGTTCCATGGCTGGAGTGGATCTCAAGTTGTCTCGAGCTGAAGAAATCAAGGCGCAAAAGGAACTTGCAAAAATGAACCGACAAATCCAAGAAGAAACTTTTGATATTGGTGAGTTTATTTTATTATTATTATTATTATTCTAAAAAGTAGATAAACAAATAAGTAAATAGTTTCATTATAATTGAAAGAAAATTGTACATGAGAGCATCATTTGGCACCTTTATGATTGAGTTTATATTCTTAAAATAATACCTATTGATAATTAGAAGTAGGTAATTTAGTTCCTATGTATTATTACTATTCTGCTAAAACGACAAGTTTTTATAGTCTTTTTTTTCTCTTTCTTTTGTTGCTTCTTAGAGACGGATGATGAAGACAAGCTCGAAGAAGGAAAAGAAGAAGATACTGAAGAGGACAGCATCTACCAGGAACTTGAGAGCTTGGAGGAAATGGACATCCCTGAAGAAGCTGCAGAAGATCCAGGACCATCTGAGAGCAAGAGGATGAAAGTTTCATTTGCAAGGGGCGTTAAAGAGATTTTAAACATGAAATTATCCATTGTGTTAGATCGATGTAAGGTATCCGACAGAAATGCCACAAGAATTTTAATAGCCACTCTAGAAGCACTAAACCTTGACCCTCTTGAGTACAAAGTCTCGAAAACTTTATTACATTCTAGAAGGCAAATGTTCAGAGAACAATATACTAAATTTTTTTAGATAAAGTAAACATTCCTGAAAAAGAGCCCGTGGTTGTCCACTGGGATGGTAAACTTTTACCGGGTATTTTAAAACATGAGCAATGTGAGCGAATAGCTATTGCTATTTCATATGGCGAAAAAGAACAGCTGCTGGGAGTTCCTGTAACAGCAAGCAGCTCTAGAGAAGAGCAAGCCGTAGCCGTATATGAATGCCTACAGGAATGGGGTCTTCCCAACACCGTCAAGGCGATGTGCTTCGACACTGCAGCATCGAACACGGGAAGACTCTAAGGAGCATGCGTCCTATTGGAGCAAATGTTAGGAAGAGAATTGCTACACCTA
Source organism: Dendrobates tinctorius (assembly GCF_039654945.1). NCBI lineage: Eukaryota > Metazoa > Chordata > Amphibia > Anura > Dendrobatidae > Dendrobates > Dendrobates tinctorius. The sequence goes on from NW_027361825.1 coordinate 28,891,749, forward strand.
GCTTGCCGTCACCATATCTTGGAAATTGTGTTAAGAGGCATATTCGACACAAAAATGGGATCAACCACTGGACCTCATCGAGACATTTTCAAAAGATTCCTCACTGCGTGGCCCAAGATAGACAAAGGAAAATACGACACAGGTATCAGTGACAATCTAATACAAAAGCAGCTATCTCCAGAAGTAATTGCAAATGTTACTGCTGAATTCGAGACCAAATTAACTGAGAGCCACCCCAGAGATGACTACAAGGAACTGTTGCAGTTGGTTCTCGTATTTGTTGGATCACTAGATGGCAATGTTGTGGGTTTTAGAACTCCAGGAGCCATTCATCACGCTAGGTGGATGGCAAAGGCTATTTACTGCTTAAAAATGTTCATTTTTCGTCGTCAATTTAAGATGTCTAAAGAAGAAGAAAGTTCTGTGCGTGCCATTTCTGTTTTCCTAGTTAAAATTTATTGTAAAGCTTGGTTCAATGCTCCAAAAGCTCATCTTGCGCCAAAGCAAGATTTAGGTATTTTGCATAGTCTGTTAGACTATAAAGAATGTGACAACGACATTGCAGAAATAGCCCTGACCAAATTTTCAAACCATTTGTGGTATTTGAATGCAGAGTTGGTGGGATTATCGTTTTTTGATCTCACCATTACAGACGATGAAAAGTTGTTAATGGCTAATAAATTGCTCAGTAGCACAGATGAACCATCAGAGCACGCTAGGGTTGTAAATCCAAAAGTTAGGAAAGAAAAATTAAAAGAGGTAGTTGATGGAGGATTGGTAAATTTACTTACCAAAGAAACATTTATATTCTTTGACCGATTTAATATAAAAACAGATTTCCTAAGACAAAATCCAAACACCTGGCCTCAAAATAATGACTTCCAAGAAGGATTGAAAATTGTCAAAACATTAAAAGTAGTTAATGATATGGCTGAGCGTGGTGTTAAATTAATAACCGACTTTAACGACCTTCTGACAAAAGATGAAGAACAAAAGCAATATGTCCTGCAAGTTGTAAGCAAATGCCGAACATTATATTCTGACGTTTCAAAAACTACTTTAACAAAAGCTCTAGAATAGATTAGATAACTATGTAAAATTATCAACTCATGTAGGTACTACATCTGTATCTTTTCTGTGTCTGTTTTGTATGTATTATATACCTCATTTTTTTATTTTAAAATAAAAAATGTCATTAGACTTATCAGTATTACTTGTTTTTTTGTTATATTTCTACTTTAAACTCAAAAATATACCAAAAAAAAACAAAATTTATCACTTAATAACAAAATATACGAAGTATGCTCCATTGCTCCTAATGGTAACAGGTCACGTTCTTGGGGCTAAAAGCTGTTGTAACTCAGTTTGACTTAAAATAACAACAATTATGTATAAAATATAAATTTTGAAGAACAACATTAGCTTTCTTTTGAGATATTAAGCGTGTTTTTATTATTTCCAGGTATGTTTTATTATGTTCCAGGTGTCAATGTTGCACTGCCACTGCTGGGTGGAGGAGCACTTTCTGGCAAATCCACATCCCTACAGTCACGCACAAACACTGTACCTCACCTTGGAATACCAACATTTTCTCTTGACCCTTGAGAAGCATCCTCCTGCAAAAAATAATCATCCCCCTCATCCTCCTCCTCTTCCTCTTCTTCCTCCACCTCGTCCAGGACAGTTCCCTGACCAGACAATGGCTGACTGTCATCAAGGCTTCCCTCCTCCTCTGCTGCAGACGCCTGATCTTTAATGTGCGTCAAATTTTGCATGAGCAGACGCATAAGTGGGATGCTCATGCTTATGATGGCGTTGTCTGCGCTTACCAGCCGTGTGCATTCCTCAAAACACTGAAGGACTTTACAGAGGTCTTTCAGCTTTGACCACTGCACACCCGACAATTCCATGTCTTCCCTCAAACTGCCTGCCTGTGTATCCTCCCACAAATGCATTACAGCCTGCCTCTGTTCGCACAGCCTCTCAACCATGTGCAGGGTGGAGTTCCACCTTGTTGCAACGTCTATGATTAGGCGGTGCTTGGGGAGGTGGAGCAATCGCTGCATCTTCTGCATACGAGTGGAGTGGACGTTTGAGCGACGGATGTGCGAGCACAGTCTTCGCACCTTATGTAGCAGGGATGTTAACTCCGGATAATTATTAAGGAAGCACTGCACCACCAGGTTCAAAGTGTGAGCCAGGCAAGGTATGTGTGTGAGTTTTGCACGGGCTATGGCTGCCACAAAATTACGGCCATTATCACTGACTACCTTGCCTGCCTCAATATGTAGACTGCCCAGCCATGACTCAGTTTGTCGCTGCAATTAGTCGGCTAGTACCTCCGTGGTGTGTCTGTTGTCGCCTAAAGACATCATCTTTAACACAGCCTGCTGACGCTTACCACTAGCTGTTCGATAGTGGGACACCTCGTGTGCAACACTGCCAGCTGCGGATGGTGTGCTCGTGCGACTGCACTCTGTGGACGAGCTTTCGCTGAGGGAGGAGGAGGAGGGTTGAAAGCCTACAGCCAACTGTTTTCTATACCATGGGCTAGGCAGCACTGTTCCACCGCCTCTGTCCCCTGTGGAGCCTGCATCCACCACATTAACCCAGTGCGCAGTGATGGACACGTAACGGCCCTGGCATGCCTACTGGTCCATGCATCTGTTGTGAGGTGCACCTTTTCACTCACTGACTGTTTTAGTGCATGGACAATATGGTCTTTCACATGGCGGTGGAGGGCAGGGATGGCTTTTTGAGAAAAGAATTGCCGACTGGGTAGGTAATAGCGAGGGACAGCGTAGGCCATGAGGTCGCAGAAAGCTTCGCTTTCAACCAAACGGTAGGGCATCATCTCTAATGAGATTAATTTGACAATGTAGGCATTCAAACACAGTGTACGCGGATGAGAGGATGAGTACTTTCTTGTCCTACTCAGAGTGTCTGGTAGGGTGAGCTGGACTGGAGAGCTGCATATAAGGGAAATAGCGGTGGACCGGACGGAGTGAGAGGGGGTTGGTGAAGGTATTGGTGGTGATGGCCTAGATTCAGTGTTGTGTTGCAAAACCATTGTGATTCCCTGAGTGCTTTGGCCTTGCGACAACACCACCACATTTAGTGCTGGTGGTGTGCTTAATGATGGCGGTGGTCTTACAGTGGGGGAAGCGATGGAGCTTTGCTGGCTACCTTCAGTCGGAGCAGGTGCCCATGTGCTACCTGAGGTTTTGTAGTCCGTCCACGCTTGCAAGTGCATGTTGATTAAATGTCTAAGCATGCAACTGGTATTCAAATTTCTGAGTTGTTTACCTCGGCTAAAGGTCCCTCCGCTCTTCTTACAGGTAACATTTGCCTCATCAGTAGGATTGTGGACAAAGAAGTGCCACACTGCACTCTTCCTACTATGATATACATTTTCTGGCCTTGCACACTGTGCTAATTTGACCATCTGGCCAAGCTGTCCTGCAACTCTTTTAGTTTTTGGTCCACGTTTTTGGACAGCTACGGGCCTGCCAGATAACCGCTGCTGCGATGTCAATGCCTGCTGCTGATCCTTCTCCTTATCTGAACTATTGCCAGCGCCACCTTCCTCCCCAATGGATGCCAATCCGGGTCAATAACTGGGTCATCCATCACCTCCTCTTCAAAGTCATCTGCACCTTCCTCTTTACCTTCCTCTGTGTCACCATGTAAGGTGGTATAGTATGCGGGAAGGGGCACCTGAGTTTCATCAGGGTCAGATTCTGGCTCAATAGACTGTGAGGGCAATGTAGTGTTCTGAGTCAATGTACCAGCAGAATCATCTAGCAGTGGCTGTGCATCAGTGAACTCCATATCAGATTCATCTTGTACTGGGGAATTCAGGATTTGACTGGCTAACCCTGGCATGGTATGTGAAAAGAGCTCCATAGAGTAATCTGAAGTGTGGGCTGCCACATCCTTAACTTTTGGTGGGGGTGAAGGACACAAGGAAAGGTGTTTTTCCTGACCAGAACCCTGCACTGATGACTCCGTGCTTGCAGGTTTCAAACGATCAGAAGAGGAGGCAATAGAGCTGGTGGCTGTTTCGGCAATGTACACCAAAACCTGTTCCTGATGCTCCGGCTTTAAAAGCGGTTTTCCTACTCAAAGAAAAGGTAACCTTACAGGCCTTCTTGGGCCAGACGTTGACACAGGCTCAACACCTCCTGCCTTAGCTGCTATTGTGCTTTTGCCAGAACCAGCCGATGCTCCACCACCATCAGTACCAGCTGCGCCCCCCTGACCACGTCCGCGGCCTCTTCCACCATACTTCCTAATGTTTGGGAAAATGTACCAAAAATACCAGCAGAGAGATGGTACTGTAAGAGGAGCGTCCACCTGTGTAAGGTGTATTAAAAAAATTAAATCTACGTGTATATTTTGTTAGTCACAGACGCACTCACAGTATGTATTTGACCGTAATCCAACAAGCAGATATACGGAACTGTATCAGAAGTGTACCGCTGTATACGTTTTTTGCGTAACTAACAATATCCGTATATGTATTTACGGAGTGTCACACAAACACACACTGACTCTGTATAGATGTAATGTGAACGGCAGACATACAATACTGTTTGAGAATCGGACAGCTCTATAAGGTGTGTATGGAAAATTATCAATCTCCTTCTATTTGTATAGGGACTGACACACGCTGTCTCTGTCTAGTTTTGACCGTCATCAAACAGCAGATACACAAAACTGTTTGAAAAGCGGCAGCACTCTAAGATGTAGGTCTGGAAAAGCGGAAAAACTCCTTGGCTTGTTTTTCCAGAGTGACCCCCAGATAGCTTCTGTTTGTCCGTGATACAAGGCGGTACACGGCAGTGTGTGAGGAGCGTACACCACTATACGGTTCCTGTATGGAAAATTGTCAATCTTCGTCTATTTGTATATGGACCGACACGCTGTCTCTGTCTAGTTTTGACCGTGATCAAACAGCAGATATACGAAACTGTTTGAAAAGCGGACAGCTCTAAAAGGTGTAAGTCTGGAAAAATGGAAAATCTCCTCAGCTTGTTTTTCCAGAGTCACACCCAGATAGCTTCTATTTGTCCGTGATACCAGCGGGTACACGGTAGTGTGTGAGGAGCGTACACCGCTACACGGTGTCTGTATGGAAAATTGTCAATCTCCGTATATTTGTATTCGGACTGACACAAGTTGTCTCTGTCTAGTTTTGACCGTGATCAAACAGCAGATATACGAAACTGTTTGAAAAGCGGATAGCTCTATAAGGTGTAGGTCTGGAAAAATGGAAAATCTCCTTGGCTTGTTTTTCCAGAGTCACACCCAGATAGCTTCTATTTGTCCGTGATACCAGCGGGTACACGGTAGTGTGTGAGGAGCTAACACCGCTATACGGTGTGTGAAAAAATGAACGCTCAGTAACTCACCAGAACAAAATAATAAAAGTTGGAGTGCTTTGAAAAAAGCAGTTTGAACAGTAGAGTTCACACAGGAATTCAGCAAGCAGGTAGCCTTAAAAGGCAGCCTAATCACCACCAGCGCTGCTGCACACAACAAAAATCCTCCCCTTTCATTGCACACTAACTGTACAGTGAAAAGCACTATCAGCAGAAGCAATTTTGTTTTTCTTCTTCCCTGCCTAACGCTCTCCCTATTCAGAATCAGCAGCAGCAGCAGCAGCACCTCTCCCTATTCTAAGATCGGCAGAAGTAAGAAGGTGGTCGGCAGTCACGGCCTTTTATACCCACTGTGACGCCACACAAAGCCAGCCAATCACTTCAATGCCCTTCTCTAAGATGGTGGTGGCCACTGCCTATGTCATCGCGCTGCCCACAATGTGTGTCCTGCATCATTGGCTGAGAAAAGGCGCTGGAAGCATTGTTTGAAATGCGACTTTGGTGCTCTGATCGGCGACCTCATGGCCGACCTCACGCTCTGGTCGGGTTTCAATCGGCGAAACCCAACTTTAGCTAAAGTTGGCTATTTTTGAATTTGACCGACCCATTTCGCTGGATGAAAGATGCAAGAGTCTGTCTGGATCGCAGAAACTCACTCAACTTTTATGCACATGCACTGATTACAAGCAAACAGTAGATTTAGTAGCCATTCAAGCCCATTTGTGTCAAATTATGTGCGTGTTATCAGGCCAAAATCACCAGGTTATGTGAACTTTTGATCAGGATCATTTGGATGTTTTGGGTTGTCATTATGTTTTAAAAAGAGAAAACAAAGTAGTTTGACAATAAATGGCCTCACTTAACCACTAACCACGAGTGGAGAAAAAGATTTGGTGTTATCATTCATATTGTCTGAAAAAAGGCCAAGAAAGCAAATATTCTGCCAGGGTATGTAAACTTATATGTCCGGTATATACACATATGCATATTTAAGCACTGTAAAGCATCTAATTTCTTGGAAAAATAAACTTGGTGGAGAAGAGTGAGAGAGGATCCCATACATCACATGAGCTTACATTCTACAGTAGAGAAAGAGGATCCCGCAGATCATAAGAGCTTACACTCTACAGGAGAGAGAGACTTACCTAGTGACACAAGAGATAGAAAATGACTCTGCAGTACAAACTGTGCTCTCCTGGGAAATGCTGATTAATGATGGCCCCAGAACTGACCACAGCTGTACAACGTGTGATAATCCATTAAATTTCAGTTTTAGGGCATTATGGAGACACATAAAAAGACATTAGCCCACACTCTCATGCTCCAGGAGTGGGGAAAAGGAGCTGAACAAGTTTTGTTTTTGCAAACCGCTAACTGAACTTAAAGAACACTTATGATGCCTTTCCCCTTTTTGTGGTTCTTTGATGTATCTGGACTCCTGCCTTCTCCAGAACTAAGCAACACTGTCGCAAGTCTTACACACTCCAAACCACAGTAAGGTTTATACTACGGATATCCATCTCAATTCAATCCCTTGAACTTTGCTGCAGTCTTCTGACAATATTCTCCAGACCCTAATACACCTTGTCACAGGGCAGTCTCCTCCTAGACTCCTGTCTCCAGCCAGTCATTGGCCTCTTGCCAGTCTCCTCTCCTAGGTGCCTTCTGTCACCTTTTACCAACTGCCAAACCTTGACTCTCAATACAGCTGTCCCTAATGTAGACTACATGATTCCTGCTTGTGGAGCTATGCTGGCTTTTCTATGTCATTCTCCACAATGGGCATAGCACTTTTCTTCCTTTCCCGGGGCTACAAAAAGGACTCTGGTACTCAACTGTTACTTCAACATGGGCTGGCAGTATTTCGCTCACTCTTCCCTGTTCTCATATTGTCCTTTATCTCTACACATACTGATTCCACATAAGATAACGTCTCTCCCCATTTCTCCCCTTAGACTGTAGGCAAGCTGCACCAAAGACATCTCACATTCCATTTAAACAATCCTTCAATTGATCTCTAGTCTCAACATTCAGTGAAGGTGTGTCACCAACATCAGTTTGCATAGAAAAATATATTTTATGCAATGTAGAAAAAATGGTACAATTTTTATATATTGTATATATTATTCCATTGGCAACATGCCTGGTTTAAATGCCTTACTAACCTGATAGATCAGGATACAATAGCTGTAAGTCCATTGTGCATCAGTGCTCAAAGGGGGCAAATATTTTGCCAATTATGACACCACCTTAACCATGCATAGCACAATACAGCGCTATCATGCATTGTTATCCTATAAGATACATTTTAATATACATTGGCCATAGGATATGACATCGCTATCAGACCGGTGGGCATTCGACATCCAACAAATTGACGAATCAGCTATTACAAGCTCCAGCCGGTTGAAAATACATTAATTGGAGCTGCACTGTGAAGTTAGATTCAATGTGTAGTGGCTGCTGCTCTCAGTACTTCACAGCAGAGCTTGTAAATGCTACCCTGTGTCATATCTCCAACAATCTCTTTTCTCTTGGGAATAGACCATCAATATATTCTGACCAGACAGCAACTTTAATATTAAAGTCCCTGTTGGTCTAGGGTCTAGCTAAAATTCTCCTGATGCTCTAGGAGTTAACATTCCTTGTAGTCTGGGATATCTTAGGGGCCAATTTTTTGCTTTAAAAGTTAATATCAGAATTTCTTTGTTTCTTCGTGTATTGTGGTGAAGGAGTTAACCTCTTGGTGAATCCTGGCATAATTATGCATCATGGGATTTAGTTGCTTAGTAATTAGTAATTACCGCTGTTGCTTTCTATGCAATGTGTGTGTTAGAGAAATTAGATTATGGGCAATACGTCAGACAGGAACTGATGTGAAAAGTGAGTATTTTATACAATGGACTGGAATAAGTTGACTCTCTAAGTAATTTTCATAACTTTTAGAACCACATAAGGTAATGCAGCTGCTTATGATTTCTATATTTGGTCTGTTAAGTGGGTCTGTTGAACTGTGAACTAATGTATATGTTGCTTCATATCTTTCCCGGGAGAGATTTATGTTCATTGCCTCTATTCTCCTCCTCTGTGTCACTATTGTCAGCACTATTGACCTTTCTCTATGTTGTAGCGCTGAATAGAACAAGCTCAGTCAGATCTTGCAGCAGACATTTCATATATCGCAGGTCTTCCTCAGAAAAGTATTGGACTCACCTTTGAGGCTGTGTTCACACACAGCGTTTTTTTAGCGGTTTTTACCGCAGTTTTCACTATAAAACCGCTATAAAATCGCTAAAAATAAGGTGCACAGTCATTTCTATGCATTTTGCACTTTTTGTGCACATTGATGTGGTTTTTACCACGAAAAAAACGCATCGCGGTAAAAAACACAGCATGCTCATTAATTTTGCGGATTTTTCCGCGGTTTTGGCTACTTCCATGCATTTAGAAACTGCTGCGGAAAAAAACGCATCAAAAACACATCAAAACCGCGCAAAAAAAGCCACGGAAAAATAGGTGCGGTTTCTGGGAAGGGATTCAGGTTTTTGAGCAGAAATTTTCTGCAACGTGTGCACTTAGCCTAAATATAGTAAGTTGGAGTATAACCATGGCAAAGGTAACAAAAAGAACTTGAATAACACCATCAGGGTCCAAAAACCTAACTGCTATTGAGTTTTTACCAAAAACAAGTATACTGTTGACTTAGGAGACTGAACACTAGCTATCTGGAGGCTAATGAGAACTGGATGCTGAAAAGGTGGGCTTGCATTCTGTGTAGGCCACCATTGAGTCAGTTTTACCTGTTTCCATCATTATGCTATAGTGGCTATCTCTGAGAAGTCAGCTAGTGTAAGGGTCGGCCAGAAACATGTTGAATACGCAAGCCTTGTTTTTCTGTGCTGGCCTTTTAACCTCACCTTTGAATGGATTAAGTGAATAAAAGGATTTATAAAAATATTCAGAATTGAGAGTCCTCAGTAGTTGATACCTTTTAATGGCTAACTGAAAAGATGGTAACACATTTCAGTTAGCCATTAAAAGGTATCAACCACTGAGGACTCTCAATTCTGAATATTTTTCTATCTACTGGCTAACACGGTACAAAGATATACATCTTTCCTGTATCTAAAAGGATTTATATGTTTTCACTACATCCTGGAGCTGGATATTCCTTTCTTCATTGTTCTAATCCAAGCGCTTTGACAAATTGGAGCAAGTTCAGAAAAGAGCGACCAGAATGGAGACCGGTCTGCAAACCCTGTCTTATGAGGAAAGGTTGCAGGATTTGGGATTGTTTAGTTTGCAAAAGAGAAGACTGAGAGGAGACTTAATAGCTGTCTACAAATATCTAAAGGGCTGTCACATTGTAGAAGGATCAACTTTATTATCATTTGCACAAGGAAAGACTAGAAGCAATGGGATGAAACTGAATGGGAGAAGACACAGATTAGATATTAGAAAAAACTTTTTGACAGTTAGGGTGATCAGTGGAAAAGGCTGCCACGAGAGGTGGTGAGTTCTCCTTCAATGGAAGTCTTCAAACAGAGGCTGGACAGATATCTGACTGGGATGATTTAGCAAATCCTGCTTTGAGCAGGGGGCTGGACCAGATGGCCCAGGAGGTCCCTTCCATCTCTACGATTCTATGATTCTATGACACAGCAGCCTCGTGCTCCGATGTCAGGATGCTGTTTCTGGTGAGCTGGATCTTTTCATTGAATTTGCTGCTGTGTTCTGCAGTGTTGTCATCTGTGGCCCTCAGGCCCTGAAGGGCTGTGTCCCTGTCTTTAAACGTTACGTAGCTGACTTCCCTGTCAGGGCGCTCCCGCCCAACTAATTCAAATCTCAGCTGTTCCCCAGCTTAACAGCCATTAACTCCTCCTACTTTAACTATTTACAGGCTGAGTATGCGCTCCACCCCCATCTAGTGGCCTAACTGGGGTATTACGCTTGCCCAACAACTATAACAGTAGTTATACATAACATTAACATTACATTACACTTTTATCCCTTAAGGTAATACACATGAATGTGTAGCAGTACCAGTAAAATACGAGAAAGACATAAAAGATAGAACAATAACATTTTCCATTCCCTTACACTAGGAATCAAAATTTGTATGCACTTTATATATTACAATAATTATATTATATAACACTGTGTACTTACTATTGCTCATTTTACCTTTCGACACAGCTTCATCTTCTCTTTTCTTTTCTCTGCTCTATGTACAAACAGGAAGTCTCTTTTACCTGCATAAAATATTCTCCTCTCCAACTCTAGACCCAGCTGCACCTTCCCCTCCAGGCAATGCATTTTTGCATTGATGTATGACTCATGCAGAGAAAATGTACCTCCTATTTTTACATAGAGCTTAGAAGGATACAGCTAGTCAGTTTATAATCACATGACTAGAGAAGAATTAGCTCGGTAGAAAGGCAAAATGAGCAATTGTAAGTACACAGTGCTGTACAATATGATGATTGCAATAATAAGAGTATGAACATTTTGATAGGAGTACTTCTTTAACTATAGTTATGATTAGTGTTGAGCTTTCCGATACCGCAAGTGTCGGGTATCGGACGATATTTGCCGTATCGGAATTCCGATACCGAGTACCGATACTTTTTTCGTATCGGATATCGGAATCGGAAGTCCAAAATGCAATGAGCCACTTTTGTGGCTCTGATTGGCTGCCGAAATGACATCATCATGATGCGCTGTCTGTGCACATCATGATGCGCCGTCAGTTCGGGCCTTCGGGGGGGCTGTGCCGACTGTCCGGGGGTCTGTGCCGGCCTGCCGGTGGTCTGTGCAGGCTCCGGGGGTCTGTGCCGGCCTGCCGGGGGGCTGTGCCGGCCTGCCGGTGGTCTGTGCAGGCTCCGGGGGTCTGTGCCGGCCTGCCGGGGGGGCTGTGCCGGCCTGCCGGTGGTCTGTGCAGGCTCCGGGGGGCTGTGCCAGCCTGCCGGGGGGCTGTGCCGGCCTGCCGGTGGTCTGTGCAGGCTCCGGGGGGCTCTGCCGGCCTGCCGGTGGTCTGTGCAGGCTCCGGGGGTCTGTGCAGGCATCGTCCGATGGGACTACAAGTCCCATCGGGCGATGCCTGCTACCATGACAGTGATTGACACATTAGCCAATGATGGGACAGTAGTAGTCCCATCATCCGGCTAATGTGTTGAATGTAAAAAAAAAAAAAAAAAAAAAAATTTACATGCTACATACATGCTACATACATACAACATGCATACTACATATATACTACATGTAACATACATACTACATGCAACACGCATACTACATACATGCTACATACTACATGCATGCTACATACTACATACATGCTACATACATACTACATACATAATACATATATACTACATGCATGCAACATACATACAACATATATACTACATGCATGCAACATGCATACTACATATATACTATATATACTACATGTAACATACATACTACATATATACTACATGCTACATACATGCTACATACTACATACATAATACATATATACTACATGCATGCAACATACATACAACATATATACACTACATGCATACTACATATATACTATATATACTACATGTAACATACATACTACATATATACTACATGCTACATACATGCAACATACATACTACATACATGCTACATACATACTACATACATAATACATATATACTACATGCATGCAACATACATACAACATATATACTACATGCATGCAACATGCATACTACATATATACTATATATACTACATGTAACATACATACTACATATATACTACATGCTACATACATGCAACATACACACTACATGCTACATACATGCAACATACATACTACATACATGCTACATACATACACACTACATGCTACATACATGCAACATACATACTACATACATGCTACATACTACATACATGCTACATACATACTACATATATACCACATGCATGCAACATGCATACTACATATACTGCATATATACTACATGCATGCAACATACATATATACTACATACAATACATACATATAGACATACAGTACGTATAACATAGAGTACGTACTCACCGTCACTTGTCACTTTGATCCCCGAAGCCATTGTCCCCTTGAGGAATAAATATCAAAATAAAAAAACACCAATATACTTACCCCGATCCGCAGAAGTCCACGAGGGTCCCACGTCCATCTTGCGTGGAGAACAGCAGCATCAGCTGATGCTACCGTTCTCTACCAGCTCCACGAATACAATGACGGAAGGTAGGTATCCTTCCACACTGTATTCCTCCACCACTTTAAAAAAAAAAAAAAGTCCCTAGTCTCACTTTATGCCATTGCTGCGTGGGAATTTCCCAAGCAGCAATGGCATAAAGTGAGACTAGGGACTTTTTTTTTTTTTTAAAGTGGTGGAGGAATACAGTGTGGAAGGATACCTACCTTCCGTCATTGTATTCGTGGAGCTGGTAGAGAACGGTAGCATCAGCTGATGCTGCTGTTCTCCACGCAAGATGGACGTGGGACCCTCGTGGACTTCTGCGGATCGGGGTAAGTATATTGGCGTTTTTTTATTTTGATATTTATTCCTCAAGGGGACAATGGCTTCGGGGATCAAAGTGACAAGTGACGGTGAGTATGTACTCTATGTTATATGTACTGTATGTCTATATGTATGTATTGTATGTAGTATATATGTATGTTGCATGCATGTAGTATATATGCAGTATATATGTAGTATGCATGTTGCATGCATGTGGTATATATGTAGTATGTATGTAGCATGTATGTAGTATGTAGCATGTATGTAGTATGTATGTTGCATGTATGTAGCATGTAGTGTGTATGTATGTAGCATGTATGTAGTATGTATGTTGCATGTATGTAGCATGTAGTGTGTATGTTGCATGTATGTAGCATGTAGTATATACTGTATGTAGTATGTATGTTACATGTAGTATATATAGTATATATGTAGTATGCATGTAGTATATATGTTGTATGTATGTTGCATGCATGTAGTATATATGTATTATGTATGTAGTATGTAGCATGTATGTAGCATGTAGTATATATGTAGTATGTATGTTACATGTAGTATATATAGTATAGATGTAGTATGCATGTTGCATGCATGTAGTATATATGTTGTATGTATGTTGCATGCATGTAGTATATATGTATTATGTATGTAGTATGTATGTAGTATGTAGCATGTATGTAGCATGCATGTAGTATGTAGCATGTATGTAGTATGCATGTTGCATGTAGTATATAGGTAGTATGTATGTTACATGTAGTATATATGTAGTATGCATGTTGTATGTATGTAGCATGTAATTTTTTTTTTTTTTTTTACATTCAACACATTAGCCGGATGATGGGACTACTACTGTCCCATCATTGGCTAATGTGTCAATCACTGTCATGGTAGCAGTCATCGCCCGATGGGACTTGTAGTCCCATCGGACGATGCCTGCACAGACCCCCGGAGCCTGCACAGCCCACCGGCAGGCCGGCACAGCCCCCCGGCAGGCCGGCACAGACCACCGGAGCCTGCACAGCTCCCCGGCAGGCCGGCACAGCCCCCCGGCAGGCCGGCACAGACCACCGGAGCCTGCACAGACCACCGGCAGGCTGGCACAGCCCCCCGGCAGGCCGGCACAGACCCCCGAAGCCTGCACAGACCACCGGCAGGCCTACACAGACCACCAGAGCCTGCACAGACCACCGGCAGGCCTGCACAGACCACCGGAGCCTGCACAGACCCCCCGGCAGGCCGGCACAGGCCCCCGAAAGGCCCGTACAGACCCCAGAGAGGCTGTACAAAGCAAAAATAGGGTTTTTCTTATTCCGATACCGGAAGTCCCATACACTTGAATGGGACTTCCGGTATCGGAATCGGCGATACCCGATATTTTTTTTAGATCGGCCGATACCATCCGATACGATACTTTTAAGTATCGGACGGTATCGCTCAACACTAGTTATGATTAAATGATTTTTTACTCAAAAAAATATAAGCAGTGTGGGTTTTCTTTCTAATATGTGCAAATACTTCCATTTTTTATCTTGCATCATTAAAAACTAAGTTTTAACTATTTTCATTTGCTGCTGGAGACAATTGAGTTCTATTTGACAGCACCTGGACCCGTAGAAGCTAGTAATCGCGAAACGGCCATTGTCCGGCACTTCCCTCCCCTAGCATTCCTCTAACGTACTGCATGTCCACACATTTGATGGAATTTCAGTTTTTCAGCTATATCGGTGAGTGCTGCATATTTCTTCTTTTTTCGCTTCACATTGAAATATTCATGTTTTTTCATGCAAGCACCTCCATTTTTTGACTGAATTATATGCCGCAATACTTCCGATAGATAGCTCTGTCTGGTAATGTGGTGATTTGTGTGCCCTAGTTTGCCGTTCATCTGTTTGCTCTTTGCTGGGATCATTAAAAACTAAGTTTTAACTATTTTCATTTGCTGCTGGAGACAATTGAGTTCTATTTGACGTGAACTACACCATGACCACAGACCGTTTACCTTGAAATTCTCCTGAATTATTGATTTCAAGCACATAAATGATGAGCTGAATGGACACTTTTTCTATTAACCCCTTCTCGACACATGCTGTACATGTACGGTGCTGCAGGAACTGTGATCATGCAATCCACCATCATACATGTACGGCGCCACGACCGCACGGGCTCAAGCTGAGTGCCGCCTTGATCAGTGCGGGTGTCAGCTCTATGTGAGAACTGACACCCTGAAGCAATGCGAACAATCAATGCTAGCACCGATCGCGAACGTTTAACCCCTCTGATGCCGATGTCAATAGTGACAGCGACATTATGGAGCATCGCACTGGGAGTGAGTTGTCTGTGTGCTCCCATTAGCACAACACAATACGATCACGTTGTACTGATTGTCTCAATGGTGACCCCCCCACAAGATGGCTATGACCTCCTTCAGGGTCCTGAAAGGGAAAGTGGTTTTCGAGCACCTGATAAGAACAGGAGCTGACAGGTCTCCTTCACAGCTTATCAGATGCTAATCTAATCTCCATGTCCTGAATGACAGTCTCTAGAAAACTGTCCCACTAGTTAACCCCTTCAGTGAACACTGTAAAAAATATAGAAAAAACAAAACAATGCTTTATCATCATACTGCCAAACAAAAAGTGCAATAAAATGAAATCAAAAAGACAAATGTAAATAAAAATGATACTGCTAAAAACAACATCTTGTCCCGCAAAAATCAAGCCACCATAGAGCTCCTTCAGGGGAAAAGAAAAAATTTATAAATGTCAGAATAAAGTCATAAAAAAATAATAATTTTTTCTATAAAATAAAACATGAAAAAATGATATCAATGGGATGTCGCTGTAATTGTACTGACCCGAAGAATAAAGCTGCTTTATCAATTTTACCACACGTGGAACAGTATATAAAAAAAGAAAGAAAAAAACAATTGCTGGTTTTTGTTCATTCTACTTCCCAAAAATCGGTATCGAAAGCGATCAAAAAATGTCATGTGCCCGAAAATGATTAAAAATGTCAACCCGTCCTGCAGGGAACAAGCCATGACATGACTCTGTCAGCTGAAATATGGAAAAATTATAGCAGTCTAAATATGGGGATGCAAAAACTATTTTTTGCAATAAAAAGTGACTTTTAGTGTGAAACAGCAGCCAAACATAAAAACCTGATATAAATCTGGTATTGCTGTAATCACACCAACTCGAAGAATAACGTTGTCTAGTCACTTATATTGCATGAGGAACAGCGTAAAAAAATAAATAAAACCAATTCTTCACTAGCTGTTGATTTGTTTTATTCTGCCTCTCAAAGATAGCAGTAAGGGCCCCGTCACACATAGCGATCTCGGGCGTCCCTTAGATACCCGATGTGTACGTTTGTTATCAGCGCGCTGATGCAGGGAGCTGGTAACTAACGTACACATCGGGTATCTAAGGGAAGCATGAGCCTTGGATACCCGATGTGTACGTTAGTTACCAGCTCCCTGCATCAGCACGCTGGTAACTAACGAACACAGCGATGCCGCGCGCTCGGCATCGCTGGTGCTGATCGCTGGTGAAGCTGTCTGTTTGACAGCTCACCAGCGATCATGTAGCGATTCACCAGCGATCCTGACACGCTGATATCGTTGTCGGGATCGCTGGTGAGTCGCTATGTGTGACGGGACCTTTAGGCTTGGCTTACATTTATCCTGTACTCTGCTCTGAGCACTTACACCGGGGTTTCCATGTAAATCTCTGAAACACAAGATTCAGATGTAATCCCCGGCAGAGCATTCCCTATAATAAGGCAAATGGAGGCACTGTGGACGCCATAGGACCTGTGATCTAGTGGTGTCTATCTTTTCAGGCGTGCATAAAAGTGCCATTGGCACAGTTTTGTGCACTTTTGAAGAGAAGGCCAACTCTGAAAAGAGGCTAGACTAAGTCCAGAGTAACTCTGCTGCTTCATTATAGTGAATGGATCTCTAGGCAGTTTCATCTAAATCACGTTGTCACGGGGTTACCGCGACAGAACAGAGCCAGAAGACCACAGCATCCGATGGCTCCTGCTTTGCCGCTGAGAAGAAGCACTTTTCCGGTGTATTAAGGGCGTTTGTTTTCTTTCAGCAGGACAGGGGTTAATCGGCCATGTGGAAATCCCTGCTTTCAGCTGTGCTTGGTTAACCACTTCTCTCTCCTATAAAAACTAGGTCTGCAGGACAGATCATCGTCTGAGATAGCATTTGCTACAAGGATCTGGAGAGAGAGGGGAGCTGGTGTTTGAAGTGCTGGAGGAGTTTATTGTGCGACGGTTGCTTGGTTTGTATGCTTGGAGATTCCTCATCCTTTCCTGCTTTATTTTCTTCCCCCGTCCTTCACACCCTGGTGTATACCTCTGTTGCTTGTGAGAGTATTATTTGTGAGTGGAATTTTCTTTTACCCTTGTCTCGTTCCCCTGTCTGTCGGGTTGGTGTACTTCGGTACACAGTAGCGCCCAGGGGTGGACACAAACTGTAGTGGGCTGCTGTGCAAGAAATTTTTCGGGCCCCCCTACTAGCAGCAGATCCGGCAGACTTCCGCATCTCTGCCGCCTAACGGGCGACTTGTGGCACCGATCCGGCAAGTCCCATTCATTCTCTATCGGGCTTGTGGCCAACCGCGGCAAGTGCAGTTGTGCTAGATCCGCGTTACATGGTGCCACTAAAATATACAGCGGATATGCTGCATTTTTTAGAGCGGGAAAATCTACACAATTTTTGCTGCGGATTTTCCCACCGTAAATGTACTGTATATCTAATATTGAGGCTATGCAGGGCTGGATATAGTATCTGTAGGGTGCTGCTGGGCTGTATTTATTATTTGCCAGTTGCAGCCTCCAAATAACATATATAGCCCACTAGCCCAGCATTGTCTCTAGTTGTTAATATATACAGCCCAGCACAGCCTCCAAATAAAATATGGTATACAGCCGAGCATAGCCTTCAGTTAATATATACAGTTCAGCACAGTCTTCAGTTAATATATACAGCTCACCACAACCTCCAGGTGATATATACAGCCCAGCATAGCCTCCAGTTAATATATACAGCCCAGCACAGACTCCAGTTAATATATACAGTACAGCAACAGCCTTCAGGTAACATATACAGCGCCCAGCACAGACTCCAGGAAATATATAATACAGCCCAGCAAAGCCTCCAGTTAATATATACAGTTCAGCACAGCTTTAAGGTAACAGATAGTGTTGAGCATTCCGAAACTGCAAATATCGGGTATCGGCCGATATTCGCTGTATCGGAATTCCGATACCGAGTACCGATATTTTTTCATTATTGGATACCGGAATCGGAAGTCCCCTTAATGCAATGAGCCACTATTGTGGCTGTGATTGGCTGCTGAAATGATGTCATCATGATGAGCGGTCTGTGCGCGCATCATGATGCGCGGTCTGTGCCGACTGTGGGGGGCCTGTACCGACTGCGGGGCGGCCTGTACGGGCCTGCCAGGGGCCTGTGCCGGCTGTCGGGGGTCTGTACGGGCCTGCCGGGGGATTGTACCAGCTGGCGGGGGTATGTGCGGGCCTGCCGGGGGCCTGTGCCGGCTGTCGGGGGTCTGTACGGGCCTGCCGGGGGCTTGTGCCGGCTGCCGGGGGTCTGTACGGACCTGCCGGGGGCTTGTGCCGGCTGCCGGGGGTCTGTACGGGCCTGCCGGGTGCTTGTGCCGGCTGACGGGGGTCTGTGCGGGCCTGCCGGGGGTCTTGTGTGTGTGCAGGCATCGTCCGATGGGACTACAAGTCCCATCGGGCGATGCCTGCTACAATGACAGTGATTGACACATTTGCCAATGATGGGACAGTAGCAGTCCCATCATCCGGCTAATGTGCTGAATGTAAAACAAAAAAATATATATATATACTACATACATACTACATATATACTACATTCATACTACATACATACAACATGCTACAGACATACAGTACATACTACATTCATACTGCATACATACTACATATATACTACATTCATACTACATACATACAACATGCTACAGACATACAGTACGTACTACATTCATACTACATACATACTACATATATACTACATACATACTACATACATACAACATGCTGCAGACATACAGTACATACTACATTCATACTACATACATACTACATTCATACTACATACATACTACATTCATACAACATACATACTACATACATACTACATACATACAACATGCTACAGACATACAGTACACACTACATTCATACTACATACATACTACATATATACTACATTCATACTACATACATACTACATATATACTACATTCATACAACATACATACATACTACATACATACAACATGCTACAGACAAACAGTACATACTACATACATACTACATTCATACTACATACATACTACATACAGTCATGGCCAAAAGTATTGACACCCCTGCAATTCTGTCAGATAATACTCAGTTTCTTCCTGAAAATGATTGCAAACACAAATTCTTTGGTATTATTCTCTTCATTTAATTTGTCTTAAATGAAAAAACACAAAAAGAATTGTCCTAAAGCCAAATTGGATATAATTCCACACCAAACTTAAAAAAGAGGGTGGACAAAAGTATTGGCACTGTTCGAAAAATCATGTGATGCTTCTCTAATTTGTGTAATTAACAGCACCTGTAACTTACCTGTGGCACCTAACAGGTGTTGGCAATAACTAAATCACACTTGCAGCCAGTTAACATGGATTAAAGTTGACTCAACCTCTGTCCTGTGTCCTTGTGTGTACCACATTGAGCATGGAGAAAAGAAAGAAGACCAAAGAACTGTCTGAGGACTTGAGAAACCAAATTGTGAGGAAGCATGAGCAATCTCAAGACTACAAGTCCATCTCCAAAGACCTGAATGTTCCTGTGTCTACCGTGCGCAGTGTCATCAAGAAGTTTAAAGCCCATGGCACTGTGGCTAACCTCCCTAGATGTGGCCGGAAAAGAAAAATTGACAAGAGATTTCAACGCAAGATTGTGCGGATGTTGGATAAAGAACCTCCACTAACATCCAAACAAGTTCAAGCTGCCCTGCAGTCCGAGGGTACAACGGTGTCAACCCGTACTATCTGTCGGCATCTGAATGAAAAGGGACTGTATGGTAGGAGACCCAGGAAGACTCCACTTCTTACCCCGAGACATAAAAAAGCCAGGCTGGAGTTTGCCAAAACTTACCTGAAAAAGCCTAAAACATTTTGGAAGAATGTTCTCTGGTCAGATGAGACAAAAGTAGAGCTTTTAGGGCAAAAGCATCAACATAGAGTTTACAGGAGAAAAAAGAGGCATTCAAAGAAAAGTACACGGTCCCTACAGTCAAACATGGCGGAGGTTCCCTGATGTTTTGGGGTTGCTTTGCTGCCTCTGGCACTGGACTGCTTTACCGTGTGCATGGCATTATGAAGTCAGAAGACTACCAACAAATTTTGCAGCATAATTTAGAGCCCAGTGTGAGAAAGCTGGGTCTACCTCAGAGGTCATGGGTCTTCCAGCAGGACAATAACCCAAAACACACTTCAAAAAGCACTAGAAAATGGTTTGAGAGAAAGCACTGGAGACTTCTAAGGTGGCCAGCAATGAGTCCAGACCTGAATCCCATAGAACACCTGTGGAGAGATCTAAAAATGGCAGTTTGGAGAAGGCACCCTTCAAATATCAAGGACCTGGAGTAGTTTGCCAAAGAAGAATGGTCTAAAATTCCAGCAGAGCATTGTAAGAAACTCATTGATGGTTACCGGAAGCGGTTGGTTGCAGTTATTTTGGCTAAAGGTTGTGCAACCAAGTATTAGGCTGAGGGTGCCAATACTTTTGTCCGGCCCATTTTTGGAGTTTTGTGTGAAATGATCAATGTTTTGCTTTTTGCTTCATTCTCTTTTGTGTTTTTTCATTTAAGACAAATTAATTGAAGATAATAATACCAAAGAATTTGTGTTTGCAATCATTTTCAGGAAGAAACTGAATATTATCTGACAGAATTGCAGGGGTGTCAATACTTTTGGCCATGACTGTATGTATGTAGTATGTATGTATGTAGTATGAACGTAGTATGTATGTAGTATGTATGTAGTATGTACTGTATGTCTGTAGCATGTTGTAAGTATGTAGTATGCATGTTGTATGAATGTTGTATATGTATGTATGTATGTAGTATGAACGCAGTATGTATGCATGTAGTATGTATGTAGTATGCACTGTATGTCTGTAGCATGTTGTATGTATGTTGT
Source organism: Dendrobates tinctorius (assembly GCF_039654945.1). Lineage (NCBI taxonomy): Eukaryota > Metazoa > Chordata > Amphibia > Anura > Dendrobatidae > Dendrobates > Dendrobates tinctorius. The sequence continues at coordinate 28,912,944 of NW_027361825.1, forward strand.
ATGAATGTAGTATGTATGTATGTTGTATGAATGTAGTATGTATGTAGTATGTATGTTGTATGAATGTAATATATATGTAGTATGTATGTAGTATGTATGTATGTTGTATGAATGTAGTATATATGTAGTATGAATGTAGTATGTATGTTGTATGTCTGTAGCATGTTGTAAGTATGTTGTAAGTATGTTGTAAGTATGTTGTAAGTATGTTGTAAGTTGTAGTAAGTATGTAGTAAGTATGTATGTATGTTGTATGAATGTAGTATATATGTAGTATGTATGTAGTATGTAGTATGTATGTAGTATGTGTATATATATATATATATTTTTTTTTTTTTACATTCAACACATTAGCTGGATGATGGGACTACTACTGTCCCATCATTGGCTAATGTGTCAATCACTGTCATTGCAGCAGGCATCACCCGATGGGACTTGTAGTCCCATCGGGCGATGCCTGCACACACACAAGACTCCCAGCAGGCCCGCACAAGCCCCGGGAGGCCCGTACAGACCCCCGGCAGCCGGTACAAGCCCCCGGCAGGCCCGCACAGACCCCCGGCAGCCGGCACAAGCCCCCGGCAGGCCCGCACAGACCACCGGCAGCCGGCACAAGCCCCCGGCAGGCCCGTACAGACCCCCGGCAGCTGGCACAAGGCCCCGGCAGGCCCGTACAGACCCCCAGCAGCCGGCACAGGCCCCCAGTAGGCCCGCACAGACCCCCGGCAGCCGGCACAAGCCCCCGGCAGGCCCGTACAGACTCCCGGTAGCCGGCACAAGCCCCTGGCAGGCCCGTATAGACCCCCGGCAGCCGGCACAGGCACCCGGCAGGCCCGCACAGACCCCCGGCAGCCGGCACATACCCCCGGCAGGCCCGTACAGACCCCTGGCAGTTGGCACAAGCCCCCGGCAGGCCCGTGCAGACCCCCGGCAGCCGGTACAAGCCCCCGGCAGGCCCGAACAGACCCCAGCCAGCCGGCTCAAGCCCCCGGCAGGCCCGTACAGACCCCCGGCAGCCGCACACACACACACACACACACAGTGTCCGCCCACGCACCGCCCACACTCTTCCCCCCTCCCGAACAGGATGTGCAAGTAAAGAAAGGGGTTTTTTTCATTCCGATATTTCTGTCCCATTGACTTGAATGGGACTTCCGGTATCGGAATCGGCGATACCCGATACTTTTATTGTATCGGGCCGATCCAATCCGATCCGATATTTCTCTATATCGGATGGTATCGCTCAACACTAGTAATAGATACAGTCCAGCATAGCCTTCAGGTAATATATACAGCCCACCACAGCCCCAGGTCAGCATAGCCTCCACTCCAGGTAATATATACAGTTCAGAATAGCTTTAACGTAATAGAAACAGTCCAGCATAGCCTTCAGGTAATATATACAGTCCAGCATAGCCTCTATATATTATATAGAGCCCAAGACAGCCTCCAGGTAATATATATAGGCACCCCCATTTCCCTTTGTTTCATAATGGTCTCCCCCAAATGCAGCCTACTTTTGGCAGTGCTTCTCGCCCTATGTGGTACCCCCAGTTTATGCTGCTTCTCCCCATGTGGCCCCCCCAGTTTATGCTGCTTCTCCCCCTATGTGGGTCGCCTGATTTAGGTTTCTTCTCCCCCCATGAGCTGCCCCATTCATGAGCAGCCAAGCATCTCTCCCAGGGGCCCAACATTCATGAGCAGCCAAGCATCTCCCCCAGGGCCCCCCCATTCATGAGTAGCCAAGGCCATGCTTATCCCCAGGCCAGGGGCCCCCCCATTCATGAGCAGCCAGGCCATGCTTCTCCCCATCCCAGGGCCCCCCATTCATGAGCAGCCAAGCATCTCCCCCAGGGCCCCCCCATTCATGAGTAGCCATGCTTCTCCCCAGGGGCCCCCCATTCATGAGCAGCCATGCTTCTCCCCAGGCCAGGGGCCCCCCCATTCATGAGCAGCCAAGCATCTCCCCCAGGGCCCCCCATTCATGAGCAGCCATGTTTCTCCCCAGGGGCCCCCCATTCATGAGCAGCCAATGCCATGCTTCTCCACAGACCAGGGGCCCCCCATTCATGAGCAGCCAGGCCATGCTTCTCCCCAGGCCAGGGGCCCCTCATTCATGAGCAGTCATGCTTCTCCCCAGGGGCCCCCCTATTCATGAGCAGCCAAGGCAATGCTTCTTCCCAGGCCAGGCCCCCCCATTCATGAGCAGCCATGCTTCTCCCCAGGGGCCCCCCCATTCAAGAGCAGCCAAGGCCATGCTTCTCCCCAGGCCAGGGCCCCCATTCATGAGCAGCCAGGCCATGCTTCTCCCAAGGTCAGGGGCCCCCATTCATGATCAGCCAGACCATCATGCTTCAGTTCTCCCCCAGGACGGAGTCCCCCAAAATCATGCCTGCCATGCTCCAGTTTTCTCCCCCACCCAAGGAGCCCCCCAAAATCATGCCTGCCTCCTCGGTCTCAGTCCTGCTCAGCTCCGGTGCTCTTACCTTGTGCAGGCAGGCAGGGCAGGCCAGAGTCCAGACCAAGAGGATCCATGCCACACTGTGTCCACTCCACTCTCCCGTCACAGTGTCTGCACTCCGCACATTCCTCCTGACAGAGCTGCTGCTATGGGCAGGGGCACGGCCACACAGACTCAGACAGACACATGATGTCACACACTGACCTGCGGCTGAACTGCAGCCACCGTCTGGCCGGCGCCACAGGGCAGGCAGTGTGAGTGACAGTCAGAAAGTCTGTCTACCCTCCTCTCCTCCCCCACGGCACTGATGCTGCTGGCTGATCTCTGATGATCTCTCACCTCAGCCCTCAGGGCTGGCTCCTCTGCACTGGGCAGTGCTGGCATGCAGCCTCAGGAGGAGTCAGACCCCTCCCATTGCTTCCTGCAGGGGGGCTGCTCTCATCTTCTCCTTGCTGGCTCTGCTGTGCTTGCGCTCCACAAGTCCACATGGCTAATTTGCATGAATAATTAGCCATGCTGTGCTGGAGGCTGGAGGGGCCCCCTCTCCCCTGGGGCCCCGTGCAATGAACCAGCTGCACGGGCGGTAGGTCTACCCCTGGTAGCACCTCTCTTCCCTGAGAGTGGGGAAGGGGACAGACTCAGGGCTAAAGCTAGGAGACAGGGCTAGGGCAGAGGCCCCTCGTCATCTGAGGTATCCCAGGGAACAGGGCGAATTAGGGTGCCCCCTAGTGTCAGGGACAAGAAAGGGGCCCCTGGTCCCAGTTTAGTCGCCAGCTCAATCGTGACACACGTCACTCAGAGATTTACAAAGTAAGTGATCAGCATAGAGTGACAGCTAAATGTGATCCTAAATAAAAAATGTTCCAAATAAAATATTCAACTCAATCCACAAAATGGCTCCTTACCCCTCAAAAGAAATTTAGCAAATTCTATGCTCCCAAATCCAAACTACCCTCTTTCTTCTGAGCCCCAGTTTGTCTAATCCACATTTAGCGCTCACATGTTTGACAATTCTGTAGTGATGTGAGCCAGCCTAATTTACAGGTGCGTGTCTCAAGAAGAATGAGCTGGGCATAATGAACTGGTCATTACGGCTTCTGCAGCGGCTCCTGCGCAGATGTACTTTATTTTCCCTGTTGAGGGCAGAGTAAAGTACTGCAGTGCGCAGGCGCCGGACTTCTCTGACCTTTCCCGGTGCCTGCGCACTGCAGTGCTCTGCTTTGCCTTCAACAGATATAGTACGCCTGTGCAGGAGCCGCAGCAGAAGCAAGGAGGAGGATGTCATCGCTAGAAGATGGGAGGCACCGGACCGGACTGTGACACCCATCGGACCGGACCAGACTCCCGGGTGAGTATAATCTAACTTGCTTTTATTATCTTTCAGGTTACATCGGGGCTGTAGATAAGCCCCTGATGGCGGTGGCCGCATCTCATAGGCCAAAAATGAGGTGACAGATTCCCTTTTACTATTTTGTGTGACATGACTCTTTGATTTAACGGCATAAAAAGTAAAAGTCTGAAAATTGCTAAATTTTCAAAATTTTTGCCAATTTTTTCACAAATAAATGTCATATCAAAGAAATGTTACCAATGTGATGAAGTACAATATGTCATGAAAAAAAATTCTCAGAATCAGTGGGATCCATTGAAGCATTCCAGAGTTATCACCTCAGAAATTGACAGTGGTCAGAATCGAAAATATTGGCATGCTCAGGAAGGTGAAAACAGGCTTTGAGTCAAAGTGCTTGATGGTAGTTAGCTATAGTTATGCCTTATTGAGGGCTGAAGATAGTTCCTATCCTTTTGAGCTATAGTCAAGTTGAGCTGCCCTGCAGGCCGTGTGTGTCATGAACAAGCATGGACTGAGTGGCGAACACTTAACAGGATGGCATAGTGGTATCGTTAAATGTCAGCACTAAAGTGGAATGGCAGTGCTAGTGTCCATGGGCGTGAAAGTCAAGTGGGCCTGAAGTATAGCCTATCTATTCTGTGCCGAAAACAGGTAGATGCCATTGAAGGAAAAGTAAGAGTGGACTGAGCCTTGAATAAGCTGGGTCTTGGTCAGAAAGACAAAGTCATGGGGAGCAGGGTCAGTGATAAAAGAGGGAGTACCGAATTTGAAGAAAAAATTGAGATATGCTTTGAGACTATGTGAAGCAACACAGTATTATGAGCAGTCCCTATGAGCTAAACAAAATCCCAGTCAAGAAGGTTACACAAACTGTTCTGGGTTTTATTATTTTGCTTTCTTTTGTAACATTAAAAATAATTTTTACAAAAATCTGTGCTCGGCTGATCTTCAGGGTTCACATTAAAAATGAATGTAGCAGCACTGTGCAACTGTGCGGATCATGGTGGTCGGACCCCAAGAGAACGAAGTTATCCTCTGTCCCACGGATAACTCACAAACTTAAGAGTGTCCCTTTAACCTAATAGCTTGTTGTGTTACAGAAACCACTGGAGCCATAGGCGGAGGAGGACATGACTTGGGGATGGGTGGACCTTTACTCCAGCAGCTTTTTTGGTATAGTGGTGTAGATTTTAAGCAAGAGTGATGTTGCTTTCAGAGTAAGAAGCACAGTATGTCTGTGTCTGGTGGGTTACTGTGAAGAGGGTGGGGTTTATGTAGAGCAGGAAATCTGTGTCTCTCCCTCTTTCTTACACAGGATGAACGGGAGGAAGCATGTCTGCAGTTTCAGGGAGTATAATACTGGGGTTATCACTAGAGTTGAGCGATACCAGCCGATACTTGAAAATATCGGATCGGAATGGATCGGCCGATCTTAAAAAAAAGTATCGGTATCGCCGATTCCGATACCGGGAACCAATGCAAGTCAATGGGGCCAAAATATCGGAATTAAAAAAAACCCTTTCTTTCCTTGTAGGTTAATTCTACATGAAGAAAAACAACTAAGAATAATGTAGAATGTATTGTGGGAGGTGGAGGAGACATTAAAGCCATAGAGGTTTAGCCCAATCAAATGGAATAGCAGGAATTAAACTTTTTTTTTAAAGATGTTAGGAGTTACAAAGATATTGACTATGTTAGCCTCATTTATATTTTGCCAGACATGTATGTCTTCTTCTTCTTTCTTCTTTCTTCTTCTTCTTCTTCTACTTCCTTTTTTTACATTCTTCTTCTTCTTCTTCTACTTCCTTTTTTTACATTCTTCTTCTTCTTCTTCTACTTCCTTTTTTTACATTCTTCTTCTTCTTCTTCTACTTCCTTTTTTTACATTCTTCTTCTTCTTCTTCTACTTCCTTTTTTTACATTCTTCTTCTTCTTCTTCTTCTTCTACTTCCTTTTTTTACATTCTTCTTCTTCTTCTTCTACTTCCTTTTTTTACATTCTTCTTCTTCTTCTTCTACTTCCTTTTTTACATTCTTCTTCTTCTTCTTCTTCTTCTTCTTCTTCTTCTTCTTCTTCTTCTTCCTTTTCTTACATTCTTCATATTCTTCTTATTCAACAATTATTATTCTACATATTCAGCTTCTTCATCTTCTTCCTATTCTTCTTCATCATATTCTTGTTTGTGTCAGGCATTCCTGTAGTTGTTATCTAGAAAAGTTAGAAGTTTACACCTTCCGTTCTGCCTGTCACAAAAGATTTACAACAGGATTTGTCCGCGTTCAGTTTGGCCTGCAGCAGCAGGCCTTTTCCAGGGGCACCACGAGGAGGAACGGACTCACCCCCATACACTGCTTAGTCTTCTTCTGCTTATAAATAAGATAATATCATTTGCTCAGAGTATTAGTCTTATGCTTAATGTTCTTCTGCTTTGTTTTTTTTATGCTTCTTTGTCTTCTCTCTCTTGTTGTTCTGCATCTTGGTGGTTGTCTTCCTGTTCTTTGTCCTCTTGAACCAGCTGACGGTACTGGCACCCGGAGGGGCAGCAGAAGGAACAAGAGCCAATGGCACTACCGAGGACCAGCTGACGGTGCTGGAACCCGGTTACTAAGCAGGAGGTACCTGTGCTACAAAGCACTACCAAGGACCATCAGACGTTGCCGGAACTCGGATACCGAGATGGAGGCACCTAGGCCAAAGGCTCTGACGAGAACCAGCTGACGGTGCTGGAACCCGGAGGGGTAGCATAAGCTGCAAGAGCAAATGGAAATAGCGAGGACCAGCTGACAGTGCTGGCACCCGGAGGGGCAGCAGAAGGAATAAGAGCCAATGGCACAACCGAGGACCAGCTGACGGTGCTGGAACCCGGTTACTAAGCAGGAGGTACCTGTGCTACAAAGCACTACCAAGGACCAGCAGACGTTGCCGGAACTCGGATACCGAGATGGAGGCACCTAGGCCAAAGGCTCTGACGAGAACCAGCTGATGGTGCTGGAACCCGGAGGGGTAGCATAAGCTGCAAGAGCAAATGGAAATAGCGAGGACCAGCTGACAGTGCTGGCACCCGGAGGGGCAGCAGAAGGAATAAGAGCCAATGGCACAACCGAGGACCAGCTGACGGTGCTGGAACCCGGTTACTAAGCAGGAGGTACCTGTGCTACAAAGCACTACCAAGGACCAGCAGACGTTGCCGGAACTCGGATACCGAGATGGAGGCACCTAGGCCAAAGGCTCTGATGAGAACCAGCTGACGGTGCTGGAACCCGGAGGGGTATCAGAAGTTACCCCTGAAAAGCAAAGTTGGCATGCCGCAAGCTGGCCGCAGTTACCGAATCACACAGTCCTACAGGGGGTGCTTGTCCTACTGGCACTATGGAACAAACCTTTCTTACCAGAACCCGCAGTCCACATAGGAAGCACCTAAACTGCTGGCACCCTAGCCTCGGCTAACCCAACCGCAACACGACATGGCAACTTGGGGTGGCAAACTGACATTGACACTTCCCGGAAACAGCAGGCAGGGCTGGAACCAAGCTGGGCAGGAGGGAGTACCCGTGCCAAAGTCAGTTATGAGCAGCAACTGGCGATGTTGGAGCCCAGGACAAGCACTTAGCAGGCTGAGGCCTGATGTGCTGTCAATTGGGAGGCAGCAGGACAGATTGCCATCAAAACAGCAGGGGAACAGCTGACGTTACTGAACCCCACAAACACAGGAGCTAGTGTTTTACTCTGTGAAGACGGCACTTCCGAGCAACAACTGGCTGTGTTGAAGCCCAGGGACAAGCACGGAGCAGGCTGAGGCTGCATTGAAGAAATTTTAAGATCGGTTGTAGACTACTAATTTGAACCAAGCTCCACTTAGGCCTGTGGCTTCACTGATTTTCGTATTTCCCCTGTCCTCCAACCCCGCCAGTTACAGCTCCGAAGTGGCGTCTGCACAATCCACACTTGTTCCTGTGTTCCAGGTGTTCAGTCCGGTCAGTTAATCCCCTGATGTGTGTCCGGCAATGTCGCCTGCTCTGTCCACATTCATGTGGACAGAGCAGGCGACATTGCCGGACACACATCAGGGGATTAACTGACCGGACTGAACACCTGTAACACAGGAACAAGTGTGGATTGTGCAGACGCCACTTCGGAGCTGTAACTGGCAGGGTTGGAGGACAGGGGAAATACGAGAGACAGTGGAGCCACTGGCCTAATTGGAGCACGGTTAAAAATCAGTAGTGGTACGACTGTGTAGGCAGCAGGAAACTTTGCCATCCACACAGCAGGGGATCAGCTGACATTACTGAACCCCACTGAGACACGGGAGCAAGTATCTCTTTCCGTGTGGACGGCACTTCCGAACTACAACTGGCTGTGTTGAAGCCCAGGAAATAGGAGGGTGTAGGCAGAGGCCTACTGTATTTTGAATGAGGTGACAGCAGGAGAGACTGCCATCCACACAGCAGGGGATCAGCTGACATTACTGAACCCCACTGAGACACTGGAGCAAGTATCTCTTTCCGTGTGGACGGCACTTCCGAACTACAACTGGCTGTGTTGAAGCCCAGGAAATAGGAGGGTGTAGGCAGAGGCCTACTGTATTTTGAATGAGGTGACAGCAGGAGAGACTGCCATCCACACAGCAGGGGATCAGCTGACATTACTGAACCCCACTGAGACACGGGAGCAAGTATCTCTTTCCGTGTGGACGGCACTTCCGAACTACAACTGGCTGTGTTGAAGCCCAGGAAATAGGAGGGTGTAGGCAGAGGCCTACTGTATTTTGAATGAGGTGACAGCAGGAGAGACTGCCATCCACACAGCAGGGGATCAGCTGACATTACTGAACCCCACTGAGACACGGGAGCAAGTATCTCTTTCCGTGTGGACGGCACTTCCGAACTACAACTGGCTGTGTTGATGCCCAGGAAATAGGAGGGAGTAGGCAGAGGCCTACTGTATTTTGAATGAGGTGACAGCAGGAGAGACTGCCATCCACACAGCAGGGGATCAGCTGACATTACTGAACCCCACTGAGACACGGGAGCAAGTATCTCTTTCCGTGTGGACGGCACTTCCGAACTACAACTGGCTGTGTTGAAGCCCAGGAAATAGGAGGGTGTAGGCAGAGGCCTACTGTATTTTGAATGAGGTGACAGCAGGAGAGACTGCCATCCACACAGCAGGGGATCAGCTGACATTACTGAACCCCACTGAGACACGGGAGCAAGTATCTCTTTCCGTGTGGACGGCACTTCCGAACTACAACTGGCTGTGTTGAAGCCCAGGAAATAGGAGGGTGTAGGCAGAGGCCTACTGTATTTTGAATGAGGTGACAGCAGGAGAGACTGCCATCCACACAGCAGGGGATCAGCTGACATTACTGAACCCCACTGAGACACGGGAGCAAGTATCTCTTTCCGTGTGGACGGCACTTCCGAACTACAACTGGCTGTGTTGAAGCCCAGGAAATAGGAGGGTGTAGGCAGAGGCCTACTGTATTTTGAATGAGTTTACAGCAGGAGAGACTGCCATCCACACAGCAGGGGATCAGCTGACGTTACTGAACCCCACTGAGACACGGGAGCAAGTATCTCTTTCCGTGTGGACGGCACTTCCGAACTACAACTGGCTGTGTTGAAGCCCAGGAAATAGGACGGTGTAGGCAGAGGCCTACTGTATTTTGAATGAGGTGACAGCAGGAGAGACTGCCATCCACACAGCAGGGGATCAGCTGACATTACTGAACCCCACTGAGACACGGGAGCAAGTATCTCTTTCCGTGTGGACGGCACTTCCGAACTACAACTGGCTGTGTTGAAGCCCAGGAAATAGGAGGGTGTAGGCAGAGGCCTACTGTATTTTGAATGAGTTTACAGCAGGAGAGACTGCCATCCACACAGCAGGGGATCAGCTGACGTTACTGAACCCCACTGAGACACGGGAGCAAGTATCTCTTTCCGTGTGGACGGCACTTCCGAACTACAACTGGCTGTGTTGAAGCCCAGGAAATAGGAGGGTGTAGGCAGAGGCCTACTGTATTTTGAATGAGGTGACAGCAGGAGAGACTGCCATCCACACAGCAGGGGATCAGCTGACGTTACTGAACCCCACTGAGACACGGGAGCAAGTATCTCTTTCCGTGTGGACGGCACTTCCGAACTACAACTGGCTGTGTTGAAGCCCAGGAAATAGGAGGGTGTAGGCAGAGGCCTACTGTATTTTGAATGAGGTGACAGCAGGAGAGACTGCCATCCACACAGCAGGGGATCAGCTGACGTTACTGAACCCCACTGAGACACGGGAGCAAGTATCTCTTTCCGTGTGGACAGCACTTCCAAACTACAACTGGCTGTGTTGAAGCCCAGGAAATAGGAGGGTGTAGGCAGAGGCCTACTGTATTTTGAATGAGGTGACAGCAGGAGAGACTGCCATCCACACAGCAGGGGATCAGCTGACGTTACTGAACCCCACTGAGACACGGGAGCAAGTATCTCTTTCCGTGTGGACGGCACTTCCGAACTACAACTGGCTGTGTTGAAGCCCAGGAAATAGGAGGGTATAGGCAGAGGCCTACTGTATTTTGAATGAGGTGACAGCAGAAGAGACTGCCATCCACACAGCAGGGGATCAGCTGACATTACTGAACCCCACTGAGACACGGGAGCAAGTATCTCTTTCCGTGTGGACGGCACTTCCGAACTACAACTGGCTGTGTTGAAGCCCAGGAAATAGGAGGGTGTAGGCAGAGGCCTACTGTCTTTGTAATGCGGAGACAGCAGGAGAGACTGCCATCTCCACAGCAGGGGATCAGCTGGCAATGATGAACCCCACTAACACTTGAACGAATGTGTTTGGCTCTGTGGAGACGACACTTCTGAACACCAACTGACGCTGTTGGAGCCCAGGATTAGGCGAGGAGCAGGCTGTGGCCTACTGGATTTTGGCAGGTGAAGGCAGCAGGAGACTTGCCATCTCCACAGCAGGGGAACAGCTGGCAGTGCTGAACCCCACTAACACTCTAACGAATGTGTTTGGCTCTGTGGAGACGACACTTCTGAACACCAACTGACGCTGTTGGAGCCCAGGATTAGGCGAGGAGCAGGCTGGGGCCTACTGGATTTTGGCAGGTGAAGGCAGCAGGAGACTTGCCATCTCCACAGCAGGGGAACAGCTGGCAGTGCTGAACCCCACTAACACTCTAACGAAGGTGTTTGGCTCTGTGGAGACGACACTTCTGAACACCAACTGACGCTGTTGGAGCCCAGGATTAGGCGAGGAGCAGGCTGGGGCCTACTGGATTTTGGCAGGTGAAGGCAGCAGGAGACTTGCCATCTCCACAGCAGGGGAACAGCTGGCAGTGCTGAACCCCACTAACACTCTAACGAAGGTGTTTGGCTCTGTGGAGACGACACTTCTGAACACCAACTGAAGCTGTTGGAGCCCAGGATTACGCATGCCGCATGCAGAGGCCAATGGGCAGCGGTTTTTATGGAGGTTGTGGACTACTACTGATTCTAACCATGCTCCACTTAGGCCTCTGGCTCCACTGTCTCTACTATTTACCCTGGCCTCCAACCCCGCCAGCTACATCTCTGAAGTGGCGTCAGCACAATCTACACTTGTTCCTGTGTTACTGGTGCTCAGTCCCGTCAGTTGATCCCCTGATGTTTGTCCGGCAAGTTCGCCAGCTCTGTCCTCATTCCCACTACTGGTTATGGGAATGTGGACAGAGCAGGAGACCTTGCCGGACACACATCAGGGGATAAACTGATGGGACTGAGCCACAGGAACACAGGAACAAGTGTAGATTGTGCTGACGCCACTTCAGAGATGTAGATGGCGGGGTTGGAGGTCAGGGGAAATAGTAGAGACAGTGGAGCCAGAGACCTAAGTTGGGCACGGTTAAAAATCAGTAGTGGTTTGAATGTTGATGGAGCTGGTGACTTTGCCGTCCACACAGCAGGGGATCAGCTGGCATTACTGAACCCCACTAACACAGGAGCTAGTGTGTTTCTCTGTGCAGACGACACATCTGAGCGACAACTGGCTGTGTTGAAGCAAAGGGATTATAGTTCAGGTGGTAGAAAAATGAACACACCAGCAGACCTGGATACAGTTGCCAACCACTAATTTAGTCTGTAAGAGGAATGGCAAAGTCTTTGGAGATCCAGGCCTTGTTCATTTTCAGAAAAGTCAGCCGGTCAACATTATCGGAAGATAGTCGCGTGCGACGGTCTGTTAGTACACCACCTGCGGCACTAAAGACACGTTCCGATAATACACTGGCAGCAGGGCAAGCCAGCACCTCCAATGCATACTGGCTAAGCTCTGGCCATGTATCCAGCTTAGAGACCCAAAACTTGAAGGGGGAAGAGCCATCTGGGAGTACAGCGACAGGGCAAGACATGTAGTCTGACACCATCTGACGGAAGCGTTGCCTCCTGCTGACTCGAGGCGTCGCTGATGGTGTAGACAATTGTGGTGGACACACAAAACTTTGCCACATTTGGGCCATAGTGGTCTTGCCTTGTGCTGCGGCGCTGCCTCTGCTCCCTCTTTGTGCAGACTTTCCTCCACTGCCTCGACGCACAGAGCTGCTTTGTAAAGCACTAGCAACAATGCTGTCGGGTGGAATGGAAAACATTATGGACTGCACCAGTGACTCTTCGTACTCCCGCATTTTACGCTCCCGGTTCAACGTTGGTATGAGCCTTTGTACGCTGTCCCGGTAGCGAGGATCTAGGAGGGTGTACACCCAATAATCAGCCGAGACGAGAATGTGGGCGATGCGGCGGTCGTTTCTCAGGCACTGCAGCATGAAATCAACCATGTGCTGCAGACTCCCAACTGCCAAAGAACCGCTGTCACCTGTTTGAGGCGTGACCTCGGCCTGCTCTGCATCACCCCACCCTCGCTGTACATACTGAGTAGAGGTTTGTGTACCTCCCTCCTCTGGAGAGATGTCTTCCTCCTCCATCGACTCCTCCTCATCCTCCTCCTCACAAAGTGTCCCCTGCCTAGGCCTTTGTGAGGAAACACGTAGCGCAGACTGTCCAGAAGCAGATGACATTTGGGACTCCTCATCCTCCACCTCTTCTGAAACCTCATCCCTTAGTGCTTGCAGTGTTTGTTGAAGCAGGCAGATAAGGGGGACAGTCATGCTGACTAGTGCATCATCTGCACTCGCCATACGCGTGGATTCATCGAAGGCACGCAAAACGAGGCAGATGTCCTTCATAGAGGCCCACTCAATGGTGCTGAAGTGTGAACGGCGCACAGTGCGACTTGTTTGCGCCTGATGCAGCTGGTACTCCATGACTGCTGCCTGCTGCTCACACAACCGCTCCAACATATGTAACGTTGAATTCCACCGGGTGGGTAGGTCACATATGATGCGATGTTCCGGAAGGCCAAATCGTCGCTGCAGAGCAGCGAGGCGCGATCTTGCCGTGCTGGAACGTCGCAAGTGAGCGCACTCTATGCGGACCTTGTGCAACAGTGCAGCAAGATCCGGATAGTCCCTCAGAAAGCTCTGCACGACCAAGTTAAGAACATGTGCCAGACATGGGATGTGTGTGAGGTTGCCTAGGCCAAGAGCTGCCACCAGATTTCGGCCATTGTCACACACTACCAAGCCCGGCTGGAGATTCGCTGGCCCAAACCACACATCGCTCTCCAGCTTGATAGCATTCCAGAGCTCCTGCGCTGTGTGGCTTCGATTCCCCAAAGAAATTAATTTGAGTACAGCCTGTTGACGTTTGGCCACGGCTGTGCTCATATCGGTCGTAACAGGCTCCTGCTCTGCTGTTTCTGAGGAACTTGAGTAGGAGGAGGAGTCTATGTGTACAGACTGGAGTCCTGCAATCCGTGGCGTTGGAAGAACATGTACAGCGCCACTCTCCAGATCCGTACCCGGCTCCACAACATTGACCCAGTGGGCAGTGAGGGAAAGGTATCGTCCCTGTCCATGGTTACTGGTCCACGCATCGGTGGTCAGGTGGACCTTGCTACTAACGGCGTTTAGTAGTGCATGTTTTATTTTGCCCTCAACATGTTTCTGCAGGGCAGGGACGGCTCGCCTGCTGAAATAAAAGCGGCTGGGCACGTTGTATTGGGGGACTGCCAATGCCATTAAGTCCCGGAAGGTGTCAGTGTCCACCAGCCTGAATGACAGCATTTCAACTGCCAGAAGTTTGGCAATGCCAGCATTCAGAGACTGTGCTCGGGGATGGTTTGCCGAGTAAGGGCGCCTTTTATCCCATGCCTGTGCTACCGATGGCTGTGATGGATGGGAACGTGCTGCTATGGGTGTAATCTGACAGGGTCTCCGGACAACAGTGGCAGAGGTTCTTCCTTGGCGATCCTGTGAGGAAGCCGAACCAGCAGTGTGTGAGCTGGAGGAAGAGGGCCCAACACGAACTGAAGAGGTGGTAGGTGGTGCAGTACGTTGGCCTACGTCTTCAGGGTGTCTCTGCAACTCCAACTCGTGCTTGGTGCGCACATGTTTCCACATATTTGTGGTATTGAGGTTGCTGACATTTCTCCCTCTTTTGACTCTCTGATGACACAGCTTGCATTTAACAAAGCAAATGTCATCTGCAACTGTGTCAAAAAAGGACCACGCACTGCAACTCTTGTGAGCGCCCGGTTTGCCTTTGGAAGGAGGAATTCTCCTAACGGGTGCCGAAGTGGAGGGTACAGGCAACCAAGTCTTCCCCCTCCCTCTGCCTCCTGTTTTGGCCGGTAGGGGAATCTCTTCCTCCGAGCTGCTCCCACCACCTTCCTGTTGCTCACGCCATGATGGGTCAAGGACCTCATCATCTTCCCTCCCCTCTTCAAACAGCTGCTTCTCGGGGGTTGTCTCGCCAGCACCGTACGCACCAGAAAGTGGCAACTGAGTCTCGTCATCATCTGATGCGTACTGAGGTGTGCTGACCATAGGCACTGGCCCACTCACCTCTTCAGATTCAGAGGGACAAAGAAGTTGCGCATCACTGCATACTCCCTCTTCTTCACATTCAGGAATGCTGCTTGGCTGGCCCCCTCTTTCCAAGCCAACAGATTCCGAGAACAGAAGTAGAGACTGTGATGGCTCCTGTCCATGTCTCTCTGACTGCCTGGGCACTTTGGCAGGTGGTGAAGAGACAGATGGTTGCTCTTCGGTGCTCTGACCCTGAGAGGATGCGGAAGTAATTGAAGTCGATGCGTTAGCTGCCATCCATCCGACAACGGCTTCAATTTGTTCCTCCCGCAGCAGTGGGGTACGTTGAGGTCCTACAAAGCTGCGCATAAAGGACTGTTGCCTGCTAAAACTGGGGGATGCTGATCCACTGGTGCCCGCAGCAGGCCCAGAATCCCCACGTCCTCTACCTGTAGAATCCCCACGTCCTCTCCCTGCAGAATCCCCACGTCCTCTCCCTGCTGAAACTCCACGCCCACGCCCACGCCCACGCGCCTTACTCCCTGCCTTCTTCATCTTGCAAGACTGCTTAAGATAGGCAAAAAAGTACAATGGGGGGCCTTAGTGTGCTTATTCCTGAACAGCTGGTTACAGGTACAAGAAACACTAATTTTATGAAGTGTGTGTGTGTGTGGACTAGACTTTAATAGGAGCTGATGTGGCCTACACAAGTTCAAAATGTAGTGTTTGGTGAACTTTTTTTGTGGTTTCTTTGTTGGAAACAAACTCAAAGTATGTGAACAAAGAATTGAAACTGATAGTATCACCAACTTTTTGGAGCTATTACAATGCAGGCAGGTAACCTACAATGCAAAAGATGAGGCTCCAAAAAAATTGGGTAATACTAATCTGGCTGCGCCGGCAGGGCACAAGCCAGAAAAAAAGGCTCCTCTATCTACTCCTATATAGTGTTTGCAACCAACCAATGTTGATGGATATGGATGGATGCACACTAATAGGAGAAGAAAAAATGAGCTGCACTCAAAGACAAATATGTGTGAGGCAGTGACGCACGTTGAGCGTCCTACAACCAGACGTAGCTGCAGGACACTCTACTCAGCGTGAGCTGCACTCACACACAGTCAGAGGCCTCTCAGACAGCCGTCAACAGTGCAGCTAAGTGGGCACTGGCACTGACAGGCTGCAGAAAGGCTCCGCTGTGTACTCCTTTATAGTGTTTGCAACCACCGTAGATGGAGACGGATGGATGCACACTAATAGAAGAAAAAATGAGCTGCACTCAAATAAAAATATGTGTGAGGCACTGACGCACGCTGAGCGTCCTACAGCCAGACGTAGCTGCAGGACACACTACTCAGCGTGAGCTGCACTCACACACAGTCAGAGACCTCTCAGACAGCCGTGAACAGTGCAGCAAAGTGGACACTAGCACTGAAAGGCTGCAGAAAGGCTCCGCTGTCTACTACTAGTGTTTGCAACCAACGTATATGGATACGGATGGAAGCACACTAGATTGAAATTATGTAAAAAATGCAGCTCAAAAAATAAAAGATGTATGAGGCAGCAGTGATCACACTGGGTGGCCTACAGCCTGACGTGGCTGCAGGACCCACTCCACAGCGTGAGCTGCACTCACACAGCCCTTGCAGACAGCTGTGAACACTGCTGCTAGGGCAAAGAAGGCTACAGTGGTGGTTTATGTAGCCTGGGTAAAGCACTAGATGTTTGGTGGAATCGCTATTTCTAACTGTCCCTCACAGTCTTCTACAGCAGCCTGTCCCTAACTGAATTCACAGCAGAGTGACCAGAAATGGCGGCTGCGGTGGCTTTTATAGTGCATCATGACATCATTTCGGCAGCCAATCACAGCCATGCCAATAGTTAACATGCCTACATGCCTAACAGGATGTGCCCACACTTCGGAGGATTCCCATTGGCTTAATCAAAGCAAGCAGGCTCATAGCATGATGGGAACTTCCTATTCCGATTCCGATTCCGGAATCCGATATGACAAAAGTATCGGAACTAAGTATCGGAATTCCGATACCGCTAATATCGGCCGATACCCGATACTTGCGGTATCGGAATGCTCAACACTAGTTATCACCTCACATTACAGATGATAGGAGCACATTCACCTCAGACATCATGTACCAGTGTAGTATCAGCTCCTACATTATGTATGGGATCAGTATTACCTCAGCAATTCATGTAGCTGCCATGTCCCTCATGTGCATGCTACATTTTCCTCACAGACTGTGAGACACCTTCTGTGTGACCTCCCTGCAGACATGTTTGATATACTACTCTGCATTCACCTCAGACATTGTGTAGTGTGTACTAGGGTAGTATCAGCTCCTACATTATGTATGGGATCAATATTACCTCAGCAATTCATGTAGCTGCCATGTCCCTCAGGTGCATGCTACATTTTCCTCACAGACTGTGAGACACCTTCTGTGTGACCTCCCTGCAGACATGTTTCATATACTACTCTGCATTCACCTCAGACATTGTGTAGTGTGTACTAGGGTAGTATCAGCTCCTGCATTATGTTTGGGATCAATATTACCTCAGCAATTCATGTAGCTGCCATGTCCCTCATGTGCATGCTACATTTTCCTCACAGCCTGTGAGACACCTTCTGTGTGACCTCCCTGCAGACATGTTTCATATACTACTCTGCATTCACCTCAGACATTGTGTAGTGTGTACTAGGGTAGTATCAGCTCCTACATTATGTTTGGGATCAATATTACCTCAGCAATTCATGTAGCTGCCATGTCCCTCATGTGCATGCTACATTTTCCTCACAGACTGTGAGACACCTTCTGTGTGACCTCCCTGCAGACATGTTTCATATACTACTCTGCATTCACCTCAGACATTGTGTAGTGTGTACTAGGGTAGTATCAGCTCCTACATTATGTTTGGGATCAATATTACCTCAGCAATTCATGTAGCTGCCATGTCCCTCAGGTGCATGCTACATTTTCCTCATAGACTGTGAGATAACTTCTGTGTGACCTCCCTGCAGACATGTTTGATATACTACTCTGCATTCACCTCAGACATTGTGTAGTGTGTACTAGGGTAGTATCAGCTCCTACATTATGTATGGGATCAATATTACCTCAGCAATTCATGTAGCTGCCATGTCCCTCAGGTGCATGCTACATTTTCCTCACAGACTGTGAGACAACTTCTGTGTGACCTCCCTGCAGACATGTTTGATATACTACTCTGCATTCACCTCAGACATTGTGTAGTGTGTACTAGGGTAGTATCAGCTCCTACATTATGTTTGGGATCAATATTACCTCAGCAATTCCTGTAGCTGCCATATCCCTCAGGTGCATGCTACATTTTCCTCATAGACTGTGAGACGTCTGTGTGACCTCCCTGCAGACATGTTTCATATACTACTCTGCATTCACCTCAGACATTGTGTAGTGTGTACTAGGGTAGTATCAGCTCCTACATCATATCTGGGATCAAGATTTCATCAGAAATTCATTTAGCTGCCATGTTCCCTCACTTATTGCAGAGGCAGCTTTTGTGTGACCTCCCTGCAGACATTTCTGATATACCACATTACTGCTGTATTATACAGTCTTCATGACCTCTGGGTATATGTATGATAGGACAGAGCAGGGACACATACAGTGTCTGCCATTACTATGGTGGAGCTGGGCAGTCACATGTATTAGAGACACTGGTGAGAGGAGCAGTCGGGGGATGGTACATGTATGATGATGAAAGGCTGCACTTCATGTCAGTGCACTGTATACTGACCCTGCTGTGTGCTGATTATCCCCCCTTCCCAGTCATGGAGTCTGATGATCTGTATGTGACCTCATCTCTGTTACCTACTTTGATGCTGGGTGTGCAGATCCCGTGTAACCAGGTTACTCACTATATGTGGTATATGTGTAAAGGCTCTATTCCTGTGCTGTATACTTCACCTGTACCACAGGTCTGTATAATAGTGATGGGAAGTTCGGCTCTTTTTGGTGATCCGGCTCATTCGGCTCCGCTCACCATAAAGAGCCGGCTCTTTTTTAAATAGAAATCTGTTTCCACAGTCATCGTTCTAGGTCTTTGCCTGTAAAGTGAGGGCCTCATTCTCCACCTGTATAAGGATCTAGTGATACAGTGCAGACTGTTATTCAGCATTGCTGTCTCCTCAGGTTGTCAGCTCTTGTGATCAGGCCCCTGCTCCTCGCTCCGGTCTCTCCTGTACAGTGAGGCCTCATTATACCCCTGTATACGGATCTAGTGACGAGGTGTAGACTGTTATTCAGCATTGCTGTTTCCTCAGATTGTCAGCTCTTGTGATCAGGCCCCTGCTCCTCACTCCGGTCTCTCCTGTACAGTGAGGCCTCATTATACCCCTGTATACGGATCTAGTGACGCAGTGTAGACTGTTATTCAGCATTGCTGTGTCCTCAGATTGTCAGCTCTTGTGATCAGGCCCCGTCTCCTCGCTCCGGTCTCTCCTGTACAGTGAGGCCTCATTATACCCCTGTATAAGGATCTAGTGACGCAGTGTAGACTGTTATTCAGCATTGCTGTTTCCTCAGATTGTCAGCTCCTGTGATCAGGCCCCGTCTCCTCGCTCCGGTCTCTCCTGTACAGTGAGGCCTCATTATACCCCTTTATAAGGATCTAGTGATGCAGTGTAGACTGTTATTCAGCATTGCAGTTTCCTCAGATTGTCAGCTCTTGTGATCAGGCCCCTGCTCCTCGCTCCGGTCTCTCCTGTACAGTGAGGCCTCATTGTACCCCTGTATAAGGATCTAGTGACGCAGTGTAGACTGTTATTCAGCATTGCTGTTTCCTCAGATTGTCAGCTCTTGTGATCAGGCCCCGGCTCCTCAGTTGTAGTCTTAACATGTATTGTGGCATTTTTTGTTCATGTCCTTTGTGAAATAGTAAATGCTGTGATATGTGTCGGTGCACATGATGCATCCTGATGCAAACGCAGGTCCGTGCGTCCCTATGTTAAGTATAGGGATGTAATCTGGATCAGGATGCATCAGGATTGCTACACATCACAATGCACCGTACCACAACGCTAGTGTGAACGCAGCCCCACTCGTGCAGCCCCTAACCAGGTGCCCCCATGTTATATACATGCTCCCAATACATTTTATTATCATTACCACAGCATAGCACAGGGCACAAGCCCTTCTAGTGAGGCGGGAAAGATCACTGTATGACAGAGCAGCATGCGGACATAGTCTATATAATATCTGCATACTGTTCCCATACAGCACATCCCTCGCTTCCGAGCATGCTCAGTGCCGCAAAATGGATTCCTGCACACGGAAGCACATGGATCCGTGTTGTCCTGGATCCGTGCTCCATAGAGCTCCATTTTAATTCCCGATGTGTAGCCGCGGATCCGTGCGTCTCCCTGTGCCTGCGTGTTTTTCAGATGACACAAAACTGCAACAAGTTGCGTTTTTGTGCATCTGATAAAATATGCAGACATGCGGATCTGTGGGAAAACGGTGACACCTGGATGCACACGCAAGTCCCATCCGTCACCACTGAAAGTCAATGGAGACGAAAACTTATCCGTGTGCATCCAAAATATCCAAGAGTGAGACCAGCGTAACCCTATATAATGACTGGGGCTGGACCTAGATCTCTCCACAGGTTTTGCCTAAAATCACTTTATATTACTTACGCTACCCTTAGGGCTCATACTCACTTGCGAGAGACTCGCGTGATTCTCGTGTGAGTCTCTCGCATGGAAACCTGGCACTTCCGCCGGCACTCGGACCAGAGGGGGTGACTGCATAGAAGTACATGTAACTGCACGCTCCGGTCCGAGTGCTGGTGGCAGTGCCAGGTTTCCATGCGAGAGACACGCACAAGAATTGTGTGACTCTCTCGCTAGTGAGTATGAGCCCTTAGCAGCAAAAACTGACGTCCTCCTCCCTGTAGTGTTGTCCTGAATCCTCCTGGCCCTGCGTTCAACGGGATCCGTTACATAGCAGCACTAACGCTATGTAGCAGATGCGTTAACGCACCCATTGGCCGCAATGATACTAACGCATCCAAAATCGTCATGATGCGTTACTTCATGACGCACCCTTGAACGCGGTCTGCAGCAGTCGGGGGTGCGTCATGAAGTAACACATCATGCTGATTTTGGCATCGTTTGAATACGTTAATAGCATTGCGGCCAATGGGTGCGTTAACCCGTCCGTTACACAGTGTTAGTGCCGCTTGCTATGTAACGGATCCTGTTGAACGCAGGGCCATTAACGCAATGTGAACCTGGTCTAACACTATGAGATGATATACCAAACAATGTGCTGAGTCTCTCCTCCTACACATACCATATACTGTATGTATACACCATGGATGAGGGGCCAGGAAAGTAGATCTTTATTCGGGACTAAAGGTATCGCACAGATCATTGCAGATGATGATGATAATGTGCTGAGTCCCTCCATGCCATAAATGCCATGGAGGAACTGGCAGTGTATATTTGGGACTGAAGGGTTAACTCCCCTGCATTTATTCACAGTCCTCTCCTAACTGCTCCTCCCCCAGATGAGTCACAGTCAGGCTTCAGTAAGCTGGGTCTGATAAGCTGCTGAGGCGCAGGAAAAAAAATGGCTCCTTCACCCTGCAGAGCCGGCTCATTTCGTTCACAGCAGGGAGCCGGCTCTTTGAATCGGATCGTTCATGAACGACACATCACTACTGTATACATGATATCACTCCTCACTCTGCTATATATGGATCATGCTGTGTATAAACATCCTGTGTCTCCAGGTCATTTTCCTGGCTGTACATATAATCTGGACATGACTTCCAGCTTAGTGCTTAATTTCTGTAGCTATTGCTGCCTTTATTCCTCTTATGTTACATGCTGTCCTGCCGGATATATCCATCCTGTTTCTGTATATTGTCTCCCTCGCATATTGCATGATCAGAGTATACCCACCAAGAGCTTATTTTATATTACCTAAGATGGTGGATAGAAAATGCCTGAATGGTTTATGTTTTATCATGTGTAAAATAAATAATTGGGGAGTAACTCGGCACATTTGAGTGGGCACTAATAACTCAGCACATGGCAGGCAGTGAGTGGGCAGTAATAACTCAGCACATGGCGGGCAGTGAGTGGGCACTCCTAGTGTGATGCTGCACATTGCTCTGGAAAACACATCATGGGCCCAGTTTTCAGCCCTGTCTCTCGTCTATTGTAAGTGTATGTAGTAGAGTGACTGACTGGGATACAGAACTTGCAGTTTTCTGCTCACACACCTATGGCTGCAGGCAGCTTATATTAGACCTACATATTTCTTACCATTTATGCGCAGCTGGTGTTTAGAGTCTGTCTGTAACTGCTGTAGAGGAGCAGGTGGCTTCTCATTTATTGTTATAGCATATAACACAGCATTGCCCATCTCTGTCTATTTCCGGACCTTACGGATGGGATATTTTCCATTATTAACATGTTATATACCTTGGTTGTAAACCTGCATGGTTTTCACCCTCACTTATCCCATATCTTGTGCGGTTGGAGGGGTCCTTGAAGTTGGTTAAATGTGGTCTTGGGGATTCAATGGGATATGGTTTCCTCCTTTTGGAATTTAATATGGTTCTGGATCTGGTGAAAGGTGGAGGGGAGTTTCGGCAAGGGTTTGTCAGATCCCCAGGAAATTCAAGTGAATATTGGAACCCTTGTGGTTATGGTGCTCCCGAGCTAGTGGGGTAACGGCTGGGAGTAATTGTTGGTACATTTTATGTTCACTTTATGTTTGGTAATCACCAGATTTTGGGAGCTTCAAGGACTCCTACCAGTGTGTTAATATTATTTATGCTTTGATGTTTTATTGTATGTTTGTTTTATTAAAGGTGTGAATAATAATTTTTTAAAAAAAAGGATCGGTGTATACCCACCAAGTGCTTATTTTATATTACTTAAGATGGCGGATAGCACAGGCCTGAGTGGATTACCTGGAGCCTGGTGGTTGGGGGGGTCCTTGAAGTTGGTTAGAAATTGGTCAGGGGGATCCATTGGGATATGGATTCCTCTTTTTGGAAGTTAATATGGTTCTTGACCTGGTGAAATGTGGAGGGAAGTTTCGGCAAGGGTTTGTCGGATCCCCAGGAAATTCAAGTGAACATTGGAACCCTTGTGGCTATGGTGCTCCCGAGCTAGTGGGGTAACGGCTGGGAGTAATTGTTGGTACATTTTATGTTTGGTAATCACCAGATTTGGGAGCTTCAAGGACTCCCCCCCAGCGTGTTAATGTTATTTATGCTTTGATGTTTATTTTAATAAGAACATGAATTAAAAAATTAAAAAAAAACAGTTATTTGTTTTCCTTTTAGTGGGTCCTTGAAGTTATTTATAAATTGGTCAGGAGGGGTAACCATATCAAGTATGGACCTCTGGTTTGGGGGGGGTGTTCATCACAGTATGACCCCCTGGGTTTGGAAGGGTAACCATTTCAGGTATGGCACCCTGGTTTTGAGGGGTAATCATCTCAGGTATGGCCCCCTGGTGTGGAGGGGGTAACCATCTCGGGTATGGCCCCCTGGTATGGAGGGGTGACCATCACGGAATGGCCCCCTGGTCTCCAGAAGCATTTATATTTTATAGGACCCTGTTAGGGTAAAGTCCCTGGGGTCATGGCAATCATATTTTGCATGCCTACAGAATAAATTGGCTCTTCTGAGCCAGGAACAGTGGCTGGACGGGAGAAGGGAACAAGGTAGGCATGCTTTTCAATACAATCTATAGCTTGAAGGACCCTGTCTTTTTTCATGTGATTTGAGAATGCCGAGACACAGTTTTTGACTGTTTATATTGACCAAACCATGTTCCTTTTAAGGTTGTCGTCTGGACAATGCAGTTATCTAGTGCATGAAACTGACGAGCAATGTACCTAATCTGTGTGCCCTTGAGTCAGTGGGAGTGACTAGGGGTAAAGTAATCAAGTGCATTAACATGAAGGGCAATATGCCTATTCCCGATGCCCTTGAGCTGGTGGGAACGGCTAAGGGTATAATCTAGTGCATTAACACAAAGGGCAGTATGCCTATTCCAGATGCCCTTGAGCCTATGGGAGCGGCTAAGGGTATAATCTAGTGCATTAACACAAAGGGCAGTATGCCTATTCCTGATGCCCTTGAGCCTATGGGAGCGGCTAAGGGTATAATCAAGTGCATTAACACAAAGGGCAGTATGCCTACTCCCAGTGCCCTTGAGCCAGTGGGAGCGGCTAAGGGTAAAGTAATCAAGTGCATTAACACGAAGGGCAATATGCCTATTCCCAATGCCTTTGACCCAGTTGGAGAGGTCAACAGTAAATGTTATCAAGTGCATGAAAAACAATTAACAGTGGCGTGGCAGGGTATAATGCCTTTGTAGACTTTTTCTGCTTTAGGTTTATTTAAATTACTACTTCCAGATATTCTGAATGTTATTTTATGGTCGGTTATAATGTTGATGTTATATTGTGTATAGTTTTTAATTACTCCCTATTTATAATATCTTTCTATTGAAATGTTCATCACTTTTCGGGTAGTGATAGTAAGTGGGTTTAAGAAATTTTACTGCACAGCTACTGTAAATAATGGTGGTTTCTAGAACTAAAATCTGTGAATTGGTGAATTATTAGAGCTGGCTACAATACATGCAGTATAATAGTTTTTTGAGGCATGACAGATGTCATTATACAGGTATTCAGATTGTAGCTACGACCTTAATTATGGTTTACTTTCCACATTCCCCATTATTGGATTCTCATTGCAGGATGTTTAGCAACTGTTATTTTGCAGTAGTTACCGTAGTATCGATCATAACTTGGTAGCATGGCATTGATAAAATTAATCTGTCGGAGCTCTGGAATTTTATTTATTTTTTTTTATTACTTGTATGCACAGTCTTTCCATAGCATGTAGAAATGGTTGATGGATTTGTTAGGCATGGTTGATGGGGGTCGAGTCCACTTAAGGTGTCAAATGGCCTCTCTGGTGGCGGTTTAGGAGTCAGGTGGAAGTTGCAGACAAGTTAAGGTGGACTCATTTTAACTAATAGAGGATGTAAAACCTCATGGTGGTGAACAGGCTCGGCTTTGGTGGCCAGCCTCAAGGACGTTGTAATGGTAACGTCAATCAGGGGCGGGCACAGTGGTTAAGTACAGGAGTGAGGATAATAGGGTCATTAGTGCCCTGAAAGTTTACTGGCTCTGCTTGAATGGCAAGCCAGTGCGTGCCGCCCCTTTATGGCTGTCTGGCCTGGTTCTGTATGTCAGACAGCTGGGGGTATCACAGTACTTGTGACTCCCAATGTACTAGCACTTCACCTGACTCCTACTGTGATTGTTTTAATCCTGTGATTTAAATAAAGCTGTGGCCATTTTGACAACCAAAATAATGTGTTGTGTATTCTAGTGCCTAGGTTTACTGTAGTTATGGTGGTTTTAAGATGGAGTGGGGGTCCGTCCCATATCCATAAGTCAAGAAACCACTGGAGCCATAGGCGGAGGAGGACATGACTTGGGGATGGGTGGACCTTTACTCCTGCAGCTTTTTTGTTATAGTGGTGTAGATTTTTAAGCACGAGGGATGTTGCTTTAAGAGTAAGAAGCACAGTATGTATGTGCCTGGTGGGTTACTGTGAGGAGGGTGGGGCTTATATAGAGCAGGAAATCTGTGTCTCTCCCTCTTTCTTACACAGGATGAACAGAAGGAAGCATTTCCCGCTCTCCCACCCTGTTTATAATCATTGTCCTAAAACGTTTTAATTATTGCTTGTATGATGAATGCTTTATTGTATTTTTTAAATTACCATTGTATATTTTGTTCCAGGTTCAATTTTATCATGGCTATAAAGAGTTAACAGCATTAACCTTCTAAGTAAAAGGGAAGGGCCATCCTTCAGCCATGGTTCCCTAGAGGTTTCCTCCACAGGGGGTTTTTTCCTCTCCTGAGCTCTGTAGGATGACTCTTTGTGAGTCGGAGGTTTGCCAAGTTAGTCCTTTTGCAAGGACTTCTAGTTTATAAGTTTACTAAAGTGATTTATTAAAAAAAAAAAGGTGTAAAATGTGAATTTATAACCCGTCACAGTTTTGCGGTTTAGGAGTCAGATGGAAGTTGCAGACAAGTTAAGGTGGACTCATTTTAACTAATAGAGGATGTAAAACCTCATGGTGGTGAATTGGCTCGGCTTTGGTGGCCAGCCTCAAGGACGTTGTAATGGTAACGTCAATCAGGGCAGGCACAGTGGTTAAGCACAGGAGTGAGGATAATAGGGTCATTGGTGCTGTGAAAGTTTACTGGCTCTGCTTGAATGGCAAGCCAGTGCGTGCCGCCCCTTTATGGCTAAACACAAGCCGCGGAGACACCATCACATGTTTCTCAACGCAAGCAATGACTAGCCAGGTCTTTCCCCGGGAAGGAACAACCACAGGAAGGGAAGTCTCCAATGAAGGAAACCACCTATGCCAAAACATGGTATCCATCCACAGACAGCTGTTCAGGGTATTGCCCCTCATCAGTGTGGAGTAGGAAACTGGCTAGTAGGAGCAATAGAAGAAGACTGTGAAAAATGAGGATGAAAAATGAGGATGAATGAACTCATGGAGATCAACATCCAACACTGCAGAAACACCATCACATGTTTCTTAACGCAGTGATTCTAGAGCAAAGCCCCCATCCACTGCGTTGAGAAACATGGTGTCTCCACAGTGTTGGATGTTGATTTCCATGAGCTCATTCATCCTCATTTTTCACGCCCCTTTATGGCTGTCCTGGTTCTGTATGTCAGACAGCTGGGGATATCACAGTACTTGTGAATCCCAATGTACTAGCACTTCACCTGACTCCTACTGTGATTGTTTTATTCCTGTGATTTAAATAAAGCTGTGGCCATTTTGACAACCAAAATAATGTGTTGTGTATTTATTCTAGTGCCTAGGTTTACTGTCGTTATGGTGTTTTTAAGATGGAGTGGGGGTCCATCCCATATCCATAAGTTATGTACATTTTGTTGTGTTTAGTAAAGTTGAACTATTTCAACGTGAAACACTTCCTAGTAAAATGTTTGTCCATGGTTTGGTAAAGTGCGGAAGACATCACTATCCAGAGTATTCTGTCATTGCAATATATTTTTGAAAGTATTCATTATAAACATTTTTTTGCAAACAAATACTACATAATAGGTATATTTTTCATAAGCTGCACAACACACACATCTGACTCCTTATATGGATCGCCGTGTGAAATTGCCTTATTTAGCGATAGACTTCTTATTCTTTGAGAGCCTCTTATCATCCTGGGTAAATAACAACCATCAGTAGGTGTACACATACCGTCACTCTGCTCCATAAAACCTATGCCAATTTTGTACATTGGACTCATGTGAACTCAAATAAAAGATTGTTAGACAACACTTCCCCTGTGCTAGGTGCAGCCTGCTCTTGTGCACTGGTTATATCATACTTTCTATAGCTCTGTTTCCAGTATATAAAGAATATGGAGCTAGGAGTACCAGGGACCATCTTTCTGACCTTGTGTGTCACACTGGTCTTGTACATCCGTGCATGGAGAAGAAAACTGAGAAGTAAAAACTTACCTCCTGGACCACCTACCCTCCCTATACTGGGAACTATTCTGCACGTGAGCACTTCTGAAATGCCCCAGTCATTGGTAAAGGTAAGTAGTATTGAGCTATATCATTTCAGAAGTATATAAGGGGTAACATCTCTCCTTGTCGAGACTGACATGCTAGTTTAAGGAGAGTTATAGGACATTCAATGTTCCTATGGTGAATTAAATATGCAAGTTGCCTTTTCAGAGAGGAAGAAGAATTGAAATCTAGTGGTACTTTTTGGATGTAGCAATCTTAAAGTGTCTGCAAATTAAGATTATGGTTTGGCTTTTATCCTACTGTAAGTCATATGGCAAGAATTGTTAATGGGTCAAGATTCACTTTTAGAATGGATACTTCCAGTAGGTGGCACTGGAGTTGAATTTCTCATCCTCCCTGAGCAGACAATTTGCATATTTAATTTCCAAGGGGAGCATTGCATGGCCTATAAGTCTCTTTACCCTGGCAGGTCAGGAGGAGAAACCACTTTAGACCCCAGTCAGTGGCCTCTCGTGCAGCCAAATCAAATCTTGTGCTTTGCGCTTAAGAGAGGGAAACCCACAAATGCTTGAATACAATTTGAGATTCCTGGTTTGGCTCATTAAAGGGTCAATATTGACTTTTATTATTGCTACTTAGAGTCCAAGTCCTTTTTCTCTCTGAAGAGACGATTTGCACATTTCATTTCCCAGGGGAGCATTGCTTGGCCTTAAAGTCTCTTTACACTGACATTTCAGGTATGTTACTTAGTCTCCACAAGGAGCAATGTTCCCCTTTCGACTCTAGTCAGAAGCCTCTCATACAGCCAAATCAGATCTCATGTTTTGCACAGAGGAGGGGCAATACTCCAAAACACTTCTGTAAATTTAGATTCTGGTCTGGCTTTTATCCTAAGTCATATAGTATGGCTCATTAAAGGGTTGACATTGACTTTTGGGATTGCTCCTTTCAATAGGTAGCATTAGAGTTCAAGTCCTGTTCCTCTCTGAAGAGGCAATTCACATGTTTTGAAGTACATGTTGCACTGTAAGCGCCGTTATACATGGTGATCTGTGTTATTGGGATAATTTACAAAGCTGCAATAATTCAGATCTATAGACCATTTCTCCTAGGCCTTCTTTACAAGTCTGCTTTGTATGTCCATATGTTGTCCGTTTTTTTAAGGACCACTAATACAGACATATGCACAACCATTGTATTCATGACATTTATGCAGATATGTCAGTTTTTTTGCACACCACGGACGAGATGCGTACTGTACACATGCACACTGATGACACGTATTAAATCCGTGTGTCATCAGCGTGACACGTATCGGCACCTGGTATGAAAATTGCACAGGAGCCCACGCCACTTTTTTTTAATTTATTTATTTTACACAGGAGGTACAAAGCTGCTGCTGAGTGCAACATCCATCATTCTCTCCTGGTCACGATGATCTCAGAGTGAGCAGGAGACAACGATGAGAGCTGCCTTCAGCAGCCGGCCGGAGCCAGGGAACAGCGCGAACTGTACGACTTTTTCCCTGGAGCCGGTACGTGTTACACGGACATATGGATGACACATGGATGTAACATATGGACACACTGTCACATGGACGCATGGACAGTAAACACAGACACACGGATGGCGCATGGCTGTCACATCCGTACACACAGACATGGACTTCACTAGTACTGGTTTTTCCTGTACAGAAATCACCAGGACGTGTGAATTAGACTTTAGTCACTATATTGACTAGAGGCACTTCACTGGAAGGTCGCAGACAATGTTTAATAGTAAAACAGAAACTTCTATTTTTTTATTCTGCTTATCACAAAGAGGCTCAAAACTTTAGTTACTACTTTTACTTCATGTTAGGGTCGGCGGAACGCACCAAGTATAAATAATAGGAGGTGCGTTCACCGCCCGGGGTCCACCGTGCGGTAGATGTAACGACCGCTGCTGGACGATGGCAGACACGCTAGGAGGCGTAGTAGTGCACTCGGGTTACGTCACCCAAGGTGCTAGGACAGACTCTGTTTAATCACAGAGACGCCCTAAAGAAACTAAAGTATGAACGCTGGGCATGTTCGCTTCACAGGGCTAGCCAGCGGTTGGCGTCGCAGCCACGAACACCAATAAGTACTACTGACTGCAGTGCGGTGGTAACTACGATGCCGAGGATCCGGACACCGTCGGACGCTAGTGTGCAGTGCAGGAGGCTCAGTGGTGTGTAGCTTGCCCCAATCTGGCCCTGACTAACCAACACTCTGTCACCATTCGTATTACAGAGGGAAGGGGTTTCTTAATAAGTCAGTCACCAGTCCATGCATCCATCACCATACACACACAGTATAATATGCTACACTAGCGCATGGCCGAGCCGCCATGCGGGCTTTTTATAGCCATGCGCTTCCCGGACCTTCCAGTACCCTGGGAAGGACCAATCAGATCCGACACAGGACCTGAACATGTGACCCCTGCTCTCCACTGAGAGGTCACCTTGGGGGCATGCCCAGTAGCACGGCATGAGGACTTAACCTCTGGAGCGGTTCCCTGCAGAGCAGGTTGCGCTACCATTGCTGCACCAGAGGTGGCAGCAACATCCAGACTGTCAGAGCAAGTCTGAGCAGCACGCCTGGCTCGCCGTAATTGCTGAGCAGCACCCGGAGCGGTCGGAGGAGAATGGAAGACCGCTGGATGTCTGGCTCTGGATTCCTGCTGTGCAGTGTCAGAAATCCGACGCCTAAGGGTACCGTTGCACCAGCGATCCCAACTAGCGATATGATGCAGTCAGGATCGCTGGTGCATTGCTAGGTGGTCGCTAGTGAGCTGTCACTCAGGCAGATCTCACCAGCGACTTCGCTGGGGACTGGGATCGCTACTTACCTGTCAGACGTGGCGATCCTGCGTCCTCCCGCCCGGCTCCATGCGTCGCTCGTCGTCACAGCAGGAAGCGCCGCAGGAAGTGACCGACGAGGAATGATCCAGCAGCTTCTCGCGCGATCAGCGATAATCAGCGGGGGAGCCGGTCGGAGGTAAGTATCACATGTAGCGATATCGCTAGCAATATCGCTGCAACGTCACAAAATCGGTGACTTTACAGCGATATTGCTAGCGATATCGCAGTGTGTAACGGGGGCTTAACACTTTAAGTGGCTCCACTTGGTTGGATATTATTCTTGAATGATACCCAAAAACCAACTATAACTTGTTTCTTTAGCACTAGGGGTCCTGTGGATCATATGCTACCCCACTAGTCCTCCAGGAGGTCAGAAGCTGCTGTAGTTATCAGCAAGGCTACTTACTGTAAAAGTATAGTCTGCTACTAGCCACAGGAATTACCTTTCTTAACTCAATGGTAATTAGAGTACAAAAGTGAACACAGAACAATATTTGCTCAACTCAAGTTCAACGCCTGATGGTGATGTGGTCAACACAGCTTGAATCCTTGTTAGGGATTTTGCCTCTTTAAATGAAGTCCTGCACTTTATACATTTTAAGGTTGGTTTCACATTAGAGTTTCAGTCCGCAACATGTTGCGTTCGGCAGGTATGTCAAAACTACGCACGCAGACGCATCCGCATACAACACATGTCCCTGCATACACAACGTTAAAGATAGATACGCAGGATGCATGCGGAAGTAGGCGGAGCTTAAGGAAAGAAGTACACAGGCTTACGCTGTGCACAGAAACGCTAATGTGAACCTAGCCTTACCTTTTGCAACTCGGCAACACAATATACTTGAACTTATCACAGATATTTATCTTGATCAGTGTGACTACATGGTATCATACCTATTGACTGGGATTGTTGCTCTAAGGGTATCAAACAATTTCCTTTTCAGGACGTAGGTTCTGTAACCCTCCTAAAAAAGGGATTTCTCTTTTTCTCTACTCTCCTGCTGATAGGAAAAACCACGGTTTCCTTTTTTGTACCCATGTCCTGCAAGACCTCATGCCTATAAATAATCTGGCTCAAGCATGCAATTTGAAATTCAAGCAACCCACCACAAAATCAATAACAGGGTCCCCCTTCTAATATACATCATTTACATTGCAGGTCTTCCCATATGCATCAATAGGACCTCTTGTGCCCCACTTAAGTTCTTAAGTCGAAATGTGACTATGACCCCAAAAGATATGCTCCTCTATTTCACATAAGGATTTGTTTAACTAAATGTTTCACATATAAATCAAGAAATATGGCTATCACAGAACTATTAAGTAATACACTGTGTAATATCTCAGGTTTGAATAGACCAGGTAAAAATTCTTACCAGGGAAACATTTCTTTATCCAATGTTCTTTTAGACAGTGAAAATGCACTGAAATAGTGACTTCCCCTCTCAATAACCTGATATGTTAATCCATTACATGGAAGGCACATTGATATACATGGGCACTGTAATTCTAAATAGATGGTTTTGTAGATGCTTCCATTTGTGATTGATTGGCTCCTTCGCAGTTGACTCACTTTTGCGCACGTTATCATTGAATGATAGGTTCAATGAGCCACTTGTGACAATGTAATATAACTGTCTTTTTATCTTAAAAACTTTCAGCTCAGTAAGCAATATGGGCCGGTGATGACTATATTTATTGGTAATAGCCCCATGGTGATCCTTCTCGGCTATGATTGCGTAAAAGAAGCCTTAGTGGATCATAGTGATGTGTTCACTGCGCGAGGAAACACATTTTTTGCAAGTTCAGTTTTCAAAGATTATGGTGAGTAGTGATATATTTTATACAATTATAGAAATCAGGAAATGGGACAGCAAATACAGAATATCTAAGAATTAAATGCAAAACACTAGTTGGCCACATGGTCTACCAAACACTAAGCATCTGTCAAAGACACCGCACTACACTTGCTCATAGAGCCAGTGCACGTGTCCTGAGTTCAGAAGCAGTGCTAAGAGTTACCTGGGGAGCAGGGCAGCAGAGGTGACAAAGCGTGCTTCAAGCTAATAGTGTCAGGGTCCAGAGAACTCAGATTATGGCAAAGTAGAAGTCATGCACAGTACAGACCAGCGAGGTACAGGAGGGATAAACAGATGGGAGGTCAGACAAAGCCAAAGGTCATACACAGGATCACAGTACAGTACCAGGGAGGAGACAGAGCGGATAATCAGGGCCAAGCAGAGATCAAAACCAAACAGACATATAAGGTACCAGGCAGAATCCAAAGCGATATCCAGGGAACAGACCGAGTCATACACAGAGAATCAAGTAACCAGAACACAGCACTAACACACTCAGGGGTCACCACACAATGCCAAGGGCGAAAGTATAACTGACAGGGATGGGAGCGTCCTGAGGCTATAAGAAGCCTCCCCCAGAACCAGGGAGAGGCCACAATCATAGCCCCAGGTGTGCAGGTAAGCCTGCACCAGGATCACAACCTTTAACCCCAGAAATGCCAGTCATCAGCACTGGTTCCAAACATTAACCCCACGTGTGCGAGTCAAACCCGCACTGAGATCATGACAGTACCCCCCTCTCAACGGGGGGCCTCTGGACCCCCAGGCTTGCCCGGGTACTTAGCATGGAAAGCCCGCACCAGGCGATCAGCATGCATCAACCGGGCTGGTACCCAGGACCTGTCCTCTGGTCCATACCCCTTCCAATGAACCAGGTACTGTACCGACCGCCGTACCAACCTGGAATCTACGATATGACCAACCTCGTACTCCACCTGCCCCTCGACCAAAACCGGAGGAGCAGCAGACTCGGAGTCTCCCCGTACTGCTTCAAAAGGTTTCAGTAGAGATTTGTGGAAGACGTTAGGGATCTTGAAAGAGGGTGGAAGGCACAGCCTATACGCCACTGGATTGATTTTTTCCACAATCTTGTACGGGCCAATGAATTTGGGTCCCAACTTGGCTGACGGAATTTTTAACTTAATGTTTCGCGTGGAGAGCCAAACTTTCTCTCCCACCCGAAACATGGGACCAGGTGTTCGTTTCCTGTCCGCGAAAAACGTATACCTGCCTTGAGACCTAGATATACGCCGCTGGACTTCTGCCCATGTATCTTTTAACCGCTGAACAGAATCCTCAGCCCCGGGACACCCCGAATCCAGACGAGAAAACTCACCAAAATGAGGACTGAACCCATAGTTAATCAAGAAAGGGGACCTACCAGTGGATTGACTCACCCGACTATTGAAGGCAAATTCAGCCAACGGCAGTGCATCGCACCAGTCATTCTGTCTAGCAGAGGTTAGACACCTGAGGATCTGTTCCAGGGACTGGTTAGTGCGCTCCGTCTGCCCATTGCTCTCAGGATGGTATGCAGACGAAAAGGACAGAGACATACCTAATTTTTTGCAGAAAGCACGCCAAAACTTAGCCACAAACTGCACACCACGATCAGACACCACATTCAGGGGTACCCCATGCAACCGGATCACATGCTGCACAAACAACCTGGACAATGTCTCAGCTGACGGTAGTGCGGACAGGGGTACGAAATGAGCCTGCTTAGAAAACCTGTCCACCACTACCCATACCACTGTATCACCCTTAGATGGAGGGAGATTGGTAACAAAATCCATGGATAAATGAGTCCATGGCCTTTCGGGCACTGCCAAGGGTATCAGCTCCCCTGCCGGCCGGCTATGAGAGCTTTTAGAACGAGCGCAGACCCCACAACCAGCAATGAATTTTTTTATGTCCGAACCAAGGGTAGGCCACCAAAAGATCCTAGCCACCGCCAGAACCAGGGAGAGGCCACAATCATAGCCCCAGGTGTGCAGGTAAGCCTGCACCAGGATCACAACCTTTAACCCCAGAAATGCCAGTCATCAGCACTGGTTCCAAACATTAACCCCACGTGTGCGAGTCAAACCCGCACTGAGATCATGACAGCATCAAGAAGTGAGACAACAAACCAAAAGACATAAGGGATTGGTGTAAAAAAATATCAGTGGACACATGGAAACCAGAGACTGGAGGATGAAACGCCAAACAGCTCAAAGTTTACCACTCATTGCCACCAAGAATCAGGACTACAAACCATGGATATTAGGGAATGGATGACAAAATATGTGGACACCTAAGCATTTGGTAATTGAGTACATAGCTCTAGAAAGCAGCAAGGTCTAAAAAAAACTTCAAATGAGCTAAAAAATCAAAGTCTAACAATCAAATCTAGAAGTAGGACACCAAACCAAAGGACACAAGAAAATTAGGCACAAAACAAGAGAAGACTAAGGCATGAGGTAATATAGTACACAGCACTAAATGGCCTAAAGATTTACCAACATTGATCACCAAAAGGTAGCAAACCAAATGTGACATTAAACCAATAATGACCACCAGAACATCAAAGGAGTAGAATAGAATTGATAGTCACAAGGTCTAGCAAACAAAGAAAATAAAGGTGTAGGACACCAAGCTGATGGACATAAGAGAATGTATGACAACTTTAGGAAATATAGGAGCACCAGGGAGCTAAATACAGAGCACTAAAGAGCCAACAAATTTGTCAAAGAGAAATCACAAACACAAAGTGGAAAAACAAGCCACCAGACACCATGAATGTGGCACTAATCAAGAAAAGAACATAACATCAAGAAAACAGAATAGAAAATACACAAGGCTTACTAAAGGATATAAGTGTATCAATAAGGATAGAATGATATAAGGATAGAAGAGAGTCATAACACCAATTTACAGAGGGGAATGAGGGACAAAACGAAACATGGAAGTGCTGCGCTATTTGATATTTAATACTGTCTTCCACTGGATATTAAATTATGATATATTGTGGACTAGAGCACAAAATCAACACACACTGAGATTGGCACTTGAGAAGACATATTTTGGTACCAAATTTATCGTAACACCAATATGACATGACATACGTTTCCACTGTATTTAAATGTAGAACAGAATCCTTCAATGACAAATGCGTAAATTATTTATTATAGAAGCATTAAAAAGTTATAGAGAAAAAAATAAAATGTGTAAAAAAACAAATACATTTAGCAAAAGTGGAAACTGAGAGACTCATTGCTAAGGAAAGTAAAACAAACCCCAAGATATTCTTTAATTATATAAACAGTAAATTGATTAAAATTGATGGTGTCGGCCCTTTAAAGAACAATGAGGGTGAAATCATAGAGAGCGATGAGGGAAAAGCAAATGTTTTAAATACTTTTTTCTCAACAGTGTTCACACAGGAAAAGGATTTGCCGGGGGAAATGCAGAGTGATAATTTAAACTCCCCATTAAGTATTACCTGCCTAACCCAGGAAGAAGTGCAGAACCGCCTTAGTAAGATTAAAATTGACAAGTCACCAGGCCCTGATGGCATTCACCCTCGAGTATTAAGGGAGTTAAGTAATGTGATAGACAAGCCTCTATTCCTTATATTTAAAGACTCTATAGAAACAGGGTCTGTTCCTTTTGATTGGCGGCAAGCAAATGTGGTACCAATATTCAAAAAGGGGTGTAAAAGGGAACCTGGAAACTATAGGTCGGTAAGCTTAACATCTGTTGTGGGTAAAATTTTTGAAGGGTTTCTAAGGGATACCATTATGGAATATCTCAATGTTAATAAATGTTTAACTCCATATCAACATGGATTTATGAAGGATCGCTCCTGTCAAACTAACCTGATCAGCTTCTATGAGGATGTAAGCTCTCAAATGGACCAAGGAGAATCATTGGATATCATTTATCTCGACTTCTCTAAAGCATTTGACACTGTCCCACATAAAAGATTGGTAAGTAAGGTGAGAAAGCTTGGGCTAGGGGAAAATGTGTGTAGATGGGTAGGTAGCTGACTTAGTGATAGAAAACAAAGAGTGGTTATTAATGGTGCATACTCAGATTGGGCCAGGGTTACTAGTGGGGTACCACAGGGTTCTGTATTGGGCCCCCTACTATTTAATATATTTATTAATGATCTAGTGGATGGCTTACACAGTAAAATATCAGTATTTGCAGATGATGCAAAACTATGTAAGGTAGTTAACACAAAGGAGGACAGTTTGCAACTACAGACAGATTTGAGTAAATTGGAGAATTGGGCTGAAAAATGGCAAATGAGGTTTAACACAGATAAGTGTAAGGTTATGCACATGGGAAGGAGAAACAGATGCTACAATTACTTACTAAATGGGAAACTGCTGGGGAAATCAGACATGGAAAAAGACTTAGGCATCTTAGTCAATAAGAAGCTAAATTGGAGTGCCCAGTGTCAGGCAGCTGCCACCAAAGCAAATAGGGTCATGGGATGCATTAGAAGAGGTCTGGGGACACGAGATGAAAGCATAATTCTCCCTCTGTACAAATCACTCGTCAGACCACACTTGGAGTATTGTGTGCAATTTTGGATGCCGGTGCTCAAGAAAGACATTACTGAACTTGAAAGGGTTCAAAGGTGGGCTACTAAAATGATAAAAGGAGTTGGTTCACTACAATACCCAGAAAGGTTATCAAAGTTAGGTCTATTTACTCTAGAAAAGAGAAGACTTAGGGGAGACTTAATATATATGTACAAGTATATCAGAGGGCAATACAGAGATCTCTCCAATGAACTGTTTGCACCAAGGACTGTAACTAGAACAAGGGGGCATTCTCTTCGTTTGGAGGAAAGACAATTTCTGCACCAGCATAGAAGAGGGTTCTTCATGGTAAGAGCAGTGAGGCTCTGGAATTCTCTTCCTGAGGAAGTGGTGATGGCCAACTCACTGAATGAATTTAAGAAAGGAATGGATGCTTTTCTTGTGAGTAACAGTATAGAAGGTTACGAATAACAGAATATTACAGGTAGATGGTTGACCCAGCTTAGGGGAAGGAATTTTTTTTCCTTATGGAGAAAATTGGCTTCTACTCTGTGGGTTTTTTGCCTTCCCCAGGATCAACAATGCAGAACAGCTGCACTAAAAATAGGCTGAACTAGATGGACAAAGGGTCTTCCTTCAGCCTTCTAAACTATATTACTATGTTACTATGTTATTTATAAGCTTCACCCTCCAAGTTTTTTTTTAACATTGCTGATTTTCTTCTTTGATTTTAGGTATTGTGCTTAGCAATGGTGAGCGCTGGAAACTGTTACGCCGATTCTCACTTACCACCCTTAGGAACTTTGGGATTGGGAAAAGAGGCATCGCGGAGAGGATTCAAGAAGAAGCCCATTTTCTGGTAGAAAGGTTCAGAAATAATAAAGGTTTGTGAGGACTTGTGTATATTATTGGCTACTGATGCTTGTAATGAGGTATTTTCCAGATACAGGGTGGAGGACATGGTTGAAAAGGCAAGAGAGCCAAACATTGTTCCCCTAATATCAATGGCAGTCACTGTATGCACATATGAATGTGAGCTGCAAAAACAATAATGCCTCCATAACTGAGCATTTAGTGACAGTAACTAAAGATAAGTTGATCTATTTACAGGACTCCGGTCCAGCATCTTGATCAGTGATACTTGGTGGCTAGACGGGAGTCCTGCGAATCTTTTATCGTCCAGTATCTCTGTTGCTGCGTTTGATTAGCTAAGGCTGGCACGGCGTCATCTATGTGTCACGTCATACAGATCACATTGCACCAGCTCAGACGAATCAAATGCTGTGCCAGGGACATCAGAAGTTCATGGATCAGTGAGACTCCCCATCTAGGTATCAACTGAGCAGAACACTGCGCTGGAGTCGCGCAAATTGATCTGCTCCTTTCTTAACAGGCAACATTTCAAAAGTCACTATCAGTATAAAATAGTTAATGTGATAGAAATAGAAGCTGCAGTTAGGAGCTTTCCCCAATTTCTGATCAATCTTTTGTGTCTCTATGTAGAAAATCTGTTTGACCCAACTGATTCATTGCGTTTGGCTGTCTCTAACGTCATCTGCTCAATTGTGTTTGGAGAACGCTTTGATTTTGAAGATGAGAAGTTCATGACCCTACTGTCACTACTGCAGGAAATGTTCTACCTTCTGGCCTCTGCATGGGGGATTGTAAGTCAACATACACTACATTTTCTATAAAACTGAGTTCTAACTATTGACTCAGGTAATAAAACTAAATTATTTTCACAGCTACTCCATCTGTTTCCAAAGACATCAAATTATATCCCAGGACCTCATAAAAAGGTCTTCAGAAACTTGGATCAGCTCAAGGGATTTGTCCTTCAAGCTGTTGAGAACCACAAAAATACCATTGATGTGAACTGCCCTCGAGACTTCATTGATAGTTTCCTAATAAAGATGGAGGAGGTAATGTAAATAAAATTAAAAAAATTTCCTCATCCAGATTTTTACCACACCTCTGTACTCTGCTCTGTTCCTCATCTGTCTCCAGACTTCCTCTTTCCTTGGGAACCATAAGTTGACCACTGTACTCTACAGAATGTGAGCACTGTATTCAATCAGCGTCTGCTGTCTAAAGACTGTAACGATGTCTAGTTGGAAAAGGAAGCCAGAAGAATCTTCAACATTCTAGCAGAAAAATAAGTTTATCAGCTTGCAATGGGTTCTAATAGCATGACCGGAGTCATTACACATTACATACAGGCTCTTCATGCATGTGTTGTGACTGCCACACAGCCGCGACACATGCAGCTGCGGCGCCGGACACCTGATTATCGAAGCGCTCCAAATATCTGGGTTTCCGCTGCAGCTATTCGGTAAGCTCTATTAGCGAGTCGAATAAGGAGGAATCTGACGATATTCAGTCATGTCTAGTCATTTAGGTCAGTGTTTACACTATCTCGAGTCACACAGTCTTAACTCTCATCACAACCATTTTTCATTGACCCCTGGGATGATTTAAAGGCAAAGTGTACAACAGATAGGTTTGTTTTATTGCTCATTTTCATCCTAATGGTGAATTCACACCTTGTACATTTTGTTGCAGAAATTTCAGCAATTGGAAATCCATTTCATTTATTTGAATGGGACAGTTTCAAACTTTGCAGCAGAAAAGTGAACAAGTGAAGAAACCCAAAAAGCATAGTTAATAAAAAACTTTCTAAATAGTTTTCGTTACAATTTTGCTACTACAGAGTGCGCTAGTCTTGTTAGTCTTTTATTTAGCCGAGTGTTCTGCAAAATTGTTACATGCCCATCAGAGTTTCCACTCATGATTCTGACGGTTTCTCTCTTCCTTCAGTATTAGGCCTTCTTTACATGTCTGTTTTTTATGTCCATATGCGGTCCGTTTTTTAAGGAAAGCAAATATGGACATACGCACACCCATTGCATTCAATGGCCATAGGCACATGTCAGGTTTTTCACACGACCCTGTGAAAATTCCACAGACATCCTTTTTTCACACAGAATAAATAAAATGTGTGCTGCACATGTGCACACTCATGACACACGGATGACAAAATCAGTACAAGTAGCGCTGTTCCCAGGCACTGTGTGCTGAATGCAGCTCTCATCATTGTCGCCTGGTGACGCAGCAATCAACAAGATCAGGCGATGCTGATGGGAGTTGGAGTCAGCACCCACTGTCTGTGCAGCATCTATTAAATAAACTATTATGTTTTAAAATATGGCTTAGCCCACCCCCTACTAATTTTCATAACCAGCTGACGGAAACTTGGGGGCTGATGTTTTTACCCATTTATTCAACAAAAATAAAAAGAAAAGTTATACTCACCTTTCTGCAGATAATCCATTAATGCCTATGTCCCATGACGATCCGGATGGTTTGGTGAGTAGTCACATCAGTGATGCGACTTCTCACCATGCCAGCTGGAAGACACTGAGCTGAGCGTGAGAACGCAGCTGTGTGTGACCGGTGGGGACGTCATTAATGTTACCAACGGTGACTCTGCATAACTGCCCAATGACTTCAGATATATGATTTACACATAATATGAACTCACTTTACTTTTTTTTTTTTTACAAGTAGTACTGTATATATTACCTAAAAATAATTTCAGCCAGCTAATGGGCCAATATAAAGGATTGAGAAGGGTATGATAGTCATGGACAGCACACGTATACAAAACCTACAGATATGATCACAAGTGTATTAAAATACAAACTTTATTATATCAAACTTAAAAGTATCAAAATAAAAAATAATAATGAAGGGTGATATCAGCATTAGAAAATGCCAAAGAAGATGCAAAAATTAGAGGTAGTGAACAAATCAGAAGGTAATATTGATAGAGTACATAAATATACTGTATATACTAATTTTCAGCTGAGGGAAGTTCCCATGATACAAACACAGGACAAATAGTAAAAAATAACGCATGTAATACAAATAATGTAGTACTTGTAGTGTCTGACCATAGTAAAAATATTCATTGATAGTACAGTAAATGGATGACAACTAGATGTATAACTACAGTAAAATGCCAAACATATAGTATGAAATTGCCATATACTCATAATAGATGAATAGTGCATATCGTGTATTATTTAACACTAGAACTACTGCATGTTTCATAATACCTATAACTACCATTAGGGGTCATTTTGACTCCCATTCAAAAGTACTGACTCTGGAGTAAAAAATAACTATTTTATTGCCAACAAATTAAAGAACATTTATTTTTAACTTAGTAGGAACAGTGTTAAGATCAAGTACAGCACGCATTTTCCTTTTACATGGTCATAGCATGCGGTGTCCAACAGTTAACACAAACAGTACTTTCTTCCACTTTCCCAGTGCATTTTCCACAAACTGGTTTGCTACAGCTTGCGCAAGTTTTAGTTGTTTTGTTTTCGTTGCATCTTCCAACTCCACATTTTTGACGCTTGCAGATTTCTTGTCCTTTTGTTTGTGGTTCAGACATTGCGGATGATGGGCCACTTCTTCTGACTCATTTTCAGATAAATTCTGAAGGCATTTCAAAATTTCATCACTTGTCAGACCCCTCTGCTTACTCATGCTTCAAATATACGTCGCAAAAAGGGACTTGTAAGATCGCAGAAGTAATAAAACGACACTGTACAAACATGCAGAGTTGTAGCTTCAACTGTAATGTTTGCTACTGAAGTGCAGACAGAAATCGCTACAAGAGACATGGATCAAACATGTTCAGACAAGTTTAGACAAAACAAAATGCTGAATCATCCCTGATATGCAAAGATACAATTACACTCTACAACTAGGGAGAAGCTCTGTGATTTTCTGTACTCTGTAATATTAGGTGACTTGCCTACTACTACTTTTATGTATGGGGTCAAATTGACCCCTTCAGTACTTATAGGTATGAATTGTAAAATCCAGGCCCCTGAAAAAGTAACAATTCATTTTTGTGTCCTAAAATATACACTACCATGAATAAATAAAAGTCACAAGAAGTCAGAACTCATTTGTTAAAATTTTATAAATTATAGGAAAAAGAAATAGCAAAATGGTCAAAATGACCCCTCCGGTGTTAAATTTTCTGAAGTGCGTTTCGCCGTGGCTTCTTCCAGGGGTACTACAGCATCATAACATCCATTTAAGCACTGAATCTGATGTTATGATGTTATCTAGCAATGTTTTGTGGCCAATCATATCACTTGTCCAAATCTACAGGAGAAAGAGAAACCAGACACTGAATTCCACTTTGAGAACTTGTTTGGAACAGTGATAGATCTATTCTTTGCTGGAATTGAAACTACAAGTACAACTCTGAAAAATGCCCTCCTCATCCTCCTGAAGTACCCCGATGTGGCAAGTAAGTAAAGCCCTAAGGAGTTACAGCAATTGTGCTGTACTCCTTCAAATATTCCATAATATTAAGAAGTGGATGACAGATTGGACAGCTTTTCACAATTTGTATATGCTTGTCATACATTAATTCTAAACATATTAGCACCATATTGGCCTATTAAGTTCCAAAATTAGCTGCAATACTTTAGAAGTTCCATTCAACTAGTTTGTGGTTGACATGAATGGTTAGGGCAATGAATGCAGAAGGGGATTTTAAGAGATTTTAGATCATGAGGAAAGCGGGACCTAGAGAAGGGAGACACAATAGAACTGGTGGGTTATAAATGGTGGTGGATTTAGCATAGAAAATGTGTGCCTACTGGAGGCAAACCACTGGCAATACGATTTTACTTTTATGAACAAGTAATGAATTTCTAAAGGGGGTTTTCCAAGTGTGCTAGTGCTTATAACTAGTGTTGAGCATTCCGATACCGCAAGTATCGGAATTCCGATACCGACATCCGATATTTTTTCAATATCGGGCATCGGAATCGGAAGTTCAAAGTTGATTGACAGCCGAAATGACGTCATCATGATGCGCGGTGTGTGCGCATCATGATGCGCCGTCATTTCGGGCCTTCCGGGGGTCTCTGCCGGCCTGCCGGGGGGCTGTGCCGGCCTGCCGGGGGGCTGTGTGGACTGCCCGGGGTCTGTACCGGCCTGCCGGGGGGTTGTGCTGGCCTGCCGGTGGTCTGTGCACCCTGTGGCGGTCTGTACCGGCCTGCCGGGGGGCTGTGCCGGCCTGCCGGGGGGCTGTGCACCCTGTGGGGGTCTGTACCGGCCTGCCGGGGGGCTGTGCTGATGTCCGGGGGTCTGTGCAGGCATCGTCCGATGGGACTACAAGTCCCATCTGGCGATGCCTACTACCATGACAGTGATTGACACATTAGCCAATGATGGGACA
This sequence comes from Dendrobates tinctorius, assembly GCF_039654945.1. NCBI lineage: Eukaryota > Metazoa > Chordata > Amphibia > Anura > Dendrobatidae > Dendrobates > Dendrobates tinctorius. The sequence continues at coordinate 28,955,848 of NW_027361825.1, forward strand.
GTAGTAGTCCCATCATCCGGCTAATGTGTTAAATGTTAAAAAAAAAAAAAATACTACATACATACTACATGCTACATACATACCACATATATACTACATGCATGCTACATACATACTACATGCTACATACATACCATATATACTACATGCATGCTACATACATACTACATGCTACATACATACCACATATATACTACATGCATGCTACATACATACTACATGCTACATACATACTACATACATACTACATGCATGCTACATACATACTACATGCTACATACATACCACATATATACTACATGCATGCTACATACATACTACATGCTACATACATACCACATACATACTACATGCATGCTACATACATACATGCTACATACATACTACATACATACTACATGTATGCTACATACATACTACATGCTACATACATACTACATACATACTACATATGCACTACATGCATGCTACATACATACTACATGCTACATACATACTACATATATACTACATGCATGCTACATACATACTACATGCTACATACATACTACATACATACATACTACATGCATGCTACATACATACTACATGCTACATGCATGCTACATACATACTACATACATACTACATGCTACATACATACTACATACATACTACATGCATGCTACATACATACTACATGCTACATACATACTACATACATACTACATATATACTACATGCATGCTACATACATACTACATGCTACATACATACTACATATATACTACATGCATGCTACATACATACTACATGCTACATACATACTACATACATACTACATGTATGCTACATACATACTACATGCTACATACATACTACATACATACTACATATATACTACATGCTACATACATACTACATGCATGCTACATATATACTACATGCATGCTACATATATACTACATGCATGCTACATACATACTACATGCATGCTACATACAATACATTCATACAATACATACATAGACATACAGTACATATAACATAGAGTAACATACTTACCAATACTTGTCACATTGTTCCCCGAAGCCATTGTCTTTTGCGGAATAAATATTAACATAACAAACCTCAAAAATACTCACCCATGATCCGAAGCAGTCCACGAGTGTGTCCCACGACGATCTTGGGTAGAGAACTGCAGCATCAGCTGATGCTGCCGCTCTCTACGGGCTGCAGGAATCCAATGACGGAAGGTAGGTATCCTTCCGCACTGTATTCCTCCGCCACTTAAAAAAAAAAAAGTCCCTAGTCTCACTTTATGGTAAATTCCCACACAGCTTTTACCATAAAGTGAGACTAGGGACTTTTTTTTTTTAAGTGGCGGAGGAATACAGTGCGGAAGGATGCCTACCTTCCGTCATTGGATTCCTGCAGCCCGTAGAGAGCGGCAGCATCAGCTGATGCTGCAGTTCTCTACCCAAGATCGTCGTGGGACACACTCGTGGACTGCTTCGGATCATGGGTGAGGATTTTTGTGGTTTGTTATGTTAATATTTATTCCGTAAAAGACAATGGCTTCGGGGAACAATGTGACAAGTATTGGTAAGTATGTTACTCTATGTTATATGTACTGTATGTCTATGTATGTATTGTATGAATGTATTGTATGTAGCATGCATGTAGCATGTATGTAGTATGTATGTAGCATGTAGTATATATGTAGCATGCATTTAGTATATATGTAGTATGCATGTAGTATGTATGTAGTATGTATGTAGCATGCATGTAGTATGTATGTAGTATATATGTAGCATGTAGTATGTATGTAGCATGCATGTAGTATGTATGTAGCATGTAGTATGTATGTAGCATGCATGTAGTATATATGTAGTATGTATGTAGTATATATGTAGCATGTAGTATGTATGTAGCATGCATGTAGTATATATGTAGTATGTAGTATGTATGTAGCATTTAGTATGTATGTAGCATGCATGTAGTATATATGTAGTATGTATGTAGTATATATGTAGCATGTAGTATGTATGTAGCATGCATGTAGTATATATGTAGTATGTAGCATGCATGTAGTATGTATGTAGTATATATGTGGTATGTATGTAGCATGCATGTAGTATGTATGTAGTATATATGTGGCATGTATGTAGCATGTAGTATGTATGTAGCATGCATGTAGTATATATGTAGTATGTATGTAGCATGTAGTATGTATGTAGCATGCATGTAGTATGTAGCATGTAGTATGTATGTAGCATGCATGTAGTATGTATGTAGCATGCATGTAGTATGTATGTAGCATGCATGTAGCATGCATGTATGTAGTATGTATGTAGTATGTATGTAGCATGCATGTAGTATGTATGTAGCATGTATGTAGTATGTATGTAGCATGCATGTAGTATGTATGTAGTATGTATGTAGCATGCATGTAGTATGTATGTAGCATGCATGTAGTATGTATGTAGCATGCATGTAGTATGTATGTAGCATGCATGTATGTAGTATGTATGTAGCATGCATGTAGTATGTATGTAGTATGTATGTAGCATGTATGTAGTATGTATGTAGCATGTAGTATATATGTAGCATGCATGTAGTATGTATGTAGTATGTATGTAGCATGTAGTATGTATGTAGTATGTATGTAGCATGTAGTATGTATGTAGCATGCATGTAGTATGTATGTAGTATGTATGTAGCATGTAGTATGTATGTAGTATGTATGTAGCATGCATGTAGTATGTATGTATGTAGTATTTTTTTTTTTTTTTTTTTTACATTTAACACATTAGCCGGATGATGGGACTACTACTGTCCCATCATTGGCTAATGTGTCAATCACTGTCATGGCAGCAGGCATCGCCAGATGGGACTTGTAGTCCCATCGGACGATGCCTGCACAGACCCCCGGACATCAGCACAGGGTGCACAGCCCCCCGGCAGGCCGGCACAGCCCCCCGGCAGGCCGGTACAGACCCCCACAGGGTGCACAGACCACCGGCACAGCCCCCCAGCAGGCCGGTACCTACCCCGGGCAGTCCGCACAGCCCACCGGCAGGCCGGCACAGCCCCCCGGCAGGCCGGTACAGACCCCGGGCAGTCCGCACAGCCCACCGGCAGGCCGGCACAGCCCCCCGGCAGGCCGGTACAGACCCCGGGCAGTCCGCACAGCCCACCGGCAGGCCGGCACAGCCCCCCGGCAGGCCGGCAGAGACCCCCGGAAGGCCCGTACAGACCCCCGAGAGGCTGTACAAGGGCAGGAAAGGGTTTTTCCAATTCCGATACCGGAAGTCTCATAGACTTGAATGGGACTTCCGGTATCGGCATCGGCGATACCGATACTTTTTTTAAAGATCGGCCGATCCATTCCGATCCGATATTTTGAAGTATCGGACGGTATCGCTCAACTCTACTTATAACTGATATATCAAAATTTACAAAATTTTGGTGACTTTGTCAACTTTTTATAAATCATCATATAGGTTTAGAGGGTAATAATACAGAATAGTTCCAATGTTTTAATGTACCTTGGGTGATTAGCATTGACATACATGGTACTATGGTTGCTGGTCTTGGTTACTGGTTAAGACCTAGTTAACATGTAGTTTTTATCTACAGAGAAGATCCAGGACGAGATTGACAACGTGATTGGACAGACTCGATGTCCTGCCCTGGAGGATCGTATTAATATGCCTTATACAGATGCAGTGATTCACGAAATCCAGAGGTTTGCTGACATAGTCCCCATGGGGATACCACATGCGGCCAGTAAGGATACAGTATTTAGAGGATACAACATCCCAAAGGTGAGACAAAAAATTCATGATTTATTTTGTTAATTGATGTGAGAGAAATGTAATCCTGTAAATATCATGATATATGTATTCAATCAATAGTGGTCAGTTATAAAGCAGAATCCATAAAACCTCAGTTTACTCATATAGCAAAGGGCCACCCATGATCCTTTGTTGAAAGGTACTGAATTCAGACTTTTCATACTAACTTAAAGGAGCTGTCCATAACCATGATATTGATGACCTATCTTTTAAATTTGTCATCAAAATCAGCACCAGCTCCAAAATTGGCCAACTCCAGAATACACATGTATTATCCGGATAATTCTGCATGTTTATATCAATAAGGGCGAGGAAGAAGCTGCTGTCAGAGTTTTTCCTTTATCTTCTGCAAGAAAAGAGGATTGCGCATGACGAAATTCAGTAGGGCTTCTGCTTTTCTCCAACATCTGCCTTTCGGAAGCCCCTGTAGATATTAGATAACTGCCCAAAAGTAGGGGATTTGGCTGACTTTTATCTATCGGTTAGCCTATGACTGAGGGTGTGTATACACCTGAAACTTGTCAGGTACGAGGCATCGCTTTTTAATGATTTAACCACTTCTCAATGAAGAATCCATTTTATCCCCGGATAGTTGTGCCAGAATCTTTCCCCGTTTTTCGTCTGACTTTTATCTACACTTTGGAGCCAGTTTTACAATAAGTTGGTCCTCTTGTGCATTTTCAAAACTTAGGGTGGCCAACCAGCAAAAGTAATTTTATAGCCAAGTTTACCATAAAATATGCATTTTTTTAATATTCGTTGACGGGAGACAATCTTTAAAGTAGACTAGAGGAGCTTACAAAATATTGAAATTGTTTGATAATTACCTCTTACATATTGAGCTTCATTCTTGTTAAACTTATGTTTCAGAATGCGATCGTGTCGCCGCTATTGACATCTGTCCTTAAAGATCCCAAGTATTTCGAGCAACCAGAAAAGTTTGATCCAAGACATTTCCTGGATGAAAATGGATGCTTTAAGAACAACGAGGCTTTTCTTCCATTCTCAATTGGTAATATGACATGAGCATAAGAGTCAGTTATTTAAAAAGTTGGGAATTAAATGGAATCTTTCAACAGGTTTTTGCTGTGGAATCTGAGAGCTACATGAAGGGCAGGGACCCTAATTCCAATGATATGTCACTTACTGGGCTGCTTTGTGCAGTTTGGATAAAATCCCTGTTTTCTCAATTGTAGAAGCAACAGTTGTTAAAATGTTGAGGGGTACATAACCCCGCCCACACACCTGATTGGCAGCTTCATTTGTACACTGTCGGAAAGCTTCCAATCAGTAATGTGGGTGTGGCTATGCAGATTAGCTCTACTGGCTTGCGTGGCAGACCTAGTTCTGCAGTGATAATCTCTTGCTGATAAAACACTATTTGTACTGAAGCTACAACACAGCCTAATAATTGATACACCCCTGAAATCAGGGTCTCTGTGCCTATATTATGCTGCTCTGAGACTACATAGCCAAAAATTGCTGATAGATTCCCTTTCATACATTTTTCTCATGACCTAACTTAGTAATGGGTCTATATTGTCAACTGCAGTACACGTATCTCAGTGGTGGACGATAAGGTAACGCTGACTTGTTCATAGATACATGTTAATTGAAGACAATTCGCCATCTTCTAGATTTGTGTTGTAAAAATTCCTTTATGTCCCATCAATATAGCACATACTGAAGAGTTCTAACACTTTACATATTTTCCATAGGAAAAAGGAGCTGTCTAGGAGAGGGGTTAGCTCGCATGGAGCTCTTCCTCATGTTGACCAACATATTGCAAAAGTTTCACCTGAAATCTAACAAAGCACCAGAAGATCTTGAAATAACCCCCGAACCCGGAACAAATGGAGTCACCGCCAGAACTTATCAGCTCTATGTTGAACCCCGATGTCAATAATTCAGTCACTCCTAAAATATAATAAACCTCTCTTTCTAGTGTATCTTCTTCAGTTTATTCATGTTATTGGAGACAATACACAAAACCCATGGCGTTGTATGAGAAAATGATGGCAAGACTCCTGATTGGAATGGCATTGGATCAAATATCTCTGTATGGGCTATCAAGTTCCTTGTTAGCAGTAAATTATTATTTGATACTAGAGACAAAAAAAATCTTTTAAAATTTGAATTTGCCCGATTTGTCATTTTTTTTTTTTTGCTTAATTAACAGTGAATCACAAGTACTCCAATTGCATAAAAATCACTGATTTCCCCTCAGACTGTATCCAACCCCATTTCAAGTTCTTTAACGCAAACACAACCTTAAGGGCCTGTCACTGGTTTTTGTGACGTTATAGCGATATTGCTAGCGATATCGCTATGTCTGATACTTACCTCCGACCACTCCCCCACTGGTTATCGCTAATCGTGCAAGAACGTCCTGGACCGTTTCTCGTCGTCAGCTTCCTGCTGTGGAGACGAGAGACGCGTGGAGCCGGGCAGGAGGACGCAGGATCGCCTGGTGTGACAGGTAAGTAGCGACCCCCCGTCCCCAGCGATGTCGCTGGTGAGATCTGCCTGTGTGGCAGCTCACTAGCAACCACTTAGCGATGTACCAGCGATCCTGACCGTGTCATATCGCTGGTCAGGATCGCTGGTGCATCGCTATGTGTGACAGTACCTTTAGTAACATCAAAGTGACCTATACATGGCTATAGATTAATGAATGGCATCTGTTCTTCATCCCTGTGCTATCACACACCATCTGTAGAAGTTGTCCACTGTTTTATTGTTTTCTTTCCCTATCTCTATTGCTAAGTGGTTACATCCTTTCACTATCCAGTTTCACTTCTAAATGACTGCTGCATTCCCTGTCTTTGCTTTTATACAGGCTATGATAGTCCCTCCTGATTGGCTGTGCTATATTATGTAAAGTGATAGCTGCAAGGTTTTATGGGGGGAGTCCGTTAGGCTGCAACTTAGGTCATGTGAGTCTCCTCTTGCTGATGCCATCTTCTACAAAGTGTAAAATGGTAGTGACCCTTTTTAGCAATTAGCGCAAAGCAAATCATGGGTTCAGATAATTCCTAAAACGTAGACACAAATTTAATTTGCATTGAAATCAATTTACTCATTTCTATGCGATACTTAAAGAATAAAGCCTTTTCTATTAAAATTGTCAGAAAGAAAGACATTTGTATTATTCATCATTCATAAGTTTCATAACCAATCACAGAGCAGTTTTAATTTTTTAATCACTGCTGGTAAAATGAAATCTGCACTGCAATTGGTTGCTTTGAGCTAGATGATAGTTTTTACAAATTTGCCCTTGTGTGTCCATGAATTATATCCTCTTCACTGGCATCTTCAGGTCTACAAACACCAAGTGAAATTCAAGTTTAAAATGAAGTTTATACACCCCGACAGCGTTCGATTTTCAATCATAGGGGTGGCACCGGCATGTGGTTCAGCTCTAAATGCACCACCGGCACTGGCTGAAAGCCGGCTCTAATGATGATTTTGCTGTCAGTCAGGGCTGGGGGTGCGGTTACAGCCTTCGCTCTCTATACACTGAGCGGTGACTGAAACTGTTTTGGCACCTTCCCAAAGACTGGAATCCAAACTGTGCCAGGTAGAATAGCGTTAATTTCCTCCCGGCCAGTGCCACCAAACCGGGAGGAGTTTAGGAAGAATGGGGCGTCACGAGGTACACCCAGAAAATTCATATAAAAATCATGCCAGTTTAGTAGAATAAATTATTCCAGAAATGCACTACAGTCAGGGTAACATTTCTGGCAGAGGCAAATGGCAATGCGCCTAAATTGTTAATAGTCGTGCACCTCTTAATAAATTATGCGCAGCTTACTTCAACTGTTTTTGGTAAGACTGATGTACGAAATGCCTGTCTTAAAGAGTAACCATTTTCATTTTTGCTTTATAAATCAATACAACACATGAAAATAAGTAACATAATTTATCTTATTAGAAAGATCTGCTCCTTTCTCCTCCTGGACTGATTTTTCATTCTTAATTCCTGGGTTAAATCTGTATTCAGCAAACTCAGATTTTCCCATTACTGAGATAGGAGATGACAGTTGGTGCTCATAATGTTCGATGGGGAGGGAAGGAGCTAAAGGCGGAGACAGACATTCTTCAACTTCTCCAAAACACTTTATAAGTACCAACTGTCATCCTATATCTCAGTAATGGGATAACTGGAATTGAGAATTTTGAGAATAAATGATCAGTCCATGAGGAGAAATAAACAAATTTTTCTAATGAGATTTATTAAAAGGTTCCTTATTTTCATGTGTATTACTAATTTATTAAATAAAAAATGATGGCTATGCCTTAAGGCTCATTCACACGTCAGTATTTGGTCAGTATTTTGCATCAGTGTTTGTATGCCAAAGCCAGGAATGGAACTCACCGAGAAAAAAATATAATTGAAAGACTGACTCCTGTTCTTTATTTTGGAGACATTCCTGGTTTTGGCATACAAATACTGATGAAATACTGGTCAAAAATACTGATCAAAAATACTGATGTGTGAAAGAGGCCTTAATGAAAGTATTTTTGTTGATTTTTTTGTGGTTTTTGCTCCTTTTGAGACAAAAAAAAACATTGTGTTAGCTCTTAAATAAAAGGAATATATTTGGCACTCCACAAAAAGTTTTACTAATTTTCTTTGACGCCCTTGATTATTATATTTTTTTTTCATTCAAAGCATCATACTTTAGGCTTGGCGTTTTGTTATTTGTTTTTCTTTTTGTCGTTACGGATTTATTTATTTTTATCCAAAGCATATTTTAGGAGTGATTTTTTTTTTTCTTTTTTTCAGGGTTTTTAATAAGATTCTCCATAGAAAATAAAAGCATAAAAGATGCACTTGGCTATCTAAAAAGAAAAATCTAAAAGTACAGAAGTAAAAAAACAAATGTGTTAAGAAATCCTTAGAAGAAAATAATATAATACATACAGTATACAATAAAGTAAAATGCGATGAAGAACAACATATAGAGGGCGTGATGAAGGGTGGAGGGTACGGTTTCACTGCTGACTACACAGTAAGTAAGCTGGGTAGGTTTCCTAGATAGCAGAGAAGAATGGCCCTTCATGCATGTAAGGTATACCGTGCTACTTCCTGATCAGATGGGGGAGGACAACCCAAGAGACAGGACATAGTCTATAACTCCTGCTGCTTGCAGGAGACGACTTTACACCCCCCAGGTAACATTTCCTCCTCCGGTCGCACACCTGTGTGATCGAGATCCAGGTGAGCGCTCTCGCTCTCTTCTTTTCATACTATTAATTTGGAATTCCTTCTTTCTGACTTCAAAATTCTTAAAAGATCCCTGCAGCCGTATCTATGTGATCTGCTACAGGCCGCAATCAATGACGCTATTAGATGTTTGAGCGGTGTTCGACCAGTCTAGATAAAATCCAGGTAAGCGTCTGATTTCATGATCCTTTTATGGGTATTTGCATTTACATTATTTTTCCTTTTACGTGCTGCTTGCTCTTTCCCAATAGTCACAGACTATGTGTCATGCTGGAGGTGGAGTTGGGATGTGGGTGTGCTGTGTATGCAGGGACAGTAGTGTTTATAGGACGCATTACTGAGAGCAGACGAAGGTTTTCTGCGGTGAAGTCATTGGTGACGGCACAAGTACTCGATGCGAACACAACAGAAGAAAGCATTTAAATGGACAGGTGTGAATTTTCTCTAAAAATATAAAAAAAATGAAAAAGTGAAGAAAGTTATAGAACGGTAAACTGGGAAAGTTGTATGACAACCAATGTGGTCACCACTGCAGCTAGAGGTTGTCAACCAACTTCCTGAGGGATACATAGGTCAACTCTGTATACCAAGGAATTAAAGGGGTACTTTAACATTTATCTTTAGGATAGGTCATCAATGTCTGACCTGTGGGGGTGCGATACCTCGCACCCCCACCGATCAGCTGCTTTCGGTGTCAGCAGCGGCCGGAAGAGCTCAGCTGCTGCACAGCTCCATCAACTGTGTGGTGACAGCTGGATATTGCAACTTCACCCCTATTCAAATCAATAGGGGTGAATATGTAGTACCAGGCTGAGTCAAAAACTTACCAAAAATAATTGTAGGCAGACAGCTTTATGCCTCCTTCACAAGTCAGTGTTGCCAGTACCTGTGGTGAGTAGTGACAGTTTTCACAGGTACTGGAGACACCTACACACATAGTCCCATTCATATCTATGCGTCTGTGCACATGTCAGTGTGTTTCCATGGACCTTGTGTTTGTGGGCAAAACAAGGTGACTTGTCCATTATTTGCATGCATACGTGCACACTGATGATAGCAGCACTGTTCCCAGGTGCCGGGTGATGAATCCAGTGCTCATCATTGTCGCCTGGTCTCCCTGTGATCAGCGAGAACAGGTGATGCTGATGACAGTTTTAGACAGCACACGCAACCTGGGAATAGAACTAACTACAAATCTCATAGTTGTTGCCTGGTCTCCCTGCGATCCCATGCGGTCGGTGAGCACGTCAAAACGCCGCATGCGCATACAACGCATGTCCCTGCGTACCTAATGTTAAAGATAGGTACACAGGACAATTCAGGATGCGTGCGGAAGTAGGTGGAGTTTAAGGGAGGACGTACGCAGCCATACGACGACCAACCAAACGCAAGTGTGAACTCGGCCTAATATAGGTTACTTGCATTTTTTCTAAAATATGCAGCATAATAAAACAAAAACTCATCCTGGGAACCTAGCCTTTTAGGATCATCTCTTTTTGCTGCACTTATTCTATGAGATCTCAACACACTGGTCAGGCAGTGAGCTGATCTTCAGGACATGTTTAGATATATTACTGACAGCTATTGGTTTTGATAAATAAGGTCACGTTCACACATTCAGTATTTAGTCAGTATTTTACACAAATATTTGTAAGCCATAACCAGGAGTGGGTGATAAATCCAGAAGTGGTGATGTGTTTGTAATATACATTTCCTCTGTTCCACTCGTGGTTTTGGTTTACAAATATTGATGTAAAATACTGAATGTGTGAACTTGGCCCTAAACTTATTTAAACACACAGCAAGTATAAAGTCTTTTATTTGAACAAAAACAAAATGCACTTTTCCATTTTTATTTAAAAATAGCAAACACAGTAATACTCACTTGTTTTATTTAAATTATTAAAACAGCAGCCTGGGAGCCCCTCTATTCTGGATAACCAGCCTTGCTGAAGCTAACAGCTGAGGGTTGGAGCCCTCAGCTGTCAGTTTGCCTGGCTGGCTATCAAAAATACAGGGGAACCCATGTCAGTTTTTTTAACTATTTATAGCACAGGCGACAGCTGATGAATACTCCTATCAGTTGCCGCCCGCTCTCACTGTTAGGGCAGTTTCACACGTCAGTGTCTCCGGTACGTGTAGTGACAGTTTTCTCACATACCGGAGACACTGACACACGTAGACACATTCGCATGAATGTGTCTATGCAGATGTCAGCGTGTTTTCACGTACCGTGTGTCCGTGTGCAAAACACGCTGACATGTCTGTCCGTTTTTGTGCAACAGCACGGATCACACGGACCCATACAAGTCAATGGGTCTGTGTAAACACGTACCGCACACGGATGCTGTCCGTGTGCGTTTTTAAAAGTCAAAGGGTTAACATTAAAAATAATTTTTCAAAAACAGGGACAGCACACACGGATGTCCTCCGTATGCACACGGATAGCTCCGGTACCGGTTTTTCCGGTACCGGAATTAACTGGACGTGTGAAGTTGCCCTTATTAGCGGCAGCAGGTGTAGGCTGATGGGAGTAGTAGTCCCAAAAGCCGCCTACTGTCACTGTTAACAGTTAAATATAGCTCTCAATATTGTCCCCTACTAGCACTGATCATTGCCAGAGCAGGGGAGAATTATGAGAGCGTCTTCAGCACCCGGTCGCCGGGGAACAGCACTAACTGTACCGCTGCTTCTCAGGCACCTGTATGTGTCACACTGATGACACACAGATGTCATCCATTCCGTGTGCACGTATATGCAATATTTTGCCTCTTGTGCTGCTGTTAAAAAAGACATATAAGCGGATTTTTCCCAGGGACACACGGTCTGTGGAAACACACTGACGTGCACAGAACTACATGTTTGGCCGGGATCACACATGCGAGAAACTCAGACAAGTCTCGCATCTTAATACCCGGCACTGGCACCAAAACTTGGGAGCGGAACGTGCGGCTGCATTCTTCGCTCCCGAGTGCTGGCGGCAGTGCCAGGTATTAAGGTGCCTGAATTTCTAGTATGTGTGATCCCAGCCTTTAAGTGTTTCTGGTACGCGTGAAAACTGTCAGCACATGTACTGGACACACTGACATGTGAAAGAGGACTAACGCTGCAATAAAGTGCTGGGTGAATTGATTTATAGAGAATGTGTCATGTGGGAATAAGGACACTGTGTGTATCCCTGCAAAAGGCGGCTTCCTCGGGGACTCACCTGATTGGCTTAAACTTGTGTGTTTGCTTTATAGTAATATGGTAGTGTGGTTAAAGGAAAGGAAGCAGCGCAGGCAATTTGAAAGAGGAATTGCACGCCTCTAAGGACTTGAACCTATAGTCAAAAAAATATGAAGAGTGAGGCAGCACATTCAGTGAAATTCAAATAAAAAAAACTGACCGTCATATCCAAACATGAATTAGGTGTGAACAGGTGCCTTCCTAGAGTCGCCAACTCATATGCAAGCAAACAAGGCAGCACACTGCAGCGCTATAGCATGTAGAAATGAAATTTGAATTGCATTACAGCACTAGAAATATTAAAAATTGAGAAAGCTTAGTGCATAAATTGGCCAATTCATGTATACCTAGTAGCCACGATAAGCCGATTCTCGTATACCAGGACCTAACAATGCCAATCCTCTCTTAGACAGTCTACAACTCTATGGGAACCTAATGTGAATTCTCTCCTAATATCTTCGTGGGGGGGTAGTGATGCTGCGCTAATTAAAAGCGCTTGAGGCTAAAGCCCCCGTTACACATAGTGATATCACTAGCAATATCGCTGTAACATCACCGATTTTGTGATGTAGCAGCGATATCGCTATGTCTGATACTTACCTCCAACCGCTCCCCCGCTGCTCATCGCTGGTCGCGCGAGAACGCCTTGGATCATTTCTCGTCGGGCACTTCCTGCTGGGCTTCCTGTGGTGCCGACGAGCGACGCGTGGAGCCGGGTGGGAGGACGTCAGGATCGCCTCGTCTGACAGGTAAGTAACGACCCCTGACCCCTGCTATGTCACTGGTGAGATCTGCCTGTGTGGCAGCTCACTAGCGACCACTTAGCGATGCACCAGCGATCCATATCGTTGTCAGGATCGCTGGTGCATCGCTAAGGCCGGTTTCACACTAGCGCATTTTCAGCGCGCGCACGGCCGGGGGTAGCTCCGCCCCCGATCCGGCTCTCTGCCCGGCGTGCCCGCCCCTTCCTTGTAGCGCCGCCTCCTAGCGGACAGCGGCGCCTGCGATCGGCGCACCCTATCTTTAGCATAGGGTGCGCCGATCGTGCGCAGGCCGTGCGCTAGTTGCGCTTTGACCTGCGCTGCGCACTTTTGACGGTGCGCCGTGCGCGCCAAAATCCGAAAAGTTTGATTTTGGCGCGCACGGCGCACCGTCAAAAGTGCGCAGCGCAGGTCAAAGCGCAACTAGCGCACGGCCTGCGCACGATCGGCGCACCCTATGCTAAAGATAGGGTGCGCCGATCGCAGGCGCCGCTGTCCGCTAGGAGGCGGCGCTACAAGGAAGGGGCGGGCACGCCGGGCAGAGAGCCGGATCGGGGGCGGAGCTACCCCCGGCCGTGCGCGCGCTGAAAATGCGCTAGTGTGAAACCGGCCTAAGTGTAACGGTACCTTAAGGGTCTGAGTGCTCAGTCAGAAGACCAATGCATACAAGTCAAAAAAAATAACCGTCACATCCAAACATAAATTAGGTGTGAACAAGTGCCTACCTAGAGTCGCCAACTCATACAATCAAACAAACAAGGCAGCACACTGCAGCGCTGTAGCATGTTTCATTTTTGCATGCTATAGCGCTTTCATTCAGTGAAATTAACCTTTTATTCACCCATGCCAAATTTTATCTCCATTGAACTTTTCTCAAGCATAGTAATAAAGCAGCGGTGAGCATGATTTATACCTGTGCTGACAATCAGTGATAACATCATCATTCTGTCATAAAATTGAAATAAAGGTGAGGAGTGTCAAACACCGATCAATCGTTACATCAACATTTTGTGTTTCATCACTTCAATAATATTTATCGTGTCCACAACGTACTCAGAATGGTGCGTGTCCTTGAATGGTATTGTAGGGTCGATGTGCCGGGCTGGGGGGTGGTCCCTCTGGGTACCGCGCAGCAACGTATAGACACAAGATGAGGCAGGTTTCAGGTTCAACAGGTCCAAGTTTATTCTCTCACCGTCCGACTGACGGCCCTCACAGTACACCACAATATCTCCCTCACGGCCATCCATATCCAGGGCCGCTTCAAGCACACCGTACTTCACACTGGGGACGTACATGTACACACCGTCCCCTCCTCACTCTTCGACGCTCTTGTCAGATCCGTCTCTGTGGCCGCCTTAGGCCCGTAAACCAACAGTACTTTTGCTGATCAGTCGTCTCAATACGGTGTGCTGTACCTCTGTGCCTCGTCTATGCTGCAGTACTTTTGTGCCAGGACCACCCCCCTGACTTTCTCTCTCCTCAGTCCCCCTGGTTTGGTTCTCTCACAGTGCGCAAACTGTCGTAGTCCTCCTGTCACTTGAGCTCCCCCTGGGGACTGGAACTTTCTGGAACCCTCCTGTCCAATTTATATCTTTCCCGGTTCCCTCTAACTCCGCCCCCCCATAACCAACGGTTTCTTAAGCCCTAAGCTGATGTCAAGTCCTGTGCTCACACTCCTCCCTGCCCGCTAATGGTCAACCCAAGGTACTGCATGTCCACTACACTTTCCTAGCTATTTCCCCACTGTCATAACTGACACCTGTCTAAACTGTGCAAACCTTCCTTTCTCTATTCTGACAAGTCCGTCCATCAGGTCACCTTCCCTACAGTATCTATCACTCATAGAGAAAAGGAAAAAGTAAAGAAGAGTTAAAAAGTTTAAAAAGATAGATCCCATTCAAAAACATGTGCCATTCTGATCACAATTTGGGTGTCACTACTTTTCAGCATTAGACTTTTTTTTAATAAAATATTACTGAGTATGTGATTTTTTTTTTTTTTTTTTATGAATGTAGCCACTAGTAGGTCTGAACCCAATTGTGAATTATACTTTCTTGAATTCCTGTATCCTTTTGATGTATTGTCATATATAATGCCACAATTGTGGCACAACATTTATTGAAGTGATATTGTAAGGATGGAAGCAGTTTGTTTGATGCAGTGAGTAACCGGAGACAGAGAATGAGTTGGCAAGTATTTACTAAACAATTGATAACACCAATACTCCTCTGCAGGGAGGTAAAGGGAATGTCAAAAGGTTATACAAGATAATTGTAACACTTATCGGTTGAAGCTCTGACATAGGGAAGGCTCGAATATCTCCCGGCGACGTCTCAAATGACGCACAAAGTCTCTGGCTCCGTTATGAAGAACAATGCCGCCTGACAGTGCCGAAGGATTCAGTCCTCTGTGTCTTTGGTATGCTGAAACGTGGAAACAGTCCTTTGCTTGCATGTCCCACAAATGGCGCCAGTCACGGGTCACATGCACATGCACTAGCCACAACAATCCACGGTCGTTCGGAGTTGTCCTTAAGCTGTTGTTCAGGTATCTTGGGCAAAACAGGGGCAGTCAGCGGTACAGTAGCAGACTGTAATTCAATAGTGTCAAGCGTGTTCTCAGAGTCAGCACGTGGAAGTCTGGGAACAGAGGAGTCGTCAGTAGGCACTGCAGAGAGTCAACCATCTCCTGCCCGCCAAGTCTGACCCGTTCCTGCGCTCAGGCCCTCTTAAATACCCTGCGCCCCCTGCTGTCTGACCCGATGGTCTCTTACTCTCAGAGGAAGTCTTCCCCCGCTAGCAGTGGTGACAGCCCTGATAGTTCCGGCCTTAAAGGGCACCGCACACCTTTGATTCTGTCTTGTCTCACCTCCTTACAATATCACACACAAAATGTTGATATAATGATTGATCGGTGTTTGCCTCTCCTGCCTTTTTTCTGTTTAATGACACAATGAAGATGTAGTCACTGATTGTCAGCACAGGTATAAATCCTGCTCACTGATCCTTTATATTTCACTGGATGTACTGCCTCACTCTCCATATTTTTTGTCTCTGTTCACACCGCATTTTTGCTGCAATTTTTTATTCAAATTTGATGCTGAGTTTTAGATGCTTTCAAAAATCAGGTTTTGCTTGGTTTTTCCTGTGTTTTTTTTGCTGTCTCTTGTACATGTTGATAAAGTTTTCCTCCCCCCCAAAAAAATCCTGATTTAACTTCCTTAGGTTTCTGCACCAAAAATACAGCAAAACCTGATGCCTGCAAATATGCCGAAAAGAAGTGACATGCTGCAGTTTGCAAAAAACAAAGTTTTCCAAATCAGTCAGGAAAATAAAACCGATATGAGATTTCATAAATCTCATAGACTTTGCTGGTACTGTAAACCGGAGCTTAAAATATGCATCAAAAAACCTACAAAAAGGCAATGTGTGAACAAGGCCTAATAATAATTTTCTTTTTTTCATTGTAGTTTAATATAGTGGGGTTTTTTTTCAGCTGGCAGAGAAAAAAATGGCTAGAGAGATTATATTATGAGACCCCAATTATTTGGGGCGTTTTCAGTGTTTTGTGCCTTTTGCTTTGTTTGCAGCATTTTCATCTTTCCATTTATGTCTTTTTCAAAGTCACTTTTTTATGCATTTGTATGTTATTTTTTTTTTTTTTTTTTTTTTACGTTTCCCACTATAGGGAGGAGTTTAAGATTTTCAGACCTCTTTGTCCGATTCCTCATTTGAAACTTACTCCAGTCCCTCCCTAGATTTGTTATATTTTAGTGCCCATTTTCAGACATTTTGGGGGAGCGTGCAGCTTTTTGTGCTAAAATGTTACAAAACAAGTAAGGAGCAAAAATTTAAATTTTTCATCAAAACTATTTTGATCAATTTGATGCTAAAAAATGCCAGGAAAAATCACAAGACAATAGAAAAATGACTGAAAAATAGTCTCAATGAATGAATCCGGCCCATTGTTTTCGTTTTTTACGATAAGAAATCCTATTATAGCACTTGACATCTCATTCCTATTATTCCGCTGAGCGGTGTTTATTATGAACAAATATTATAAGCCAAACATCGGACTCGGATACCGTTTGACGCTACTTACAGATTACTATTCCATGTCCTTATCTCTGGGCTACCGATATCCTCGTGTAAATCTAGAACAGTGGACCGGAAAGTGTAAAGGTTACAGGTTGCATAATGCGCTCCTGTATACATTGTCTGCAATACCGTATATAAGTGCCTCTCCCTGTGCTCAGATTACAGACCACAATGGAGCTGGGAGTATCCGGGACGCTCTTCTTTGCCGTCTTGCTCAGCCTCGTCCTGTATTTCTTCGCATGGAGGAGAAATCTACAGCGGAAAAATATGCCCCCCGGACCACCACCACTGCCCTTACTGGGCACCATGCTGCATGTGAGCACTAAAGAAATGCCCCAGTCACTGATGAAGGTGAGTTGGGACTCGTGTAGACGACGGTATAAATCGGATGAGCGCTATCCGTGGTTTTTGAGGGATAGTACACCGCATCATTAGTGATGAGGAACATGCTCGGGTGCTAACCGACTGTTTTCGACGTGCTCAAAAAATATGTTCGCGTCCCAGCGCCTTGATCAAGAAACTGCCACAAGACATGCAGCTGCGGGGACTCGAACATATTTTTCAAGCACACAGAGAACACTCGCTTAGCACCCGAGCATGCCCAGACAACACCTTATCTGAGCACATTCGTTCATCACTAGTCCTCGTGTTATTCTAGGGGGCTGTGCAAATGTCCGATTTTTTTTTTCCCTTGGTCTGAGGGGAAAAAAAAAAAAAAATCGCAGCATATACAATTTGCGAGGACATCCCCCCCCCCCATTCAACCCTTAACAGTCCATGGAAAAAATTGGTCTGCACTTACATGACATCCGAGTGCTGTCTGATTTTCAGAGTGATATAATAGAGAAAGTGGAGAAACTAGATCTTTGAGAAAATCGAGTCACACTCTGGTCAAAGTGTGATTAGCATAATCAGACCAATTTCCGCCAATGTGGAGAACATTATCATGCGACCCTGGCCTTAAAAAAACTGTACCACAATGACTGTACAAGTAAGTAATTTATCAATTACTTTAAAATTCTTTTAACTTCTTAACAATCGGGCGATGTTTTATTTTTACACTTTCATTTTTTCTCCTATTATTCCAAGAGCAATAAGTTTTTCTATTTTAGTCTATACAGCTGCATGAGGGTCTGTTTTAAGTGGGATGAGTTGTAGTTTTGAATGACTCCATTGGATTTTTTATTTGATGAGCTGGAAAATGGGGGGAAAAAAATTCCAAGTGTAGAAAAATGGCAAAAAAATAGCGAAATTTCACAATTTTGGGGGGATTTTTTTTAATATAAAATATTCATTTAATGACTTGGCAATATGATTAACCAATATAGTTATATAGATACCAAACATGCATAGGTTTGGGGGTTTTTAAGAGTTAAAAAAAAATTGAAATTTGTAAAAAAAAAAAAAAAAATAATTGCTTGTGTCGTCATTTTCCAAGAACATTTTCAAATTTTGGGGAAATGAAGCTGTGTGAGGACTTGTTTTTTGCGCCCTGAGCCGATGATTTTTATTGATATTTAGGGGTAGATACGATCTTTTGATTACCCCCTTATAACAATTTTTTGTCTTGTTTGCAAATTAGATTAATTTATATTTTGATAAATCAGACTTTTACAAATGCAGCAATACCAAATGTGTATTTTTTACTTGTAAATGATTTTTAATGGGGGATAAAAGGAGTTGATTTAAACTTTTATATTTTATCTATTTTATATTTTTTAAAACTTTTTCTGTTTTACTTTTCACTGTAATTGTTAGTCCCCTTAGGGGACTCGAAGCTGCGATTGCTATGCATAGTACAAGCGATCAGGCATGGTCACAGCATTGCTGTATATAGCACAAATCATGGTCTTCTATGACCAGTCATGGTCTGGCTTCCACAGGAGTACTGTCATGACAGGCACAGGGGTCTTCAGCAGCCCATTGGCGCCCACGATCACATCATAGACGCGCCTGATGGCACAGAGAATGACGTGGCCCCACTGCTGACATGTTGTCAATGATGCTTTCACAGACTGACAGTGGCATTCGACTCACCAACCACCTTGGATGGAGCCCAGCTCCACCCGCAGCAGTTAGAGGTACATGATAGCTGATTAAATCTGCAAGAAAAGATGCGAGCTCCGCGTGCGAGCCCGCATCAGAGTTAAGGAGACGGCATATAACAGACTGTGTAGGTTAAATATCATTAAGAGGTTAATTTGGCATCAATGGGACCTGAAAAATGTAGCCAATTGCGGTACCACTATCTGATCGATATCATGCGACCAGGACAGATTTGCTTACACTGTAAGTAAATAATGGAGCTTCCTCTTAAATGACGCCAAGCAGATGTAATGCAGGTGTCAGGCTCAGGGCAGAGAGGACCAGACCTCAGCTCTTGACAGGCGTAGTCTGGCCTTGGATGCTTGACCAGCGTAGGGCACAGATTCCAGTTCTGACCAGTAAAAGCCATACCTGGGAATATTTTCTTGGGCATCTGGACCTTGCCAGCTGGTGACTGATGCATAGCTGGCGCAGACTCCCCACTGAGGCCTGTCTCAGCAACACCTCTGGCCCGCTCTCTTCCCTGGCACAAAAAAAAAATCAGACTGCACTTTGATTACATCTGAGTGCAGTCAGATTTCTGCGCAGTGACACAATGGAGGCATTGTTTTCTCCTCCTTCTCCTCATTGGAGAAAATCAGATCCCATTATGCTCAAACTCTAATCAGAATTTGATCTGAGTGTCATTTTCATAATTGGCCCAATTTTCTCAGATAAGATTATCTAGGCCTGGTGCTGACCGAGTGTCTTTGGTGTTCTGGAATAATATGTTCGGGACCTCATGGCTGCATGTGTTGGGGCTTTCAAACAGCTGCGAGACATGCAGCAGCGGGGACTCAAACATATTTTTCGAGCGCGCCAAAGACACTCGGTTAGCACATGAGCATGATCAGATAACATCTAATCCGAGCAGGTTTGCTCATCATTAGTATGCAGGCAAATTCAACATTTTTTTTTTTTTTACATTTTTCTCTTCCAGCTGAGTGAGACCTATGGTCCGGTGTTCACCATCTACCTGTCCAGCGCGCCTGCAGTGGTCCTTATCGGCTATGATTGTGTGAACGAAGCTTTGATAGACAATGGGAATATGTTCAGCTTGAGAGGACCCTCAGAACTTGGAGATCTGCTCTTCAAAGGTTATGGTGAGTAACATCTTACATAGACACAAATGGATCTTGGCTAAATATTACATACTATTGTGGCTTCATTTAAAAAAAAAAAAAAGCTTGAATGAAAAATAAGTGACAATTTGGTGTAGGAGTGTGTATAAGAATAGCAGAAAAAATATAAATATAGATTTTTTTTATTCATTCATTCAGAGGGGTCTATTTAAATTCTCATAGGAGCATTGCAAGACCTAAAAGTCTCCTTATACCAGCTTAGCACCCTCCATAAAGAGAAAGGTTTCCCCTTAAACCGTGTTATCCAGCTACTGTTCTGCCTTCTTCCACGTATGACGCTGTATGGATTCCGGCTTGACCTTTCATCCACTCCCAGTAACATGACTGTATGGGTGCTTAAGTCTACTATTTATTGAGATGATATGGACAACAATGGGAGATGATAACAGATGGTATAGTAGAACACAGTAGTAGATGAAATCAGGGGTTGTTGTTCAAAGTTGTGGATGATTCAGGTAAAAACTATAAGAAACAGATAATGCAGCATGTCATTACTGGAAGACAATATCACAGCAATACAGGGTACTATCACAACAGTAGCAATGATACAGGATGCTGTTATAGCAGTAGCATACATTATATAGAAGCTGAACAATACAACATACACAGCAGTAAAAGAGAAAGATATCTAAAACAATTAATGGCTGCCAGCTTTTCACTCACTGAACAGAGGATGCATATAACTAGCACGCAGTGTAAAAGCATTACAGTAGCTGAACATGCATTGCAAATATCATGGGGGGCTGCATTATGGCTGCTAACACAGATGCATAGCACATAATTGCATTAAACCTTACCGGAATCCGCTTGTTATAAGCAGTGGTTTTGCAGAGAGCTGAGCTGACCTGAGCTACTCAGAAGACCGGTAGAAATGGTTACATGCTGAAAACCGGGAAGGAAGAAGGGCAGTTCTGAAAAGTTAACCATTTGGGGAAACAGAAAATTCCAAAAACGTGAATAAGAAAGTGAAGGGCAACTATGACACCTAATGGTCATAGCTGGAACAGCACTTAAAATATCTTGCTGCACAGAATGGGCAGAACAGCTACCATGGGGCTTCCTTGCATAGAAGGAGCTCTGCTGCTACAAATGATGAGCTGTGTTTTTGTTTTTTTTTTTTTAAATGTTTCAACTAATCTATCAGAAAAATGCAGTAAATTGTAGCTGAAACCTATGTAGGGTTGGTAGGGCGAGCTGGGGGGGTGGTCCCTCTTCTTACCACACAGAGACGAAACAGAGACGAAATGGAGGCAGGTACTGGGTGAGGACAGCCGGGTCCTTGAGGGCTGGAGTAACAGGGCCTGTCAAACAGGCCGCAGCCGGTTCTAACGCTGGCAATACCGCAGCCGCAGGATAGGCCGCATCCAAAACTTCTAACGGAGCCGAAGTAATGGCCGGTTCCAACAAGGCAGCTCTTGACAAGGGGAGCGCAGCAGCGTCTTCTTCGGCTGAACGCCGCACTGGTAGCTCCGGGCAGGGTATCTTCGGGACCTGAG
This sequence comes from Dendrobates tinctorius, assembly GCF_039654945.1. Taxonomy (NCBI): domain Eukaryota; kingdom Metazoa; phylum Chordata; class Amphibia; order Anura; family Dendrobatidae; genus Dendrobates; species Dendrobates tinctorius. Next base: position 28,977,729 of record NW_027361825.1, read on the forward strand.
CGGGGGCCTCGCTCAACTCTGTATACACCACTGGGCCCGATGTACCAAGGCCTTCCGGTGCGCAGGGGGCAGCGTGCTGCGGCGGAATGATGAGGACCGCTGGCGGAGGCACTGGTGGTGCCGGGGGTACTCTCACCTTCCCCGGCGCTGCGGCCTCCATCACATCAATACGCGGCTTCACCCGCAGCCTCCATCCCTCGCTCCACTGTCCCGCGGGTCTTTCCTCCGGACTCGGGAGCTCCGCTGTGAAGTCCTCTGCTGGTATTGGTGGCGGCCGCTCTCGATGACTCCGCTCAGGCTCCGCTCCCCAGCTCAGTATTCTGCGATTCACCCATGGCTCTGAGGGCAATTTCTGCCCCATCTCTCGCCTCCATTGCCACTCCAGGCGGCCGATGCCCCGCCACCCGCAGCGTCTCATACCATCCGTTGGGCAGCAATCGAATGGCGCCAGACAGCTACAGCCAAGCTTTTCTTCTGTGCCACTCCTCCTGCTGGGTGGGGCATTGGCAGGCCTTTCCACCCATCTGCTAGGGTCCAGTACATGGGAGCGTCAGCCTCCGGGCACATACTGCTGTCCACGGGGGTACGTTGGAGGGGGTCTCACTCCATTCAACACGACTGCAAACACCCGGACCTCTCCCCTGCGCTGTAGTAATGCTGCCATCTTGCGCAGCTCCTGATACCGCCCCGGATCTTCTGTCAGCACCACGGAGTCACCACAGCGCTCCCAATTTGTAATCCACAGGTAAGCCAATTGTAATCCACAGGTATATTCACTCCATGCAACATAGTCCAAACCCTTTTCCATTACTTGAGGCAGGCCTGCCGCAGAAGATGATGTATTAGCGGCGGCGATCCTGCCGACTACGCCAAATGTAGAGGTGTGAGGGCCGGACTAGGGGGGTGATCCCTCGTTATACCGCGCAGAGACGTACAGAGACAATTGGAGGCAACATTCGGGTACAACAGGTCCAGGTTTATTCGCTTGCCGTCCGCCTGATGGCCTCTGAAGTACACCGCACTTCACTTCAATTCACTTCACTTTCCTGAGCCTCCGTTTCTAGGCCCGCTTTACACACCGTACCTTAGCACCAGGGACGTACATGCACGTACCGTCCCTACTTCACTTGATAACGCTGCTGACAGGTCCGTCACTGTGGCCACCTTAGGCCCGTACACCAACAGTAATTTTACTGGTCAGACGTCTTCTTCCACACGGTATGTTTCGCCTCTGTCTCGTCCTTTTTGCAGTACTTTTCTGTCAGGACCACCCCCCTGACGTTCTCTCTCCTCAGTCCCCCTGGTCTGGATTCACCTCACAGCGCACAGACTGTAGCAGTTCTCCTGTCACTGGAGCTCCCCCTGGGGACTGGAACCTTCTGGAACCCTCCCTTAGTATTTATAGCTAACCCGGTTCCTTGAAACTGTCACTCCGCCCCCCATGACCAACGGTTTCTAAAGCCCTAAGCTGATGTCAAGTCCTTTGCTCACACACCTCCCTGCCATCTAATGGCCAACCCAAGGTACTGCACGTCCACTACACTTTCCTAGCTGTTTTCCCACTGTAATACCTGACATCTACCCACACTGTCCAAACCTTTCCTTCTTCACTCTGACTAGTCCGTCCGTCCGTCAGGTCACCTTCCCTACACCTATATCTACCATAGATTTCATTTTCTGGTGCGCAAAGTGCTCAAAATATGCTCCAAATTTAATTTTTTGCATAATCTGTTTATGATCTTCTAATCATAGGAGTGATATTGACTAATGGTGAAAGATGGAAACAATTACGCAGGTTTTCTCTTTCTACCCTGAGAAATTTTGGAATGGGGAAAAGAAGCATTGAAGAACGTATACAAGAAGAAGCGCAATACTTAACGGAAGAGATTGGGAAGAATGGAGGTGAGTCAAAAAAAGTGGAGGAGGAGATGTGCTGATACATTATTTCAGTTTTGCAATGAAGAATTATGCTATAATTTAATGTAATAATATAAATAAAGCACTGTACATATCACATGGTTTATTACATCTTTAATGTTCCAGGTAAAGATAAAATATGTATTTTCATATAATAAAATTGAAATAGTTAGACAGCATAAATATAAGAAGTTTGCAGTTTACTTACTTTTTATATTTGCTATCATTCTCCTGCTATGAGAGCTTTTATCTTACATAGTTTACAGCTTCTTGCCAAGGAGATCACCCAAAAGAGCCTGGCTGAGTATGTGCAGTAGTTGAATTGTAGGTTCAAGAGTTAACTCTTAAGTTCACAGTCTCCTCTCTCTAGCCCATTGATTTCTATACAGCAGTTAGACAGCTGCTTACCTCCCCTTCATGTCAACTCCTGAGCCAGAGCTGCTGTTATCAGTCCTGAAAAATCACAAGCACCAGCCCACATCTTTAGCAATTTCTGGGGTAGTTCTCCTTTGTATTGCTCACATGAGCCACGAGTTTGTGCTAAGGGCCTGCTATATCTATATACAAATATAATGATAACAGTGGAAACTTCATAACAAGCCCCTGACAAAGACTGTCAATGTGTCACAGTAGTAAGCAGAAGCTTAGCAAAAAAAAAAAGCTACAGCACCAGAACTGTCAATCAAGCCGGAGTGCCTTACCCTCCAGCAGGATTCCTGTGTGAAGGAGGCTGTGAAGTATTTGCTGCTGAAGACACATCTTGACTGGTAGAGATGAGCGAATTTGTTTGGATTTTGGCCCCGAAATCTGACTTTGCCTTATTCGTGCCATATTCGAATGCTATTGGTGCCGAATGTATGTTTGATGATCAGTTCCGAACATATTCGGTAATTTCTACTCCCATTGACTCTATTGAAGTTCGGCTGTGTTCGACAAATATTGCAAAAACAATATTCGATTCCGATTGTATTCTGAACCGAATCCGAACAAATTCGTTCATCTCTAGTCTTGAGAGCAACCCTTTACATATTCACACATTATGGATTAAATGTATTGTTTCCACAGCAAATCCACAAGTTCATCACGTGGATTTTGTTGTGGTTTTTGAGAGTTTCAGTTTTAGAATTACAAGAGTGAAGACCACAATAAATTACAGATCTTAAAATCCATAGAGCAGGTCTATTCGTGGGGAAGAATTTCACAACGTGTGGAAGAGATTTTAGCTACTCTTCTCGCTATACAGCACATACTGTATGTTGTTGAGTCAAGAGCAAAGTTGAGAAAGGTGACATCTGTAATTGATTTAACAGATTTGAACATCTCCTTCCAGGCACCCCCTTTGACCCCACACATCTGCTGACCTTGGCTGTCTCCAATGTTATCTGCTCAGTTGTGTTTGGAGAACGTTTTGACTATGAAGATGCAAAATTTAGGACCCTTCTTACTTTACTAAAAGAAATAACCTTACTTATGTCTTCCACTTGGGGAATTGTAAGTTAATATTTTACGCAACTCCTGGTAAAGTCTTTGGTGAACTTGCCCTACTGTAGAATGGATGGCAAAATTATCACATATTCTATGATTTTCAGCTTCTCAATATCTTTCCCAAGACCCTCAGCTTTATTCCCGGACCCCACCAAAAGATATTTACAAATCTGGAGAAACTAAAAGACTTTATTGCAGAATCTTTGGAAAATCACAAAGTGACACTTGACCCAAACTTTCCTCGGGATTTCATTGACTGCTTCCTAATAAAGATGGAGGAGGTGACGTATTAAAAGGAAACAGTCTCTGAGTTTTCAAAGTATAAACAAAATACACCACCTTTTATCTACAGTGTTACCACATTCCATTGATCGGTTTCTAAGCCCCGAATTCCCACTGCATATGCCAAAAAATACCTTATATACTTCTGGCGTAGGGTGTGGTCCAGTCCGAAGGATGTCTTTTTTTTTTTTTTTTTTTTTTCATTTTTCACGCCTCCTCAGTCAGTGCAACTGGCTTTCTCCTGGTTTCTTTGATGTGGATGATGCATCCTATGTTATCCACACATTACAGTGAATCGTGTACCTGCACAGTTGAAGCACCAGTCTGCGCAGGGACTGTATGCTCTGCCATACTAAGGGCAGGGCAAGGTTCTATGATGTACTTGTGCTGGTACCTATTGACCCAGAAGTAAAGCCATGCCAGCACATGTGCAGTACAGGACTTTGCTCTGTCCTAAGAATAGCAGAGTATAGAGCACCTGTGCTGGCTGGTGCTTCAACTGTGCAGGTGCAAGATTCACAGCGATCTGTGACTGACATAAAATGCATCTGTAAGGGGGTGGCAGGTCCCCTCAGTTGTGCCCTCCTCTCCTTCCATATGACCCCCCCATGCGCTTTATATACATATGTTATATGTTTATTATGGTAATGTGCTTTTGTGATATTATGCTATGTGCCATCATATGATACATCTGTAATGTATGGTGTAATGTGGGGCGTTCCCCTTTAACTACTGTTGGTAGTATGTACATGTTATGTCGATGCTTATGTGTCACTGTTTTAGAGTAGGGACAGGCAACAGTTAATATTATGAGCTGAGCCAGCAGCAGAGCAGAAACAGGAAACAGCTGCTTCGAAGTCAGTGAGCCGGGGTACGTCGACCAGGGCAGACGTGTACTGCAGAAGGGGCACTGCCAGACTCCCGGATGGGAGACATCTGTTTCCCGGACCAAAGACTCCTACAGACTGAAGGACTACAACACAGGCCCCCAGGACTTTGGAAGGACCTTTGCTGAAAGGGTCTCAGGTGCTCAGATTCCAGCGATTGGACTACTGCGAACTTCGGGTGCTACGGCCGTTGTGGGTATGGCCACAGCAAGTGTCAGGGAGAGAGCAGGAAGCCAGTGTTGAAATTGTCTTTTTGTCCATCCTTCATCCTTGTTCAATAAAAGTTATTAATTACCTGGACTGCTGTGACCAAAGGAAGAGAAAGTAACTTCTGGGGAAAAGCTGTGTCGGTCCCACCTATCTATGTACAAGGGACCGGGGGTGCTCGCTGATCGTGTGCTCAGTGGACTCTGTCTTTGTACACTGTGCCTTTAAATAACTCGGCCATAACTACCCCCCATTCACCCTTGTTGTACATCTTCCACATCAACCAAGCTAAGAGGACAACAGCTGCAAGGATTGAGAAGGTGCCGAAAAAAGACGTTCATTGGACCGGACCGCTCCCTTTGTCAGAGGTTTCTCAGATATTTTTTGGCTTATGCAGGTGAAGTTCGGGGCTTAGCTACAAGTCAATAGAGTAATAATAGAGCAGATAAAGATAAATTATTTTAGGAAAACAAATATGCAATACATAGCTCATCATAAAATAAGCCAACCAAACTGTCTATGACAGACACTTACAAATACTCTTTGACTTTGCAGGAGAAGAGCAATCCAAAAACTGAATTCCACTTTGATAATTTATTTGGCACGGTCATCGACCTCTTTTTCGCTGGCACAGAAACAACAAGCACAACACTGAAGAATGGTTTACTCTACCTGCTCAAATATCCAGACGTGGAAAGTAAGTGCTTCCCATTTCTTATCCGAGGGTTGGTAAAACCTAAAGGGGCTGAAAAGGATTATAAAAACATAGTAACTTTCCAACAATAAGAGCGTGGCACACCTGTTCTTTGGTTATATCTTGTTTTGTAGCTCAGCTTGGTTAAAGTGAATGGGACTGATCTGCAATCCCAGACAAAACTGTGGACAAGCATGTTGCTGTTTTTGGAAGAAAAACAGCTACGTTTTTATAATTAGAATAGTCTTTCAAAGGAAATGATCCGCTAATCTGACGCGAGAAGATTTCTTTTATGATGATCGCAGATTACATAAGGAAGAGTTTAGGAAGATTTGCTACTATTGCTCAACCTAAATGTAACACTAGACATGGATGTCGTTATAGGTTTTGTAAGCTTGGTAATCTCTATCTTCATAAAGACGATTTAGGAGTAAACAAGTAGGATTCCCTTTAGGATCTCCTTCCCATCTTTTAGATATAGAGGAGAGTGGCTAAAAAGAGCATCTCTCGTAATGTAGGACCTGTCCTATACTGCTCTACCCATTGATTGGAATGGGCATTGTGTAAGGCCACATTCTGGAAAATTAAACACTGAAAGCTTTCCCAACCATTGGTCCCAGCAGGACAGCACTTCGTGATCAGATTATTTTCATTAGATCCTTCAAAGGTTTCATGCAGACCACCAAAATAATAAGATATGTGCTATCTATTGTTTTGACAAATAACACTCGATGCCATGTTATTCCATGTCCAAGGAAAAAAAAGAATCGCAGCATACCCAAGTTTGAACCTATATTTGGATCACACTCGGCCCTGAAAGTCAATGATTTCCATGGAAAACATTGGACTGCACTCGCATGGCATCTGATCAGTTCAATTTACACGGACTGACAGAATAGAGAGGATGGAGAAATTTTCAACATGAGAAAATCGCAGTATGTTGCATGTGGCTCTGATGATCCAATCATGCGCATCCATTCAAGTCTTTGGGTGCGTATGAAACATTGGACTGCACACGGTTGTCAACAATGGAGAAGATGGAGAAATTAAGTTTTCCGTCTTCTCCGCACATGTGCTGTGATTCTCAAATGCGAGAGTCAGATCACACTCAGATGACACTCAGATCAAAAGCTGACAGAGTTTGATCTGAGTGACATTAGCATTATTATAACGATTCTCTCACATGAGAGAATCTATGGCCATGTGACCCCAGTCTAATGTGGCGCCCCCAGGAGTATGGTCGCCACAGTGGCATTGCCTTCCTCCAGGGAGGGTGATGTCAGGCTTGGAGGCAATGAAGGGTCTCTCTAAGGCTGAGTTCACACGTGGCGTTTTTTTCGCGTTTCCGCGGCGGTTTTAACCGCGCGATTTAGCCGCGAAAACGCGAAAAATAAGCATCCCATGCATTCCTATGGGATTCCGCAATGCTGTGCTAATGCTGCGGTTTTTACCGCGGCGGAATCGCTTCGCGGTAAAAAATGCAGCATGCTCATTAATTTGCGGAATCGCGGCGATCCCGCACCCATAGGAATGCATTGTTCCACTTCCCGCATGTGGCTGTGCACACCATGCGGAAAGTAAGCAGAACAATTGAGGATGAGGAGACTGTCCTCCGGGCTTTGGGTACCATATCCCTGTAAAAAATAGAATTTAAAATAAAAAAATATTGTTATTCTTACCTTCCGGCATCCCGCGCAGCCTTCCCGCCTCTCTCCACGCTCCCGGTCCCAGTAAGCCTTTGCGAAAATGCCCGCGATGGTGTCCGTTCTCGCGGGATCGCGAAGTCTCGCGGTCATTCGTGCGACGTCATCGCGAATTACCGCGAGACATCACGATCCCACGAGAACGGACGTCATCGCGGGCGTTTTCACAAAGGATTACTGGGAACGGATGCGCGGGACGTCGGAAGGTGAGAATAACACTATTTTTTATTTTTTTTACATTCTATCTTTTACTACTGATGCTGCATAGGCGGCCTCAGTTGTAAAAAGTTGGTCACACTCGTCAAACACTATGTTTGACGAGTGTGACCAACTTGTCAATCAGTTCTCCAAGCGATGCTACAGATCGCTTGGAAAACGCTAGCAGTTTGCAAGCTAATTACGCTTGCAAAATGCTAGTTTATCCGCAGGAAAATCGTGGGAATTTAAAATGCGATTTTCCCGCGGAATGGAATTCCGGAATTCTCGCAGTAATTTCCACGAGAGATCCGGTACGTGTGCACATAGTCTTACAGTTAATCATGTCATGCAACACAGTTCCCACTCCAGGCCAGCAGAGGGAGCTGTTATGATGAGTCACCGAAGGAGGAAAAAACAAAATACCAGCTAAGTCCAGAAAAACCAGAGAGGTTGGCAGCTATCGGATTGCAGACCCCTGGACCTATCCACAACAACTAGCAGTAGCCGTGGGGGGTTCCTACGGTGCCCTAGACCCCTCGATCACAGCCGGAGAACTACATAGCCTAAAGACAGAAAGGGGAAAAACTAAACTGCCCCAGAGCAGACCCCGAAGCAATAGGCAGCCCCCAACATATAATGACGGTGAAGCAAGATGAAAACACTAACACAGATAGAAAGATAGGTTGAGCAAATGATGGGGCCCAAGCTAATTACATAGGACAGGATAGGAAAGCTGCTGTCTGCCATCCGCAAAAACCCTATCAAAATGAGCCAACCGACTGATAGGAAAAACAGGCCCTGAAGTCGCTAGGCTTCAAAAGACTATATCAGCACTCAGGTACATTCTGAAGACAGAGCAAAAGATCAACAGATCAGAGACAAAAATGGAATTCAGCTCACCCCTGGCCGGGGATGGCAGAACTCCCAAAAAACAAGGCAAAACAAAAACAGAACTGAAGAGTACAAAGCAGAGCAGAAAAACTTAGCTTTGAGATGCAGGAATCAGATTGGTCTCCAAGAATCCAGCAGGAAAATCACCAGCCAGGAAGAAGGGCGTCGGCAGCCTTATATCCAGTCCTCAATTCCAGCCACCCAGTTATCATCTAGCTGCCCAGGTGTTTGATAATCAGCCTCACTACCTTCCTTCACCAGAGGAGGGAGTTCATCAGACCTCAATGGTGAAGGGAAAAATGAACTCACAACAGGGAGCTCTGAACCAGAATTGGGGGAGGAGTGCTCTCTGAGGGCCGGGAAGGGAAATGAGGAGTTAGTGTGAGGAGGGCCACGTGTGTGGACGTGTGGAGAGAAGCTGGAGGTAGAGCTGAGAATAGAGAGAGCTCCCTCCCAGTGATAGCACATGATCTGGAGCATGGTCTCCACGGGTGTATGGTTACTGAAGGTCCTGCAACAGAAACCAGAGGAATAGGAAGCTGTAAATGCTCTATTCCCACCTAAGACTCTGAGGCACAACAGCGACGGGTGAGCCTAGAGAGACAGATGGCTACAGCTGTCTGCCATACGAGGTAGTTCTAAGAGAAGATAAGAAGGAGGAACTTCAGTGTAACAAAGTACTGCATGTACCTCAAGCCAGCGCTAGGAAGGAGACTACACAAAACATCTGATAGAGAGATCCCCGAGTTGCTTCCAGGCTAGCCTGCTCCTGTGCCATCTGTAACCAGGACCCTGGACTGCGTTTACCAAGTAAAGGTAAAGAAACTGCACCCTGTTGTGTCCTTGCCTCCTTCCTGCGGCATCCTCAGCACTGCTACATCTCTGTGCCAAACACTGCACCCTCTTCCTAAACCTTTATCTACACTGCCCTGGGACCTACAGCCCTGCCTGTGGAGGGCTACACCATCATTGCTGCATCCCACCATCTGTCCCAGAAGATCTGGCTGCAGCGTCGGCTTAACACCTCCATTGCCGAACACCACAGGTGGCATCACGAATCACTTATAAACTTTATTCCCAATTCAACCCCTTTTACATGGGCGCCCAGGGCCATGGACCGGGTCACCGCTGCTGTGACAATCCCCGCTGAGAGACCGGCCCAGTACCGAGTACTAGTGTTGAGCATTCCGATACCGCAAGTATCGGGTATCGGCCGATACTTGCTGTATCGGAATTCCGATACCGACTTCCGATATTTTTTCAATATCGGAATTCGGCATCGGAATCGGAAGTTCAGTTGATTGACGGCCTGACGTCATCATGATGCGCGGTGTGTGCGCATCATGATGCGCCGTCATTTCGGGCCTTCCGGGGGTCTCTGCCGGCCTGCCGGGGGGCTGTGTGGACTGCCCGGGGTCTGTACCGGCCTGCCGGGGGGCTGTGCCGGCCTGCCGGTGGTCTGTGCACCCTGTGGGGGTCTGTACCGGCCTGCCGGGGGGCTGTGCCGGCCTGCCGGGGGGCTGTGCCGGCCTGCCGGGGGGCTGTGCTGATGTCCGGGGGTCTGTGCAAGCATCGTCCGATGGGACTACAAGTCCCATCTGGCGATGCCTGCTACCATGACAGTGATTGACACATTAGCCAATGATGGGACAGTAGTAGTCCCATCATCCGGCTAATGTGTTAAATGTTAAAAAAAAAAAAAAAAAAAAAAATACTACATACATACTACATGCATGCTACATACATACTACATGCTACATACATGCTACATACATACTACATACATACTACATACATACTACATACATGCTACATACATGCTACATGCATGCTACATACATACTACATATATACAACATACATGCTACATACATACTGCATGCTACATACATACTACATACATACTACATACATACTACATACATACATACTACATACATACTACATACATACTACATACATACTACATACATACTACATACATACTACATATATACTACATGCATGCTACATACATACTACATACATACTACATACATACTGCATGCTACATACATACTACATGCTACATACATACCACATACATACTACATACATACTACATACTACATATATACTACATGCATGCTACATACATACTACATGCTACATACATACCACATATATACTACATACATACAATACATACTACATACATACTACATGCTACATACATACTACATATATACTACATGCATGCTACATACATACTACATGCTACATACATACCACATACATACTACATACATACTACATGCTACATACATACTACATGCTACATACATACTACATATATACTACATGCATGCTACATACATACTACATATATACTACATGCATGCTACATACATACTACATGCTACATGCATGCTACATACATACTACATACATACTACATGCTACATACATACCACATATATACTACATACATACAATACATTCATACAATACATACATAGACATACAGTACATATAACATAGAGTAACATACTTACCAATACTTGTCACATTGTTCCCCGAAGCCATTGTCGTCTACGGAATAAATATTAACATAACAAACCACAAAAATACTCACCCACGATCCGAAGCAGTCCACGAGTGTGTCCCACGATGATCTTGGGTAGAGAACTGCAGCATCAGATGATGCTGCCGTTCTCTACGGGCTGCAGGAATCCAATGACGGAAGGTAGGTATCCTTCCGCACTGTATTCCTCCGCCACTTAAAAAAAAAAAAAGTCCCTAGTCTCACTTTATGCCATTGCTGCGTGGGAATTTCCCACACAGCAATGGCATAAAGTGAGACTAGGGACTTTTTTTTTTTTTAAGTGGCGGAGGAATACAGTGCGGAAGGATACCTACCTTCCGTCATTGGATTCCTGCAGCCCGTAGAGAACGGCAGCAACAGCTGATGCTGCAGTTCTCTACCCAAGATCGTCGTGGGACACACTCGTGGACTGCTTCGGATCGTGGGTGAGTATTTTTGTGGTTTGTTATGTTAATATTTATCCCGGAAAAGACAATGGCTTCGGGGAACAATGTGACAAGTATTGGTAAGTATGTTACTCTATGTTATATGTACTGTATGTCTATGTATGTATTGTATGAATGTATTGTATGTATGTAGTATATATGTGGTATGTATGTAGCATGTAGTATGTATGTAGTATGTATGTAGCATGCATGTAGCATGCAGTATGTATGTAGCATGCATGTAGCATGCAGTATGTATGTAGCATGCATGTAGTATATATGTAGTATGTATGTAGCATGCATGTAGTATATATGTAGCATGTATGTGGTATGTATGTAGCATGTAGTATGCATGTAGTATGTATGTAGCATGCAGTATGTATGTAGCATGCATGTAGTATATATGTAGCATGTATGTGGTATGTAGTATGAATGTAGCATGTATGTAGTATGCATGTTGTATGTATGTAGCATGTAATTTTTTTTTTTTTTTTTTTTCTATACATTTAACACATTAGCCGGATGATGGGACTACTACTGTCCCATCATTGGCTAATGTGTCAATCACTGTCATGGTAGCAGGCATCGCCCGATGGGACTTGTAGTCCCATCGGACGATGCCTGCACAGCCCCCCGGCAGGCCGGCACAGCCCCCCGGCAGGCCGGCACAGCCCCCCGGAGCCTGCACAGACCACCGGCAGGCCGGCACAGACCACCGGAGCCTGCACAGACCCCCTGGCAGGCCGGCACAGCCCCCCGAAAGGCCCGTACAGACCCCAGAGAGGCTGTACAAGGGCAGGAAAGGGTTTTTCTTATTCCGATACCGGAAGTCCCATAGACTTGAATGGGACTTCCGGTATCGGAATCGGCGATACCGATACTTTTTTTAAAGATCGGCCGATACCATCCGATACGATACTTTGAAGTATCGGACGGTATCGCTCAACTCTACCGAGTACCCTACAGCCCTGGGAGGGCGACCCACTAACATGTACAAATTGTCCAAAGCTGAGATTTTATCAAGCACATATTTATAAAAGTGTTTAGCGAAATCATAAAATGGCCCCTTTATCACCTACAGTTCCATGGTTTAGGATACAGTATATGCCGATGCAATCCTCCCATATCATTGCAAAAGACAATTATTTTAGTCAAAATGTAATATGACCTCCACTTATGGTATAGAAAAACTGCATGGATTTTGTAACAATGCTTTTTTTCAGACTCTTGAATGATACGACTATTCTCAGAGAAAATATGGAATCCAAGTAATTATCGTCTCCAAATGTCCTAGTGGGCAATAATTCCTTCCAATAAACAGGAATTGTTTAATATGTGTTGACTTCAGCACAATGGAGCACTGAATCCTGTGTTGGTTAATCCAGGAAATGGCAGTTCCTGGTGGAACCAAACTAGAGCCATGTTGATGTGGACAACCCAAGATGACCACCTTTCTATGCACACAAAGCCATTTCTATACAATAAAATTCTGTGTGTCTTCACAATAATGCATATAATATAGCAATAAAAGGTAATGGATAGAGTTGAGCGACTTTTGGTTTTTTAGGGTCGAGTTTCGTTTCGTGAAACCCGACTTTTCCAAAAGTCGGGTCGAGCAAGATCGTCCGATTATAGGGAAAAGTCGGGGTCGTCCCGAAACACGAAACCCAATGTAAGTCAATGGGGAATAAAAGTCGGCAGTGAGAGGAGGACAGGAAACACACCTACAGTGCTCATTTGAATGCCAAAAGCATCAATTCTTCTTAGTTAAGCTTGTCAACCTTAATTAACTTCATAATACAAGTTACGCACTGAAAAATGGGGGTTATTTGGCTAAAGTTGTGGGGGGGAGGGCTGGCTGCAGGTTTTCATGTGCCCTGGGCGAAAGAGCGCCCCTTTAACACATACCACAACTCATCATGCTCCGATACGGCAGAGAAATAGCGGTATAGTACAATGAAAAATACTTCACTTTTTACATCTCATGACGAGGCCCATCTATTTCTCCATACAGAATCATTGGTCCCATATAATGTTTGAAACAGTATATGATGAGCTCCACATAATGCTACAGTATATGTTGGTCCCCATGGATGAAGCTCCACTGTCTTATGGGCCCAAATAATGCTCCAAACATAATGGGCCCCATTTCTAATGCTCTAGTGTATAATGGGCCCTGTAAATGCTGCTCCAGTGTCTGATGTCCACCTTTGGAATGTTCCAGTGTATGGTGGGCCCCATCTATCATTCTCCAGAGTATAGTGCTCCCCAAAAATTGCTGTCCCAACATTGAAAACAATCAAATAAGTCTCCTCGCTAGGGAATCCCTGTACTTGTCTGGACTCCTCGTCGTCCCCATCTTCCATCTCACTGCACAGTATTTCAACTTTGCAAGTGCTGTGATCCTGAGCAAGCAGGGGGGGCCCACTCGTTGGCGACGGCACTGGCACAGGGCCCCTGATAGTACGGTGGTGTGTCTGATGGCGGGTGGGCCGAACCTGCACTTTCATCTGCAGCTTCCTCTTTGTCACCGTGTAAGATGGAACTGTATATGGGAAGGGTAACCTGAGTTTCATCAGGGTCAGATTCAGGTCGTGTGGCGTGCGAGGGGAATGTAGTGGTCTGGGTCAATGTACCAGCAGATTCATCGAGCAGTGGCTGGGCATCAGTGCACTTGTGTCGCCCCCAGGAGTACGGTCGCCACAGTGGCATTACCTTCTTCCTAGGGAGTGTGATGTCATGCTTGGGAGCAAGGAACGATCTCTCTAGCAGGTTAACTGATTGGGCGGCGTTATTCCCACGAGTCATGACCCTCCAAACAGCGTTCATGAATGCAAAGTGTTTGTTTTACGTGGGCAGTATGGTTGCAAACCTGAACCTTAAAGGAATGTCCAGAAGGGCACCACCAGGAGTGGAGCCTACGGTTAAATTCGACTCCACCTGGGAAACCTCAACCATGCCAGCTACAGAACAGATGCACACATTGCAAGCTTAATTCCGTTAACGAACGAGACTCCGTCATGCCCCGCGGTCCGAGTCCGGCTTACTAGAGGGACACGTGAGGCTCTGGCACATGAGATTGGCCAATAACTGGTGTGTCATGCCCTTACATGTCCGTGGCTGCATGTGCGCTACACTGAAAAGGCCAGCGTTTGTCGCTTATAGGTGCAGATAACCCGCTGAACAACGTTAGTGATGGGGATCACTGATTACAATTATTACCTGCGAACAATGATTTCCCAGTAAGTGCAGGTCAACCGCAGTTCCGGAATTAGGCCTAACCGTCATTCCTGAAAAAATGAAAAACTTACGTGTGCAAACCACAGGTGCTGTAGCTTGCTTAACAGCTCGCCAGCCGTTCTCACGCCCAGTATGGATTACACGTGATTGCACAAAGGTGAGAAAGGGTACCGTATCCCCAGATAACATGTATGGATAGCGTACACATTCAAAATATATGTCTATACATCAGGAGGCAGGCTCAGATGGTGTTAGGCCCAGTATGGATTGCACGTGATTGCACAAAGGTTAGAAAGGGTACCGTATCCCCAGATAACATGTATGGATAGCGTACACATTCAAAATATATGTCTATTCATCAGGAGGCAGGCTCAGACGGTGTTAGGCCCAGTATGGATTGCACGTGATTGCACAAAGGTTAGAAAGGGTACCGTATCCCCAGATAACATGTATGGATAGCGTACACATTCAAAATATATGTCTATACATCAGGAGGCAGGCTCAGACGGTGTTAGGCCCAGTATGGATTGCAAGTGATTGCACAAAGGTTAGAAAGGGTACCGTTTCCCCGGATAACATGTATGGATAGCGTACACATTCAAAATATATGTCTATACATCAGGAGACAGGCTCAGACGGTGTCAGGCACAGTATGGATTTGACGGCCCAGACTACACAGCGGAGGAGCAGGGAGAGGTAAAGATTGCAAATGCTGGGGCCCTGCCCAAGCAAGGGGGGCCCACTCGTGGGCGTCAGTACTGGCACTGGGCCCCTCATAGTACGGCGGTGTGTCTGACGGCGGGTGTGCACCACCACCGTCAGAGACACTTGATTGCACTATGAAGGACCCTGTGCCAGTGCCCGCGCCCAAGAGTCGGCCTACCCACCTGTCCAGGGCAACGGCACTCGCATGGTGTCGTGCGCTAGGTGGTGACCCCGGCCATGGGGGGGGAGGCAGCACAGTTAGGGAGTTTTAGAAAGTGGCATATGTTGATGTTGGACATTCAGCTGATGCAAAAGGTGAAATAGGTCAAGTCCCAGGAAGAGGTGGACCAAAGCAAGCCATTTTTCTGTCACCCTATGTGTCATCAGGGGAAGGTGGGACAAAATCCTTGGAAACCCATGCGTGGTTCATTTTAATGAAGGTTAGATCATCCACATTTTGGGTTGACAGACGGGTCCTTTTTTCTGTCAGGATTGATCCAGCTGCACTGAAGACTCTTTCCGATAGCACACTTGCAGCTGGGCAAGCGAGCTCCTGTAAGGCATATTGTGCCAATTCAGGCCAGGTGTCCAGTTTAGCGGCCCAATAGTCAAAGGGGAATGACCTGTGTGGGAGAACATCGATATGGGAGGAAAAGTAGTTTGTAACCATAGTTGACAACTGCTGTCTCCTGTCACTTTCCATCGATGCAGTATTACCAGTTGTGTGAGCGGTACTTGAAAAATCAGTCCACAACATTGTCATGAAACCCCTGTCTCCAACGCCACTTCTGCTGTGTGCACCACGAACACCTCTGCCAAGCTGCCCCCGGCCCGTACGGCTCGTGTGAGAACCATCACCGCTGCTGTGTGCTGGGAATGCCTCAAGCAACCGATTTACCAGAGTTACTTGTTTATTAGCCAATATTAGGTCAAGGTTCTCCTGTGGCATGATGTTTTGTAATTTGCCTTTATAGCGTGGATCCAGGATGCTGGCCAACCAGTAGTCGTCATCGTTCATCATTTTGGCAATGCGGGGGTCCCTTTTTAGGATCTGCAAGGCATAATCTGACATGTGGGCCAATGTTTCCGGTGTCAATGATGCACTGCGAGTGCTGGTTGGAGGAGCACTTTCTGGCAAATCCACATCCCTCCAGTCACGCACAAACCCTGTACCAGACCTTGCCACGCCAACATTTTCACTTGCCCCACGAGATGCATCCTCCTCCCCTAAGTAATCATCCCCATCATCATCCTCCTCCTCCTCTTCTTCCTCCACCTCGTCCAGGAGAGGTCCCTGAGCAGACAATGGCTGAATGTCATCAAGGATTCCCTCCTCCTCTTCCTCCTCATCAACATTGGCTGCAGAAGCCTGCTCCTTAAGGTGCGTCAAAGTTTGCATGAGCAGACGCATAAGTGGGATGCTCATGCTTAGGATGGCGTCGTCTGCACTTACCAGCCATGTGCATTCCTCAAAACACTGAAGGACTTTACAGAGGTCTTTCAGCTTCGACCACTGCACACCGGTCAACTCCATGTCTGCTCTCAAAGTGCCTGGCCGTGTATCCTCCCACAAATGCATTATGGCCTGCCTCTGCTCGCACAGCCGCTCCACCATGTGCAGGGTGGAGTTCCACCTTGTTGCAATGTCGATAATGAGGCGGTGGTTGGGAAGGTGGAGCAATCGCTGCAGCTTCTGCATACGAACGGAGTGTACAGGCGACCGGCGGATGTGCGCGCACAGTCTTCGCACCTTCTGGAGCAGGGCTGTTAACTCCGGATAATTTTTGAGGAAGCACTGCACCACCAGGTTCAAGGTGTGAGCCAAGCAAGGTATGTGGCTGAGTTTTGAAAGGGCTATGGCTGCCACAAAATTACACCCGTTATCACTAACTACCTTGCCTGCCTCAAGATGTACACTGCCCAGCCATGACTCAGTTTATCGCTTCAAGTACTCGGCCAGCACCTCGGCGGTGTGTCTGTCGCCCAAACACATCATCTGCAACACTGCCTGCTGACGCTTTCCACTAGCTGCTCGATAGGGGGACACCTCGTGTGCAACAGTGGCAGCTGCAGATGGAGTGCTCGTACGACTGCGCTCTGTGGGCGAGCTTTCGCTTCTGGAGGAGGAGGAGGAGGAGGGTCGAACGCCTACAGCCAACTGTTTCCTATACCGTGGGCTAGGCAGCACTGTCCCACCAACGCTGTCCCCTGTGGACCCTGAATCCACCACATTAACCCAGTGTGCAGTGATGGACACGTAACGGCCCTGGCCATGCCGACTGGACCATGCATCAGTTGTGAGGTGCACCTTTCCGCTCACTGACTGCTTGAGTGCATGGACAATGCGGTCTTTCACATGATGGTAGAGGGCTGGGATGGCTTTGCGAGAGAAGAAGTGGCGACTGGGTAGGTCATAGCGTGGTACTGCATAGGCCATGAGTTCGCGGAAAGCTGCGCTTTCCACCAACCGAAAGGACATCATCTCAAACGAGATTAGTTTGGCAATGTGGGCGTTCAAACCCAGTGTACGCGGATGAGAGACTGAGTACTTTCTTGACCTACTCATAGTGTCTGGGAGGGTGAGCTGGACTTGAGAGCTGCATATGGTGGAAGTAGCGGTGGACAGGGCGGACTGAGAGAGGGTTGATGATGGTGATGGAGTTGGTGTTCTTTCTGATGGCCTAGAATCAGTCTTTCGTTGATATAACAGTGGGATTCCCTGACTGCTGTGGCCTTGCAACGACACCTCAACATTTGCTGCTGTGCTAACCGGTGGGCTTACAGTGGGGGAAACAATGTAGCGTTGCTGACTACCTTCGTTGTGATCAGTTGCACATGTGGCACTTGAGGTTTGGTGTTGTGTCCACGCTTGCAAGTGCATGCTGGTTAAATGTCTAAGCATGCAACTGGTATTCAAATTTTTCAGATTTTTCCCTCGGCTAAAGGTCTTTGCGCACTTCTTACAGATAACCTTGGCCTGATCATGAGGATTTTGTTCAAAAAAGTGCCACACTGCACTCTTCCTACTTTGGCAGACATTTTGCGGCCTAGCACACTGTGATCTTTTGACCCTCTGGACAAGCTGTCCAGCAACTCTTTTGATGTTTGGAACCTGTCTTTGGAGTGCTCCGGGCCTGCCAGATAACAGCTGTTGCGATGTCGATGTCTGCTGTGGATGCTCCTCATCTGAGCTATTGGAAGCAGCACCCTCTTCCCCCAATGGATGCCAATCTGGGTCAACAACTGGGTCATCCATCACCTCCTCTTCTATGTCATGTGCACCTTCCTCTGTGTCACCGTGTATGGTGGTATAGTGTGCGGGAAGGGGCACCTGAGTCTCATCAGGGTCAGAATCTGGCTCTGTACACTGCGAGGACAATGTAGTGCTCTGAGTGAATGTAGCAGCAGAATCATCCATCAGCGGCTGTGCATCAGTGCACTCCATGTCAGATTCATCTTGGCCTGGGTAATTCACCATTTCACTTGATAATCCAGGCATGGTATGTGAAAACAGCTCCATGGAGTAATCAGTAGTATGGCCTGCGTCATCCTTCAATCTTGGTTGGGGTGAAGGACACAAGGAAAGGTGTGGTTCATGAACATGAGCCTCCAATGACGACTCGGTGCTTTTACTTTTTACAACTAAAGAAGAGGAGGCGATAGAGCTGGAGGCTGAGTCAGCAATGTAAGACAAAACTTTTTCCTGATGCTCTGGCTTTAAAAGCGGTTTGCCAACTCCTAGAAAACTAAGCATTCGATGCCTTATGTAGCCAGACGATGACGCAGGCTCAACACCTCCTGCATTCAGTCCTATTTTGCTCTTGCCACTACCATCAGATCCACCACCAACACACTGTCACGTCGCAGCCAGACTCAGGGCCTGCTGTTCCGGCGTCGGCCACTAGGAGGCGCCGGACGTCACTGCCAGACTCAGGGCCTGCAGTTCCGGTCTCGGCCACTCGGGGGCGCCGGACCGTCACATCGCCGTCGGACTCGGGGACGGCTATTCCTGCCTCAGCCACTGGGAGGCGCCGTGGTTCGCTCCAGGGTGAGGGTGGTGGCAGAGAGGGGGCTCCTGCACAGGCATCTGGTGGGCGCAGGCTCCGCCCCTCTGTCAGTCATGTAGGGCTTACTGCATGTCCATCTGGCCTGGTCCGGGGGCGGTCCTGGTTACATCATCAGGCCGGGAACCTGTGAGGGAGGACCTGATCCCTCAAATACCTGGGGACTGGTCTTGCAAGCCGCCGGATATATTCTTGGTTCCCCTGCGTGTTACTGTGTGAATTGCTATAGTGTATACTCTGACCTCAGCCTGGATTCTTGACCATTCTATTGCCTGCCGTTTTTGTACCTCCGCCTCTCTTCCGACTTTTTGATGCTGACCTTTGCTTGGATTCCTGACTCTCCTTCTGCCTGCTGATTCTGTACCTCGCTGCCCTCCTGGTTTTACTGACCCTGGCCTGGACTTTTGACTCTCCCTCTGTCTGCTGATTTTGTGCCTCTGCGGCGCCCTGGTCTCAGACTCCTGCATCCTGACCTTGATTACGGGTTTTAGTTTTGACCCCTTGGTGGCCGTCCTGCTCTGGTCCACTGCTAATCTAGACAGCTACCTCCTGGGCCTTGCTACAATTCCAGATCCCTGTATAGGGGTTAAGGGTCTCGGGGTTACTCGGGGTGCTGTCCCCACTGCAGCCCAGATTCGCAGACGGCCGTCACATTATATCCGGCCCAAAAAAGAACTGCTTTTTGTGTATATTTCCATCATATATAAAAGCAGTCTCCTGATTTTTTGTTTTCCCCTGAGCTGATTACCTGGCCTACACCTGCTCCAGAGCACAGCCTGAAGGAATACTCCCATCTCTCTATACCATCATGCTGCAGCCTGGAGGCTTCAAGGGAAATGCTGAGCGTCAGAAATCCACATTCCTGGGACGTCTGCCTCTGGGCAGCTCTCGTCGTGCTGTCCCAGAGGCTCAGGTATTGCCCGCAAATGCGGCTAAACTTTTGTTACCCGTTTCTCTCTTATTTTCAAAGAAATCTTTGTGTGTGAAGGCCTATGTGGATTGTGGTTCCGCAGGCAACTTCATAGATTTTTTGCTTGCTAGGAAACTTGGTGTACCTCTTTTAAGGCTTAATGCTCCTATTCAAACCACGGCGATTAATGGTACATCCATTATCCAGGGTGGAGTGGAATTTGTTACTACAGAGATTGTTATGTCAGTGGGGGCATTACACACAGAACATATGTCATTTTTTGTTATTTCCAATTTATCACATGCAGTTGTGTTGGGTATGCCATGGTTGCGCCAGCATAATCCTATTATTGACTGGCACCAAGGGGATATCGTGCGCTGGAGTCCACAGTGTCAGAATCACTGTATGTCGCTGTCAGTGAACCAAATTAAAATTAAAACACCCTTTATACCTTACGCATTAAGGGACTATGAGGACGTCTTTTCCATAGTGGAGTCTGAGAAATTACCGCCTCATAGAGAGTATGACTGTCCTATAGACTTGGTTCCAAGTGCTCGTCTCCCTAAGGGGAGAATATTTAACCTCTCTGGTCCTGAGCGTGTAGCCATGAAGGACTACATAGCGGACAGCTTGCAAAAAGGTTTTATTAGACCCTCCACTTCACCTGTAGGGGCTGGGTTTTTCTTTGTAGAAAAAAAAGATGGTGGACTCAGACCGTGTATTGATTATCGTGAGCTGAACGCGATTACTGTGAAAAATCAGTATCCGCTTCCACTCATCCCTGATCTGTTTAATCAGCTACTAGGAGCCCGTTGGTTCACTAAGCTTGATCTGCGGGGGGCTTACAATCTGGTTCGCATAAGAAATGGGGATGAGTGGAAAACAGCCTTTAACACACCTCTTGGTCATTTTGGGTACCTTGTGATGCCGTTTGGATTGAGTAACGCGCCCGCCGTGTTCCAACACTTTGTGAATGATATATTCAGGGATATTTGTGGGGTATATGTAGTGGTTTATTTGGATGACATCCTGATTTACTCCGCTGATGTTCTTACACACGTGCAACATGTCCGTGCTGTACTCCAGAGACTTAGAGAACATTCTCTATACGCCAAGTTGGAGAAATGTGTTTTTATGGCTGAGGAGGTACAATTTTTGGGGTACATGATTTCTGCTAAGGGGTTTCGCATGGATCCTGCCAAGATCCGACCCATTAGAGAATGGGTACAACCTAAAACTCTAAAAGCGCTGCAGCGATTCTTGGGATTTACTAATTACTACCGTAAATTCATCAAAGGCTTCTCTGAGATCGCCAAACCGCTCACGGATCTGACCCGGAAGGGGGCTGACGTGGTTAATTGGAAGCCAGAGGCACTTCAGGCATTTTCTGTTTTAAAGGAGTGTTTTTCTGCCAACCCAATATTAATTCAGCCTGATCTAGATCGCCCCTTTGTGGTAGAGGTTGATGCCTCTGAGGTTGGGGTAGGTGCAGTGCTTTCCCAAGGCACTGCCTCTCTCACTCAACTCCGCCCATGTGCCTTCTTTTCCCGAAAATTCTCCCCTACTGAGAAAAATTATGATATAGGGAATCGGGAATTGTTGGCCATAAAGTGGGCCTTCGAAGAATGGCGCCACTTTCTCGAAGGTGCTAAACACAAGGTTACCGTGATCACAGATCACAAGAACCTGACCTACTTGGAGTCTGCTAAAAGACTGAATCCTAGGCAGGCCAGGTGGGCCTTATTTTTCTCAAGGTTTAACTTTGTGATCACGTTTCGTCCAGGGACGAAAAATGTAAGGGCTGACGCCCTCTCTCGAAGTTTCTGCCCCTCACAGGCTGAGGACTCGGAACCAGTCCCAATACTGGCCAATGGGATAGTCATGTCGGCCGTGTCTCTGGACCTTCTGGAGGAGATCCGTAGATCCTCAGAACAAGTCCCGGACACGACGCCCCCCCAGAAATTGTTCGTTCCGGCCCCGTTGCGTCTACAAGTTATGAAAGAGTCGCATGACTCTGTCCTGGCAGGCCATCCTGGTGTTAATAATACAGCCAGACTAGTGACCAGGAATTTTTGGTGGCCGACGGTGGTTAAGGACTGCAAGGATTACGTACTGGCTTGCGAAACTTGTGCTCATGCTAAGTCCCCCCATAATCGGCCTGCCGGCTGGCTCCAGTCCTTGCCTGCCCCAGAGAGTCCATGGACCCACATCTCCATGGACTTCATTACTGACCTGGCACCCTCAGAAGGGAAGACATGCATCTGGGTGGTGGTAGACAGGTTCAGTAAGCAGTGCCATTTTGTTCCCCTGTCTGGACTACCTAATGCAGAAACGCTGAGTAAATTGTTCGTTATTCATGTAATACGACTGCATGGCGCCCCGGTGAATATCGTGTCCGACCGAGGAACCCAGTTCGTTTCTAAATTCTGGAGGGTGTTCTGCAAACGGATTGGCGTTGAATTATCCTTCTCCTCCGCTTACCACCCTGAGACCAATGGTCAAACTGAGCGCACTAACCAGGGCCTAGAGCAGTATCTCCGCTGTTATGTTTCGGAACATCAATCTGATTGGGTGGAACATCTCCCGTTAGCCGAATTCGCCCTAAATAACCAATACCAAGAATCCATCAAAACCACCCCGTTCTTCTGTAATCTTGGTTTACACCCACGTTTTGGTTCATTTTCGGCTAAGATGTCGGACCTCCCGGGGGTAGAGAAATCCATACATCACTTAAGGACCATCTGGTCAGAGGTGAACTCAAACTTGAAAGGCTCCCAAGTCAGACAGGCTTCGGCGGCAAATAAACGGCGGTCCAAGGGGCCGCACCTGGGAGTTGGGGACAAAGTTTGGCTGTCTACCAAGAACATTAAACTTAAGGTACCGTCTGCCAAACTAGGCCCCAGATTTATTGGTCCCTATGAGATTTTGGAGGTAATTAACCCGGTAGCCTTTCGCTTAAAGCTCCCTCAGTCCTTCAAAATACCCAACGTTTTCCACAAATCCCTCCTAAAAACGTACCGCTCCCCAATTCAACCTGTCCAGTCCCCTCCTCCTCCAGTTTTGGTCAAGGGTACCTTGGAGTACGAAGTCCAAGGTATCCTTGATTCCCGATTAGTGAGAGGGTCCGTGCAATACTTAGTGCATTGGAAGGGCTACGGCCCAGAGGAGAGGTCCTGGGTCCCCGCTGGTGACATCCATGCCAAGGGGTTAATTAGAAGATTTCACCTCCTTCACCCGGACAAACCGGGTTTTGAGGGTCCGGAGGCCCCTCTTAGAAGGGGGGGTACTGTCACGTCGCAGCCAGACTCAGGGCCTGCTGTTCCGGCGTCGGCCACTAGGAGGCGCCGGACGTCACTGCCAGACTCAGGGCCTGCAGTTTCGGTCTCGGCCACTCGGGGGCGCCGGACCATCACTTCGCCGTCGGACTCGGGGCCTGCTGTTCCAGCGTCTGCCACTAGGAGGCGCCGGACGTCACTGCCAGACTCAGGGCCTGCAGTTCCGGTCTCGGCCACTCGGGGGCGCCGGACCGTCACATCGCCGTCGGACTCGGGGACGGCTATTCCTGCCTCAGCCACTGGGAGGCGCCGTGGTTCGCTCCAGGGTGAGGGTGGTGGCAGAGAGAGGGCTCCTGCACAGGCATCTGGTGGGCGCAGGCTCCGCCCCTCTGTCAGTCATGTAGGGCTTACTGCATGTCCATCTGGCCTGGTCCGGGGGCGGTCCTGGTTACATCATCGGGCCGGGAACCTGTGAGGGAGGACCAGATCCCTCAAATACCTGGGGACTGGTCTTGCAAGCCGCCGGATATATTCTTGGTTCCCCTGCGTGTTACTGTGTGAATTGCTATAGTGTATACTCTGACCTCAGCCTGGATTCTTGACCATTCTATTGCCTGCCGTTTTTGTACCTCCGCCTCTCTTCCGACTTTTTGATGCTGACCTTTGCTTGGATTCCTGACTCTCCTTCTGCCTGCTGATTCTGTACCTCGCTGCCCTCCTGGTTTTACTGACCCTGGCCTGGACTTTTGACTCTCCCTCTGTCTGCTGATTTTGTGCCTCTGCGGCGCCCTGGTCTCAGACTCCTGCATCCTGACCTTGATTACGGGTTTTAGTTTTGACCCCTTGGTGGCCGTCCTGCTCTGGTCCACTGCTAATCTAGACAGCTACCTCCTGGGCCTTGCTACAATTCCAGATCCCTGTATAGGGGTTAAGGGTCTCGGGGTTACTCGGGGTGCTGTCCCCACTGCAGCCCAGATTCGCAGACGGCCGTCACACACCATCATTACCAGCTGCCAACCCCCGCCCAATTCCACGGCCTCTTCCACCAGCCTTCCTCATTTTTGGTAGAAATGTAGACAAAATCCAACAAACTATATAGTAATGTAAAACAAGGTACAAGGTGTCTATAGGACAGGGGAGATTTTGAATTTCTGCAGACACTTGTGGACACTGGACACTTTTGGATTGTGTGAGGCCCACTGAATATCTGAGCGCTCTGTCACAGGCTCGATGGCACAGCTGTGACCAAAGTGACTAGATGATAAGGGAGATTTTGAATTTCTGCACACACTTGTGGATACTGGACACTTTTGGATTGTGTGAGGCCCACTGAATATCTGAGCGCTCTGTCACAGGCTCGATGGCACAGCTGTGACCAAAGTGACTAGAGGATAAGGGAGATTTTGAATTTCTGCACACACTTGTGGACACTGGACACTTTTGGATTGTGTGAGGCCCACTGATATCTGAGCGCTATGTCACAGGCTCGATGGCACAGCTGTGACAAAAGTGACTAGAGGATAAGGGAGATTTTGAATTTCAGCAGACACTTGTGGACACTGGACACTTTTGGATTGTGTGAGGCCCAATGAATATCTGAGCGCTATGTGACAGGCTCGATGGCACAGCTGTGACAAAAGTGACGAGAGGATAAGTGAGATTTTGAATTTCAGCAGACACTTGTGGACACTGGACACTTTTGGATTGTGTGAGGCCCAATGAATATCTGAGCGCTATGTTACAGGCTCGATGGCACAGCTGTGACAAAAGTGACGAGAGGATAAGGGAGATTTTGAATTTCTGCAGACACTTGTGGACACTGGACACTTTTGGATTGTGTGAGGCCCAATGAATATCTGAGCGCTCTGTCACAGGCTCGATGGCACAGCTGTGACCAAAGTGACTAGAGGATAAGGGAGATTTTGAATTTCTGCACACACTTGTGGACACTGGACACTTATGGATTGTGTGAGGCCCACTGAATTTCACAGCGCTATGTCACAGGCAGAAATTGGCTAGTGTATCACAAACTACAAGGTGTATGTAGAATTGGGCAGAATAGGAATCTCCCTAGAGTGCAGGTCTGTAAGAACGG
The DNA here is from genome assembly GCF_039654945.1 of Dendrobates tinctorius. NCBI lineage: Eukaryota > Metazoa > Chordata > Amphibia > Anura > Dendrobatidae > Dendrobates > Dendrobates tinctorius. The sequence continues at coordinate 29,003,291 of NW_027361825.1, forward strand.
AACATGTCCTCGTTTTATTCTCACAGAGTGACACACTGATAGCTTCACTGTGGCTGTGATAACAGCCGTTACACGGTACTGTGTGAGGAGCGTACACCGCTGTATGGTGTGAAAAAATGCACGCTCAGTACCTCAGCAGGACAAAAAAAAAAATTGGGATTGCTTTTAAAAAAGCAGTTTGCGGAGCAGTGGGTAAACAGCAATGCAGGAATGTCAGGAAGCCTTAGAAGGCAGCCCAACAACCAACACCACTGATACACCACTATATAGCCTCCCCTTGCACTGCACACACAGTGACTGATGTCTTGTACAGGCAAAATCGCTAGCAGCAGAAGCAGTTTTTTTCTCTTCTCAGCAGGACAAAAAAAAAAATTGGGATTGCTTTTAAAAAAGCAGTTTGCGGAGCAGTGGGTAAACAGCAATGCAGGAATGTCAGGAAGCCTTAGAAGGCAGCCCAACAACCAACACCACTATATAGCCTCCCCTTGCACTGCACACACAGTGACTGATGTCTTGTACAGGCAAAATCGCTAGCAGCAGAAGCAGTTTTTTTTTCTTCTCAGCAGGACAAAAAAAAAAATTGGGATTGCTTTTAAAAAAGCAGTTTGCGGAGCAGTGGGTAAACAGCAATGCAGGAATGTCAGGAAGCCTTAGAAGGCAGCCCAACAACCAACACCACTGATACACCACTATATAGCCTCCCCTTGCACTGCACACACAGTGACTGGTGTGTTCTACAGGCAAAATCGCTAGCAGCAGAAGCAGTTTTTGGTGTCTTCTTCCCTGCCTAACGCTCTCCCTACAAAATCATCAGCAGCAGCAGCTCTCCCTATTCTGAGATCAGCATGAGTAACATGGCGGTCGGCGTGCACGCCCTTTTATACCCCCTGTGACGCCCCCCAAAGCAAGCCAATCACTTGCATGCCCTTCTGAAAGATGGTGGTGACCCGTGCCTATGTCATCACGTTGCCCACAGTGTCCGTGGATCCTGATTGGCTGAAAAAGAGCGCAAAACAAACTTTTGAAACGCGACTTTGGCGCGTAAGTCGCCGACCTCGTGGCCGACCTCATCCTAGGGTCGGGTTTCGTTTCATGAAACCCGACTTTGCCAAAAGTCGGCGACTTTTGAAATTTTTCGAACCGTTTCGCTCAACTCTAGTAATGGAGGAACTTTATATTTTTGTTACCCTCTACAAACCATGAATTCCAATGTGTATTGATGTAGGTAAGATTCATGAGGAAATGGATGAAGTGATTGGCCGGAATCAATGTCCTTCAGTAGACGATCGAATCAAGATGCCTTACACAGATGCCGTTATACATGAAATTCAGAGGTTCGCAGACATCACACCATTGGGACTTCCACATTCAACCGGTCAAGACACAACATTTCGAGGATACCACATTCCCAAGGTCAGAAGTGGGAGAACTATAATGCTGGGTGGTATGGTGGTGGCATGTCCCAGCAACTTTTTTTTTGTAGGGGTTCCAAAGATATACTTGTCATTTAAACACAACTCCAAAGAGAGAGAGGTTTTATGGATATCAAAAAGTAAACCATAATCCATAGTGAGAATTACATCAAAGAGAAATAAAATCATGTGGCAAGAAACCCTATAAGATTCTAAAGTTCATGGTGCTGTCCAGTGTTCTGTTTTGTTTTTAGGTGAAATTCATGTTCTGGTTTTCATCTTTACAGGACATTGTAATTTTTCCAGCGCTGACATCCGTCTTGAAGGATCCAAAATATTTTAAGAATCCAAAACAATTTGATCCAACAAACTTTCTGAATGACAATGGAAGCTTCCGGAAGAATGAAGCATTTGTGCCTTTCTCGTTAGGTAATGGTTTTGCTACATTAATTAAAACATCAAAGGTTTCCTTACTTCCACAGATATTTCTCAAGAACAATTTAGTACCAATGCGGATTGATCTCTTTAATCAAAAAGGTTAATGTCAGCAGCGTTCCACGGTGGTTGTTAGCTGATGGTATTATGGGGCTTCAAGTGGGATCATTGATTCTGCCAAAGCATCATACATCACATTTAGCCAGAATGGGGACAAGTATTAGGCGTCGCTCACATATAAGGCAGATTTTGGATGGATATTCATATTGCCCACTTGCACTTTATTGTGAAATTCAGTTCTAAAATCTGCACTGAAATCTTATGTTTTCTAAATAAAATGGCATTGGTTTCTAGGAGAGGAAAAAGTGGCTACAGAAGTGAACATCCACCGTTGTCTCATAGGTTGGCCATGATCCTTACATAACTTGCCTTTTTTAGTCCCTCTTTACAGTTCTAAAAGGAATTTATGTAGTTGGTCAGTGGCTTCTCTATGTGATTTGTCATGGTTGGAGCTCAATGGGGTAACAAAAAGAGTATTAGGCATTGTAGCTGTTTATGGGATATGGGATCCAATTAAAAGAGGCCGTCTCTTTACCTACTTAGCCTATTGTCAACTAACTGGCCTTTGCTCATGCAGATGAGCATATTTGCATCAAATCACACTTTTTACCTTGGACAGACATTCTCAAAGGAAAAGATAGCTGCATGCCCGAGTTTGATCTGATATTCGGCTCGCACTTGGCCATGCAAGTCAATGAGTGCGTGGGAAGCATCGGATTGCACTCAGATGTCATTTGAGTAAAGTTCAATTTCCAAGGACTCACAGAATGAAGAAGATGGAAAATTTATTTTTCTCCAACTGGATCATACTATGATCAAACGCTGATCAGAGTTTGATCTGAGTGTCATTTGCATAATCTGTCCGATTCTATCGAATAAGAGACTCTACGCTCCTCTGCCCCATCCTAAAGGTTCATATAGACCTAGATTAGCGATCATAGCTTCTGATATTAGTCACTGCCACTAGAAGTTGAGAAATCTGAAAGATGGTAATGAATAACGAGAGCTAATGTGCACAAAGAAAAGAGTGAGGCAGTGATGCACAGGACATGGTAGTGATAACCATGATGATCAACTTTAGAAGTTTGTGGTTTTGATAAACTGAATACTTTTCAATGCAATATTCAGTCATTGTCCCTTGTCTCTGCTCAACACCACACAATTTTCAAAACTTGTATGAACTTTAGTTTTCCTCGACCAAAAAAAGAGGGTTAAAGACTTGTAATGCCTCAAGCTCCAAGGTGATAAAGCTCATTAAAAGTTTCAAGCTTCGCAACAGCAATTACTAATGTGCTGTCCAGGCCTTACCAAAATTGTAATCTTGTTTTGTATTGGTCTGTTACAAAAATGTTGGATTGTCCAATTATTTTTTGTTAACCTTTTTCCACAGGCAAAAGAAGTTGCATTGGAGAGGGTCTGGCACGGATGGAATTATTTCTCTTTCTGACAAATATATTACAGAATTTCCACCTGAAACCAGTAGTAGCCCCAGAGGATATTGAAATCACCCCAGAACCAAATAAAAATGGGGCAATACCAAGGACATACCAGATGATTGTGATCACCAGATAACCAAAAAATTCTTAGGAAACTTTTTTTTTTTCTTTATTGGTTTATCATTGCAATAATTTACTGGTTTGTTATGCAAGAAAAATAAATATTAAAAGTTGCATTAGGATATATTGCTGTGCATGCGATCTCTGTGTAGAAATTTTCCAATTCTTCTGCTAGCTTCCGCTCATGCCCTCAAAAGATCTCCTTTGATTTGCTCCCTTGTGATCATCACAATTACCTCCAAAATTTCTCCCATACTCTGAAACATGCTAGCTACTTAAGCACATATTGGAAGATTGACTTCTGCATTTGAAGCCTACAAGCATAACCTGAAACTCCATATGAAAAGCCTACCCCTATCAATAATTCTGTCACCGTCTCATTACTGGATCTTAAATTTCTGAATAATTTGTGCAACTGTAGTCACAGGAGCATTAAGCTGCTTGGAGCTGGTCTTATAACTTTTGCCTATAACATGTTTGTCTATAATTTTTTTTCTAATCTCCTGAGACAACTCTTTCCTTTGCTTCATCTGGTCCATGCTGAGTGTGATACACACCATGTCACCAAACAGTGAGTATATGTAGCCCTATGTACAGGCCCACTTACTGATTCCAAGATTGTAGACACCTGTTGTTAGGGTTTGCGGAACGCACCAAATGAGAAATTATAATAAGGTGCGTTCGCAACCCAGGGTCCACTGTGCGGTGATAGAGAAACCGCAGATAGCAAAATGGCGGCGCAAGGTTGCGAGAAAACACTTAAAGCACACTGAGTTAAATGTCACTCAGTGTCGACAGAGCACAAAGTAACAAGCTCTGTTACCCCCCAGAGCAGTAATACGAAGCAAAGCAGAACGGTCTATACCAGGGCTGTGGAGTCGGTAAGCCAAACCTGCGACTCCGACTCCTCAATTTCCCTTACACCGACTCCGACTCCCACATATATTGCTTATATTTAAGTGAAAAATTTATTGTAGTACAATGTGAACATCAGACATTTAATCATTTCTATGATCCAATAATCAAGATATTTAGATAGAACATAATATCTATTTATTGGAGTACAACTTTAGAACACAAAAAACTGTAATAAATTGTAAATATGTAATACACTGTATACATGTACATGTATACGGTACAGACCAAAGTTTGGACACACCTTCTCATTCAAAGAGTTTTCTTTATTTTCATGACCATGAAAATTGTAGATTCATTCTGAAGGCATCAAAACAGTGAATTAACACATGTGGAATTATATAATTAAAGTGTGAAACAACTGAAAATATGTCTTATATTCTAGATTCTTCAAAGTAGCCACCTTTTGCTTTGATTACTGCTTTGCACACTCCTGGCATTCTCTTGATGAGCTTCAAGTGGTAGTCATCAGAAATGGTCTTCCAACAGTCTTGAAGGAGCTCCCAGAGATGCTTAGTACTTGTTGGCCCTTTTGCCTTCACTCTGCGGTCCAGCTCACCCCAAACCATCTCAGTTAGGTTCAGGTCTGGTGACTGTGGAGGCCAGGTCATCTGGCGTAGCACCCCATCAGTCTCCTTCTTGGTCAAATAGCCCTTACACAGCCTGGAGGTGTGTTTGAGGCCATTGTCCTGTTGAAAAATAAATGATGGTCCAACTAAACACAAACCGGATGGAATAGCATGCCGCTGCAAGATGCTGTGGTAGCCATGCTGGTTCAGTATGCCTTCAATTTTGAATAAATCCCCTTGATGAGCTTCAAGTGGTAGTCACCAGAAATGGTCTTCCAACAGTCTTGAAGGAGTTCCCAGAGATGCTTAGCACTTGTTGGCCCTTTTGCCTTCACTCTGTGGTCCAGCTCACCCCAAACCATCTCAATTGGGTTCAGGTCTGGTGACTGTGGAGGCCAGGTCATCTGGCGTAGCACCCCATCACTCTCCTTCTTGGTCAAATAGCCCTTACACAGCCTGGAGGTGTGTTTGAGGCCATTGTCCTGTTGAAAAATAAATGATGGTCCAACTAAACACAAACCGGATGGAATAGCATGCCGCTGCAAGATGCTGTGGTAGCCATGCTGGTTCAGTATGCCTTCAATTTGAATAAATCCCCAACAGTGTCACCAGCAAAGCACCCCCACACCATCAAACCTCCTCCTCCATGCTTCACGGTGGGAACCAGGCATGTAGAGTCCATCCGTTCACCTTTTCTGCGTCGCACAAAGACATGGTGGTTGGAACCAAAGATCTCAAATTTGGACTCATCAGACCAAAGCACAGATTTCCACTGCTCTAATGTCCATTCCTTGTGTTCTCTAGCCTAAACAAGTCTCTTCTGCTTGTTTCCTGTCCTTAGCAGTGGTTTCCTAGCAGCTATATTACCATGAAGGCCTGCTGCACAAAGTCTCCTCTTAACAGTTGTTGTAGAGATGTGTCTGCTGCTAGAACTCTGTGTGGCATTGACCTGGTCTCTATTCTGAGCTGCAGTTAACCTGCGATTTCTGAGGCTGGTGACTAGGATGAACTTATCCTCCGCAGCAGAGGTGACTGTTGGTCTTTCTTTCCTGGGGCGGTCCTCATGTGAGCCAGTTTCTTTGTAGCGCTTGATGGTTTTTGCCAATGCACTTGGGGACACTTTCAAAGTTTTCCCAATTTTTCAGACTGACTAACCTTCATTTCTTAAAGTAATGATGGCCACTCGTTTTTCTTTACTTGCTTTTTCTTGTCATAATACAAATTCTAACAGTCTATTCAGTAGGACTATCACCAGTGTATCCACCAGACTTCTGCACAACACAACTGATGGTCCCAACCTCATTTATAAGGCAAGAAATTCCACTTATTAAACCTGACAGGGCACACCTGTGAAGTGAAAACCATTTCCGGTGACTACTTCTTGAAGCTCATCAAGAGTGTGCAAAGCAGAAATCAAAGCAAAAGGTGGCTACTTTGAAGAACCTAGAATATAAGACATACAGCATTTTCAGTTGTTTCACACTTTTTTGTTAATTATACAATTCCACATGTGTTAATTCATAGTTTTGATGCCTTCGGAGTGAATCTACAATTTTCATAGTCATGAAAATAAAGAAAACGCTTTGATTGAGAAGGTGTGTCCAAACTTTTGGTCTGTACTGTGTGTGTATATGTATATATATATATATATATATATATATATATATATATATATATATATATACACACATACAAACCTGGGGGGGGGCAGAATCTCATACTGTTCCGCAGAATTTCATACTGCACACCTCAGCTGCTGCAGAACCTCATACTGCACACCCCTACACTTGAAAATAAAGCCTGCACCTTAAGAAGATGTGGTGATGAATGCAGTCTATTTATTCCAACTATCAGTTGATGTTGATGTTACTGAAGACGAGCAATGCCTGTCCTGGGCGTCCTTTTGGGCAGCTATGAGGTGTACCTGACTGGTGCTAAAAAAAGGAGTGTTAGTCTGTGTGCTATCCGGCTTTCATTCTTTTTGGTACAGATATGATATGGATAGACAGATATGGATAAATGGATATATGGATAGACAGAGCAGATTTCTAATCTGCTTTTGCTATTGAAAACATTATCTATGAGCTCAAAAACCTTTCAGGTGATGTGGTTTTTGAAAAGCTGATCTGCTTTTGCAACTGAAAAACGTATCCTCAAAAAACGCAGGAAAAACGCTGTGTGTGAATGTAGCCTTAGATCAGGAATAGAACAGCCATTTATAGGACATTTCTTAACTTTCCCAAATTCCTATGAAAAAATATTCAGCATTGAACTACTGTACCCAATTTATTATATATTTTAGGAGTCAGAGTCGGTCCATTTTATACCGACTCCGACTCCACCAAAATGAGCACCGACTCCGACTCCATGACTCCGACTCCACAGCCCTGGTCTATACCCTGTTAGACTGCACAGGCGTATAGAAAAATACTAATTGTTGCCACTAAAACTTAACCCCCCAGAGAAGACAAAGCTGGTTGTTGACCCTGCTCTGACACGCGGTGAGCTTTAGCACACGTGTCTGAGGACGCCCGGTGCAGATGCTAGGTTCAAGCGGGAGTTCCCACCCTACACTGCCGATCTAGACCAACACTCGCAGTGCTACTAGCGACACACATGCACACAGGGTGGTAAAGTAGCCACCAAACACACATGATACTAGCGCACAGGCAGGCACCATTGAGAGCTTTTTATACCTTGCTCAAGTCCAGACAGACAGGACCTTGCCTGTGGACCAATCTGAAGCTGCCACATCACCAGAGCACCTGACGTCTGAGCACCAATGGGAAAGCACTATATCATGGACATGCTCAGTAGGGTGAAATCTGGACTTCGGCTCCAGAGCACAGTGTTGCACGTGTAAACTAGTAGTCACCATAGGCTTGGCTCAAGGGCCAGCAGTAACTACACATTCAGCACAAGCCTGGGCAAGGCACTGGGAAAAAAAGCCTGTGCTGAGCAGTCATCCCAGCAGCCAAAGCAGAATGGGAGACCACAGCACCAGACAAGGCTTTAGACCCATACTGTGCAACGGGAGAATCCTGGCGGCTAACAGCTATGAGGCTAATTAGTGGTCACAGCTTGATTTAACATGTCCCTTTTGACACATTATTGTCAGAGGTACCATCATTTCTGTCCAGGCCTATTTCTTGAGTTTTATTTTTTTTTAATTCTGTGGAAGCATGGTTGAAAAGCAATGTCTGATTTTCATTTGTTCTGTTTCATATATTTTTAATTTATTATTACTTTTGTCAGATTCAAGTTATTTCTGTGACCATTGTGGGTTTTTCTGTCATTAAACGAGGGATACCAACAATTTTGACCACGTGTGTATCATGCAAGCGGGCATCAATGTGTTATTGAGCTTATGTGATAGAACCTATCAGGAGGATTGTGCACAATAACCTACAGACACTGTCAGGTCAACGCCGTTATACTGATTAAGCCGGGATCACACATGCGAGAAACACGGCCGACTCTCGCATGTTAATACCCGGCACTCAGGAGCGGAGCGTGTGGCTGCAAGTATTGCTATGCACGCTCTGAACCAAGTGTTGGCGGCAGTGCCGGGTATTAACATGCGAGACTTGGCCATGTCTCTCGCTTGTGTGATCCCGGCCTTAAAATGATGCCTGGGTTGATGAAATCCGTCTTGTGGTATAAGATGCCATAAGAAATCACTTCTTACTCATAGTAGGTCTGGACAGCTGTAGCCCTCCTTGCTGCCCCTTGGTTTTTGTCCTCACTTCCAATACTTCGTTGCTCCATAGCTCCTCCTCCTCTGGGGCAGGGTCAACATCTCTCTGCTCACATATAAATTAAATAAACAATTATATTGTGATTTGGTCTCACCGGGACTTGGAATTACTACTTCAATCTTTGTACGTAGTTGCTAAATCTATGAACCACACTGATGAATGTAGGAGAATTTTGTATACTTGAAGTTGCAGTGGAGGATGTGAGCCCAGAAGCAGATTATCCTGGTACATATAGATACATCTGTACATAGAAATACACTGCTATGTCTCTTGTAGTGCAGCGGGGTTGGTGCAGTGCGACAGATAGGCAGGGACCACAGAAAGTTCAACATAAACAGTGTCTTTATTTTCAGACTTACATACGGGAGTGATATCCTCCGGATTGCAGCAGGGATTCCATAAATCTAGTCAGTGTTCAAAACCCATTACCGTGGACAATGGCACCGCCGTGTCTCTTGGGTGGGTCAGCAACCTTGAGTTCCCTGTTTCTGTGTTAGCTCCACACAGACCTGGGTTGCGCAGAGCCGCCTGCTCTGCAGCTCACAAACTCCAAAACTGACACTTCCAAGGCAAAACTGACAGATTTAAAAGGAACCTGTCACCAGTTTTGTGACATAGCAGCTAAAAATATCACCTTATTCAGCATCTGCTATGCATTCACTAAATCTTATATAACCCCCTTACTCCCCTTGTATACTTCCAAAAAAGTTTTTTAATTTCTCCCGCATTGTATCAGTCCGGTCCGATGGTCGTGGTTTCGGGCCTCTATATCACTCCCATCAGTTGTTGCTCACATAGAGCTACTTCCAAAACATGTAGTGGAGAGAGGGATTCGCCCCACTACCAAATCTGTAAATCCCTCTAAAAATAAAAGCCCTAGATGGGTTTTACTTAAAATCTGACTGGGTCACTACTTGGACCCAATCCACTCTTTCTCTTATTTTGCCTTGTGATTCACAGGCATTCTGCTGTGAACAGAATGCCCTCCAGTGGGTTTAAAAAGACTCCGTCCACATCCTGGGAGACACATAACGACCCTCGATTATGATCCCCCTCACTGCCTCACACCCTATATTCTAGAGGTGGAGAACAAATCAGAATTTTTTGTACCTATAAAACTACTACAAAATAATGAAAACAATTTCAAAGCATGTGATTTTCTATCCCTCGGAATCAAACCCCTAACCTGTAAAATTACAGACAACAGCTAAAGTGAGGATCCACAGCCTGCATTGAAATTAGTGGGGGAATTTTCTATACTTGAAGCTGCTTTGAAGGCTCTGAACACACATGAAGATCATACTAGTACATAGAGATATAGTGTATATAGCAGTGAATCTCTATGTCTCTGTATTTTAGAGGGAAAATAAAAGTAACATATTTTTTCTTCCTACAAAGTAACTAAAAGAAGTAAAACAATTACAAAAATGTAATTTTTAATGCACTTTAAAAAATAAAACAATAAACATCACAAATCAGTACATTTCATTCCCCAGTAATCGTAATAACCTGCAAAACACAGTGATCAGAATATTTATGGTGATCGGTAAATGGAGAAAAAAAATGAAATAAAAATGTAATGATGAGGCTGCGTTCACATGTAGCGTAAGTAATTTCTGCAGGTGTCCACATCAAATGACTCAATAAGGCTAGTTTCACACTAGCGTTTATGAGCGCAGCGACGGCCTGCGCACGGCCGCCGCTAAGCCCCGCCCCTGCTGCGCCTCCGCCGGTAGCTCCGCCTACCGGCGCATGACGCTGCATGCACCCTGCGTCCCCTATCTTTATCACTGGGGGCGCAGGGCGTGCGCAATATGCATTTGGCGGCGCATGCGTCCTTTTGACGGTGCGCCGACCTGCGCCAAACGCAACCTGCTGCAGTTTGGTTGCGCCGGCGCACCGTCAAAAAGGCGCATGCGCCGCCAAACGCATACTGCGCACGGCCTGCGCCCCCAGTGATAAAGATAGGGGACGCAGGGCGCATGCAGCGTCATGCGCCGGTAGGCGGAGCTACCGACGGAGGCGCGGCAGGGGGTGGGGCTTAGCGGCCGTGCGCAGGCCGTCGCTGCGCTCATAAACGCTAGTGTGAAACTAGCCTTATTGAGTCATTTGATGTGGACATGCATTTAAAAAACTGTAGTTGCTTTATAAAAACACTTAATAAATGCTGCTTCACATCTACACCAAAATTTATCAAATAAAAGGTGCAAGCGTAAAAAATGCAGCAAAAACTGCAATAATCAGAGAATATTGTTATTGCATAGTTTGGTGCTGACACCTGCGGAAAACAAAAGACACAGTATTTACGCTGTGTGTGAACACGGTCTTACAGACACCAACAAGCCAGATGTCATATAGTGAAGCTACATAAAGATGAGGAAGTTCTGGCGGTTTCGACTATGTGAATGAACAAAAAATAATTCCATAGGTCCCAACTAGAGATGAGCAGAACGCACAGATGACATTGCGTCAGCCCTGGGTAAGCAAAAGATGCACAGCGGACGCCGGAAGTAAGAGATTCATGGGCTGTCCGTCCAACCACAGGAGAGGACTGACCTGCATGCTGGACTGGAGTCCCGTGAGTGAATCCGCTCATCTCTAGTTCCAACTGTCCTGGATACAGCAGACAGTCCCAGATTTGGATTTATGTCCTCCAGTTTTGGGCATCTGACATCTCCTCCTGCCAGGGTAGAAACGGTGTAGCTCAGGGTATGACAAGGGGAGACGGACATAATTCGACTGTGCGTGCTACGTGGGCCTCACATTCTGTCCCTCTTTCTAGTATTTAAAAGTTGGCCGGTATGACAGATATATGTAACTATTTGGATATAGGCACAACGTGTAAAAAAAAAAGATGTGTGGGAACAATCTACAAGAATATAAACCATATCAAAACACATGAAAAATAAATCTACAATTGTAATTCTTTTTCACATAACTTTATTGTCAACTTGTGAACACTTTCAACAAACTTTCTGTCTATTTTCATACCACTTTATTGTTAATAGCATAGGCACGGTGCACACTTTCAACAAACTTTCTGTCTTGACATTGCACAAATGCTATACTCATGACTCCATGCTGCTTTCTGCTGCCACAGGGCTGATCTTCCGGACATCTGGTCTCCACATGTGGTAACTAATTAATTAATTATCCCTTATGTGTCGCATATATAAAGGGCTCTCTTTCTATTGTGCTTTACTTTTGCCTCTGATGAGGCCACAGGTCTAGTGATACCTGTGGGGTTGTCTCCCGGCTCTGCTGCAACTTGCAGGTGCTTCCTATACCTAATATTTTATAGGTGACTGTGTTGGAGTTTTTGTTACAGATCTGTAGTATCTATTTCCCTGTTATAGGCTCTATTCTAATAACTGTGTCATATGTATGTGTTAAATATATATATACTCACTTTTTTTTTTTTATTGGTCCACTAATGAATGGTGCTTCTTATAAGATTACAAATACTAGTTGCCACATCTGGCTCAGACTGACATTGCACTAGACAAGTTATTACTCCATGTCGTCTTTAAAGAAGTGGGTAATCTAGAACAGTATACAGGAATTCTTATTTATTTTTATTTATCTTCTTAAGTTATTAAAGCTGCATAATGCACTCCTGTATGTTTCTTCCAGGTTACTGATCACAATGGAGCCACTGATTGAAACCAGGACTATTGTCCTTGGCATCATGTTCATGTGTGTCCTATATATCTACTTCTGGAGAAAGACTATTAAAAAGAAAAATATGCCCCCTGGACCACCGCCACTGCCCTTTTTGGGCACCACTCTGCATGTGGACAATAAAGAAATGCCTGAAAATCTGTTGCAGGTTAGCTTGGGTTCAAATGTCATGTGTCCATACATATTCTCTGACATGGATACTGAGACCACACACTCACACACCAATATTTTTTTTTTTTTTTTTTTTCCATACACCACATGTTTAACCCCTTCCAAACTTGTTCTCTTGTATGGAATGGGTTTCATTTAAATGGAACCTACCTGACATCTGATGCATACTACCTGCACCATGTATCAGGCACTGGCTGTATTAATATAGTAATTTGACTCAAATGCTGCAGTATGTCAGAGCAAATCCTACTTTAAAAAGGTTTCTGTCTGCTGCTAGTGATTAACAGATCTCTGACCAGTGAGCAGGCTGGGGTTATATCTGAGTGTCTTTGCCATGCTCGAATGTTTGAGACCCTGTGGCTGCGTGATTCATGCCTGTTAGGCAATCCCTGCACATGAAGCAGATGTCTAACAGGCAATCTCTTCATATGTCGCCACTGTCTAAGGCTGGTTTCACATTTGCGTTTTTTTTCGCGGTAATTTAGCGCTAAATGGCGCATGCGTTTTTTTTCCCTATACTTTGCATGGGATGTGCTTATGTGCGCATACACATGCATTTGTACGCGTTTTACCGCGCATGCGTTTTTTTGCGGTATGCGCTCGGGCGCACAAAATGCAACTTGTTGCATTTTTTGTGCGTCCGATTTGCCTCAAAAAAACGCATGTGCGCAATGCGTTTTTTTTTTTACAGCAAGACACCCATTATAAGTCTATGGTGAGCATATGTGCGCATTGGCATGCTTATGTATGCGTTTTTTTGCACATGCGTTTTTTTTTTTTACCATTAGTTTAGACAATGGAATTTAGGGGTTTGGGTAAAGTTAGGGTTAGTTAAGGGGGGTCAGGGTTAGGGTTAGGGTTAAGTATGGTTTGGTTCAGTGTTGGGGTTAAGGTTGGTGTTGGGGTTAAGGTTGGTGTTGGGGTTAAGGTTGGTGTTGGTAAAGTCATGGTTTGGGTTAGTGTGAGGGGCCACCTAATGTTGGAAAAAAACGTAAACGCATAAAAACGCTGCGTTTTTTTCATGCATGCTCATAAAAATGCTTGAAAAAAACTCAGCAGTTGTATGCGTTTTTCAATGCGTTTTTTTGCGGGAAAAACGCGCTGCAAAAAAAAGCAAGTGTGAAACAGGCCTAACAGCTGTAAGACATGCAGGAAGGCTATATTTGAGCATGCCAAAAGCATTTGGATAGCATCCAAGCATGCTCGGAGAACACCTTCTGACCACTTCCGCTCATCACTAGTCTCCATCTATACATGCATGCTGGAAGTGCTTTTTTTTTAACTAGACATCCATGCAGCTTGGTCACCAATTTAGCTTTAACTATAGTTTTTCCCTGAAATGCTGCAACAATATAGACTCAAACATGCATCCAGATGAAGGCCAACACGCATGTCAGGGTGGATGCATCCTTGGGACTGATCCGGTACCCCATCCCTTCCATCCTGCTACTGGCACTATACCATGTGATATGGCAGCATTTTTTCTTTCTCACTTTATAGTCACATACTCATTGGCACAGCCCATATGGCCTCTAATCTTAAGTGACCGTACATGCACGCACACTTTATTGAATTTCATATCTTTTTGACGCATTGTATTTATTTCTCATGTGGGTCCATCTTTTTATACTTGTTTCTGATATGCTAGCAGCACTATATTTTATTTATTGTACTACAGTTTTCACACGTGTCTTGCTGTCAGTATTATCACCCATCAATTTTAATCTGTCCCTTGTGTATTCCATTCCCTTTTAGTCGCCTGATCACTTGTTTCCACGCCTACCTCAATTTTATTGTATCAAATTAATAAAATGTTTTCACTCTATTTGGTTTTAAACTCTGTTGCTTCTCTGTTCATCAAACATGCCTGACTGAAACCATACAGGCAGCGCCAGATACATGTGGTCCATCAATGTATCAACTGTCAAGCTCCCTTGAGATGCCCTATCGGAGTGTTTGACACCCATCCCTTTTCCCAGTATCTGCTGAAGGTCCCCCATGGCTGACATCTTTGTACTCCTGTGATGCCCAACCACAGGCTCCAATATTGTTTGAGTTTGCCAGCTTCAGTGAATTCCTAAACTTCAGATCAAATTGCTTTTACTAATTTCTAATTATCAGGTACATTAGCACGTCATATGTAATGATGCTCACAGGCCAAAAAAATAAGTGCTGTAGTACACGAGGTCAACTTGTTGTTCAATCGTCTCCCATTATCCAGTCCATACGGGGCAAACAGAAGTTGAAGCTGCATCCCCCTACTCGATCATTCATTAATTATATTGCCACTGAATCTTTCCAACACTCCTTGTATAACTGTGACCATGTTCCTAGCACCCACATAAACTAATTCATTTTTGTACTATTATAAAAGGAGCATCTGTTTTTGCCATAAATAGGTGACCCACATGCCAAATGTTGCATCATATTGTTATAGGGTAGACAGGAAAATTCAATGTTTTAACTTGATTTTTCTCTTCCAGCTGAGTGAGACCTTTGGTCCAGTATTCACCATCTACCTGTCCAACACACCCGTAGTGGTCCTTATCGGTTATGATTGTGTGAGAGAGGCTTTACTAGAAAATGGAGAAGCATTCAGCATGAGAGGACCCTCAGAAATTGGAAATCTGCTCTTTAAAGATTATGGTGTGTAACAGATCTTGCAGTGACCACTGGATCTTGGCTGAACATTACTCACTATTTTGCTTTGATTTTGGAAGTGGGGTAGTTAACAGTGTCTTCAAAAGTCCAATTTTGTGTGTGCAAAAGCACTGGCAAATCACTTTGGGTAAACCATACATTATCTAAGGAACTCATAATAAAAACATCCAATGTCATTGAGTACCTGTCATTTGCACCCAGAAAGCTGAGAACTTTGTAAAATTCCCACAGCGCCCACGATCCTGCTTCTCATTCCCATTTTGCGCTACAGCGCTCCTTTTGCAGAGATTTTCATACTTGTTGCTTTTGGAGTGCAGTATGTGAATCTTCTACTTGTAGACCAACTAATTTTCGTTAGTTTTAGCCGGAGCATGCATTTTCACACCTCTTGGATGCTGTTAATCACAGCAGTGGATGCAACAGTCTGTGATGCTGTAATTTGTGTCTTCACACTTTGAAGGTGAAAAGAGAAGGAACAAAAAAATGGCCCACAGGAGCACTGATTTAACATGACAAAATGGCAGTAGCAATGACTTTGTATGGAGAAGTGTATCGGTTTGTCTCTTGCTAACAGGAGTGATCTTGACCAATGGTGAGAGATGGAGACAGTTGCGCAATTTTTCTCTTTCTGCCTTGATAAAATTTGGAATGGGAACAAAAAGCATTGAAGAACGTATACAAGAGGAAGCGCATTACTTGACTGAAGAGATTGAGAAGACTAGAGGTGAGTTAAAAAAAATTGGAAGAGGGGGTATGCTAATGAGACTTGTCAAAACTGACATCTGGAATTGTCTGCTTAAAATGGAATGTAATACTGTATTTTAGTTATCACATTATGGTTTATTTACACTTATAATTGCATGGAACCCCTTAAAATGGTTTCGTGTTATGAAATTGGGATCGTAGGACAGAATGAAAACAAGCAGGCTTGCAATCTTTGTTTGTGTTGGGGTTGGGTTTTTTTTTTTTTTTTCCCTCCTGCTGAATTCTACTCCTGTGTAATCTTCTGGCTGACATAGCTTATAGCTTGTTGAGGAAACTGACAATCAGAACCTGACCTAGTGTGTGGTAGTTGCTTTGCAGATTGAGTTAACTCCTGAGATCCCACCCACCCCTCTCCAGTCCATTGAGTTCTGTAAAGCAGTTGGACATCTGCTGACCTCCCCATGCCTAGCAGCTACTGATCCAGAACTGCTATCAGTCATGCAAAATCACAAGCCCAGCACCCCACCATCAGCTGTTTCTAGAACAGTACTCCTATTTATAGCTTGCTTTTTATGCAAATATAATATTGGAGACTCTAGAATAAGCGACTGATTAACATAGTAACATAGTTATTAAGGTTGAAGGGAGACTTTAAGTCCATCTAGTTCAACCCATATCCTATCCTAACTTGCCCTAACATGTTGATCCAGAGGAAGGCAAAAAAAACCCATGTGGCAACAAGTAAGCTTCACATTGGGGAAAAAAATTCCTTCCTGACTCCACATACGGCAATCAGACTAGCTCCCTAGATCAACGCAATATTAAGGAAACTAGTGTGTATATACCCTGTAATATTATACTTTTCAAGAAAGGCATCCAGTCCCTTCTTAAATTTTAGTAGGGAATCACTCATTACAACATCATATGGCAGAGTTCCATAGTCTCACTGCTCTTACAGTAAAGAATCCACGTCTGTGAGTATGCTTAAACCTTCTTTCCTCCAGACGTAGAGGATGCCCACTTGTCCCCGTCACAGGTCTAAGAGTAAAAAGATCATTAGAAAGCTCTTGGTATTGTCCCCGCATATACAGTATTTATACATTGTAATAAGATCACCCCTAAGCCTTCGATTCTCCAAACTAAATAACCCCAAATGTAATAACCTGTCTTGGTATTGCAGACCCCCTAGTTCCCTAATAACCTTGGTCGCTCTTCTCTGCACCCGCTCCAGTTCAGCTATGTCTTTCTTATACACCGGAGAGCAGAACTGTACACAGTATTCTAAGTGTGGTCGCACTAGTGACTTATATAGAGGTAAAATTATGTTCTCCTCATGAGCATCTATGCCTTTTAATGCATCCCATTATTTTATTTGCCTTTGCAGCAGCTGCCTGACACTGGCCGCTAAATGTGAGTTTGTCGTCCACCCATACACCCAGGTCTCTCAGTGACTGTTTTGCCCAGTGTTTTACAATTAAGCACATAATTATACATCTTGTTCATTCTACCCAAGTGCATGACCTTACATTTATCCCCATTAAAGCTCATTTGCCATTTATCAGCCCAAGCTTCTAGTTTACATAAGTCCTCCTGTAATATAAAATTGTCCTCCTCTGTTAAAACTAGCAATGTGTCATAGTTGCAAGCAGAATCTTAGGACAAGGCTACAGCATCCAAATTGTCAAGCAAAGTGGAGGCTCTGAAATGTAGTACTGCTGGAGAATAACTCTTGGTGTAAGCACAGGTTATGGATTAGATGCAGACTACAAAGTGCAACACAACTTGACATGCTGCATTTCTTAAAACAACCTGTGTGCATTTTATGTGAAATTTCCTAAATGTATACATGATGGTTGGAATCTCTGTAACATAGCTGGTACTGCATTATGATGTGCATTTTAACCTAGAGGCTTGCCTAGAATATAACTGTAAATATCTGTTTTACCCTTCGCCACGACAGCACCCACAGGAGGTCGCAGGATTTGCCCCAAAGGAACAGGAAACCTACAGAGATAAAAGGGGGTGGTCCGCCACTCCTCAGATTTGGTTTCCTGTTCCCAGGGGAACCTCAGGAAGAATCCTTCAGAAGACATCTCTGGGCCAAGGCATGCCGCCTGTGCAGTTTCTGCAGAATGGCAGGGGCTGCAGTCCAGAAGCAGCATCGGGAATTCCGTTAGATGGCTCCCCCCTCGTCTGCAGCAATGTCTGGGAAGGGCTGCCCGGTCTCACTCAGGAGCACGTCGCAGGAGGCCGCATGGAGCGCCAATGCCCAGCAGTGGTTCTGGGATTAAGGGGAGCCGCTGTACTGGAAGGGGTAAGAGCGCCAGTGGCGCGGAGGAATAAAAAAACCCCAAACAGCGGCTTGCCAGGGGGTGCAGCCCGGCGGCGATGCTCTGGGCCCCGGAAGTAATGGGTGAACTTCCGCGGTGCAGGGCACCCACTAGCGCTACTGCGCAGGTGCGAAGCATGCGACTGGACCCCCCCCCCCCCCCCAAGTGGACAGCCTACACTTGTCTGAGAGGCAGCTACTAAAAACAGGAGGGTTTTCTGAGACAAATTATTACACTCCTACAGAGTAGGCCGCAGTCTACTACTCAGATTTATAAAAAAAAAAAAAAAAAAAAAGGGGCATTTTCTGCAGTTCTATACAGCCTCTCACTCCACAGATGGAAGTTCCTATCCTGGAATTATCAGACTATCAAAAGGTAAAGACACTGAAGGTCCAAGTGTCTGCATTAGGAGAACTCTGCGGCCATAATATAGCCGGAATAGATGGGTGTCCCGATTTTATTATAGCTTGTGAATGGATGACCCCTGTTCACATACCTAGAATCCCTCCTTGGGATTTTGGATCTAGATGCCCTAACGGAAGCCCCTTTTGAACCAATATAGTATTTCTCCTAAATTTTTGTCACTCAAAACGACCCTCTTAATAGCGCTTACATCCGCTAAGAGTTAGACATTCAAGCCTTATCCATAGATCCACCCTTCCTATAAACATATCGGGGTAGGTTGATCTTAAAGCCAGATTCCTCATACCTTCCTAAGGTATCAGCAAAATTCCATGGGTCACAAGAGGTACTTCTCTCCACTTGCTTCAGGGATCCCTCCACTCCTGAAGAACAGATTTAACACCTTTGATGTTAAGAGAACTGTCTTAAAATACATCAAAAGGAGCTGGAGGCAGTGTAGGGCTCTGTTCATATCTTTTCAGGGCTATAAAGAGGGGTACGGAGTCACTAAGAGCACCTTATCCCGATGGCCCAGGGATGCCATCCGATTAGCTTACTCCAAGAGATGAAGATCCTCCGGAGAACATCAAAGCTCATTCTACTAGAGCAATGGCCTCATCTTGGGCTGAGAGGGGAGACGTTCCAATCGAAGCCATATGTAAGGCAGTAATTTGGTCAACCCCTTCCACTTTCTATAATCACTATAGACTTGACCTCTCATCAACTTCTGACCTAAGCTTTGGCAGGACTGTCCTTGGCATGGTGGTCCCACCCAGGTGATGGTCTCTGGAATCTCTCCAGTGGGTGCTGTCATGGCGAAGGGTTAAAAGCCAGATTACTTACCGGTAATGCTCTTTTAATGAGTCCACGACAGCACCCGCTCACTACCCTCCCTATGAAGATAATGGCGATAGATACACCACATATTAAGAGTATTCCTTAAATGTGAAGTAAAGAAGTTAAACTTAAAATGCAAGAACTTTGCCTAACTATTGGCGGTCCTCCTGATACTCTGAAATACAACTGAAGAGGAGAGGCAGACCGCCCCTTTTATCTCTGTAGGTTTCCTGTTCCTTTGGGGTGGTTCCCGCTACCTCCAGTGGGTGCTGTCATGGACTCATTAAAAGAGCATTACCAGTAAGTAATCTGGCTTTATCCAATCCCCATCTGATCTGCAAAACTGAGGATGTGAGCAACAGCCAAATATAACCAAGTAAACTATATATAATCTTTACTCACTGGCAGTAATCTCCCATTTTAGGCAATATTCAGGAAGAACACCTGTAATTGACAGATATTTGAACACCTCTTTCAGGCAATCCCTTTAGCCCAGCACATATGGTGACCTCAGCTATCTGCAATGTTCTCTGCTCGGCTGTCTTTGGAGAACGTTTTGATTATCAAGACGTCAAATTTAAGGCCTTTTATACCTTGCTGAAAGAAATGACCATACTTATGTCTACATCTTGGGGAATGGTAAGTTAATTTTCTTAACTCTCAGAAGTCTTCAGACACCCTGCCCTAATGCAAAAGGGTTGCAGAATTCTCAAATCTACTTTTTTTTTTTTTTTTCTTTTTTTTTTTTTTTCAGTTTCTTAATCTCTTTCCTAGCATTGTCAGTCGTATTTCCGGACCCCATCAGAGAATATTTATAAATCTGGCGATACTACAAGACTTTATTGCAGAGACCATGGAAGATCACAAAGTGACACTTGACCCAAACTGTCCCAAGAGTTTCCTTGACTCTTTCCTTATAAAGATGGAGGAGGTGATGTATAAACATTATGTAAAGCTTTTTATGAAGTGTGTGTGTGTGTGTGTGGGGGGGGGGGGGGGGGAGTTGGTTCTCATAGTATCAACAAAAACCACTATAAAACTAACCAGCCACGCTGCCTGTAATAATTCTAAATATTCTGTGACTTTGTAGGAGAAGTACAATCCAAAATCTGAGTTCCACTTTGATAACTTAGCTGGCACAATCATTGACCTATTTTTTGCTGGAACAGAAACGACAAGTGTAACCCTGCAGTATGGCTTGCTCTACTTGCTCAAATATCCACATGTGGAAAGTAAGTGCTTCTCTTTTCTGGTCAGAGGGTTGGTCAAGGACTTTAAAAACATGGCTGCTTTCTACCTAAAAAAGCTAATCTGTTATATCTTAATTTGGAACTTGGTTAAAATGAATAGGACTGAGCTGTATTACTAGACACAACTCATGGACAGGCATGGTGCTTTTGTTTGAAGAAAAATCAATTGTGAGGTGTCTGTAAAACATGATTTCCATAAAAGGGATTATTTAGTGCAGCACAGTGGCATGGTTGCTGGGGTCCTGGGTCAAAATCCCACAAGGACAACATCTGGTATGTATTCTTGTGGTGGTCTCTCTGGTTCCTACCACATTCAAAAAAACCGACTGAGAATTTAGATTGTGAGCCCCACTGAAGACATTTCTGAGCTGTGGACTATGGTGCTATAGAAGCATAGTCTCTAGGTTGAGAGATTCTTATGATACATGGATGTTGGAGGTTAAGATTACAATACAGTACATATTTTCATAAAGGCTATAGGAATTAAGTGAATAAGAGTCCTCTTTTGGATCTCTAACTTTTGACCAAAGTGGACAGGTTAGTGTCTCACAATGTAGGACCTGTCCTATTTTGCACTAGACAACCTGATGATTTGGAATGGGAATTGTGTAAAGCTAGTTTCACTTGGGTTAAGCTGCTGAAAATATGAACTGCTACTGACCGCTTTCCTAACCATAGATTATAGCTAATGACTAGGCCCTAAAGCCCCCGTCACACATGGCAATCTCTCTAGCGAGATCGCTGTGAGTGACAGCGACCGGCCCACCCCTGCCGGGGGGTAGCTGTGGAAACCTCTGGACATTTTTGGGGTTGCGGGTCTCCCGCTGGCCAGCGCGCATTGCTACGGCAGACCAGCTACCTGGTAACTAGGGTAAATGCAGGGTTTCTAAGGGGTGCGCAGTGCCTAGAAACCCAATGTGTAACTTGGTTACCAACGCGCTGATGCAGGGAGCTGGCAACCAAGGTACACATCGGTTTTTCTAAGTGACGCACACCCCTTAGAAACCTGATGTGTACCTTAGTTACCAGCTCCCTGCGTCAGTGCTCTGGTAACTAAAGTACACAGCGACGCTCGGCATTGCTGGTGAAGCTGTTTGTTTGACAGCCCACCAGCGATCATGTAGCGACTCGCCAGCGATCCTGACACGTTGATATCGTTGTCGGGATCGCTGGTGAGTTGCTATGTGTGATGGGGCCCTAACAGTAGGGCACTCTGATTTTAGTTTCAAGGGGACACTTCTTATGGAAGTGTCAAACAGCTATAAAAACTTGGATAAGGATTGCAATTCTCAGTCTTCAGCTCACGCATGACTGCTACATAGAAATATCTTCTTCCAAGTTATACGGCTGTGTGACTCTTCCAATTAAGAATGGGCAAAAGTGGAGAACCAATTAATAACATTTGGTTAAAGATGTAATTAAGCTTTTAAAAACCTTAAATGTAATCACTTACAGCAACGAAGTTCAGGACATGAGCTGACCAATCCTCACATTTCTATTAACAGAGTATTGCATGGCCTAGAAGTTGCCTTACACTGGCAAATGAGCCCTTACTCCTTAGACCCTAGTCAGGACTCTCATACAGCCAATTCGGGCAGCTTGCTTTGCCCTCAAGAAGGGCAACACGCTAAAACATGTCTGAAAACCAAGAGTCTAGTTGGCCCTTTTATCCCAAGTTATGTGGCAATTAAAGCTTGTTAAAGGATCGATGTTGACTTCTAGAATTACTACCAGTAAGTAACATATTAAACTCCTTTAGCAGAAATTTGAGGCCTCCAATTATGGCATTGGGAAAACTGCAAGGATTTTGTAGGCATGCTTTTGTATGATGGGCCTAGAGAAACTTGAAGGCCAAGTAGATTTTGTTAATAAAACTCAACAAGAATTGTTGACTTTAGCACAATTGCATATTAGGTAATTAAGGAAACGGGTAGTTCCTTGTAAAACCAAACTAGAACCATGTCTACAACCCAAGTTTCTGGTGCCACATAGGATTTTATTTATGAAAATGGCTGAGGAATATTTAATTTTTGCATACCCTCTTAAAACCATATATTGTCATGTATGCCACAAAGGAAAGATTCATGTGGAGGTTGATCATGTGATCGGTCAGAATCGATGTCCTTCAGTAAAAGATCAAGACAAGATGCCTTACACAAATGCCGTTTTACACGAAATTCAACGGTTCTCGGACATCACCCCAATGGGACTTTCTCACGCAGCCATTCGAAACACAAGGTTCCGAGGATACAACATTCCTAAGGTTAGCACTTCAGTTTTCTTCATTCTATGTGGGCTGGCAAATCCCAGCAATTTTCTTTTTTTTTTGTGGCAATTTTGATTGGGTCATACTCTCTCAAAGGGGTAAACCACTGTTAAATGCAGAATACAGTGAAACCCTAAGTTTCTCTCCAGTATAAACTTTTTTTTTTTTTTTTTTGTAAAGTTCATGCTCTGGTCCTCATCTTTTGCAGGGCACTGTAATTTTTCCACTGCTGACATCTGTCTTGAAGGATCCCAAATACTTCAGGAACCCACATCAGTTTGATCCCACAAACTTCCTGAATGCTAATGGAAGCTTCCGCAGGAATGACGCCTCTGTGCCTTTCTCATTAGGTAATTTAATCACAATATTGATTGACCTTTCATCTTGCCAAACAATGTCAGCGTTGTATTGTGGCAGTTGTCAACTGATGGTGTTGTAGGGGCTTAAACTGGAATCACTGATTCTGTCAGTGCATCATACGCTTGGCCAGAACTAGGACAAGTATGTATTCTTGCCCACATCTACAATGATTTAAATGATCCACTTTATTCTGAAAGTCTGCTAAATCCACATATCTTAGTGTTTCTAATGCCGTGACCAGTTGCCTTGTACGTTAACCATGATCCTGACAAAGATGCTAAAACGTGTATGTAATCATCATATCATGGTTGGACCTTTTGTGGGGTAACAAGGAGTGGCAGCTTTTTTTTTTTTTTTTTTTTTTTTTTTTTTTACCTTCACCACCCCACCCCCCCATTGACATGGCCACATGAGGGATTCTTTATGGGATGAGTTATTTATTAATTGGATTAACTTGTATTAAATGTAAGCTCTGACTCTCTAAACATCACAATACCAAATTTGGGTGGTGGAAAAGGAGTGATGGCAAAAAAAGTTTGTAATGTTGAAGGACATTAATCTGCTCTTTTAATTGCCTGTGCTATATAAAGCGCTGCTTTATATTGTTAGTTTGTATAATATACTGTATCTCCAATGAAATCTATTACATGGCTGGTGTTCATACGAGTACTGTCGTGGCTGGCACAGGTCTTCAGCAGATGCATCGGCAAATCATCCCATTGGCACATACTGTACATGCCGATTGATGGTACCATTGTGCACGAATGTTTTAGATGACAGCGGCATTTGACAGGTTCACAGTTGCAGGTGAACTGCCACCTGCAGCTTTTTTTTTTTTTTTTTTTTTTTTTTTTTTTTTTTACTGGTAATGGCTGATTTAATCAGCCATTATCTGCCAGCAAAGTTGCAGGCTCAGCTTGCAAGCCTGAATCAGTCAGGCGAGGCTGCATAGTATGTACCTTGTATGCCATATTAAAGGGAACCAGTCACCATGAAGATGCAGCCCAATCTGCAGGAATGGGTAAAGAGCAGGTTGTTGCATAGACTATAATAAATCTTCTCAAAACTCATTCAATTTTCTCACCACTAAATGCCAATCTATGCAGCTTCCCATGATAAAAAAACATGCCTACAGAATAAACTGCTTCATAGTGAGATTCCCTGTAAACTTTCATGACGTTGGATGTATCCAAAGGTTGGAAGTGCTTCATGACTTTGATGGTAAGGATATGTCATGGTGTCTGCGCAGCTGCTGTGCGTGCAAAATCGCCGCCAGGTGTTCAGCTGACACCCTGCACTCACTGCCTGTAGTGCCTGCACCGCTTCAGGCAGTCTAACCTGCTAAATGATATATGCTCACAGCATTTAGGAGGGAGGGGGCTCATTCAGCCCTCCGGCACCAGTCATGGCAAGAGGCTGATCATTGCCATGGTAGCACGATGTTGTCTTGACTAGATCTAGGGCTAGTTGGATCATGAGCAGTGCATGGTCTAGCTTGTCAGTGCAGTAATTTCAAGAAACTGATCACTTTAAAAAAAGAGTGCTAGTAACTGTTCACCATTCAATATATTATTTATTTTTTTTTTTTTTAAATTGTGCTGATTTAAAGTAGACATGTCAGATTTTTTTTTTTTTACAACTTTCTGGTTTAAGGGGGTAAGAACTGGCTTTGAATGTTGAAAAACTTTTCAGAAAGTCATATTGAGCAAATTTTACAGCTATCATGAACTACAGTACAATGTCACAAAATATCTTTATCAGTTCAAGGGTTCCCTAGTTACCACAAAGTGACAGCGGTCAGATTTGTAAAACTTTGGACTGGTTATAAATGCAAAAATGGGCTTGGAGTTGCTGTGTCCATGTCTTATGAATCTTGTCAATTCATATTACACTTATGTACAAAAAAGTCTTAAAGGAAATCTGTCACCCAATTTTTGACAGCTTCTGACACGGCAATCAGGGGCTAATCTGCAACATTCTGTAATGCTGTAGATAAGCCCCAATGTAACCAGAAAGATAAGAAAAGCGAGTTATATTATACTCACCGGGCGGTGGTCCAGTCTTGATCCGATCGGTGTCGCAGTCCGGTGCCTCCCATCTTGTAGCAGTGACGTCATCTTCTTTGCTTCCCATTGTGGCGCAGGCGTACTTTACCTTCCCTGTTTAGGGCAGAGTGAAGTATCGCAGGTGCCGGACCTCTATGACCTGGTCTGGCACCTGCACACTGCAGTGCTCTGTCCTGTTGAGGCCAGCGTAGAGTGTGCCTGCACAGGAGCCACGACGGGAAGCAAAGAGGTTGTCCCCATTGGATGGGAGGCGCCAGACCAGACCGCTACACCCATCGGCCCAAAACCGGACCACCCCTGGGTGAGTATAATAGAACTCATTTTCTCATCTTTCAGGTTATGTTGGGGGCTTATCTACAGCATTACAGAATGCTGTCAATAAGCCCCTGATGGCTGTGCTGGAAACTGATAGTTGAAAAATGGGGTGACAGATTCCCTTTAACATCGTCACACTAAAATATATAATTTTTTTTTTTTTCTCCACAGGCAGCAGAAGTTGCATTGGTGAGAGTCTGGCACGGATGGTATTATTTCTCTTCCTGACAAACATATTACAGAAGTACAACCTGAAATCCATATTGGCTCCAGATGAAATTAATATCACGCCACAACCAAATAAAAATATGGCGGTACCAAGGCCATACAGAATGTGTGCAATAGCCAGAAGGCGGAAGAGCTCTTAAACATTTCTTTGTTGGGTAACTGTTACTGTTTACATGTTTGTTATACAAGAGAAACTTAAAATAAAATTGCATTATATATTCACAGCCACACTGTCTGTAGTTATCTTCATATCTTTCCACTACCAGTAACCTCAGGTCATCATACCTCTTGAGCTCTGCTCATCGCACAATAGTCTTTCTCCATGAATCGCCCCTTCTCGAGAGCTGCCTTGGCACATATTGGGATATTGCCCTCCCACACTCAAAACCTCAAGGACAAGAAAAACCTACCACTTTTAACAATTCTGCTACCATCACCACCTGTGATGCTTTCAGAAAACCCCCTTACCGTGTGTAGATAGATATATCTATCTATATCCTTAAAGATGGGAGAGACTGTCAGCAGTGATTATTTGGTCAGAAGAAATTGCTAGTGATTGTGTTGTCTAGGTCTGCTCCATGACGGACTCTGGTGTGAGGTCGATGAAAACCATTGGCCTTTTCCTGGTCTTGATGGGCTTTGCACATAGCAGAAATTATAATGGCTTCTCCAAAAAATAAATTAAAAATTGGCAGGGTCATATAAGGGCCTATATCACAACTTTTGTATCCTTTACAAAGTAATTTTCCCTTCACCCATGACGGCACCACCTGAGAGGGATCCGCCCCGCCAGGACAGGAACCTACTGAGACATAAGGGGGCGGCACCTCTCCCCCGCTTCAGTTTGGTTCCTGTCCTTGAAACCATGTTTCCCTGTAGAAGACAGACGCCCTCCTAAAGGTCATTAGAGCTACAATGGGCCTACAGGAAGAAAAGGCGGCTAAAACCCTAGAGGATGGGCTTCAGGAGAGGGAAAAAACGGACCTTTCTGGTAAACGAGAAGATCCAGGCACTTATTGAGAGAGTGGAAAGCCCAAAAAATCGGGAGCCCTTCCATCCACTTCCAAGAGACTATATCCCTTCGAGCATAAGGATGCAGAGATATGGGACAAAATCCCCAAAATAGATGCAGCGGTGTCCAGATCCTCCAAAAGGTCGGCCCTGCCCCTGGAAGACGCAGGGGTTCTTAGAGACCCACTAGACAAGAATGCGGACTCATATTTGAGGCACGCATGGGAAGCGACAGCAGGAGGACTAAAAACGGCAATAGCGGGTACTTGTACGGCACGCTCCCTTATGATCTGGTTGCAGCAGTTAGAAGAAAAGCTGGCTTCAAGGATCCCAAGAGAAAATCTTATCAGAGACGTATCTCTTGCACTGGGCAGCAGCTTTTTTGGCCGATACCTCGGCGGACTCTATGCGGATGAATGCCAGGGCAGCGTCACTATCAAATGCTGCTAGACGCGCGTTATGGCTTAAGGGCTGTCTGGGTGACCTTCAGTCCAAGGCCAAATTATGCGCTCTCCCCTGCGATGGTCGATTCTTGTTCGGCAAGAACTTGGACGATATACTGGAGAAAGCAGGCGATAAGAAAAAAGGCTTCCCCAGATTCCCTATGGATCAGAGGAGACGGCCCTTTCGGAGGGGGAGATTCAATAGGGGGCGCCCTCCCGCTGACATGAGAAGATGGGAGGATAAAAGAAAAAAAAAAAAAGAATCGGGATTTGTTTGGTGGAGGTACCTCCACCTCAAAGTTGCCACAGTGACGCCAGTATTCCAGTGGGGGGGATTGGCACTTTTTCCAAACCTGGGAGAAGATCTCCTCCAACGCCTGGATCCTAACAGAAGGCCTGAAAATTCCCTTCATCCGTCAGCCAAAATCTGTGGTCGTCATCACACCCATCAGGAAGGTGACCGCAGAGCAGGTGGCCTTAGAAACAGATCCTGAGCGCATTGACTCAGCCATCAAATTTTCTCCAAAAACAACACATCAGACGTACACTTTTACAGTTTGGACGGAGATTCCCGTCTAAATCTAATTGGTCCTGGTTAGATATGATTAAACTTCCACCCCCACGGCTAAAAATTCTATCCCGCATTTACTCACATCTCATCTCTCCGAATGTACATTTTAAACCCTCGTTTATATACTCTTGGGAAAAGGAACTCAATACCACGTTTACAGAGGACCAAATTTCTAAAATGCTGTCAAATGCTCGGGGTTTTTCCAGATGTGTACTCCTGCAGGAGATTCTTATAAAATATTAACTAGGTGGCATTTAACTCCAGCTAAATTATTCCAGTTGGGCCTCACAGATAATGAAGATTGTTGGCGATGCCTCAATTCTAGAGGACACCATTCACATATATTCTGGGACTGCCCTAGACTGAGGGTTTTTTGGGATGGAGTTGAACTAGTTCTCAAAAAATTAAGACTAATAAAAGCTAATCTTAGAGCCACGGAGGCTCTTTTTTTCATGTCCATCGAAGGACTTTTTACCAAAAAAACATGGTCTTCTCCCACTGATGAGTGCGGCGAGACAGTTAATAGTTGCCCATTGGAAAGACGTAGCTCCTCCCACGTTGGGAGAATGGTATGCTAAAATAAATCAGATCTCTCGCTTAGAGGTGCTGTCTAGCTGGGAAATTTATAATCATAGATCTTATGTGTTGACTTGGGCCCCGTGGAATAGGTATTTAGAAGACAATCCTCCTTAAGGGCATTTTAGAGTCTCACAAGTTTACCTGGATCTGATGGTTTCTGCACTGGGGTTCCTAGCCTCACTGCTCCAATTTGATAGCCCTAGTATAATGTGCTATGTTATTTTCTGAAGTGCACCCATTCAACGTTTGTGCTCATGCCGTCAACCACATTATGTTAATGTTGTTGATACTGTGTATGATTATGTACCCCTTTTTCCCCTTCCCTTTTTTCCTTCCCCCCCCCCCCCCCACCTACTTTTTCCTTATTTTTTTCCTTCCTCTTCGCCCTAAACCAACCCTTAATTAATATTTCACCAAATGTATCTGAGAACTGGTGTGTTTAATGGTGATGTTTAAAATTCGAAAATAAAGAATTTACAATAAAAAAGAAACAGATCCTGAGCCTGATAGACAAGCGGGTACTCTCCGAGGTACCACGCCTACAGGAAGGGAAGGGGTTTTATTCACCCCTTTTTCTGATTAAAAAAAAAAAACCCGCTCAAACTTTCAGGACAATCATAAATCTCAATCTATGGATAAGGAACTCGACCTTCAAAATGGAATCGGTGTAGCAGCTTCACTGCCGTAGTTACTAAGATTGCTTCGTGGTCGATTTAAATGAGTATTATCACATCCCTATCTACCCAGATTACCAGAAATACTTGAGGGTAGCACTTTATATTCAAGGCACGCTAAGGCACTTTCATTTCAGGGCTCTTCCGTTTGAAACTCTCGGGGCTATAGATATGCCAAAGTCATAGCAGAAGTGACTGCCTTTCTCCGGATTCACGATACGGTCATAATACCATACCTGGACGATTTTCTCATAGTAGGCAGCTCAGAGGACCACTGTACAGCGCAGTTGACCCGGGTGATCAACACCTTGCAGGAATTAGGGTGGATAGTCAATTTCAAAAAATCAAAATTGCAACCCCTAAAAGAACAGAACTTCCTAGGATTTGTACTAGACTCAGAAAAGCAAGAGTGTCTGCTCCCAGAGTCCAAAATAGAAAAGGTGCAGAATCTGGCCTTCACGGGCCAAAACCAACCACGTATGACTTTAAGAAGAGCAATGTCCCTGCTAGGTACCCTAACATCCTGTATTCCGGCGGTCAGGTGGGCTCAGTTTCACACCCGGCAACTCCAGTGGGAGATACTAACAGCACAAAGATCGCTAAGAGGGCGTTTAGAAGGAAAGCTGGAGCTTTCCTTAAAAACCAGAGACTCTCTCAATTGGTGGCTGGACAAGAAAAATCTGACCTTGGGAATACCGTGGGACAGACATCAGATATAATCTTAACAGATGCAAGCTCCTTGGGGTGGGGGGCACACCTAAGGGGCATCATAGGTCAGGGTTCCTGGACGCATCAAGAAAGGGAAGCATCCTCCAACCTGAGAGAACTGTGGGCAGTGAGCAAGGCCCTAAGTCACTTCATTCCGCTACTCCAGGGTCGAAATGTACGCATCATGTCAGACAACAATGTAGTAGTGGCACACATCAACCACCAAGGAGGGACAAGATCACACTCCTTAATGGAAGTGGCGACAGACATTCTGAGCAGAGCAGAAGAACACCTACACTCCTTGACAGCCTTACATATAAAAGGGGCAGAAAACATAGAGGCAGACTTCTTGAGTCGCAATACCCTGAAGCAGGGGGAATGGGCGCTAAACCGGTCCATTTTTCAAAAAAAATAACTCTGCTTTGGGGGAAACCGGTGATAGACCTCTTTGCCAACAAACACAACAGGCAAACAGAAAGGTTCTGCTCTCTAAACCCGAGAGAAAATCCATGGGCAGTGGACTCATTGCACATCCAGTGGAACTTCAGGCTAGCTTATGCGTTTTTCCCCCAACCCCCCCCTCCCCAGTGGCTCTGATCCCAACAGTTGTCAGAAAAATCAAACTATCAGGCCAGAGTGATTCTAATAGCTCCATTTTGGCCAAAAAGGCCCTGGTTTGCTCTGCTACGAAGGATGTCACTCTCCGATCCATGGGTTCTACCAGAAATCCCGGACCAACTAGCTCAAGGTCCAATATTCCACACTCAGGTCATAGGATTCCATCTGACGGCGTGGAAATTGAAAGGTCGCTTTTAACGGATAGAGGGTTCTCCCCCGGGTTGGTGGCCACCCTGCTAAAGAGTAGGAAACCAGTGACGACTAACATCTACGGCAGAACATGGAATAAGTTCCTGCAGTTCTTAGGCCATTAGGGAAAGATCCCCCGATTAATGCCATCCTGGCGTTCTTACAATCGGGGTTGCAGATGGGGTTAGCAGTGAACACACTTAAAGTTCAGGTGTCTGCACTAGGGGCGCTCTACAACTGCAAATTGGCATCAAATAGATGGGTAGCCAGATTTATTAAATCCTGCCATAGAGCTAGGCCTATCCCAATACCCCGGATAGCCCCCTGGGATTTAAACCTAGTGCTAGAGGCCCTTAGAAAAGATCCGTATGAGCCATTACATCAGCTACCCCTAAAGTTTCTGACCCTAAAACAATCCTGTTAGTGGCCCTCATGTCAGCCCGCAGGATAAGCGATTTACAGGCTCTCTCAGTAAATCCACCTTATACGCAAGTCTTTCAGGATAGGGTAGTGTTAAGGACAGACCCCGCTTATCTGCCCAAAGTAGCATCAGATTTCCATCGGGGCCAGGAAATTGTCCTTCCATCTTTCTGCGAGAACCCAAAAATTCTGGGGGAGGAAAGGTTCCATAATCTGGATGCTAAGAGAGCTCTCGTAGAATACATATCTATGACTAGCCAGTGGAGGAGGTCCCAGTCCCTATTTGTAGCTTTTCAGGGTGCCAGGAAAGGCTATGGGGTTTCAAAGGGACTATTGCTAGATGGATTAGGGAGGCCATTAGTGTAGCCTACACAGCTAGTGGTATCCCGATTCCTGACGGCATCAAGGCTCATTCCACCAGAGCCGTGGCGACCTCCTGGGCCGAAAAAGCAGAGGTATCGATCGAACAGATTTGTAAGGCCGCTACCTGGGCCTCACCTTCAACCTTCTTTAAGCACTATAGGTTGAATCTATCCTCCTCTGCTGACTTAACCTTTGGTAGAAGGGTACTGCAAGCAGTGGTCCCTCCCTAAGGTGTTTCGAATCTCCAAAAATCTCTCAGGTGGTGCTGTCATGGGTGAAGGGAAAACCACCATGGTTACTTACCGGTAGCCGTTTTTTCCGGAACCCATGACAGCACCCGTATATTCCCCCCCTTTTCACCATATGGGTGTGCACAATTAGTAGGGTGTTGGATTAAACATGTAACTAACCAGGATGTCCTCAGTGCTCTGTAACCCAACTGAAGCGGGGGAGAGGTCCCGCCCCTTATGTCTCAGTAGGTTCCTGTCCTGGCGGGGCGGATCCCTCTCTCAGGTGGTGCTGTCATGGGTTCCGGAAAAACCGGCTACCGGTAAGTAACCATGGTGGTTTTTTCCTCCTCCTGGAGCCCTTGCTTCCCCCTCATTGCACTGTCAACAATGATGTCCCACAAACGGTGTTGGCCTCCACATGCAGTGTGATGACCCCCCACACAGCCCTCAATGCACTAGAATTGCTTTCATAAAGTAGACATGTCCAACAGTTAGAATCCATGTGAGGTAGTCAGGAACAATATCAGCAAGGCCTACTAGATCTAAACAATAGCATGGTTTGGCGCACAGCGCATCGCAGGCTGTCATATCGGCATTCACATGCGGCATCTAGCGTTTAATTGCCTTGCTGATTTTAGCTGCTTATGTTGCTCATTATGTAATGTAGAGTGAGCATGCCACTGGTAAGGAATGGCACATATCATTGCCGCTCTGAACTTGGCATTCTCAGAGGTTATCACTGCGTGTGCTTGATTCGACTGACGGCCTTCCTGCACACGCCAATATAATCTGAAGGTGTTCGCACCTGTACTCGCAAGCAGTAGAATACTGCTACCAGCAGGCATATCATACTGCAGATTATCTTCAGGTAGCACTTACTCACCTCAGTGGTTAATGACAAGATACAGTGAGTATAAGCTCTCCCTATGGGATAAAGAACAATTAATCCCAATATAATGTTTAAGGGGGGATTTGAAAAGTAATAAGTTGTAATCAGTATGCACCCAATCGTGTGTGCTCTTGCTTATAAACAAAGCGGGAACCACTTAATTTGAGCTTAAATCCTTACTGGCATTTATATGCCCCTTTTGACATCCTGACTATAATATAGGGGATGTATTTGACTAATTTATGGGGACAATAGTCAAAATCCCTCATGATCAAGTATACACCTCGTATATGGATTCATCTATTGGAATTGGTGGTGTCACTTTAATTTGTGACACAATATACATCCACATTGTATGTATGGCTACTTTTTATACCATAAATTTTTATAACAATTTTTTAAACAGTAAGTTAAAATTTAGTTACACCTCTCTTTCTATTGTTGGTCAGTGGTGCACGCTTATGTGTAACTTTGTCTCATGAGAGGATCAATTCTAGAGCTCCATATAGGATGCAGTACACTATTTAACCCCAACTGAGAAAAGCCTTGCCACCTCCATTTCACCTTTGCAGTCAGCATTGTGTAGTGACATCACGCCTGCTGCACTGGGATATCAGATGCAGAGGGAGAGTCAGATGATGCTCCATCTTTCATCATTGCTTTCAACACTCAATCAGGATGACAATATATTGGACTAGTGATGAGCGAATATGTTCGGAAAAGAATCGCCATGATCGGAAACCCAAGCAAAATTTTATAAATTCGGTAAGTGCGGGAAAACATTGCCACAAATATTTTCAGCACTTTAGCAACGATAATAGTGGTGTATCATGAGCGTTTGGCACATGTTTGAGGGGAGAGGGTTTGCAGATGTTAGAGGCACGACGTTCTTGGAAGCACAGCATGGGTTTTCTTCTAACCTAACTCTTTGTGAGCCCATTATGGCTAGCCACAATCAGGGCTCAGGAAACAGCCACAATGTTCTGACACTACGGCTTGTCATTGGCTGCTGAAATCACATGTCCCTCTCCATATAAATGGCGGACATCTTGTTTTAGTGCAATTTTGACACGGTGCAGAGAGGCTGCTCCTGATGCTGCAACTGTTTGCATCAAGATCTCAGCTAGTTAAGTGGTAGCATATCAGTCAGTGTAGCTAGTGTCCAGAGTGGCTGTAAAACTTACCTTCTGGATTTTTTTTTTTTTCTTTTTTTGGGGGGGGGGGCTTTACTGAGGTCCAGACAAAGCCATCAGGGCACATGTCCTACAGTCATGGCCAAAAGTTTTGAGAATGACATAAATATTATATTTTCACATGATCTGCTGCCCTCTGGTTTTTGTGTTTGTCAGATGTTTTTATCACATACAGAAATATAATTGCAATCATATTATGAGTAACAAAAGGTTATATTGACAGAATGAGTTAATGCAGCAAGTCAATATTTGCAGTGTTGACCCTTCTTCAGGACCTCAGCAATTCTCCCTGGCATGCTCTCAATCAACTTCTGGATCAAATCCTGACTGATAGCAGTCCATTCTTGCAAAATCAATGCTCTTATTTTGTCTGAATTTGAAGGTTTTTGTTTGTCCACCCGTCTCTTGATGATTGACCACAAGTTCTCAATGGTATTAAGATCTGGGGAGTTTCCAGGCCATGGTACCAAAATCTGTTTTGTTCCCTGAGGCATTTAGTTATCACCTTTGCTTTATGGCAAGGTGCTCAATCATGTTGAAAAAGGCATTGTTGATCGCCAAACTGCTCTTGGACGGTTGGGAGAAGTTGCTCTTGGAGGACATTCTGGTACCATTCTTTATTCATGGCTGTGTTTTTAGGCAAGACTGAGAGAGCCCATTCCCTTGGCTGAGAAGCAACCCCACACATGAATGGTTTCAGGATGCTTTACAGTTGGCATGAGACAAGACTGGTGGTAGCGCTCACCTGGTCTTCTCCGAATAAGCCGTTTTCCAGATGTCCCAAACAATCAAAGGGGATTCATCAGAGAAAATGACTTTACCCCAGTCCTCAGCAGTCCACTCCCTGTACCTCTTGCAGAATATCAGTCTGTCCATGATGATTTTTCTGGAGAGAAGTGGCTTCTTTGCTGCCCTCCTTGAGACCAGGCCTTGCTCCAAGAGTCTCCGCCTCAGTGCGTGCAGATGCACTCACACCTGCCTGCTGCCATTCCTGAGCAAGCTCTGCACTGCTGGTAGCCCGATCCCACAGCTGAAACACTTTTAAGAGACGGTCCTGGCGCTTGCTGGTCTGTCTTGGGCGCCCTGGAGCCTTTTTGGCAACAAGGGAACCTCTCTCCTTGGAGTTCTTGATGCGATAGATTGACTGAGGTGCAATCTTTCTAGCTGCGATACTCTTCCCTGTTAGGCCATTTTTGTGCAGTGCAATGATGACTGCACATGTTTCTTTAGAGATAACCATGATTAACAGAAGAGAAACAATGATGCCAAGCACAAGCCTCCTTTTAAAGTGTCCAGCGGTGTCATTCTTACTTAATCATGACAGATTGATCTCCAGCCCTGTCCTCATCAACTCCCACACCTGTGTTAATGGAGCAATCACTGAAATGATGTTAGCTGGTCCTTTTAAGGCAGGGCTGCAATGATGAAATGTGTTTTGGGGGATAAAGTTAATTTTCTAGGCAAATATTGACTTTGCAAGTAATTGCTGTTAGGCTGATCACTCTTTATAACATTCTGGAGCATATGCAAATTGCCATTAGAAAAAATGAAGTAGTAGACTTTGTAAAAATTTAATATTTGTGTCATTCTCAAAACTTTTGGCCATGACTGTACAAGTGTGTTGTGCACTGCTTCTGTTGTGCTCCATGCACAAGTTTAGCATTCTAAATTTTTTTTTTTTCTTTTTTTTTTTTTCTCTCAATAGCTCAATGTGAAAAAGCCGCCTGCATCCCACCTTGTCATTTATTGCTGTGGTGATATGAAACTGCAGATGTAAAGCCAATTATAAAATTTCTCTTGATAAACATGATACAGCCCGCTATATCCAACCTTTTCATTTAGTGGTGTCAATTGTTCTGTGTGCAGAGCTGTTGCACATTAAAACTTTAGTATATTTATTTATTTATTTTTTTACAAATGTGATACAGCAGGTGAGATCTGAGTTTGATAACACATAATCTAGAAGATTATTGAGGCTGTGTGCCCACGTAGCGATTTTTAAGCGTTTTTGCCGCAATTTTCGGTGCGAAAACGCTGCGAAAACGTTTAAAAATCGTGTACTGAACGCCCCCCCCATGCATTCCGCACATGCTGTGCTAATGCTGCGCTTTTTTCCGCGGCGGAATCGCATCGCGGAAACAAATCGCAGCATGCTCATTCTTTTGTGCGGAATTGCAAAGAATTGCCGCGATTCCGCACCCCTAGGAATGCATGAGAATCGCTTACTTCCCGCATGTGGCTATGCCCACCGTGCGGGAAGTTAAGCGTCTCATGTGCGGTTGGTACCCACGGTGTGGAGGAGAGGAGACTGTCCTCCAGGCCCTGGGTACCATACCCCTGTAAAAAAAAGAATAAAAAATAAAAAAATCGGGGTATATTTACCTTCCGGCGTCCCGCGCTGCATTCCTGGCCTAAGCGTTCCCAGTAATGCCTTGCGGCTAGGCCCTGTGATGACGTAGTCTCGCGTGACTCTAGCGGTCTTGCGAGATAGCTACAGCAATGCGAGACTACGTCATCACAGGTCTCGCAAGGCATTACTGGGAACGCTGAGGCCCGGGATGGCAGCGCGGGACGCCGGAAGGTAAATATACCCTGTTTTTTTTTTTTTTTTTTCCCTTTCCATTCTATCTTTTACTATTGATGCCGCATAGGCGGCCTCTATAGTAAAAACCTGGTCACACTTGTCAAACACTATGTTTGACAGGTTGGTCACACTCGTCAATCACTTTCCAAGCGATGCTTGGAAAGTGCTTGAAAATTGCGATCATATTCGCGCAGAAAAAACCGCGCGATTTCTGGGAAGGAGTTCGGTTTTTAGTGTCCGGAATAAAACGCTATGTGGGCACATAGCCTGAGACATCTTTGGTGTCCAATTTCTCAGCTTCTTTTATACCTAGTTTGAGACACGCATCTGTTACACCCATTTTCTGACGAGCATCAAACGCTCGCTGGTAATTGGTATTGGGTAGATGAGTAATAGTTGTAGTTTGGATCCTGGATCTTCCCATAGCCACCCTGTCAATCTTGTGCATTCCCACCCAAAAAAATTATTCTGTTAACGTCATATAGTAGGGTACACGTCACTATTTAAATTGTTTTGAGCACATAATCTGTCATACAGGCCTCATCCACACATAAAAATCCTGACTAACTCTCCAGCACACCATATTTCACCTTCTCATTTAGTGCCACTGAAATTCAGCTGTGCAGAGTAAAAAAAATCAAATTTCTAGTTGCTAATACTGTACTCAGCACATCATCTGAGCAACATGACTGGGGGAAAAAGCAAGGTTGTGATGGAAGGGGGATTAGGCTCATTGTTTGAGGTCTAAATAGAGTAGGTGGTGAAATTAATGCCATTTTATTGGTGTCTGCCACTAATTTTTGGGAATGTGTACATTTTGGTGTCCATTTGCTGGTGTAGCTGTAGTGGATGTCAGTCCCTATTGCACTACTTCTATGGTGGGCATTTGATGTCACTTTGTTGGTGTCTGCCAATACATTTCTGGAAATGTTTAGACTCCTGGTTGTTTCCTACATGTGTGTTGCCTGTAGCAGTAGGCCACCGAGACCAGCAGTCCTTCAAACCCATTGAGTCAAATACCTGTGTTACTATCCTTACATCTTTCTAACAATAGTAATCTCCAAAACTGATATTTGTGCTACCAGAGTGTGGCTAAAGATCAACTTCAAATTTTTTTTCCACTTGTATAGCGCCAATAATTTAACATTCGCTTTAAAGACATTACTGCCACTGTCACCATTGAGACTCACAATCAAAATTTAATTTCTGTATGTCTTTTGGAGTGTAGGTTGAAAAACAAGTACTTGGGGGCGTGGCCTGAGCTCAGGACGATGATGGAAGTCTGAGCTGTGAGCTCCCGCATGAATAACCACAAAAGCGACTACAACGCAAATTAACAGCAGCTATTTTATTAATATTTCTTACTAAAATCTATTATTGGCTTCCCAAGACTTCATTTCTACTCATTTCACAAGATATGGTGCCTCAGTTTCCCTGTCCGACTAGTCTGTGACAAGCGACGGCTGCGGCCGCCATAATGGCGGGAACTGCTGATTCATAATTGCGGGAGTCCCTTCACTTAACTGTTACACCGTCGATATTTCTCCGGGACTGCTCTCTATTGAAGTCGGAGGGACGGAAGAATCACTGTATAACGTCGCTTGGAGGAGCTGTAAAGACCGTGAGGTCTGTCACTGTAGTGAAGCTGAGTCTCAGCGCTGAGGTAATTCAAGCGCAGGAAACAGCTGTGAGGCGGCGCCATTGCTGTGCGGTGAAGGCAGGGCTGACAGGCTGAGGAGAAAAGGCGGGAAGAAGGCGCCGACATCATAGCTGGAGCACAGACAAAGATAAGAGGCGCAGAAGAGACGGCTGGAGAACAGAGCGGTGTTATCGGTAAGCTGCTGAAGACTACAGGGTATCCATTAATCCTGCAGGAAGAGCCGACGGAGAAGAGAGAGCGGCTGGATGAGGTGAGGACCAGGCAATGCCACAGGATACCGAGGACTTACAGCGGAGAGGTGACAAGACATTCCTGTGAGTGGGAGAAGCAAAAGACGCTATTCTAACCTAATACAAAAGCCCTGCTGGGGCTGTGGTCAGCAAAGCAGCTTTAATCTCTTTGCTATAATAGTTCAGTTCTGCTGCCAATTATTATATTTTGGAGAAGGTGACTGTGCATTTGGTGGATCCTAGGGTGCCTTGATTTATGCTACATACATTATTCCAGGGCCGCGTGTGTGGAACTTAGCAGAGGAAATATTTGTGTGTGCGGATTTCTTTTTCTGAGACGTACTTACTTTTTCAGGCAGTACACAACTGCACATTCTTTTTGGCTGCTGCAGTACTATAGATGTACATTTTTTTTTTTTTTTTTTTTATTAGTGGACCAGATACTGTTTTCAAGCTTCATATGACCCCACTTGTCTTTTGACTTTATAAGGTAGAGAATCTTCTGCAGATGGGGGTGCGGACAACTCAGCCTCTTGCAAGCTACAGCAACGGAGCTTGGTTTCAAGTTTTGGTTAACAATCCTTACTATATCAAAGGATATACCAGTGAACTATAGATAGTTCCTTCGTGGTAAAGTGGATTACTTTCATTTATCTGCTTTACTTTTATATTTGAGGAGCATATTTTCTGTCTTATATACTATTAATTCTATAGGGTATAGTACGCTACCTTAGAATACTGAAGATATACTGTTTGCTACTAACACTTATATTGTAATTTACTCATTCATGGGTGAACATTCAATGCTTAATGCTTGAGAGGTTATCTCATTCTTACATAATAGTCCTGCTGGATTGAGGGACATTCATTAGTTTTAAATCTCAAGTCATCACATTGCCGAAGGGTGAGGTGATCTGCAGGGTGTCTAAAGAGCCAACTGACGGCTGCTGATTATTAGGCTACTTTCACACATCAGGCTTTCGGCGTCAGGCGCGATCCGGCGTCGTGCCGGAATGCCGGATCCGGCAAATGTTTTGTAAAACCTGATGTGCCGGATCCGGTTTTCTGCCGGATCCGTCTTGTTCTTGACAGACAAAACCGGATCCGTCTCATCCGGTTCATCCGTTTTTCTATCCGTTTTTCGACGGATTACGCCGGATCCGGTTTTTAAAATTGACCCTTGTGGCCTTCCGAACGGGATTGGCTACTGGAAAACTATATATAGCGTGTTCCTACAGCCCTTCTTTGACAGGTTGTAGAGGAGAAAGTGCAGGTTGGAGAGAAGAGCAAGTTACTGGCGAAGATGGATGTTGTGATTGCAAATATTTTGAAGAATCTGGCGGATTTTACAGCGGAGGCGAATCGTTTGAGGGTGATTGTTCTGGAGAAGGAGAAAGTGAGACAGCAGCGCATCAGGCATCGTAGACGACGTTTGTGGATCCACCCCATCACAGCCAAGAGAATGACGCGTGGGGTCTATTCTACACTATGCATGGACCTTCGACGAAACCCGGATACATTTTTTGGATATGTTAGGATGAAAATGGAGAATTTTGATTACTTGGTGGAGCGCATTGCACACCTCATAAGAAAAGCGGACACCTATTGCCGCTTCTCTGTTTCACCCGCAGAGCGTCTGATGGTGACTTTAAGGTAAGCCACATTTATTGGATATGCTCGCATCAGAGCACACTTTCACTGCAATCTTGTTGGTGGTAGTTTGTATCTCCAAGTGTTATAGCTCAGTTTTGGTATGTAATGCTGTGATTTAAAACTAATTTATTGTTTTTTAATTCCCCACAGATTTCTTGCAACTGGAGAATCCCTTTCGTCACTGCATTTCCAGTACAGACTCGGGATTTCCACCATATCTGGAATTGTGAAGTACACATGCCGTGCACTGTGGGACTCCTTAGCTGAAGAGTTTTTACCAGAGCCCACAACAGAGAGGTGGATTGAAATTGCTGACAAGTTTCAACAGATATGTCAGTTTCCCAACTGCTTGGGCGCTGTGGACGGGAAACATATCCGCATTGTAAAGCCAGCTGGATCGGGATCGGAATATTTCAAATACAAGAAATATTTTTCAATTGTCCTCATGGCCATCGCTGACGTGGAATACAAATTTATTGCGGTTGATATTGGGGCCTATGGCCGCTCCAATGACTCTCAAGTTTTCAAACTGTCTGCCATGGGGCGTAAACTGTATGGAAACACCTTCCAGTTCCCACCACCTAGACCGCTGCCGCAAACATCTGGTCCACCTATGCCATTTGTCTGTGTAGGGGATGAAGCCTTCCAGCTGTCAGAACACCTTTTGAAACCGTACTCTAGCAGAGGATTGACAAGACCAAAACGCATTTTTAATTACCGCCTCACAAGAGCAAGAAGAATGGTTGAATGTACCTTTGGTATTCTGACAGCCAAATAGCGGGTCCTATTGACTGCAATCAACCTCAAGACAGAAACTGTTGACGAGGTGATCAAAGCTTGCGTGGTCCTGCACAATTTTGTTATCTGCAAGGAACCCATTTCCATTGAGGACACCTCTGAAGAAACCACCTTGCAAGATTACCATGACATTACCACTAGAAGTTCTGTGACGGTTTCAGTAATGAGGGACAATTTTGCACTATACTTTGTCACCTCAAGGCAGAGTACACTGGCAGGATGACAGAGTGTGAAAGATTTGTGCCCTTAACCAAAATTGTGTACCTTCTGTACCAACAGTATATACCTTTGCCAACCAAAGTTGGCTATCTTGTCATGGTCTTACTATTTTTAGCTTTAGGCCACAGGTGTGTACCTGGTTGTGTTTTATGCAAAGTATTTCACCTTTTAACAAAAGTTGTGTACATTGTTAGGAAATCACCAACAATAAACACAACTTTTTAGGTGAAATACTTTGCTTCAAACACAACCAGGAACACAACTGTGGCAAAAAGCTAAAATTTACCCACAGTTATATACCTAGTTTTGAATACCATTTTACCTTTTAAATACCCTGTATTTAACCTTTTTGGCCGCAGAAAGAAATGACAGACAACCAGTGTAAAATAATTTAACTTTTATTGAAAAATGTTTTTTTTAGTAAACTGATTTTAAATTTTAATAAACTTTTTTAATAAAGCTTTGAAACCATAAAACTGGTCATTTTTATTAAAATACAACACATTATAAATCTGTGTAGTGTGGGGTGGAAATACTGCTGGAGGGGCTGCGGGACACTTCGACACTGGGAGTGTGGAGAGAGGACTGGGATCGTGGTGGGGAAGGAACAGTTAGAGGTGAAGGTGTGGAAAAAGCTACAGAATGGGTGGACATGTGGGAGGCAGAAGAGGTGGTGGGCGGTGGAGTGGAGGGTTGGGCAGGGACTGTAGGAGCAGATGATGTTGATGGCAAGTTGTATTGGTAAGGAGTTTGGTACGGGGCAGGTTGCTGGAAGTGGGGAGGTTGCTGGTGCTGGGGAGGTTGCTGGTGCTGGGGAGGTTGCTGGTGCTGGGGAGGTTGCTGGTGCTGGGGAGGTGGATGGTATATAATAGGAGGGGGAGGATGGAAAGTGGCTGGAGGGGGTGTAGATGTAATAGGAGGGGGAGGATGGAAAGTGGCTGGAGGGGGTGCAGGTGGAGGAACTACTGTGGTGGGAGGAGGAGGTTGGGAGGTAACTTGCTGGAGAGCAGCATGGCATGAATGCATTACATGCATCTGCTGGGCAGGAGAGAGCGTTTCCATGCGCTCCACAACAGACCTGAAAAAGGTGTGGTTTGGCGAAGATCTTGCTTCTGAATGCATGGTTTGTAGAAGTGTCTTCACCTCCAGAATGCTGGAGTTGATCTGCTGATAGCCTGCGGAGATTTGCTCTGACAAGACTTTTAGACAGTTCTGGAAAGATGCATTCAGATGCAAGAACTCTGGCGCATAAGTCTTTTCCTGACCCCTCTGCCGCTGCCGCCCAGTACCCACAGGTGTACTAGAGGTGGCAGGGGCAGAAGGGTGGGGTAAAGGGAAAGCGATCTCCTCACCAGCAGCTTCATGTAATGTAGGCGGCCACGATGCTCCTGTGCTGGTGGATGGGACAGATGGGTCGAATGTGTGGTAAGGCTGGGAAGGTGCAGATGTACCGGGGCGGTCGAAGTGTCCCTTGGTGCCGGTCTCCTCAGGGATCGCCTCAGAAGGGTTCAATCGTGCAGGCTCCCGAGTGCTGCTCACCGTACTGTGGAGTAAAGAGAGAAAAAAACAATTAAAATAGTGACATGGTATGGCCCTGGCTGAAAAAAAAAATTTACATCTAAACATTTTTTTGTCACATGTGGTGTGTAATATTTACCTTCTGGTGACCATTGTATCCCGGAGGAACGACAGGGCTTGGGCGTACTTGTACTTGCTCCTGCGTCCTCCAGATCCACTCGGGGCCCGCATCTCTTTATTGAACTCCTTCTTGAAACGATCCCTCACAGACCGCCACCGCTTCACAATTCTGTTCCCTGAAACGAGAAAGGAGTGGTTAGTATACAACATCAGTGTTTCCCAAACTCCAGTCCTCATGGACCCAGGGGTCATGTTTTCAGGATTTCCATAGTAAATAGAAATCCTGAACACATGATCCGTGGGGACCACGAGGACTGGAGTTCGGGAAACACTGGTTTACATCAAGCAACCGGTACTGTATATACTTACGCTCTTTAATCTGGGCCCGAGCATCGAGGTCCTCCCAGCGGTCCACAAGGAGCGAACAGATTTCCTCCCAGAGTCGTCGGGTAACGATCAGGTCAGCGTGGCGGCGGTCAGCCATATTCCAGAGCGGCTCCCTTTCTCTGACGAGATCGATGAGGTGGTCCACATCGAGTCCTCCATCCTCACCGTCAGAGTCGGGAGCACGCTGTGAAGGCTGTTAAAGAAAAAGACAAAAATAACATAATTAGCCTCCACAAAAGAAATGAAATAAAAAAGCCAAAAAAACAAAGCAAAAATATTTATACTTACACGCTGGTGACCGCCGCGTTGCTGTAGCAGACGACCCTGGGAGGCACTGCGAGGACCTCTTGGCCGAGCACCAGATTGGGAAGACTAGAGAAGAAAACAAAAAATGTTAGGTCTTTGGATGTTGGCATTTGTTTGCTGTGTGTGGTCTGCAGAACATTGATTTCTATGTGTTGTGTGTAGTGTGATGTTGTGTTTCTGTGTTTGATGCTAAAAACTTACCAATTGTGAGCCCACTCCAGGTGTCTGTCCACCCCTTCCTTCTTCTGGGAGCTCCTCTTCATCTTGTGATTCCTGTTTTGAAATAAAAGGCAATGAATAGACATATATTACAGAGATGATGGATTTTGGAAATAAAAACTTACCGTCAAACGCTGACGATGCGAGGGAGGGCTCCCAGAAGATGATGTGCTGTCTTCCTGGTGGCCAGACTCCATGGCTGTGGGTGGTGTTTCAGCTGCTGCCATTGCTGCTGCTGCTGCTGCATCTATTGGGCGGCTGTTGAATAAAGAGAAACAAAGGGCCAATGAATATCTTGATATTCAATAGCCCTAGTTTGGAGGAATGGGGGATTTGATAATTACCGTCTCTCATCTGCTGCTGGCCTCCCCTCCTCAGCACGTTCCATTTGCTGCTCCATTTGGGCTGGTGGTGGTGCTGATGGTGCTG
This sequence comes from Dendrobates tinctorius, assembly GCF_039654945.1. Lineage (NCBI taxonomy): Eukaryota > Metazoa > Chordata > Amphibia > Anura > Dendrobatidae > Dendrobates > Dendrobates tinctorius. Next base: position 29,047,279 of record NW_027361825.1, read on the forward strand.
CAGTGGTCTCCTGCCTCGCTTGGTTGCTTTCTTGGGTGGCTTGTTGGGTGTGGCTGTGGGTCCCACTGTCTTGCTTTTATATATGTCTTGTGGGCAGAGCTACTGAGCATGCTCAGACCAAAAAAACCGGATCCGGCCACCGGATCCGGCTGTCGCCGGATCAGGCGCATTGCGGCGCTCATAGGCTTTCATTGTATGAAAAAGCCGGACACGCCGGATCCGGCGTGTCCGGCTTTTTCGCCGGAGACAAAAAACGTTACAGTAGCCGTTTTTTCCAGACGCCGGATCGCGACACATTGCCGGATCCGGCGAAAACCGGATGAAACGCATGGCCATCCGGCTCTAATGCAAGTCAATGGGTGGGAAACCGGATCCGGCATTGCATTTCGCCGGATCCGGTTTCTGTCAAAAGCGCCGGATCGCGCCTGACGGCGAAAACCTGATGTGTGAAAGAGGCCTTAGATATCAATCTACTGTGGTTTTCTCTGTATGGATTTCGGAGATCTGGGTTGGGATTGTTTCATATATTTTGTTCAGATGGCGTTCAGCAATATAAAATATAAGGGACAACCTCGTAGAAATCAAACCGCTTGGGATATTCCCAAATCCAGACGGTTTCATGACTTATCCAATTTAAGTAGTCCGACTAATTCCAGATCTCCCATTAGGAATAAAACAGATGACAAAAACAAATCTTCAGTAAAATCTTCAACTGCCTGCTATGGTAAAATGTCACGCGGACAGGTGTCTCAGCGGGATTTGTCTCCTGAGTTTCATGATGTTGCGCATACGTCTAATGGGTCCACTGATAGGGTTGCTGAACCGGCGGCAAATCAAATACATGAAGACAAAGTGGATATGTCTCTATCCAACAAACGTAAAAATCAGGAGAGGGGGGACAAGAATAGAGATGCCTCTGCCTTAGACTCAGATAGTGCATCAGGAGATTCCTCTTTTACTGACAGTCCAAATAAGCCTCTCCAAAAATAAGGTTGCTCTGTGATATCGCGTTCTGTGACCCCTACACTAGACACGATTAACTATGAAATTTTTTTTACATCAGATAAGCAGGTATCTGAAGGGATTCTTGCTAACTTTTGTAAAGAAACCACTGGAGCAATAGGCGGAGGAGGACATGACTTGGGGATGGGTGCACCTTTACTCCTGCAGCTTTTTTGGTATAGTGGTGTAGATTTTTAAGCATGAGGGATGTTGCTTTAAGAGTAAGGCCTCTTTCACACTTCAGTTTTTTACAATCAGTCACAATCCGCCAGGTTTTGAAAAAAACGGATCCTCAATTTTCTTTTGAGGATCCGTTTTTTTCTCCATTGACTTTCATTAATGGCGGATCGTGACGGATTGCCGTCCGTTGCATCCGTTTTTTTTGAGGATCCGCCAAAAGTTGCTGTCCGTGACCATCCTCAAAGATTTCAAAACGGAGCTTGCAACGTTTTTATTTTTTCTGGCGGATCCTCCAGTCTCTCTCTCTCTCTCTCTCTCTCCTGCGATTCCTTTAAAATTCTTCATTTTGCGGATCCGTCAAAAAACGGATGGGTGGCATCCGTTGTCGTCAGTTCTAAAACGGATCCAGCATCCGTCCTTTTGGCGGATTTTGACTGATGCAAAAAACTGAAGTGTGAAAGAGGCCTAAGAAGCACAGTATGTCTGTGCCTGGGGGGTTACTGTGAGGAGGGTGGGGTTTTTATAGAACAGGAAATCTGTGTCTCTCCCTCTTTCTTGCACAGGATGAACAGGAGGAAGCATTTCTGCAGTGTCAGGGAGTATAATACTGGGGTTATCACCTCACATTACAGATGATAGGAGCACATTCACCTCAGACATCATGTACTAGTGTATCAGCTCCTGTGACCTCCCTGCAGACATGTTTCATATACTACTCTGCATTCGCCTCAGACATTGTGTAGTGTGTACTAGTGTAGTATCAGCTCCTACATTATGTATGGGATCAATATTACCTCAGCAATTCATGTAGCTGTCATGTCCCTCAGGTGCATGCTACATTTTCCTCATAGACTGTGAGACAACTTCTGTGTGACCTCCCTGCAGACATGTTTGATATACTACTCTGCATTCACCTCAGACATTGCGTAGTGTGTACTAGGGTAGTATCAGCTCCTACATTATGTATGGGATCAATATTACCCCAGCAATTCATGTAGCTGCCATGTCCCTCAGGTGCATGCTACATTTTTGTCATAGACTGTGAGACAACTTCTGTGTGACCTCCCTGCAGACATGTTTCATATACTACTCTGCATTCGCCTCAGACATTGTGTAGTGTGTACTAGTGTAGTATCAGCTCCTACATTATGTATGGGATCAATATTACCTCAGCAATTCATGTAGCTGCCATGTCCCTCAGGTGCATGCTACATTTTCCTCATAGACTGTGAGACAACTTCTGTGTGACCTCCCTGCAGACATGTTTGATATACTACTCTGCATTCACCTCAGACATTGCGTATTGTGTACTAGGGTAGTAACAGCTCCAACATCATATCTGGGATCAAGATTACCTCAGAAATTCATGTAGCTGCCATGTTCCCTCACTTATTGCAGAGGCAGCTTTCGTGTGTCCTCCCTGCAGACATTTCTGATATAGCACATTACTGCTGTATTATACAGTCTTCATGAGTTCTGGGTTTATGTCTGATAATACAGAGCAGTGATGCATTCAGTGTCTGCCATTACTATGGTGGAGCTGGGCAGTCACATGTATTAGAGACACTGGTGAGAGTGAGAGAGGAGCAGTCGGGGGATGGTATATGGATGATGATGAGAGGCTGCACTTCATGTTAGTACACTGTATACTGACCCTGCTGTGTGCTGATTGTCCCCCCTTCCCAGTTATGGAGTCTGATGATCTGTATGTGACCTCATCTCTGTTACATACTGTGAGGCTGGGTGTGCAGATCCAGTGTAACCAGGTTACTCACTATATGTGTAAAGACTCTATTCCTGTGCTGTATGCTTAACCTGTACCACAGGTCTGTATACATGATATCACTCCTCACTCTGCTATATACGGATCATGCTGGGTATAGACATCCTGTGTCTCCAGGTCATTTTCCTGGCAGTACATATAATCTGGACATGACTTCCAGCTTAGTGCTTGATTTCTGTAGCTATTGCTGCCTTTAGTCCTCCCCCTCATATGTTGCATGATCAGAGTATACCCACCAAGAGCTTATTTTATATTACCTAAGATGGTGGATAGAACAGGCCTGAATGGATTATGTTTTATCATGTGTAAAATAAATAATCGTGGAGTAACTCGGCACATTTGAGTGGGCACTAATAACTCAGCACATGGCGGGCAGTGAGTGGGCACTAATAACTCAGCACATGGCGGGCAGTGAGTGGGCACTCCTAGTGTGAGGCTGTACATTGCTCTGGAGGGCACATGGGCCCAGTTTTCAGCCCTGTCTCTCGTCTATTGTAATTGTATGTAGTAGAGTGACTGACTGGGATGCAGAACTTGCAGTTTTCTGCTCACACACCTATGGCTGCAGGCAGCTTATATTAGACCTACATATTTCTTACCATTTATGTGCAGCTGGTGATTAGTCTGTCTGTAACTGCGGTAGAGGAGCAGTTGGCTTCTCATTTATTGTTACAGCATATAACACAGCATTGCCCATCTCTGTCTATGTCTGGACCTTACTATGGGATATTTTCCATTGTTAGCCTGTTGTATACCTTTATGTTTGATAATCTCCAGATTTTTGGGAGCTTCAAGGACTCCTACCAGCGTGTTAATATTATTTATGCTTTGTTGTTTTATGGTATGTTTTAATAAAGGTGTGAATAATAATTATATTAAAAAAAAAAAAGGGATCAGTGTATACCCACCAAGTGCTTATTTTATATTGCTTAAGATGGCGGATAGCACAGGCCTGAGTGGATTACCTGGAGCCTGGTGGTTGGGGGGGTCCTTGAAGTTAGTTAGAAATTGGTCTTGGGGATCCATTGGGATATGGATTCCTCCTTTTGGAAGTTAATATGGTTCTGGACCTGGTGAAAGGTGGAGGGGAGTTTCGGCAAGAGTTTGTCGGATCCCCAGGAAATTCAAGTGAACATTGGAACCCTTGTGGCTATGGTGCTCCCGAGCCAGTGGGGTAACGGCTGGGAGTAATTTTGTTGGTACATTTTTATATTTGGTAATCACCAGATTTGGGAGCTTCAAGGACTCCCCCCAGCGTGTTAATGTTATTTATGCTTTGATGTTTATTTTATGTTTATTTTAATAACATGAATTGAAAAAACAAAAAAATTTAAAAAAAAGTTAATTGTTTTAATTTTAGTGGGTCCTTGGAAGTTATTTATAAATTGGTCAGTAGGGGTAACCATATTAAGTATGGACCTCTGGGGTGGGGTTCTTGGAGTTGACGCTGAATCAGCGACAAGGAATTGGAAGTTAAAATTCTGGATCTGGCTTTTGGTTACGGCTCCGGACGGGTAACTCTGGACGGGGTGTTACCCGGGAGCTTTTGGTGGTTGGACTTCCCGGAACGGGATGTTTGGTGCCCTCGAGCTGGTGGTTTACGGCTGAGGGTAACGTGGATTTTTAAGTTCTTGTGTTTTTGCCAAATATTTAGCCAGAATTTTTGGGGCTCCAAGAACCCTCCCCTCATGTCAAATAAGATTGTGTATTTAATACTTATTGTAAATGTTTATTTGTTAATAAACTGGCCGCTGACCCCCCCTGGGTTTGGAAGGGTAACCATTTCAGGTATGGCACCCTGGTTTTGAGGGGTAATCATCTCAGGTATGGCCCCCTGGTGTGGAGGGTAACGATCTCGTGTATGGCCCCCTGGTGTGGAGGGGGTAACCATCATGGTATGGCCCCCTGGTCTCCAGAAGCATTTATATTTTTTAGGACCCTGTTAGGGTAAAGTCCCTGGGGTCATGGCAATCATATTTTGCATGCCTACAGAATAAATTGGCTCCTCTGAGTCAGGAACAGTGGCTGGAGGGGAGAAGAGAACAAGGTTGTCGTCTGGACAATGCAGTTATCTAGTGCATGAAACTGAAGAGCAATGTACCTAATCTGTGTGCCCTTGAGTCAGTGGGAGTGACTAAGGGTAAAGTAATCAAGTGCATTAACATGAAGGGCGATATGCCTATTCCTGATGCCCTTGAGCTGGTGGGAGCGGCTAAGGGTATAATCAAGTGCATTAACACAAAGGGCAGTATGCCTACTCCCGGTGCCCTTGAGCCAGTGGGAGCGGCTAAGGATAAAGTAATCAAGTGTGTTAACACAAAGGGCAATATGCCTATTCCCAATGCCTTTGACCCAGTTGGAGAGGTCAACAGTAAATGTTATCAAGCGCATAAAAAACAATTAACAATGGCGTAGCAGTTTTATTAATAATGCCTTTGTAGACTTTTTCTGCTTTAGGTTTATTTAAATTACTACTTCCAGATATTCTGAACCTTATTTTATGGTCGGTTATAATGTTATATTGTGTATAGTTTTTAATTACTCCCTATTTATAATATCTTTCTATTGATATGTTCATCACTTTTTGGGTAGTGATAGTAAGTGGGTTTAAGAAATTTTACTGCACAGCTACTGTAAATAATGGTGGTTTCTAGAACTAAAATCTGTGATTTGGTGAATTATTAGAGCTGGCTACAATACGTGCGGTATAATAGTTTTTTGAGGCATGACAGATGTCATTATACAGGTATTCAGATTGTGGCTACGACCTTAATTATGGTTTACTTTCTACATTCCCCATTATGGAATTCTCATTGCAGGATGTTTAGCAACTGTTGTTTTGCTGTAGTTACCATATAATCGATCATAACTTGGTAGCATGGCATTGATAAAATTAATCTGTCAGAGCTCTGGAATTTTAATTTTATTACTTGTGTGCACAGACTTTCTGTAGCATGTAGAAATGGTTGATGGCTTTGTTAGGCATGGTTGATGGGGGTCGAGTCCATTTAAGGTGTCAAATGGCCTCTCTGGTGGCGGTTTAGGAGTCAGGTGTAAGTTGCAGGCCAGTTAAGGTGGACTCATTTTAACTAATAGAGGATGTAAAACCTCATGGTGGTGAACAGGCCCGGCTTTGGTGGCCAGCCTCAAGGACGTTGTAATGGTAACGTCAGTCAGGGGCGGGCACAGTGGTTAAGCACATGAGTGAGGATAATAGGGTCATTGGTGCCCTGAAAGTTTACTGGCTCTGCTTGAATGGCAAGCCAGTGCGTGCCGCCCCTTTATGGCTGTCTGTCCTGGTTCTGTATGTCAGACAGCTGGGGATATCACAGTACTTGTGAATCCCAATGTACTAGCACTTCACCTGACTCCTACTGTGATTGTTTTAATCCTGTGATTTAAATAAAGCTGTGGCCATTTTGACAACCAAAATGTGTTGTGTATTTATTCTAGTGCCTAGGTTTACTGTAGTTATGGTGGTTTTAAGATGGAGTGGGGGTCCGTCCCATATCCATAAGTCAAGAAACCACTGGAGCCATAGGCGGAGGAGGACATGACTTGGGGATGGGTGGACCTTTACTCCTGCAGCTTTTTTGGTATAGTGGTGTAGATTTTTAAGCACGAGGGATGTTGCTTTAAGAGTAAGAAGCACAGTATGTCTGTGCCTGGTGGGTTACTGTGAGGAGGGTGGGGCTTATATAGAGCAGAAAATCTGTGTCTCTCCCTCTTTCTTGCACAGGATGAACAGGAGGAAGCATTTCCCACCCTGTTTATAATCATTGTCCTAAAATGTTTTAATTATTGCTTGTATGATGAATGCTTTATTGTATTTTTGAATTTACCATTGTATATTTTGTTCCAGGTTCAATTTTATCATGGCTATAGAGAGTTAACAGCATTAACCTTCTAAGCCCAAGGGAAGGGCAATCCTTCAGCCATGGTTCCCTAGAGGTTTCCTCCACAGGGGGTTTTTCCTCTCCTGAGTGCTGTAGGATGACTCTTTGTGAGTCGGAGGTTTGCCAAGTTAGTCCCCTTAATGCTTTTGCAGGGACTTCTAGTTTATGAGTTTACTAAAGTGATTTATTAAAAAAAAAAAAAAAAAAATGGTGTCAAATGTGAATTTATAACCCGTCACAGCTTTTTGGTTTAGGAGTCAGGTGTAAGTTGCAGGCAAGTTAAGGTGGACTCATTTTAACTAATAGAGGATGTAAAACCTCATGGTGGTGAACAGGCTTGGCTTTGGTGGCCAGCCTCAAGGACGTTGTAATGGTAACGTCAGTCAGGGGCGGGCACAGTGGTTAAGCACAGGAGTGAGGATAATAGGGTCATTGGTGCCCTGAAAGTTTACTGGCTCTGCTTGAATGGCAAGCCAGTGCGTGCCGCCCCTTTGTGGCTGTCTGTCCTGGTTCTGTATGTCAGACAGCAGGGGATATCACAGTACTTGCTAATCCCAATGTACTAGCACTTCACCTGACTCCTACTGTGATTGTTTTAATCCTGTGATTTAAATAAAGCTGTGGCCATTTTGACAACCAAAATAATGTGTTGTGTATTTATTCTAGTGCCTAGGTTTACTGTAGTTATGGTGGTTTTAAGATGGAGTGGGGGTCCATCCCATATCAATAAGTCAAGCATTAAAGGACTCAATAGTGCAGGATTTCGAATCGCAAAAAGCCCTTCTGCAGGAGGTTAGTGACAATTTCACTCACCGGTTCGTGGTTAATGAAAGTAAATTTTCAGAGTTGGAAAACAAGACAGAGATTCTCACTAAACAGAACTTAGACTTGAGGGATGAAGTTAAGTATTTGAAAACTAAAGTGATGGACCTGGAAGATAGGAGCCGTCGAAACAATCTTAAACTTAGAGGGGTCCTGGAGAACGTTTCACAAGATGGTCTTTCGGATTATGCTAAATCTCTCTTTAAAAAGGCTATCCCCTCTTTGTCGGACACTCAACTGACAATAGATAGAATTCACAGGCTTCCTCGTCCGAAAGGTATCTCACCAGACAAACCTAGGGACACCATTTTACGATTGTTATTTTTTTGAAACAAAAGAAAAAATTCTAAAATACTTAAGAGAAAGGCATACTTTCCCGACACCTTTTGACAGAATGAAAGTCTATTCTGATTTTTCAAAAAACACAATAGACGCCAGAAAATCGTTCAGGGAAATCACCTCTAAGTTGAGGGACATGGAAATTGTCTACAGGTGGGGGTTTCCCACCAAACTCATAGTCTGGCACAAGGGTAAGAATGTTCCATTGTTATCTGTGGAGGAAGGGAGGGAATTTCTCGCCTTTCTACAAAGAGACATAAAAGATAAGGGTTGACCTGATTCTTTGCAGTTCAATTGAGGCTTCTTCGACATTTTATCTCTTATTGTTACTGTGCTATTGATTTTCATGGTTCAACAGTGGTTGGTCATGTGGGACCTTAGCTATTTATTTTTTACCCCCGACTTCAGGAGATAGCCACTACAGGTGGTTTCCTCCAGGGGATCTCCGTTTAGTTGCATTTACTTTTTTCCTTTGTTTCTTCTGTTTAGTTTAGTTCTTTCTTTACATTTCCAGACTTTTTAGAGAGTTGCTTTCTGGAGTGAGTATTAATAGATATTAACATCCTTTCATATAACGTTAGAGGTCTTAACAGTCCCTTTAAGAGGTATATTACATGGAAGGAGATCAGGATGTACCAGGCAGACATAATTTTCTTGCAGGAAGTGAAGCTGGCCAAAAATAACCATCCTCCCTTTCAACATAAAAATTACTCTAATATGTTTAAGTCACTAAAATTGAACAAGAAAGCGGGAGTAATTACTATTAGCAATAAAATCCCATTTCAATTGATTGAGGAAGAAATAGACCCAGAAGGAAGATTCCATATATTAATCTGTAATCTTAACCGCAAACCTTTCACGATTGTTAATATTTATGCCCCGAATACACGACAATTTCCCTTTTTCAATAAATTGATCAAAAAAATTGAGAAGATTAAACGGGGCGAGTTGCTGCTGGTGGGGGATTTTAATATAGTGCCTAGTACTAGTATGGACTCATAATCCAAGGCTCGTTTGAAATGTCCATCCCTATATAACTGGATTTCTGCCAATGAACTGTATGATGTTTTTCGGTGTCACAATACCTCTTCTAGAGAGTACTCTCATTACTCTACGGTTCACAAATCCTCTTCAAGAATAGACCTATTTCTTGCTAATATTTTTTCATTGTCTAAATTTAAATCCATTGAAATTTTGAATAAATCGTTCTCAGACCATTCGCCAATCAGGGCAAAGTTTGCATTAGGCCCTCCGTCCAACAATACTTTCTTATGGAAGACCAATTTAACGATTCTTAGAACACAAAAGTATAGGGGCATCATAGAAGGGTCAATGAATAATTATTTTAAAGAAAATGCTACAGAAAATGTAGACCCATTTATATTGTGGAAAGCACACAAGGCGGTCATTAGGGGTTGTATTATACAGTTGTCCTCTCGGTTTAAGCGAGAAAAAAGGGACAAAATAAGGAATCTACAATCCCTAATTAACTCAAAGGAGGATCAGCAAAATAGGTTACCTATCCCATCGCATGATATTCACATGGAAATTCTAGAATTACGGCAACAATTAAAAACACAACTAATGTCCGACTATGATGCTGCCATACGAGCTTCTAAATTTAATTATTATGCTTCTGCAAATAAGCCTACCCATTATATGATGAAAAAATTAAAAAGAGATAGACTTACCAGGAGAATAAATAGGATTAAAAGTTCGACAGGATGTCTCCATTCGCATCCACAGGACATTGCGAATGTCTTTGCTACATTTTTTGAAACATTGTACAACTTACAAAAAGATCCCATGATTCAGTCTCCAGATCAAAATGCAATCCACTCCTTTTTAGCGGGCCTAAATCTTCCTCAAATAGATAAATTAGATTTGGAACAATTAAATCCATTTCCATAGAAGAAATCAATAATATCATTCACAAAATTAAATCGTTGAAGTCTCCTGGTCCTGACGGGTTTGCTAACGAATACTATCAAATATTTTCTAAAACTCTCTCTCCTCAGTTAAAAATTTTATTCGATCACGTAGCGAATCTAGGTTCATTTCCGGCAGACACGTTGGAGGCTACTATAATACTAATTCCTAAAGAGAAGGGAGAATCAGAGTGTGTAAAGGATTATAGGCCTATTTCTCTGATCAATGGATACATTAAAATATACTCAAAGATCTTAGCGGAAAGACTTAAGCATATTTTGCCTCACCTGATCAGAGAGGATCAGGTGGGTTTTATTACTGGGAGGCAAGCATCTGACGGTACCAGACGCGTTCTTAATCTACTTCATTTGGCCCAATCCACTAATGTTCCCTCTCTCTTTTTAACATTGGATGCGGAGAAAGCATTCGATAGAATCAATTGGTTGTATCTCAAGAATGTCCTGTTTAAATTTGGCTTTGACGACAAATTTGTCTCTTCCACCCTTTCATTATATTCTAATCCCAATGCCAAAATTTATATAAACAATCATTTATCCAAATCCTTTAACATTACTAATGGTACTAGGCAGGGATGTCCCCTGTCTCCCCTTCTTTTTGCGTTGGCTATAGAGCCATTAGCCGAAAAAATAACAAATCCTTCAATTTCGGGTTTCCATACTAAAAATCGTTCACACAAATTGAGCCTTTTCGCTGATGATTTATTTGTTTCAGTAACTAATCCTGTCAATTCTGTGGTAAATTTAATGGAAGATTTGGGGCATTTCTCAAATATTTCCTTTTTCAAGATAAATACGCAAAAATCTAAAGTTTTCCCTTTCATTTTATCAAAGTGATATCAAGCTGATTTTAGATCAGACTAAGTTCCAATTGGAAACAAAAAGTTTAAAATATCTTGGTATTGAAATCACCAAAACTTTGAGTCACATTGTCCCTGCTAACTTTGAAAATCTTATAAAAACCTTATCTAGGGATTTTCTTCATTTTGATCTCATAGATCTTACACTTATGGGCAGAGTTCTAGTTGTAAAATCGATTATATTGCCCAAAATTCTCTATATATTCAGGTCTATTCCTTTGAAATTTAATGCGAAGCTCTTGCATAAAATAGACTTTGGTGAAATTGTTTGTTTGGAAAAACAAGAAACCTAGGGTTTCTCATAACATATTGTATAGGGGTAAGAAGCATTGAGGTTTGGCGTTGCCAAACATTTAGGCTGTGCGCACACGCTGCGGATTCCGCTGCGTTTCCGCAGCGGTTTTGGCCGCTGCGGACCCGCAGCAGTTTTAGCTGCGGTGTACAGTACCATTCAAATGAATGGTAAAAAAACCGCTGTGCCGACGCTGCGGAAAAATCCGCGCGGATTTGCTGCGGTTTTGAATCCGCAGAAAGAATTGCATGTCAATTCTTTCTGCGGAAACCGCTGCGGGTTCCTATCTCCACCATTGTGGAGATAGTGAATCCGCAGGACCAAACCGCAGGCAAAACCGCAGATAATCCGCAGGTCTTTTGACCTGCGGATTATCTGCGGTTTTTGCCAAATCCCTGCGGAATAATCCGCAGCGGATACCGCAGCGTGTGCACGTACCCTTAGGCTTACTATCAGGCGACTCTTGTTAAAAATAGTGTGCATTGGTTCACAAAAGGGGTTTCTCCTATGTGGTTAGATCTGGAGCTTGCAGGTAATAATTATAAGCCTCTGCAGGATACTTTCTTTAGTTTCCTTTTAGAGACTAAGAACAGAAATCATACGCACCCGATTCTGGATGCTATCTTAGGAATATGGTTGAAATTCTCTAAATTAAAAAGAAAAGATAGAACTTCCTCCTTCAAAAATTTTCCTTTTAAATTGCTAGCTGATATATGCCAATTCTCTCTTCCCAGTGTCTGGTCTGATCGGAAAGTAACAAAAATAGGGGATATATGGGATGGTTCTCAGGTCATTTCATTTTCCGAGATAAAGGAAAAGTTTCATATACCCTCTGACGAGTTTGTCTTATCAGATTTTAAAAGATATTCTCCATAAATTATTACGCAAAAAGTCTTTGAATCTAGATGTCGTAGTCTCTTTGCTTGGTAACATTAACTCTAGGACTAAATGGTCTCTTAGAAACATTTACTCTCGACTCAATGGAGACATTACTTTCTCCAAACATACCTATATGGAACGGTGGGAGGCGGACTTAAGAATGACTTTTAGTCTACAGCAATGGGAATATGCTATAGATCACTCATATAGATCTACTGCATCCATGGCCTTGATGGAAACTTATTACAAGGTATTAGTCAGATGGTACTATACCCCAGCAAGATTAGCCCATATAAGTCAGGATGCTTCTTCTTTATGTTGGAGGGATTGCCATTTACCAGGGAACCTTTATCATTTTTTGGACTTGTCCTAAGCTAAAATTGTTATGGTTAGAAGTTAAAGCTCATGTAGCAAAGATAACACCAGTTAACATTATTGTTACGCCCCAGATGGTACTGTTATCAATGGACATGGAACAGGTGGATGCTTCAATAAAGTATGTGTTGTTACACTTGTTTATTACGGTTAAAAACATAATGGCTCTTTGGTGGAGGAAACCTGATGCACCACCTTTTTCCACCGTTGTTGACAATTTACGATTGCATAGCCAGATGGAGGAAAGAATTGCTCTCAATAACAATGGCTTGTCTAAATACCATCTCAAATGGGCTGTTTGGAATTCTATCTTTATGTAAACTTGTTCTCACTCTGGAAACAGTATTATTTTATGCATTAAGTCTGGACTGTATATTGTATCTATTTCTGTATCAATGTGGAGTTCTCTATTTTTTATTTCATTTCAATTCCCTTACCCCTTGTTACCCCTTCTTTCCCTTATGAATTAAAAATTAATATTATTTGAAAAGAAAAACAAGTACTTGGAGGGAACCCTTGCATACATTGCTAGAACATAGAAACTCTTTGCAGATGCTGTCCTTGGTTGGGTTGGAACACAGGCAGGGCTGGCGTTAACGGCAGGCAGCTTCCTAGGGTCCCCCAGCCAGTGGCGTGCTGTTAATAGTGGCACATCATGCAGCCGCTATGGAGCCTGTGGGTCAGGGGGGCCCGCCTGCTGCCAGTGCCGACTCCCCCGCCGCATTGAACTATACCAGTATCATTATGATGCCGGTACAGTTCAAAGCAATGATGGAGGAGATAGTCAGACAACACTCCCTCCCCCATCATTCCCCTCTGCGGGTGCGCGATGACGTCACTTCATCATGTACCTGCTGTGTGCCAGGCCTGGTGACGACAGCTGCCATATTGGCAGAGCCTGTGGCGGCAGTGGGGACCGAAAACAGGTGTCTCTGGAAGGGGGGGTATTCTCTCCTCACTGCTTTCCCTTTTAGAGCTGTCGGGGCACGTGGACTGAGCCGCCTGGTGTAACAAGCTGGATTACCCCCCCGCCCAGAATATACCTGGGGTTAAAGTGGCCTGAGCCAGAATATACCCCAGCTGCTGTAAATCAAGCTGCACATGGGGGGACCCCAGGCGGAGCACAGGTGCCCCAAGCATCACACAGGAGCAGAGACAGCGAACGGGGCCCCAGACATCGCACAGGGGGGCAGTGCGCTGCCTGGGGCCCTATGCGCTGCTAGGGGCCCAGGCCAAACTATTCCCCAGGGTATAAATTGGCCTAGGCCAGAATATACCCCTCCGGGTCAGAATATGCCCCAGCTGCTGTAAATCGGGCAGAGTGCACAGGGGTAGAGACTGTTTCTGCCCCATGCCTTGCTTGGGGCCCTGTGTGTTGCTTGGGACCTCCTGTGTGCTGCTTGATCTACAGCAGCTGGGGTATATTCTGACCCAGAGGTGTATAGTGTGGCCTAGGCCAGAATATACCTGAGGTATAATCTGGCCTAGACATCTTTAACCCCAGGTATATTCTGGGTGAGGGGTTAATCTGGCCTGTTACTCCGGGAGAGCGGGGATTAACATATGAATATGGAAGTGTACGAGAGCGGCAGCAGTGTGGTGTCTGCTGCCCCTGTGACGCTAGCACAATTTCCTCCATGCTCTGCCCTTTTTCCCTGCTCTCCTGTACCCCATGTCCTCGCAGGTCCCCAGGTTCAGGTCATTATGCTCCTCCAGGCCCCCATACGTGCCTTGTCCCTCCTCTCATGCCCAGAATAATCCCTGCACCTTATCCTCATGTGACCCGTCTGCCCTGCTGTCAAGTTACACCTGCATTCCCTTGTTCCCCTGTCAATCTTGTCCCCTTGCAACCCTTCCTCAGTGTCCCCATTTACCCTGTCCTTGTAATCCCTGTGCCCCTTCTTCCTTTTACCCTTGCAGCCCCACCTCCCCATGCATCCCTATCTACTCTGCCCTTGGAGTCCCCTCATTTCCTCTTGTGCCTGTCTCCCTTGCCCCCTAGTCCTCGCGGGTTCCCTTGTGCCCTTATCCCCTTCCTCCTAGTCCCCTTGTCAGTCTCCCTTGCCCACTAGTCCCTGTGTCTCCTTGTGCCTGACTCCCTTGCCTACTTGTCTCCTTGTGCCAGTCTCCCTTGCCCCCTTCTACCCTGCCTCCCTAGCCATAGTTTGCCTGTGTCTCTCTCACTACCTCTGTGTGGCCCTCTACCTTACAAGGGTCTCATGTTCGCCCCATCTCCTGTGCTAGTATGTCACTTGGTTGTGAATTTTTTTTTTCCTTATTGATTTCCGCTTTCACAAATGCATAAACACCAGGATGCAGTTTTTTTTTGGTCTGCGCTGCACTTGTATGTGTGTAGTATTATCTGACCTGGCTAGTGCAGACTACACTACGCTGCACCACAAAATGGAGAAATCGGTAACAGGAGCTGAGAAATCTAAGGCTGTGTGCACACATTAGGAATTTACAGCAACTGTTTCTGCACCAAAAAATGTGTCTGCTGGCAGGAAAAAAGCAGAAAGAATTGACTCCTGACAGATATGAAACCGCTCCAAATCTACCAGTAAAAAATAAGCAGATCCTGTGTCAGATTTAAGAAATCCCAATCACTTTGTTGGTATAGGAAATATATGGTATTTTTTTTTTTTTTGTGGAAAAGTGTAAAAACATTCACTCTTGTAAGAGGGGTATTATATTCTATGGGGGGGGGTGGGCTGTATTATACCATATAAGGGGGTTGTATTATATTCTATGGGGGTATACTTTTGTGGGGTGGCTGCATTATACTGTATCGAGGACTATGGTGAATACATTATACTAGAGAAGAGCGACTTTGCCTTTTTTCGGGTTGAGTCGGGTTTCATGAAACCTGACTTTCTCAAGAGTCAGGTCGAACAAAATTGGCTGATTATCATGAAAAGTCGAAGGCCGACTGAAACACGAAACCCAATGCATTGGTCAATGGGGAACCAAGGTCGGCAGTGAGTGGAGGACAGGAAACACACCTACAGTGCCCATTTCAATGCCAAAAACATCAATTCTTATTAATTAAGCTTGTCAACCTTAATTTACTTGATAATAGTTAAGCAATGAAAACTGGGGGTTATTTGGCTAAAGTTGTGGGGGGGGGGTGCTGGCTCCAGATTTTTGTGGGCCCTGGGCCAAAGAATGTCACTGGGCTCCTTTAACACATACCACAATTCATGATCCTCTGATACGGCAGAGAAATAGCGGTATAGTACAATGAAAAATACTTCACATGACAGATATCCATTTTAAATTCTCCAATAACTCCAAAAATGGACAGTATATTACTCCATACAGTATTATGGCCACCGCATAGTGTGCTATACAGGGTAATGAGGCCCATATATTAATCCATACAGAATCATTGGTCCCATATGTTTGAAACAGTATATGATGAGCTCCACATAATGCTACAGTATATGTTGGTCCCCATGGATGAAGCTCCACTGTCTTATGCACCCAAATAATGCTCCAGATATAATGGGCCCCATTTTTAATGCTCCAGTGTCTAATGGGCCCTGTAATTGCTGCTCCAGTGTCTGATGTCCACCTTTGGAATGCTCCAGTGTATGGTGGGCCCCATATATCATTCTCCAGAGTATAGTGCTCCCCAAAAATTGCTGTCCCAACATTGAAAACAATTAAATAAATCTCCTCGGTAGGGAATCCCTGTACTAGTCTGGACTCCTCGTCATCCCCATCTTCCATCTCACTGCACTTGGCTGTTTAGGCAAAGGGCATACAGACGTGATGGCATCACGCTTTCTGACCAGAATGTCACCGTCAGGAAATGCAGAAGACGTCACAGCGGTGGAGCAGGGCGAGGTAAGTATTTCAACTTTGCAAGTGCTGTAATCATGAGCAAGCAGGGGGGGCCCACTCGTTGGCGACGGCACAGGGCCCCTCATAGTACGGCGGTGTGTCTGATGGCGGGGGGCCCTCCTACCGGCAGAGATACTTTTGCGTACTATGAGGGGCCCTGTGCCAGTGCCGTCGCCCATGAGTATGTCCCCCCCACATGCTCAAGGAACCTGCACTTTCATCTGCACCTTCCTCTTTGTCACCGTGTAAGGTGGTAAAGTATGCGGGAAGGGGAACCTGAGTTTCATCAGGGTCAGATTTTGGCTGTATAGAGTGCGAGGGGAATGTAGTGGTCTGGGTCAATGTACCAGCGGAATCATCTAGCAGTGGCTGGGCATCAGTGCACTTGTGGCGTCCCCGTGAGTACGGTCGACACAGTGGCATTACCTTCCTCCTAGAGAGTGTGATGTCATGCTTGGGAGCAACGAAGGATCTCTCTAGCAGTTAAACCCACACACAACACAGTTCCCACTCCAGGCCAGCAGGGAGACCTCTGAACTTGACTGCTGAGGAGCTGCTCTCTGTGGTCGGGAGGAGGTAAGTTAGGGCAGTCTGTGAAGGGAAGGGGAGCTGGAGGGTGAGCAGAGTTAAGGCTCACTCCTAGCTGGAGTGCATGGTCCGGATTACGGTCTCCGAATTTGTAGGGACACTGACGGTCCTGCAGCAGAAACCGGAGGAAGTAGCAGCTGTAAATGCCCTGTTCACAACTAAGGCTACTTTCACACATCAGGTTTTCGGCGTCAGGCGCGATCCGGCGTCGTGCCGGAACGCCGGATCCGGCAAATGATTCGTAAAACCGGATGTGACGGATCCGGTTTTCTGCCGGATCCGTCTTTTTCTTGACAGACAAAACCGGATCCGTCTCATCCGGTTCATCCGTTTTTCTATCCGTTTTTCGACGGATTACTCCGGATCCGGTTTTTAAAATTGACCCTTGTGGCCTTCCGAACGGGATTGGCTACTGGAAAACTATATATAGCATGTTCCTACAGCCCTTCTTTGACAGGTTGTAGAGGAGAAAGTGCAGGTTGGAGAGAAGAGCAAGTTACTGGCGAAGATGGATGTTGTCATTGGAAATATTTTGAAGAATTTGGCGGATTTTACAGCAGAGGCGAATCGTTTGAGGGTGATTGTTCTGGAGAAGGAGAGAGCGAGACAGCAGCGCATCAGGCATCGTAGACGACGTTTGTGGATCCACCCCATCACAGCCAAGAGAATGACGCGTGGGGTCTATTCTACACTATGCATGGACCTTCGACGAAACCCGGATACATTTTTTGGATATGTTAGGATGAAAATGGAGAATTTTGATTACTTGGTGGAGCGCATTGCACACCTCATAAGAAAAGCGGACACCTATTGCCGCTTCTCTGTTTCACCCGCAGAGCGTCTGATGGTGACTTTAAGGTAAGCCACATTTATTGGATATGCTCGCATCAGAGCACACTTTCACTGCAATCTTGTTGGTGGTAGTTTGCATCTCCAAGTGTTATAGCTCAGTTTTGGTATGTAATGCTGTGATTTAAAACTAATTTGTTTTTTAATTCCCCACAGATTTCTTGCAACTGGAGAATCCCTTTCGTCACTGCATTTCCAGTACAGACTCGGGATTTCCACCATATCTGGAATTGTGAAGTACACATGCCGTGCACTGTGGGACTCCTTAGCTGAAGAGTTTTTACCAGGGCCCACAACAGAGAGGTGGATTGAAATTGCTGACAAGTTTCAACAGATATGTCAGTTTCCCAACTGCTTGGGCGCTGTGGACGGGAAACATATCCGCATTGTAAAGCCAGCTGGATCGGGATCGGAATATTTCAATTACAAGAAATATTTTTCAATTGTCCTCATGGCCATCGCTGACACGGAATACAAATTTATTGCGGTTGATATTGGGGCCTATGGCCGCTCCAATGACTCTCAAGTTTTCAAACTGTCTGCCATGGGGCGTAAACTGTATGGAAACACCTTCCAGTTCCCACCACCTAGACCGCTGCCGCAAACATCTGGTCCACCTATGCCATTTGTCTGTGTAGGGGATGAAGCCTTCCAGCTGTCAGAACACCTTTTGAAACCGTACTCTAGCAGAGGATTGACAAGACCAAAACGCATTTTTAATTACCGCCTCACAAGAGCAAGAAGAATGGTTGAATGTACCTTTGGTATTCTGACAGCCAAATGGCGGGTCCTATTGACTGCGATCAACCTCAAGACAGAAACTGTGGACGAGGTGATCAAAGCGTGCGTGGTACTCCACAATTTTGTTATCTGCAAGGAACCCATTTCCATTGAGGACACCTCTGAAGAAACCACCTTGCAAGATTACCATGACATTACCACTAGAAGTTCTGTGACGGTTTCAGTAATGAGGGACAATTTTGCACTATACTTTATGTCACCTCAAGGCAGAGTACACTGGCAGGATGACAGAGTGTGAAAGATTTGTGCCCAACCAAACTTGTGTACCTTCTGTACCAACAGTATATACCTTTGCCAACCAAAGTTGGCTATCTTGTCATGGTCTCTATTTTTAGCTTTCGGCCACAGGTGTGTACCTGGTTGTGTTTTATGCAAAGTATTTCACCTTTTAACAAAAGTTGTGTACATTGTTAGGAAATCACCAACAATAAACACAACTTTTTAGGTGAAATACTTTGCTTCAAACACAACCAGGAACACAACTGTGGCAAAAAGCTAAAATTTACCCACAGTTATATACCTAGTTTTGAATACCATTTCACCTTTTAAATACCCTGTATTTAACCTTTTTCGCCGCAGAAAGAAATGACAGACAACCAGTGTAAAATAATTTAACTTTTATTGAAAAATGTTTTTTTTAGTAAACTTTTTTAAAATTTTAATAAACTTGTTTAATAAAACTTTGAAACTATAAAACTGAAACCATAAAACTGGTCATTTTTATTTAAATACACACATTATAAATCTGTGTAGTGTGTGGTGTAAATACTGCTGTAGGGGCTGCGGGACACTTCGACACTGGGAGTGTGGAGAGAGGACTGGGATCGTGGTGGGGAAGGAACAGTTAGAGGTGAAGGTGTGGAAAAAACTACAGAATGGGTGGACATGTGGGAAGCAGAAGAGGTGGTGGGTGGTGGAGTGGAGGGTTGGGCAGGGACTGTAGGAGCAGATGATGTTGATGGCAAGTTGTATTGGTAAGGAGTTTGGTACGGGGCAGGTTGCTGGAAGTGGGGAGATGTCTGGTACGGGGCAGGTTGCTGGAAGTGGGGAGATGTCTGGTACGGGGCAGGTTGCTGGAAGTGGGGAGATGTCTGGTACTGGTGAGGTTGCTGGTACTGGGGAGTTTGCAGGTACTGAGGAGGTTGCTGGTACTGGGGAGGTTGCTGGTGCTGGGGAGGTTGCTGGTGCTGGGGAGGTTGCTGGTGCTGGGGAGGTTGCTGGTGCTGGGGAGGTTGCTGGTGCTGGGGAGGTTGCTGGTGCTGGGGAGGTGGATGGTGCTGGGGAGGTGGATGGTGCTGGGGAGGTGGATGGTGCTGGGGAGGTGGATGGTATGTAATCGGAGGGGGAGGATGGAAAGTGGCTGGAGGGGGTGTAGATGTAATAGGAGGGGGAGGATGGAAAGTGGCTGGAGGGGGTGTAGATGTAATAGGAGGGGGAGGATGGAAAGTGGCTGGAGGGGGTGCAGGTGGAGGAACTACTGTGGAGGGAGGAGGAGGTTGGGAGGTAACTTGCTGGAGAGCAGCGTGGCATGAATGCATTACATGCATCTGCTGGGCAGGAGAGAGCGTTTCCATGCGCTCCACAACAGACCTGAAAAAGGTGTGGTTTGGAGAAGATCTTGCTTCTGAATGCATGGTTTGCAGAAGTGTCTTCACCTCCAGAATGCTGGAGTTGATCTGCTGATAGCCTGCGGAGATTTGCTCTGACAAGACTTTTAGACAGTTCTGGAAAGATGCATTCAGATGCAAGAACTCTGGCGCATAAGTCTTTTCCTGACCCCTCTGCCGCTGCCGCCCAGTACCCGATGCGCCGGATCCGGCGTGTCCGGCTTTTTTGCCGGAGACAAAAAACGTTACAGTAGCCGTTTTTTCCAGACGCCGGATCGCGATACATTGCCGGATCCGGCGAAAACCGGATGAAACGCATGGCCATCCGGCGCGATCCGGCGCAAATGCAAGTCAACGGGGGGGAAACCGGATCCGGCATTGCATTTCGCCGGATCCGGTTTCTGTCAAAAGCGCCGGATCGCGCCTGACGGCGAAAACCTGATGTGTGAAAGAGGCCTAAGGCTCGGAGGCCCCAGCAGCGATGTGTGTGAGCCAGAAGGAAAAGGCTAGGGCTGCCTGCCATACGAGAAAGTTCCAAAAGAGAGTCAACAGGGGGAACTTCAGTGAACTCAGTACTGCGAGAACCTCAGATAAGCACTAGAACGGAGGCCACACTACCTATCTGCAGAGAGAGAATTCCAAATTTGCTTCCAGCCTGACCAACTCCTCCATCTGTACTCTGGGTCCTGGACGGCACTTACCAAGTACAGATAAAGGAACCGCACGACTGTGTCTGTCATCTTTCTCTTGCGCCTGGCGCACGGCGCTGCTACATCCGGCACTGCACACCATCTACCAACTCTTTCATCTGCCCTGCGACTACGGCCCTACCTGTGCAGGGCTTCTACATCTTAGCTGCACCAGAACATCTGTCCCAGAGAAGCGACACTGCAGCGCGGGTCAATCTGATCAGAAACCACAGGTGGCATCACGTATTATTCACCTATAAACGTTATTCACCCCTTTGCATGGACGCCCAGAGCCACGGAACGGGTCATCACCACCAACGTGACACATCCCTCTCAGACACCGGCCCGGTACCGATTAACCCCACTGCCCTGGCTGGCCACCCACACTCCATGTCAAATTCATCTTGGACTGGGGAATTCACGATTTGACTTGATAACCCAGGCATGGTATGTGAGAAAGGGCTACAAGGACTAATGTGAACTGTGGCCTGCTGCATCATTCACTTTTGGTGTGGGTGAAGGACACAAGGAAAGGGGTTTTTCCTGACCAGGAGCCAGCACTTGACGATTCAGTGCTTGCATTTTTTGAAACTTCAGAAGAGGAAGGCATATTAGCTGGAGTCTGTTTTGGCAATGTAAGCCAAAACCAGTTCCTGATGGCTTTAAAAACGGTTAACCTACACCCAGAAAAGGTAGCTTCCAGGCGTTTCAGAGCCATACCATGACACAGGCTCAACAGCTCCTGCCTTAGCTGCTATTGTGCTTTTGCCACTACCAGCAGATGCACCACCACCATCAGCACCAGCTGGCCCCCCCACGCCCACGTCCGCAGCCTCTTCCACCAAACTTCAAAATTTTGCAGAAAATGAACCCAAAATAACATCAGATGTATGGTACTGTATCAGAAGCATACAGCTCTATACAGTCAAAGGATAATTGTCAATCTCCCTATATATTTCATGAGTCACACAGACGCTCCCAGGCTCAGTATGGATCAGACAAGAATATGAAAAGTAGAAAAAGTGTACAGTGTCATCAGATAGCAGGTATATATAGTATAGTTTAAACATTCTAAATCTCCGTAGATAATCAGGAGGCAGACACAGACGCTCTCAGGCTCAGTATGGATTACAACACAATATAAAAAGTCGTAAAACGGTAAAGAATCTGAAGAGTACAGCTGTACACAGTGTAGGGGTCATTGTTGTCAATCTCAGTATTTATTTCCTCAGTCGGAAAATAACTCTCACTTGGTCAGTTTGGATTAGACCAGAATATAAAAAGCAGTAAATGGGTAATGTATCACAAGCGTAGAGCTGTATACACTAGTGTTGGGGTAATGTTTAAATGTACATCTAAATTGCAGGAGTAACCCACAGACTGTCACACGCTCAGGATGGATCACACCACAATATAACAAGAAGATCCGCAAGAAATAATCACACATGTGGGCCAATGTTCCAGTTGTCAATGATACACTTAGAGTGGTGGGTGGAGGAGGACTTCCTGGCAGAAAGGGTACAGTATCACCAGATTCCAGGTATATATAGCATATTTTAAACATTAAAAATGTACGTCTATATATTCAGGAGTAGTGTTGAGCCACCCCATTAGTGTTCCAGTTCATTTTGGTTTGTCGAACAGGAGGCAAGTTAGTCGAATGTTCGTCGAACAATGTCGCACACCATTAAAACAATGGCAGACAAACACATACAAACAAATAGAAAACAATTACAAAACACCTTAAAAGGTGTCCCAAAGCAGACAAAATGCTCAGAATACAAAAATAACATATGGAAAAGGGCAACTACATATAGAAAAGAGGTGGAGGAGTAAAAGGAGGAGAAGGAGACATAGATATAGGCATGTCATGCCCTTATGAAGTCAAAAAAAGGCTGGAATAAAAATGTAATATACAAAAAAAATCTGAAATCGAAGACGATCATATACCGTCGGACTTCCCACCATAAATTCCCCTTGATTGGTCTTTCTCATTTACTCGTGATGCGCGCTTTGTCTACTATACGTCGACGCCTGGGCAGTAGGCTACTGCAGGCGCCTGCGCAGTAGCAATATTGAGCTCTCTCTCTCACTTCCTGTATTCAGGATGTGTGCCTTGTCTCCCGGACACCGACGCTTGCGCAGTTGGTATTCTGTGACGTCACATGCCGCTGCTGTGAGCTGTCAGCCATAGCTATGGATCAGTGACTAACCGCTGACTCTCAGGTATATTAGATGTTAACCCTGTCATGGTAAGCAGCGGCGCAGCTGCTCCCTATCTACTAATTATGCAACCATATATATTGACACAGCTGTCTGGCAATCTGTACCCCTGACAAAGCCACCTAGAGTGGTGACACGCGTCGGGTCTCTGGCTCTACCTGCCCCACTTCACTTCTCATAGGTTTTGTATTGTGCTGATTTGTATTTGTGGTCATTTGGGGTGGTTATGGAGATTTTCTCTGTCCACTTATACCCTCTCTAGCCCCTAATGGTCTGGCTGATCTGGTCCTTGATGTTCCCTATGCCTGATCTTGGGCTGGGGTACCTCTACGCATATATGAGGTCTATTTAGTGTGCATTTCTATCTTTTTTGGACACCTCATAGTGATCAGCACTTTCTTGGGTTTACATTATCCCTTGTACTGTTTTTTGTAGTTATTGGGTTGGAATTGCATCATTTTTTCATTGTATTTGTATATTATTGGTGTTTCTGACTCATATGCTCTATATTACCTATGTGTGGGCTTACTAATTCTCCTATTGAGAATCCTGTTTACATGAACCTACAGTCATGGCCAAAAGTATTGACACCCCTGCAATTCTGT
The DNA here is from genome assembly GCF_039654945.1 of Dendrobates tinctorius. Lineage (NCBI taxonomy): Eukaryota > Metazoa > Chordata > Amphibia > Anura > Dendrobatidae > Dendrobates > Dendrobates tinctorius. Next base: position 29,070,861 of record NW_027361825.1, read on the forward strand.
CAGATAATATTCAGTTTCTTCCTGAAAATGATTGCAAACACAAATTCTTTGGTATTATTATCTTCATTTAATTTGTCTTAAATGAAAAAACACAAAAGAGAATGAAGCAAAAAGCAAAACATTGATCATTTCACACAAAACTCCAGAAATGGGCCGGACAAAAGTATTGGCACCCTCAGCCTAATACTTGGTTGCACAACCTTTAGCCAAAATAACTGCGACCAACCGCTTCCGGTAACCATCAATGAGTTTCTTACAATGCTCTGCTGGAATTTTAGACCATTCTTCTTTGGCAAACTACTCCAGGTCCCTGATATTTGAAGGGTGCCTTCTCCAAACTGCCATTTTTAGATCTCTCCACAGGTGTTCTATGGGATTCAGGTCTGGACTCATTGCTGGCCACCTTAGAAGTCTCCAGTGCTTTCTCTCAAACCATTTTCTAGTGCTTTTTGAAGTGTGTTTTGGGTTATTGTCCTGTTGGAAGACCCATGACCTCTGAGGTAGACCCAGCTTTCTCACACTGGGCCCTACATTATGCTGCAAAATTTGTTGGTAGTCTTCAGACTTCATAATGCCATGCACACGGTCAAGCAGTCCAGTGCCAGAGGCAGCAAAGCAACCCCAAAACATCAGGGAACCTCCGCCATGTTTGACTGTAGGGACCGTGTACTTTTCTTTGAATGCCTCTTTTTTCTCCTGTAAACTCTATGTTGATGCTTTTGCCCTAAAAGCTCTACTTTTGTCTCATCTGACCAGAGAACATTCTTACAAAATGTTTTAGGCTTTTTCAGGTAAGTTTTGGCAAACTCCAGCCTGGCTTTTTTATGTCTCGGGGTAAGAAGTGGAGTCTTCCTGGGTCTCCTACCATACACCCTTTTCATTCAGATGCCGACGGATAGTACGGGTTGACACTGTTTTACCCTCGGACTGCAGGGCAGCTTGAACTTGTTTGGATGTTAGTCGAGGTTCTTTATCCAACATCCGCACAATCTTGCATTGAAATCTCTTGTCAATTTTTCTTTTCCGGCCACATCTAGGGAGGTTAGCCACAGTGCCATGGGCTTTAAACTTCTTGATGACACTGCGCACGGTAGACACAGGCACATTCAGATCTTTGGAGATGGACTTGTAGCCTTGAGATTGCTCATGCTTCCTCACAATTTGGTTTCTCAAGTCCTCAGACAGTTCTTTGGTCTTCTTTCTTTTCTCCGTGCTCAATGTGGTACACACAAGGACACAGGACAGAGGTTGAGTCAACTTTAATCCATGTCAACTGGCTGCAAGTGTGATTTAGTTATTGCCAACACCTGTTAGGTGCCACAGGTAAGTTATAGGTGCTGTTAATTACACAAATTAGAGAAGCATCACATGATTTTTCGAACAGTGCCAATACTTTTGTCCACCCTCTTTGTTATGTTTGGTGTGGAATTATATCCAATTTGGCTTTAGGACAATTCTTTTTGTGTTTTTTCATTTAAGACAAATTAAATGAAGATAATAATACCAAAGAATTTGTGTTTGCAATCCTTTTCAGGAAGAAACTGAGTTTTATCTGACAGAATTGCAGGGGTGTCAATACTTTTGGCCATGACTGTAGGCATATAGGCATCATTCTTGGTGAGGGTGATAGTTGGTAGCATGTGGGTTGCTTTATTATGAGCATTGTATTATTTGTGTATGTGTCACATTTGTGACCATTTTTAATGTTTTTAAGAATTTTTGCTGTTTGCTGTGTTTAATAAAATTTGTATTATATATGCTATGTCCTACTCAGGGTGATCCCCTGCTCATGGCCTATTTCTTTCTCTCCTTTTTGTCAAAGAAACAGTCTATTAACATTGAAAACCATTATTAATGTGAAAATGAAGTTACGCTTTTGGTTAACGAACCGTTCTCAAACGGAACCTCGAACAGCCGAATTTTAAGCAAAGTGTTCGAGTTCGATGAACGGCTCGAACACCGCCCAAAACAGCTGGAATTTTAACTTGGTGAACAGGTCGACTCGAACACCACTCATCTCTAATCAGGAGGCAGACTCAGATGTTCTCAGGCCCAGTATGGATTCGACAAGATTGTAGAAAGTTGAGAAAGGGTACAGTATCACTGGATAGCAGGTATATAGAGCATAGTTTAAAAATTATAAATATGCGTGTATATTTCCGGAGTCCTACAAAGACACTCACAGCCTCAGTATGGATTAGACAAGAATCTAAAAAGTAGAAAAAGGGTTATGTATTCGAAGCGTACACCAGTATACACTGTTGGGGTATTTTTCAATCTTCATATATATTTCAGTCTCAGTAAGACAGTCCAGACTCTCCGCAAGAGGAAACGAGATGGATACAAGTAGAGATGGAAAGTCGAGTGATTGCAGAAATGTTGTAATTACTAATCACAGGAAAAACTCCCGGGAGAATTCTAAGAGGCGATGCTGACCCTCAATTACTTTGTGGAGACAGCAAATACAGTTCTTGTGAAGAAAGGTTTGCTGTATCGCAGTACCGTGGAAGCCATCACCGTTACTCATCTCCATCAAATTGTGATCACAGGGAGACATTGTCCTCACTGCCTATCATGATCTGTCAAGTAACTTTGGAGTGCAAAAGACACAAGCCACAGGCTGTAGGCGATTCTATTGGATTGGCATGAGAGGACACATTTACAAGTGTGGGCAGGAATGTCACACGTCTGTGAGTCGGAAAACCATGAAAGCTGATGATAAACCACCACTGCATCTCATTGTGAGTCGACGTCCATAACAAATGGAAGCCATTGATCATCTGAAGATAGAGCCCAGCAGGACAGGGCATAGCTACGTCTTAACCATCATCTATCATTTCACCAAATTTGTATTGGCAGTCCCAGTGAAGTATTTAACAGGCCACACTACACAGTGGTGGAGCAGGGAGAGGTAAGTATTGCAAGTGCTGGTGTCCTGAGCAAACAAGGGGGCCCACTTGTGGGCGGCGATACCGGCACAGGGCCCCTAATAGTACTGTGGTGTGTCTGATGGCGGGTGTGCACCCCCACCGTCAGAGACACTTGATTGTACTATAAGTGACCCTGTGCCAGTGCCGTTGCCCAAGAGTGGGACCACCCACCTGTCCAGGGCAATGGCACTCGCACGGGTGCATGCGCCAGGTGGTGACCCCAGCCCTGTGAGGGGAGGAAGCCCAGTTAGGTAGGTGGAAAAATGGCATATGTTGATGTTGGACATTCAGCAGCTGCAAATGGAGTAATTGGAGAAGTCCGCGGAAGAGGAGGACAAAAGCGAGCCATTTTTCTGGCAACCTACCTGTCTGCAGGGGAGGGTGGGACAAAATCGTTTGAAACCTATGCATGGTTCATTTTAATGAAGGTTAGATCATCAACATTTTGGGTCAACAGACGGGTCATTTTTTCTGTCAGGATTGATCCAGCAGCACTGAAGACTCATTCAGATAACACACTAGCAGCAGGGCAAGCGAGCTCCTGTAAGGCATATTGTGCCAATTCAGGCCAGGTGTCAAGTTTACTGACCCAATAGTCAAAGGGGAATGACCGGTGAGGGAAAACATCGATATGGGAGGAGAAGTAGTTTGTTACCATAGTTGACAACTGCTGTCTCCTGTCACTTTTGATCGATGCAGTATTACCAGTCGTGTGAGCAGGACTTGAAAGATGAGTCCAGAACATGGCCATGAAACCCCTGTGCCCAACGCCACTTTGGCTGTGTGCACCACGAACACCTCTTCCATGTTGCCCCCTATGGCTCGTGGGAGAAACATCACCGCCGCTGTGTGCTTGGAATGCCTCAAATAAACGGTTTACCAGAGTTGCTCGTTTGGTAGCCAATATTAGCTCTATGTTCTCCTGCGGCATGATGTTTTGGAATTTGCCTTTATAGTGTGGATGCTGGCCAACCAGTAGGCGTCATGGGCAGCACGGTGGCTCAGTGGTTAGCACTGCAGCCTTGCAGTGCTGGGGTCCTGGGTTCAAATCCTGCCAAGGAAAACATCTGCAAGGAGTTTGTATGTTCTCCCTGTGTTTGCGTGGGTTTCCTCCGTGTTCTCCGGTTTCCTCCCACATTCCAAAGACATACTGATAGGGAATTTAGATTGTGAGCCCCATCGGGGACAGCGATCCTATTGTGTGCAAACTGTGAAGCGCTGCGGAATTTGTAAGCGCTATATAAAAATAAAGATTACTTATTATTATTATCGTTCATCATTTTGGCAATGAGGGGGTCCCTTTTTAGGATCTGCAAGGCATAATCTGACATGTGGGCCAATGTTCCAGGTATCAATGATGCACTGCGAGGGCTGTGTGCACTTTCTGGCAAATCAACATCCCTCCAGTCACGCACAAACCCTGTACCTGACCTTGCAACGCCAACATTTTTGCCCCCTGAGAAGCATCCTCCTCCCCAAAATAATCATCCCCATCATCCTCCTTCTCTTCCTCTTCTTCCTCCACCTTGTCCACGAGACTTCCCTGAGCAGACAATGGCTGACTGTCATCACGGCTTCCCTCCTCCTCGGCTGCAGACGCCTGCTCCTTAATGTGCATCAAAGTTTGCATGAGCAGATGCATAAGTGGGATGCTCATGCTTATGATGCGCTTACCAACCACTGAAGGACTTTACAGGGGTCTTTCAGCTTCGACTACTGCACACCAGACGCCATGTCTGCCTGCAAACTGCCTTCCCGTGTTTCCTCCCACAAATGAATTACAGCCTGCCTCTGTTCGCACAGCCTCTGAACCATGTGCAGGGTGGAGTTCCACCTTGTTGCAACGTCGATAATTAGGCGGTGCTTGGGAAGGTGGAGCAATCGCTGCAGCTTCTGCATATGACTGGAGTGTATGGGCGACCGGCGGATGTGCGAGCACAGTCTTCGCACCTTACGGAGCAGGGGTGTTAACTCCGGATAATTATTGAGGAAGCACTGCACCACCAGGTGTGAGCCAGGCAAGGTATGTGTCTGAGTTTTGAAAGGGCTATGGCTGCCACAATATTCCGGCCGTTATCACTAACTACCTTGCCTGCCTCAAGATGTAGACTGCCCAGCCATGACTCAGTTTGTCGCTGCAAGTAGTCGGCCAGTACCTCCGCGGTGTGTCTGTTGTCGCCCAAGCACATCATCTTCAATACAGCCTGCTGACGCTTACCACTAGCTGTTCAATAGAGGGACACCTTGTGTGCAACACTGGCAGCTGTGGATGGAGTGCTTGTGCGACTGCGCTCTGTGGACGAGCTTTCGCTTCTGGAGGAGGAGGAGGAGGGTCGAACACCTACAGCCAACTGTTTCCTTTACCGTGGGCTAGGCAGCACTGTCCCACCCGCCGCTGTCCCCTGTGGACCCTGCATCCACCACATTAACCCAGTGCACAGTGATGGACACGTAACGGCCCTGGCCATGCCTACTGGACCATGCATCTGTTGTGAGGTGCACCTTTCCACTCACTGATTGCTTGAGTGCATGGACAATGCGGTCTTTCACATACACGTGGAGGGCTGGGATGGCTTTTCGCGAAAAGAAGTGCCGACTGGGTAGGTTATAGCGTGGTACTGCGTAGGCCATGAGCTTGCGGAAAGCTTTGCTTTCAACCAACCGGTAGAGCATCATCTCTAACGAGATTAGTTTGGCAATGTGGGCGTTCAAAGCCAGTGTACGTGGATGAGAGGATGAGTACTTTCTTGTCCTACTCAGTCTCTGGTAGGGTGAGCTGGACTTGAGAGCTGCATATGGTGGAACGAGCAGTGGACATGGCGGACTGAGAGAGGGTTGATGATGGTGATAGTGTTGGTGGTCTTTCTGGTGGCCTAGATTCAGTGTTTCGTAGCAATAACATTGTGATTCCATGACTGCTTTGCCCTTGCGACGACACCTCGACATTTGCTGCTGGTGGTGTGCTAACCGGTGGGCTTACAGTGGGGGAAGCTATGTAGCGTTGCTGACTACCTTCATTCGGAGCAGGTGCACATGTGGTATGTGAGGTTTGGTAGTCCATCCACGCTTGCAAGTGCATGGTGGTTAAATGTCTATGCATGCAACTGGTATTCAAATTTCTCAGATTTTTCCCTCGGCTAAAGGTCTTTGCGCTCTTCTTACAGATAACTTTTGCCTGATCATTAGGATTTTGTTCAAAAAAGTGCCACACTGCACTCTTCCTACTATGGGAGACATTTTGAGGCCTTGCACGCTGTTGACCGTCTGGCCAAGCTGTCCTGCAACCCTTTTTGTTTCTGTAACACGTTTTTGGACTGCTACGGTCCTGCCAGATAAAAGCTGTTGCAAAGTCGTTGACTGCTGCGGATCCTCCTCCTCCTCTTCTTCTGAGCTATTGGTAGCGGCACCCTCTTCCCCCAATGGATGCCAATCTGGGTCAACAACTGAGTCACCGTGTAAGGTGGTATAGTATGTGGGAAGGGGCACCTGAGTTTCATCAGGGTCTGATTCTGCCTCAGTACACTGCGAGGACAATGTAGTGCTGTGAGTGAATGTACCAGCAGAAAAATCTAGCAGTGGCTGTGCATCCGTGCACTCCATGTCAGATTCATCTTGGACTGGGGAATTCACGATCTGACTTGCTAATAGTGTTGAGTAGTGTTGAGCATTCCGATACCGCAGGTATCGGCCGATATTAGCTGTATCGGAATTCCGATGCTTAGTTCCGATACTTTTTTCATATCGAATACCGGAATCGGAAGTTCCCATAATGCTAGGAGCCCGCTCGATTTGATTCAGCCAATGGGGATCCTCAGAAGTGTGGGCACATCCTGTTAGGCATGTAGACATGTTAACTACTGGCATGGCTGTGATTGGCTGCTCAATGATGTCATGATGCACTATAACAACCGCAGCAGCCTCCATTTCGGGTTCACTCTGCTGTGAATTCAGTTAGGGACATGCTGCTGTTGAAGACTGTGAGGGACAGTTAGAAATAGCGATCATCAAACATATCTATTGCTCTACCCAGGCTACATAATCCACCACTGTAGCATTTTTGTAGCCCAGCAGCGCTGTTTTAATAGCTGTCTGCAAGGGCTGTGTGAGTGCAGACCCACGCTGTGTAGTGTGTCCTGCAGGCACGTCTGCTTGTAGGCCGCCCAGCGTGTGTCTCTGCCTCATACACATTTTTCTTTTATTGCTGCTTTTTTTTTCTCCTGTATAGTGTGCTTCCATACGTATCCATATACGTTGGTTGCAAACACTAAAGGAGTGGACAGCGGAGCCTTTCAGCAGCCTTTCAGTGCTATAGCCCATTTCTCTGCACTGTTTTTGGCTGTCTGATAGGTCTCTCTGTGTGTGAGTGCAGCTCACGTTGCAGTGTATTCTACAGCCACCGCTCGTTGTAGTCCGCTCAGAGTGCGTCACTGCCTCATACATAGTCCTTTTTTTGCAGCAAATTTAGCCAGATTTTTGCTCCTATATTAGTGTGCTTCCATCCGCATCCATTGTCATTGGTTGGTTGCAAACACTATATAGGATTAGATAGAGGAGCCTTTTTGCTGGCTTGTGCCCTTCAGGGCCAGCCAGACTAGTATCACCCTATTTTTTGGAGCCTCATCAATTGCATTGTAGGTTAGCTTCCTGCATTGTAATCGCTCCAAAAAGTTTGTGATACTATAGCTTTCAAACTTTGGTCACATCCTTTTCTTCCACCCCCCAAAAAAAAAAGGAAATAAAGTTCACCAAACACTCCACTTTACAGTTGTGTAGGCCATATTAGATCATATTAAAGTGTAGTACACACACTCTTAGCCAAACTAGTGTTTCTTATACTGGTTAGCAGGTGTTCAGGTATAAGAACACTAAGCCACCCCTTTTTTACTTTTCTGCCTATCTTTATCAGTCTACCAAGATGAAGAAGGCAGGGAGTAAGGCACGTGGTCGTGGAGTTTCAGCAGGGAGAGGACGGGGGGATTTAGCAGGGAGAGGACGTGGGGATTCGGTGTCTGCTGCGGCCACCAGTGACCCGGCATCCCCCACTTTTACCAGGCAACAGTCCTTCATGCGCAGCTTTGTAGGACCTCGCGGTACCCCACTGCTGTGTGACGAACAAATTGAAGCCGTTGTCGGATGGATGGCAGCTAACGCATCCACTTCAATGACTTCCGCATCCTTCCAGGGCCAGAGCACTGAAGAGCAACCATCTGTCTCTTCACCACCTGCCAAATTGCCCAGGCAGTCTGAGAGCCCTGGACAGGAGCCATCTCAATCTTTACTTCTGTTCTCAGAATCTGTTGGCTTGGAAAGAGGTGGCCAGCCAAGCAGCATTCTAGAGCGTAAAGAAGAGGGAGTATGCAGTGATGCGCAACTGCTTTGTCCCTCTGAATCTGAAGAGGCGGGTGGGCCAGTGCCTATTGTCAGCACACCTCAGTGCTCATCTGATGATGATGAGACTCAGTTGCCAATTTCTGGTGCGTACGGTGCTGGCGAGACAACCCAGGACCAGCCGGTGCTTGAAGAGGGGAGTGGAGATGATGAGGTCCTTGACATATCATGGCATCAGCCACAGGAAGGTGGTGGGAGCAGCTCTGAGGAAGAGATTCCCGAATGGCCAAAAGAGGAGGGAGAGGGCGGGGGCAGACTTGGTTGCCTGTAGCCTCCACTTTGGCACCTGTGAGGAGCAATCCTCTTCCAAAACAGAAAACGGGCGCTCCCAGGACTTGCAGTGTGTGGTCTTTTTTTGACAGTAGTAGATGACATTTGCTTTGTCAAATGCAAGCTGTGTCATCAGAAAGTTAAACGAGGGAAAAATGTGAGCAACCTCAATACTACAAATATGTGGAAACATGTGCGTACCAAGCACGAGGTGGAGTTACACAGACACACTGAAGATGTAGGCCAACCTTCAGCAGTACCTACCACTTCTTCAGCTCGTGTTGGGGCCTCTTCCTCCAGCTCACACACAGCTGGTTCGGCTTCCTCACTGGAACGCCATGGAAGAACCACTGCCACTGTTGTCCAGAGACCCAGTGAAATTCCACCCACTGAACCACGTTCTCAGTCATCAGCACACTCCCAGGCCACTCACCAGCAATCGGTAGCACAGGCATGGGAGAAAAAGCGGCCATACTCGGCAAAACATCCCCGAGCACTGGCTCTGAATGCCGGCATTGCCAAACTACTGGCCCTTGAGATGCTGTCATTCAGGCTGGTGGAGACTGACACCTTCCGGAACTTGATGTCATTGGCAGTTCCACAATACAATGTGCCCAGCCGCTTTTATTTCAGCAGGCAAGCCGTCCCTGCCCTGCAAAAGCATGTGGAGGTAAAAATTGAAAATGCGCTACTAAACGCCGTCAGTAGCAAGGTCCACCTGACCACCGATGCGTGGACCAGTAGCCATGGACAGGGACGATACCTTTCCCTCACTGCCCATTGGGTCAATGTTGTGGAGCCGGGTACAGATCTGGAGAGTGGCTCTGTACGTATTCTGCCAAATCCAAGGATTGCAGGAATGCAGTCTGTACATATTGAGTCCTCCTCCTACTCTAGTTCCTCGGAATCAGCACTGCATGAGCCTGTTAGGCCAGATATGAGCACAGGTGTGGCCAAACGTCAACAGGCCATCCTTAAATTAATTTCTTTGGGGAATCGGAGCCACACAGCACAGGAGCTCTGGAATGCCATCAAGCAGGAGAGCAATGTGTGGTTTGTGCCAGCGAATCTCCAGCCAGGTTTGGTAGTGAGTGACAATGGCCAAAATCTAGTGACAGCTCTGGGCCTAGGCAACCTCACTCACATACCATGTCTGGCACACGAAGCTCAATTTGGTCGTGCAGAGCTTTCTGAGGGACTATCCGGATCTTGATGCACTGCTGCACAAGGTTCGCCTAGAGTGTGCTCACTTGCGGCGTTCCAGCATGGCAAGATCACGCATTGCATCTCTGCAACGCCGATTCCGCCTGCCAGAACATCGCATCATATGTGACCTCCCCACCAGGTGGAATTCAACTTTACATATGTTGGAGCGGTTGTGTGAGCAGCAGGCAGCAGTAATGGAGAACCAGCTGCATCAGGCGCAAACAAGTCGCACTGTGCGCCGGACACACTTCACCACCACTGAGTGGGCCACTATGAGGGACATCTGCCAAGTTTTGCGTGCCTTCGATGACTCCACGCGGATGGCCAGTGCAGATGATGCACTAGTCAGCATGACTGTCCCCCTTATCTGTCTGCTTCAAAAAATCTTACAAGCACTAAGTGAGGAGGTTTTTGAAGAGGTCGAGGATGAGGAGTCAGAAATGCCATCTGCTTCTGGCAAGTCTGCGCAACGTGCCTCCACACAAAGGCCCAGGCAGGGGACACTTAGTGAGGAGGATGACGAGGAGTCAATGGAGGAGGAGGAACACATCTCTCCAGAGGAGGGAGGTACACAAGACTCTTGTAGTCATTGTGTACAGCAAGGGTGGGGTGATGCTGAGCAGGCTGAGATGCTGCCTCAAGCTGGGGACAGCGTTTCCGGTCCAGTTGGCAGTCTGCAGCACATGGTTGATCGCCAACATTCTCCACACGGCTGATTATTGGGTGTACACCCTCCTAGATCCTCGCTACCGGGACAACTTACAAAGCCTCATACCACAGTTGAACCGGGAGCGAAAAATGCGGGAGTACCAAGAAACACTTGTGCAGGCCATCATGTTCTCCATTCCCCCCGCAAGTGTTGCTGGTAGTGCTTTTCAAAGCAGCCATGTGGGTAGAGGCAGTGGAGGAAGCTCTGCACAAAGAGGTAGCAGAGGCAGTGCCGCAGGACAAGGCAAGGCCAGTATGGCCCAAATGTGGAAAAGTTTTGTGGGACCGCCACAAACGGCTACACCATCACAGACGGCTCCAGTCAGCAGGAGGCAACGTTTCCGTCAGATGGTGACAGACTACTTGTCTTGCCCTGTTAGTGTACTCCCAGACGGCTCTTCCCCGTTCAAGTATTGGGTCTCTAAGCTGGATACATGGCCAGAGCTTAGCCAGAATGCATTGGAGGTGCTGGCTTGCCCTGCTGCCAGTGTATTATCGGAACGTGTCTTTAGTGCTGCAGGTGGTGTGGTAACAGACCGTCGCACGCGAATATCCGCCGATAATGTTGACCGGCTTACTTTTCTGAAAATGAACAAGGCCTGGATCTCACCTGAATTTGCCAGTCCTCTTTCAGAATAAATAATTGGCTAGCAACAGGATCCAGGCCTCCTGTTGTGTTCATGTTTCGATGACCTGAACTTTATTTCCTGGGCTACAGCAACATGCAGAAGTGCTGTCCACACAGACAAAACACTCGCTCATGTGTAAGTGGGGTTCGGTAACATCAGCTGATCCCCTGCTGTGTGTATGGCAAAGTGTCCTGCTCCCTCCACAGTCAAACAACCTCAGATTTACACCTGGCTCCAAGTAGGCCTCGGCCTACTACCTGATTTTCCCTGGGCTCCGACACCGCCAGTTGGTGTTCAGAAGTGCTGTCGCACAGACAAAACACTCGCTCATGTGTAAGTGGGGTTCGGTAACGTCAGCTGATCCCCTGCTGTGTGTACGGCAAAGTGTCCTGCTCCCTCCACAGTCAAACAACCTCAGATTTACACCTGGCTCCAAGTAGGCCTCGGCCTACTACCTGATTTTCCCTGGGCTCCGACACCGCCAGTTGGTGCTCAGAAGTGCTGTCCACACAGACAAAACACTCGCTCATGTGTAAGTGGGGTTCGGTAACGTCAGCTGATCCCCTGCTGTGTGTACGGCAAACTCTCCTGCTGCCTCCAAATTCAAACAACGTCTTATCTTAAACTGCCTCCAAGTAGGCCTCAGCCTACAAAATGACTATCCCTGGGCTCCAACATAGTCAGTTGTTGCTCGGAAGTGCTGTCCACACAGAAACAAACATTCATGTGTAAGTGGGGTTCGGTAATGTCAGCTGATCCCCAGCTGTGTGGAGGGCAAACTGCTGCTGCCTCCAAATTGTAACTACTTTAGATTTAAACATTCTCTGATTTGGCCTCTGTCTCCACTCTGTCTCTAGTATTTCCCCAGACCTCTAGCACCGCCAGTTCCTACTCACAGTTGCCGTCCGCGCATTCCACACTTGTTCCTGTGTTCCTGGTGTTCTGTTACGTGAGCAGATCCCCCAATGTGTGTCCGGCACTGTCTCCTCCGCTGTCCACCTTCCCACTGCAAGCGGTGGGAATGTGGACAGAGCAGGAGACAGTGGCAGACACACATCAGGGGATCTGCTGACATTGCAGAACCCCAGTAACACAGGAACACGTGTGGATTGGGCAGACGGCTACTGTACGCATAAACTGGCGGTGTTGGTGGTCACGTGAAATCCTGGAAACAGAGTGGAGACAGATGCCTAATTGGAGCACATTGACAGTCTGTTGTAGCCTACAAACAATCTAAAACTGCCACCAAGTAGGCCTCGGCCTGCACCATGATTGTCCCTGGGCTCCAACAACGCCAGTTGGTGCTCAGAAGTGCTGTCCACACAGAAAAACACACTTGTTCATGTCAAAGTGGGGTTCGGTAATGTCTGCTGATCCCCTGCTGTGTGTACGGCAAACTCTCCTGCTGCCTCCAAAGTCAAAGGAACACGTGTGGATTGGGCAGATGGCTGCTGTACGCATAAACTGGCGGTGTTGGTGGTCACGTGAAATCCTGGAAACAGAGTGGAGACAGATGCCTATTTGAAGCACATTGACAGTCTGTTGTAGCCTACAAACAATCTAAAACCACCACCAAGTAGGCCTCGGCCTTCACCATGATTGTCCCTGGGTTCCAACAACGCCAGTTGGTGCTCGGCAGTGTCTTTGGCACGGGTACTCCCTGTTGCCCAGCCTGGTTCCAGCACGCCAGCTGTTTCCGGGTAGTGTCAAGGTCACTATGCCACCAATCCGTTGTCCAGTCGTCTTGCGTCCGGGTTAGCCGACTCTAGGGTGCCTGCAGTTTAGGTGACTCCTATGTGGGCTGCGGGAACTGGCACTGAAGGCTGGATCCGTAGTGCCAATGAGACATGGACCCCCTGTAGGACTGTGGGTTTCGGTAACTGCAGCCGGCTTGCGGCCTGGCTACTTTGCTTTGGATGGGTACCTTCTGCTACCCACCCGGGTTCCAGCACTGTCAGCTGATTCTCGCCAGAGCCTTTGGTCTAGGTGCCTTCATCTCGGTATCCGAGGTCCAGCACCGTCAGCTGGTCCTTGGTAGTGCCATTGGCTCTTGTTCCTTCTGCTACCATCCGGGTGCCAGCACTGTCAGCTGGTTCTCGCCAGAGCCTTTGGCCTAGGTGCCTCCATCTCGGTATCCGAGGTCCAGCACCGTCAGCTGGTCCTTGGTAGTGCTTTTTAGCACAGGTACCTTCTGCTTAGTTACCGTGGTCCAGCACCGTCAGTTGGTCCTCGGTAGTGCCAATGGCTCTTGTTCCTTCTGCTACCCATCCGGGTTCCAGCACTGTCTGCTGGTTCTCGCCAGAGCCTTTGGCCTAGGTGCCTCCATCTCGGTATCCGAGGTCCAGCAACGTCAGCTGGTCCTTGGTAGTGGTTTCTAGCACAGGTACCTCCTGCATAGTAACCGGGGTCCAGCACCGTCAGCTGTTCCTCAGTAGTGCCATTGGCTATTGTTCCTTCTGCTGCCACTACGGGTTCCAGTACTGTCAGCTGGTTCTCGCCAGTTTCTCAGCCTTCTTGTACCTTCTGCTACATTTCCAAGATCAAGCTTTTTGAAATTGTCTTTGGTAATCCTTATTGATCTCCATGACGACGACCGTGATGACGATGACCCTGAAGACTACACCAAAGAAGACCAGAAATATGACCCTAAATAATAAGACCAAGAGGACAAAGAACATGAAGACAACCATCAAAATACAGAACAAAAGACAGAAGAACAAGAAGCAGAAGAAGCAAAAGCAGAAGAACAGAAAGCAGAAGAACATTAAGCATAAGACTAAAAATCAGCATAGATGCAGAACAACAAGAGACAGAAGACTAAGAAGCAGAAAAACCAAAAGCAGAAGAACATTAAGCATAAGACTAAAAATAAGAGCAAATGATATTATCTAAATTATAAGCAGAAGAAGACTAAGCAGTAAATGGGGGTGAGTCCGTTCCTCCTCGTGGTGCCCCTGGAAAATGCCTGCTGCCGCAGGCCAAACTGGACGTGGACAAATCCTGTTGTAAATCTTTTGTGACAGGCAGAACGTAAGGTGTAATCTTATAACTTTTATAGATAAGTACTACAGGAATGCCTGTCACCATAAGAAAATGAAGAAAAAGAAGAATAGGAAGAAGATGAAGAAATAGCATATGAAAATTAATAATAGCTGAATAAGAAGAATATGAAGAATGGAAAAAAAAAATTAATGGGAAGAAGGTGAAGAAGATGAATAAGGTGAAGAAAAAGTTGATGAAAAAAATGCTACTGCTGCGCATCATGAAGGAGAAAGTGTGGGAGAAGTACAAAAGAAGGTGAAGAGCATGGAAGTTGCGAAACATACATATCTGACAAAATATAAAAAAGTTAACATAGTCAATATCTTTTTAACTCCGAACGTCTTGAAAAAAAAAAAATTGGAATTAATGCTATGCCATGTGATTTGAATAAACCACTATGCCTTTAATGTCTCCTCCACCTCCCACAATACATTCTACATGACTCTTATTTGTTTTCAATTACGTAGAATTAGCCAACAAGGAAATAAAGGGCTTTTTTAAATTCCAATACCGGAAGTCCCATTGACTTAAATGGGACTTCCGGTATCGGAATCGGCGATACCCGATATTTTTTTCGCATCGGGCGATACCATCCGATACAATATTTTTGGGTATCGAACGGTGTCGCTCAACACTAGTGTTGAGTGATACCACCCGATATTGAAAAATATTGGATCGGATTGGATCGGCCGATCTAAAACAAATATTGGGTATCTCCGATTCCGATCCCGGAAGTCCCATTCAAGTCAATGGAACAGAAATATCGGAATTGAAAAAACCCTTTCTTTCCTTGTAGGTTAATTCTGCATGAATAAAAACAACTAGTAATAATGCAGAATGTATTGGGGGAGATGGAGGAGACATTAAAGCCATAGAGGTTTAGCCCAATCAAATGGAATAGCAGGAATAATTTTTTTTATTTTAAAGACGTTTGGAGTTACAAAGATATTGACTATGTTAACCTCTTTTATATTTTGTCAGATATGTATGTTTCACTACTTCCATGCTCTTTACCTTCTTTTTTACTTCTCCCACACTTTCTCCTTCATCATCCTCAGCAGCATCTTTTTCATCAACTTCTTCACCTTATTCATCTTCTTCTTCTTCTTCTTCACCTTCTTCCTATTGTTCTTTTTTTTACATTCTTCATATTCTTCTTATTCAACTATTATTCTTCATATTCTACTTCTTCATCTTCTTCCTATTCTTCTTCTTCATCATATTCTTATTTTTGACAGGCATTCCTGTAGTTGTTATCTATAAAAGTTTGAAGATTACACCTTCCGGTCTGCCTGTCACAAAAGATTTACAACAGGATTTGTCCGCGTTCAGTTTGGCCTGCAGTAGCAGGCATTTACCAGAGGCACCACAAGGAGGAAAGGACTCACCCCCATACACTGCTTAGTCTTCTTCTGCTTATAATTTAGATAATATCATTTGCTCTTATTTTTAGTCTTATGCTTAATGTTCTTCTGCTTTTGGTTTTTCTGCTTCTTAGTCTTCTGTCTCTTGTTGTTCTGCATCTTGGTGGTTGTCTTCACGTTCTTTGTCCTCTTGGTCATCTTCTTGAGGGTCATATTTTTGGTCTTCTTCGGTGTGGTCTTCAGGGTCATCAACAGGGAGATCCAGAGTGAGAATCAAAAAACAATTCCATAAGCTTGAACTTGGAAAAGTAGCAGAAGGTACAAGAAGGCTGAGGAACTGCTGAGAACCAGCTGACGGTACTGGAACCCGTATGGGTAGCAGAAGGAACAATAGCAAATGGAACTAGTGAGGACCAGCTGACGGTGCTGGAACCCGGAGGGGCAGCAGAAGGAACACGAGCCAATGGCACAACCGTGGACCAGCTGACGGTGCTGGAACACGGTTACTAAGCAGGAGGTACCTGTGCTCCAAAGCACTACCAAGGACCATCAGACGTTGCTGGAACTCGGATACCGAGAAGGAGGCACCTAGGCCAAAGGCTCTGCCGAGAACCAGATGACGGTGCTGGAACCCGGATGGGTAGCAGAAGCTGCAAGAGCAAATGAAACTAGCGAGGACCAGCTGATGGTGCTGGAACCCGGAGGGGCAGCAGAAGGAACAAGAGCCAATGGAACAACCGTGGACCAGTTGAGGGTGCTGGAACACGGTTACCAAGAAGGAGGCACCTAGGCCAAAGGCTCTGCCGAGAACCAGCTGACGGTGCTGGAACCCGGATGGGTAGCACAAGGTACCCATGAAAAAGACAAAGTTGCAAGGCCGTGAGCCGGCCGCAGTTACTGAAACCCACAGTCCTACAGGGGGTGCTTGTCCTATTGGCACTACGGAACCAGCCTTTATTACCAGAACCCGCAGCCCACATAGGAAGCACCTAAACTGCAAGCACCATAGGCTCGGCTAACCCGACGGCAACACAACAGGACAACGTATTGGAGGCAAAGTGACGTTGACACTACCCGGAAACAGCAGGCGTGGTGTAACCAGGCTGGGCAGGAGGGAGTACCCGTGCCAAAGACACTTCCGAGAACCAGCTGATGGTGCTGGAACCCGGATGGGTAGCACAAGGTACCCAAGAAAAAGACAAAGTTGCAAGGCCGTGAGCCGGCCGCAGTTACCGAAACCCACAGTCCTACAGCGGGTGCTTGTCCTATTGGCACTACGGAACCAGCCTTTATTACCAGAACCCGCAACCCACATAGGAAGCACCTAAACTGCAGGCACCATAGGCTCGGCTAACTCGACGGCAACACGACAGGACAACGTATTGGTGGCAAAGTGACGTTGACACTACCCGGAAACAGCAGGCGCGCTGGAACCAGGCTGGGCAGGAGGGAGTACCCGTGCCAAAGACACTTCTGAGCAGCAACTGGCGATGTTGGAGCCAAGGATCAATCACGGAGCAGGCTGAGGCCTACTTGGAGCAAGTTTTATATCGGCTGTACACTACTACTGATTGTAACCGTGCTCCACTTAGGCCTCTGGCTCTACTGTCTCTAGTATTTCCCCTGGCCTCCAACCCCGCCAGTTGCTGCTCTGAAGTGGCGTCTGCACAATCTGCACTTGTTCCTGGGTTACAGGTGCTCTGTCACGTCAGTGGATCCCCTGATGTGTGTCCGGGAAGGTCTCCTGCTCTGTCCACATTCCCACTACTAGTAATGGGAATGTAGACAGAGCTGGAGACATTGCCGGACACACATCAGGGGATCAACTGGCGTGACTGAGCACCAGTAACACAGGAACAAGTGTGGATAGTGCAGACGCCACTTCAGAGCAGCAACTAGCGGGGTTGGAGGCCAGGGGAAATACTAGAGACAGTAGAGCCAGAGGCCTAAGTGGAGCACGGTTACAATCAGTAGTAGTGTACAACCGATATAAAACTTGCTCCAAGTAGGCCTCAGCCTGCTCCGTGATTGATCCTGGGCTCCAACATCGCCAGTTGCTGCTCAGAAGTGTCTTTGGCATGGGTACTCCTTCCTGCCCAGCCTGGTATCAGCGCGCCTGCTGTTTCCGGGTAGTGTCAACGTCACTTTGCCACCAATACGTTGTCCTGTCGTGTTGCCGTCGGGTTAGCCGAGCCTATGGAGCCTGCAGTTTAGGTGCTTCCTATGTGGGCTGCGGGTTCTGGTAATAAAGGCTGGTTCCGTAGTGCCAATAGGACAAGCATCCCCTGTAGGACTGTGGGTTTCGGTAACTGCGGCCCGCTCCGGTCTTGCAACTTTGTCTTTTTCATGGGTACCTTGTGCTACCCATCCGGGTTCCAGCACCGTCAGCTGGTTCTCGGAAGTGTCTTTGGCACGGGCACTCCCTCCTGCCCAGCCTGGTTACAGCAGGTTCTCGGCAGAGCCTTTGGCCTAGGTGCCTCCTTCTTGGTAACTGTGTTCCAGCACCGTCAACTGGTCCACGGTTGGTCCACTTCTGAGCAGCAACTGGCGGGGTTGGAGGCCAGGGGAAATACTAGAGACAGTGGAGCCAGAGGCCTAAGTGGAGCATGGTTAAAAATCAGTAGCAGTGTGACTGTGTAGGCAGCAGGAGACTTTGCTGTTATGAATGAGTCACCGTAGGAGGCAAAAACAGAAATACTAGCTAAGTCCAGAAAACCAGAGAAGTTGGCAGCTATCGGATTGCAGACCCCTGAACCTATCAACAACAACTAGCAAATGTGTACAGACTGGATTCCTGCAATCCGTGGAGTTGGCAGAACACGTACAGCGCTACTCTCCAGATCTGTACCCGGCTCCACAACATTGACCCAATGGGCAGTGAGGCAAAGGTATCGTCCCTGTCCATGGCTACTGGTCCACGCATCGGTGGTCAGGTGGACATTGCTACTGACGGCATTTAGTAGCGCATGTTGTATTTTTCCCTCCACATGTTTTTGCAGGGTAGGGATGGCTCGCCTGCTGAAATAAAAGCGGCTCGGCACGGTGTATTGTGGGACTGCCAATGCAATCAAGTCCCGGAAGGTGTCATTCTCCACCAGCCTGAATGAGAGCATTTCAAGTGCCAGTAGTTTGGCAATGCCAGCATTCAGAGCCTGTGCTCAGGGATGGTTTGCCGAGTATGGCCGCCTTTTATCCCATGCCTGTGCTACCGATGGCTGTAGAGTGGCATGGGAGTGTAAGGAGGACTGGGAACGTGGTGCTGTGGGTGGAAGTTTACTTGGTCTCCAGAGAACAGTGCCAGAGGTTCTTCCTTGGCGATCCTGTGAGGAAGCCGAACCAGCTGTGTGAGCTGGAGGAAGAGGCCCCAACACGAGCTGAAGAGGTGGTAGGTGGTGCTGTACATTGGCCTACATCTTCAGTGTGTCTGTGTAACTCCACCTCGTGCTTGGTCTGCACTTTTCCACATATTTGTGGTATTGAGGTTGCTGACATTTTTCCCTCTTTTGACTTTCTGATGACACAGCTTGCATTTGACAAAGCAAATGTCATGTGCAACTGTGTCAAAAAAGGACCACGCACTGCAAGTCTTGGGAGCGCCGTTTTGCCTTTTGAAAGAGGAATCCTCCTACCGAGTGCCGAAGTGTAGGCTACAGGCAACCCCCTCCCTCGCCCTCCTGTTTTGGCCGTTCGGGGAATCTCTTCCTCAGAGCTGCTCCCACCACCTTCCTGTTCCTCACGCCATGATGGGTCAAGGACCTCACCATCTACACTCCCCTCTTCAAATACCTGCTTCTCCTGGGTTGTCTCACCAGCACCGTATGCACCAGAAAGTGGTAACTGAGTCTCGTCATCATCTGATGCATACTGAGGTGTGCTGACCATAGGCACTGGCCCACCCGCCTCTTCAGATTCCGAGGGACAAAGAAGTTGCGCATCACTGCATACTCCCTCTTCTTCACATTCTTGAATGCTGCTTTGCTGGCCCCCTCTTTCCAAGCCAACAGATTCAGAGAACAGAAGTAGAGACTGTGATGGCTCTTGTCCAGGGCAATCTGACTGCCTAGGCACTTTGGCAGGTGGTGAAGAGACAGATGGTTGCTCTTCGGTGCTCTGGCCCTGAGAGGACGTGGAAGTCATTGAAGTCGATGAGTTAGCTGCCATCCACCCGACAACGGCTTCAATTTGTTCCTCCCGCAGCAGTGGGGTACGGCGAGGTCCTACAAAGCTGCGCATAAAGGACTGTTGCCTGCTAAAACTGGGGGATGCTGACTGCCGACTGCTGACTGCCCGCAGCAGTCACAGAATCCCCATGTCCTCTCCCTGCAGAATCCCCACGTCCTCTCCCTGCTGAAACTCCACGCCCATGCCCACGTGCCTTACTCCCTGCCTTCTTCATCTTGCTAGAGTGAAAAAGATAGGCAGAAAAGTACAAAGGGGGGGCTTAGTGTGCTTATTCCTGAACAGCTGGTAACAGGTATAAGAAACACTAATTTTATGAAGTGTGTGTGTGGACTACACTTTAATAGGAGCTAATGTGGCCTACACAACTGTCAAATATAGTGTTTGGTGAACTTTATTTTGTTTTTTTTTTGGAAAAAAACTAAAAGGATGTGACCAAAGATTTGAAAGTGATAGTATCACAAACTTTTTGGAGCTATTACAATGCAGGCAGGTAACCTACAATGCAAAAGATGAGGCTCCAAAAAAATTGGGTAATACTTATCTGGCTGCAGCTGAAGGGCACAAGCCAGAAAAAAGGCTCCTCTATCTATTCCTATATAGTGTTTGCAACCAACCAATGTAGATGGATACGGATGGATGCACACTAATAGGAGAAAAAAAAGGAGCTGCAATAAAAGAAAAATGTGTGAGGCAGTGATGCACACTGAGCGGCCTACAACCAGACGTAGCTGCAGGACACACTACTCAGCGTGAGCTGCACTCACACACAGTTAGAGACCTCTGAGACAGCCATGAACAGTGCAGAGAAGTGAGCACAAGCACTGAAAGGCTGCAGAAAGGCTCCTCTGTCTACACCTATAGTGTTTGCATCCACCGTATATGGATAAGGATGGATGCACACTAATAGGAGAATAAAAAATGAGCTGCTATAAAAGAAAAATATCTGTGAGGCAGTGACGCACACTGAGCGGCCTACAACCAGACGTAGCTGCAGGACACACTACTCAGCGTGAGCTGCACTCACACACAGTCAGAGACCTCTCAGACAGCCGTGAACAGTGCAGAGAAGTGGACACTAGCACTGAAAAGCTGCAGAAAGGCTCCGCTGTCTACTACTAGTGTTTGCAACCAACGTATATGGATACGGATGGAAGCACACTAGATAAAATTTATGAAAAATAAGCAGCTAGAAAAGAAAAATATGTATGAGGCAGCAGTGACGCACGCTGGGCGGCCTACAACCAGACGTGGCTGAAGGACCCACTACACAGCATGAGCTGCACTCACACAGCCCTTGCAGACAGCTGTGAACACTGCTGCTAGGCAAAAGAAAGCTACAGTGGTGGTTTATGTAGCCTGGGTAAAGCACAATATTTTTTTGAGAATCGCTATTTCTAACTGTCCCTCACAGTCTTCAACAGCAGCCTGTCCCTAACTGAATTCACAACAGAGTGAACAGAAATGGTGGCGGCGGCGGCTTTTATAGTGCATCATGACATCATTTCAGCAGCCAATCACAGCCATGCCAATAGTTAACATGCCTACATGCCTAACAGAATGTGCCCACACTTCTGAGGATTTCCATTGACTGAATTAAATCGAGCGGGCTCATAGCATTATGGGAACTTCCGATTCCGGTATTCGATATGAAAAAAGTATCGGAACTAAGTATCGGAATTCCGATACAGCTAATATCGGCCGATACCCGATACTTGCGGTATCGGAATGCTCAACACTACTTGCTAACCCAGGCATGGTATGTGAAAAGAGCTCCATGGAGTAATGGATAGTGTGGCCTGCCACATCCTTCACTTTTGGTAGTGGTGAAAGACACAAGGAAAGGTGTTGTTCCTGACCAGGAGCCTCTACTGACGACTCAGTGCTTTTATTTTTTGAAACTTCAGAAGAGGAGGCGAGAGACCTGGAGGCTGTGTCAGCAATGTAAGTCAAAACTTGTTCCTGAAACTCCGGCTTTAAAAGCGGTTTACCTACTCCCAGAATAGAGAGCCTTTGAAGCCATGTGGAGCCAGACGATGACGCAGGCTCAACACCTCCTGCCTTAGGTGCTATTGTGCTTTTTCCACTACTAACAGATGCACCACCACCACCATCGGGACCAGCTGGCATCACCCGCCCACTTACACGGCCTCCTCCACCATACTTCCTCATTTTTGTGAAAATGTACCCAAAATACCACCAGCTATACGGTACTGTAAAACAAGGTAGAAGGTGTATCTAGTATTGGTGAGAATTTGAATCTCACTATAGATTTGAGGACACCGAACTATTGTCTCAGGCCCACATAGAGATTACACCTCAATGTAACAGGCTGAAATTGGATGGTGTATGACAAAGTGAAGGGTGTCTCTAGGATTGGTGAGAATTTGAATCTCACTATAGATTTGAGGACGCTAAACTATTGTCTCAGGCCCAGGAGAGATTACACCTCAATGTAACAGGCTGAAATTAGATGGTGTATGACAAGGTGGAGGGTGTCTATAGGATTGATGAGAATTTGAATCTCACTATAGATTTGAGGACGCTGAACTATTGTCTCATGCCCAGGAGAGATTACACCTCAATGTAACAGGCTGAAATTGGATGGTGTATGACAAGGTGGGGGGTGTCTATAGGATTGGTGGGAATTTGAATCTCACTATAGATTTGAGGATGCTGACAATGATGCTCTCAGTCCAAGTATGGACGCAGGCAGCCTAATAAGCATGACTGCTGCACACCAAAGGGTGGAAAAATGAACGCTTGGTAAGTTGGTAACTGTGCAGAAAAGAGATAAAAAAGTATTTTTGCTTTTAAAAAAAGCAGTTTGCACAGCAGTGTGCAAACAGCAATGCAGCTATCAGGGAGCCTTATAAGGCAGCCTAATAACCAACAGAGCTTATGCACAAAAATAGAGCCTCCCCTGTCACTGCACACAAAGTGTTGTGATGTGCAGTGGAAATCGCTAACAGCAGAAGCAGTTTTTTGGTTCTTCTTCCCTGCCTAACGCTCTCCCTTATTCTGAATCAGCAGCTGCAACCTCTCCCTAATGCTAAGACCAGCAGAAGTAAGATGGCGGTCGGCGTGCACGCCCATTTATAGCCCCTGTGACGCCACACAAAACCGGCCAATCACTTGCATGCCCTTCTCAAAGATGGTGGTGACTGATGCCTATGTCATCTCGTTGCCCACAGTGTGCGTCCTCCATCATTGGCTGAAAAAGGACACTGGAAGCATCTTTTGAAACGCGACTTTGGCGCTCTGGTCGCCGACCTCATGGCTAACCTCACGCTATGGTCGGGTTTCGTTTCATGAAACCCGACTTCAGCGAAAGTCACCGACTTTTTAATTTGACCGACCCGTTTCGCTCAACTCTACATTATACTATATGAAGAACTATGGGGTGCATTATACTATGGGAAGTGAATAGTACTACATGGGCGACTAAGGCGGTGCATTTTACAAGATGGAGCTCAATGAGGAGTATATTATACTACACTGCTGAAAAAAAAATTAAGGGAACACTAAAATACCACATCCTAGATTTCTCTGAATTAAATATTCCTGGTGCAAATTTTTATTCATTGCATAGTGGAATGTGTTCAGAACAATAAAACATAACAATTATTAATGTAAATTACAATGAATATCCCATGGAGGTCTGGATTTGGAATGATACTCAAAATTAAAGTGGAAAATCAAATTACAGACTGATACAACTTCAGTAGAAATGCCTCATGACAAGGAAAAGATGCTCAGTATTGTGTGTGGACTCTACGGACCTGTATGACCTCCCTACTGTACAATGCCTGGGCATGCACCTGATGAAGTGGTGGATGGTCTCCTGAGGGATCTACTCCCAGACCTGGACTAAAGTATCCTCCTACTCCTTGACAGTCTGTGATGCAACATGATGTTGGTGGATGGTGCGAGACATGATGCCCCAGATGTGCTCAATTGGATTCAGGTCTGGGGAATGGGCGGGCCAGTCAATAGCTTCTATGCCTTCATCTTGCAGGAACTGCTGACACACTCCAGCTACATGAGGTCTGGCATTGTCCTGCATTAGGAGGAACCCAGAGGAACCCATATTTTTGTGTACTTTGTGTTTTGTCTATTGGTGTTCAGGTGTTTTTTTCAAGCAAGGGAGTGACTTCACCGGTAATCTGAGGGCTTAATTGCCTGCCTCCATGATTATACACATGTGTGGAGTCTCTCGGTTGGTTGAGAATGTTTATAACTACTTTGTAATTCATTTTGTTTTATGCCTCTGAAGAAGACCCTGTTGTGAGGTTCGAAATGCGTAAGGCGTGGGGGTCTTCTTCCCCTTTCTGTTTTTATTATGAAAATATGTGAATAAAGTTTCCTGTGGATTTTATCAAGTCTTCAGTGCCGGATCTTCCTTCTCTTCTTATGTTTGCTACAAATGGTGGTCAGCCATTCGATCCATAGGCACGACCGGCTTACAGGACTATTTTTGGTGAGCACTAATCCATTTCCCTTTTCCTATTTTTTCAAGGTTATACTGACTTATTGTGCTCCCAATAAGCCGTGCAGTTATTACCATGGAAGCCGGGACTAAAAATATTACAGCAATTTGCTTGTTAAGAAGACAAAAAGCTGATGAATTATTTGGCATCGTTTCTGTTGATGGGGATAAGAACAGTATGGATATGAATTCACTTTTCTCTGAGTTGGAGAGAAAGATGACCTCCCACCTTAACACCTGGTGGGACTCAGTGACTCTTGAGAAATACTTTAGTCACAAAATGATACCGCGAGGTTTAAGATTAAAAAAGGTACCGACTGTGATTTATAATGACACTTTTCTACAGAAATGGAATGACATTTTGAGCTAATGCTCTTTGAAATTAATGTCTCTCATTGTGGAAGAAGAATCTTTCAAATTGACTAATATTGAAGCTTCCATTAAAGATTTGGAGTCTACTTTGGAGAAATTTTCTGATCACATGACCTTTGCAAAAAGCTCCGAACGATTACATGCTAATATTGATAATCTGGAAAGTAGCATCACTAAATCCAAGAAAAACAAGTTCTTGCGTGATCGCAGGGATTATGACTCTAACATGGCTTATGCTTGGAAGCAATTTACTCCGTATAAGCTTAGATCTATTCTTAAAAGCCGTCAATCATTCCGCAGTAATAACGTCAGTTTTTTCTCATGTGAACAGTCATTTAACTCACCTACCACATCTGAGGGCTCAATGGATTCCAACCAGGTGTTACCATCAACATCGTATGCAAAAAACGATCAAAGAAAAAAAGGAGAGGAGGACGTCGACGTAAGAAGAAAACATCAATATAGCCTGTGGAACACGAATTGCTGGAGGAAATAGATGGTAACATTGTTGCTTCTGATGAGTTTACAGTTATTAACATTTCAGCTACCATTCTGAGTGAAGCTCAGCTGAGTGTCTGGAAGAGAGGACTTTCCTTTGTTCCAACATGCAGAGGAGATTTGTTTCAAATATTATGTGATGTTAATCGTTTTTGTGCGATTATTAACAGTTAGGAGACATTTTTTTACTCCCGAGTCTGTTATCGATAATCATAATTCTGATATATCATTCTTGAGTCTTAATAATGATGATTTGTTACCACTTGCGGCTCCTGTTAAAGATCAAATTATGTTTGAGATGTTGTCTAGTATGGAGGATACAAATCAAAATACAGTAGCTCAATGAGACTCAGATGTATTGATATCCAATCCCACTTTTTACCCCTTGATATCCAGAGTGCCTATTATGGATACCTTTCAGAGGGCAATTGAATGTGATGTTAAATCTTTGCTGGATTCTGATGTTCAGTCTTGTATGAATTTATCTGCAAACGAGCAGCATGCTCTTTATTAAGAACCAACATATAGTGGTCCGTCACTCAGACAAGGGGGGGTCAGTGGTGATTTTGGATTCATTATTATATCGCAATGAAATTATATCCATGTTATCGGATACTAACACGTATCGTCCCCTGAGTAATGATCCTACCAGCTGTGTTCAGCAAGGTTTATCTGTGGTTTTGCAAGAGGGTCTTGCATTGGGGATATTGGACAAACGTATGGCAGATTTTTTATACGTGGATAAACCAGTGTGTCCTGTGTTCCACGTCTTGCCTAAAACTCACAAAGGCGTGTTCCCTCCACCCTTTAGGCCCATAGTGGCCGGCATTGGAGGGGTTAATGAAAAAATCTCTGAGTGGATAGACAGAAAATTACAACCTTTGGTTTTGAAAACACCAGGTCACATTAGAGATACTAAACAGCTATTGCAGGCACTCCAGGAGGTTACATGGGGGCCTCATTATACATGGATAACATGTGATGTTGTTGCTTTATATTCATGTATACCTCATGATTTGGCATTATCTGCTTTCTCCACTATTCTGACTGAGAGAAGCAACGTTAGTTCTTATCTTAAAAGATTTATTATCATGGCATTGCAACATCTTTTGAGCACTAATTTTTTTTTCAAATTTGACACTCAGTACTATCTTCAGGTGTGTGGTTGCCCGATGGGGTCTAAATTTTCTCCTACTTTGGCCAACCTATATATGTCCTTTTGGGAAAATAAATATATATACACTGTGGATAATCCCTTTCTGGATAATGTACTGTGGTGGGGGAGATACATTGATGACATGATCCTGTTATGGTTCGGTTGCAGCGAAGGATCTCCCTCTCCTGGCATGCTTAATTTTTTTAGGTATATTGGAAATAATTCCTTAAATATCAGGTTCACCTATGAAATACATGGTGCTTGTGCCACATTTCTTTATGTTAAACTTACAGGAGATGTTAATACGGGGAACATACATACTTCCTTATTTAGAAAGGAAACTAGTGGCAATGCCATATTGCATGCGGAGAGTTGTCACCCGCCACATGTGATACGTAATTTACCGTTGGGTGAATTAATCCGTGCCAAGAGAACGTGTTCTAATGATGCTCTTTATAAATCTGAAAGTCGCAATATTTGTACTAGGTTATCAAAAAGGCGTTATAAGGACTGGATGTTGAACAGGGCCATTAAGAAAGTGGATAATAAAACTAGGAACAGTTTATTGCAAAGTAGTACATCACATAGTAATCAAAACAAAAATACTCCTACTTTCTCAACCGCTTTTAGTTCAGATTGCAAGGGTGTTATTAAAATTCTACATAAACATCTTCCCCTGCTGCACCAAGATCCGGTTTTGTCGCAAATATTAGCTGGAGGATATAGGTGTGTTCCAAAGAGGGCTAAAAATTGGAGTCATTTTTTGTCCCCCTCGTTGTATTTGTCTGATCGCTAGTGGTGAGCATTCCGATACTGCAAATATCGAGTATCGGCCGATATTCGCTGTATCGGAATTCCGATACCGAGTACCGATATTTTTTCAGTATCGGATACCGGAATCGGAAGTTCCCATAATGCAATGAGCCACTGTTGTGGCTGTGATTGGCTGCTGAAATGATGTCATCACGATGCGCGGTCTGTGCGCATCATGATGCGCAGTCTGTGCGGGCCTGCCGGGGGTCTGTGCTGGCTGCCGGGGGTCTGTGCGGACTGCAGGGGGTCTGTACGGGCCTGCCGGGGGTCTGTGCCAGCTGCCGGGGGTCTGTGCGGGCCTGCCGGGGGTTGTGTGTGTGTGCAGGCAGCGTCCGATGGAACTACAAGTCCCATCGGGCTATGCCTGCTACAATGACAGTGATTGACACATTAGCCAATGATGGGACAGTAGTAGTCCCATCATCCGGCTAATGTGTTGAATGTAAAAAAAAAAAAAAACAACATACATACTACATACATACTGCATACATACTACATACATACTACATATATACAACATTCATACAACATACATACATACTTCATATATACTACATTCATGCAACATACATACAACATACATACATACTACATATATACTACATTCATACAACATACATACAAACTACATATATACTACATTCATACAACATACATACATACTACATATATACTACATTCATACAACATACATGCATACTACATAATACATATATACTACATTCATACAACATACATACATACTACATAATACATACATACTACATATATACTACATTCATACAACATACAGTTGTGGCCAAAAGTATTGACACCCCTGCAATTCTGTCAGATAATACTCAGTTTCTTCCTGAAAATGATTGCAAACACAAATTCTTTGGTATTATTATCTTCATTTAATTTGTCTTAAATGAAAAAACACAAAAGAGAATGAAGCAAAAAGCAAAACATTGATCATTTCACACAAAACTCCAAAAATGGGCCAGACAAAAGTATTGGCACCCTCAGCCTAATACTTGGTTGCACAACCTTTAGCCAAAATAACTGCGACCAACAGCTTCCGGTAACCATCAATGAGTTTCTTACAATGCTCTGCTGGAATTTTAGACCATTCTTCTTTGGCAAATTGCTCCAGGTCCCTGATATTTGAAGGGTGCCTTCTCCAAACTGCCATTTTTAGATCTCTCCACAGGTGTTCTATGGGATTCAGGTCTGGACTCATTGCTGGCCACCTTAGAAGTCTCCAGTGCTATCTCTCAAACCATTTTCTAGTGCTTTTTGAAGTGTGTTTTGGGTCATTGTCCTGCTGGAAGACCCATGACCTCTGAGGGAGACCCAGCTTTCTCACACTGGGCTCTACATTATGCTGCAAAATTTGTTGATAGTCTTCTGACTTCATAATGCCATGCACATGGTCAAGCAGTCCAGTGCCAGAGGCAGCAAAGCAACCCCAAAACATCAGGGAACCTCCGCCATGTTTGACTGTAGGGACCGTGTTCTTTTCTTTGAATGCCTCTTTTTTTCTCCTGTAAACTCTTTGTTGATGCCTTTGCCCAAAAAGCTCATCATTTTGTCTCATCTGACCAGAGAACATTCTTCCAAAACGTTTTAGGCTTTTTCAGGTAAGTTTTGGCAACTCCAGCATGGCATTTTTTTTTGTCTCGGGGTAAGAAGTGGGGTCTTCCTGGGTCTCCTACCATACAGTCCATTTTCATTCAGACGCCGACGGATAGTACAGGTTGACACTGTTGTACCCTCGGACAGCAGGGCAGCTTGAACTTGTTTGGATGTTAGTCGAGGTTCTTTATCCAACATCCGCACAATCTTGCGTGGAAATCTCTTGTCAATTTTTCTTTTCCGTCCACATCTAGGGAGGTTAGCCACAGTGCCATGGGCTTTAAACTTCTTGATGACACTGCGTACGGTAGACACAGGAACATTCAGGTCTTTGGAGATGGACTTGTAGCCTTGAGATTGCTCATGCTTCCTCACAATTTGGTTTCTCAAGTCCTCAGACAGTTCTTTGGTCTTCTTTCTTTTCTCCATGCTCAATGTGGTACACACAAGGACACAGGACAGAGGTTGAGTCAACTTTAATCCATGTCAACTGGTTGCAAGTGTGATTTAGTTATTGCCAACGCCTGTTAGGTGCCACAGGTAAGTTACAGGAGCTGTTAATTGCACAAATTAGAGAAGCATCACATGATTTTTCAAACAGTGCCAATACTTTTGTCCACCCTCTTTTTTATGTTTGGTGTGGAATTATATCCAATTTGGCTTTAGGACAATTCTTTTTGTGTTTTTTCATTTAAGACAAATTAAATGAAGATAATAATACCAAAGAATTTGTGTTTGCAATCATTTTCGGGAAGAAACTGAGTATTATCTGACAGAATTGCAGGGGTGTCAATACTTTTGGCCACAACTGTACATACATACTACATACATACTACATATATACTACATTCATACAACAAACATATTACATAATACATACATACTACAAATATACTACATTCATACAACATACATACTACATACTACATACCTACTACATTCATACAACATACATACATACTACATACATACTACATATATACTACATTCATACAACATACATACATACTACATACATACTATATACATACATACATACTTCATACATACTACATATATACTACATTCAGACAGCATAAATACATACTACATGTATACTGTGACGACTTCTGGAGTGGACCCTCTGGGACGTGGCACCAACCCTCCCAGGGCGAGTTGACCTAGTGAAGACCACTCCCTATACAGGGAGTGTCAGGGGCAAACCCCAGGGGGTGAGGTATCATGACTGCTGGCACCAGGCGGCCGGCTCACAGGAGACACGAGTGGGTGAGTGTGTCTGCAGGAAAGTGTAAAGCGTGGACACGGGAACATGTGGTATACAGAGACTTCGTATGTCCGGATGTGAGTGAAGCAGGATGCGTGCAAGGAGCACGTCTGAGCACTGAGTCAGGCAGCAGGTGTGCCAGGAGGTGTAACAGAGTACAGGAGCAGGGTGTGTGCCAGAGGGCACAACTGAGCATAAGACAGAGTGCAGGATTGGAATGTGTGCCAGGAGGCACAACTGAGTAAGAGACAGAGTACAGGATCAGAGCATGACCTGGAGACCGAACTGAGAAAAGCGCACAAGCGCAGACTGTTATGATTGAGTCACCGTAGGAGGCAAAAGCAGAAATACAAGCTAAGTCCAGAAAACCAGAGAAGTTGGCAACTATCAGATTGCAGACTCCTGAACCTATCAACACAACTAGCAGTAGCCGTGGGGGGTTCCTACGATGCCCTAGACCCCTCGATCACAGCCGGAGAATTACATAGGCCTAAATAAAGAAAGGGTAAATTTTTAACTGCCCCAGAGCAGACCCCAAAGCAATAGGCAGCCCCCAACATATAATGACGGTGAAGCAAGATGAAAATACTAACACAGACAGAAAGATAGACTGAGCAAAGACGGGGCCCAAAACTACCTAGATAGGAAAGGACAGGAAGGCTGCTGTCTGCAATCTGCCAAAACCCTATCAAAAACATAAGCCAACAAGCTGATATGAAAAAGGCCCTGAAGCAGCTAGGCTTCAAAAACTAAATCAGCACTCAGGTATTTTCGGAAGACAGAGCTAAATGAATTCAGCACACCCCAGCAGGGAATGGCAGAAATCCAGAAAAACAAAGCAAAACAAAGTCAAAGAACCAAAGCAAAAGGCTCAAAAGGATCCCACAGAGAAATCACCCGCAGGGCAGAAGGGCGTCGGCAGCCTTATATCCAGTCAGTAACTCCACTCAGCCAGTCATCATCATCAGCCTCAGGTGTTTGATAATCAGGCTCACTACCTTTCTTTACCAGAAGAGGGAGTTCATCGGGCCTCAGTAATGAAGGGGAAAATGAACTCACAACAGCAGACATAACATGGAGGAGACAGGGACCTAGGTACGAGAGGTGCGCGTGCGCACCCGGCGGGACCCCCGGAGTGACCGCAGCTCCGGAAGAGATGACGTCAGGGCCGAGGTCCCGCCCCCAGGTGAGCGCGGCATGACATATACTACATTCATACAACATACATACTAAATATATACTACATTCATACAACATTCATACACACATACTACATATTACATACATACTACATATATACTACATTCATACAACATACATACATAATACATACATACTACATATATACTACATTCGTACAACATACATACATACTACATACATACTTCATATATACTACATTCCTACAACATACATACATACTACATACATACTACATATATACTACATTCATACAACATACATACATGCATACTACATACTGCATTCATACAACATACATACTACATAATACATACATACTACATATATATTATATTCATACAACATACATACATACTACATACATACTTCATATATACTACATTGATAAAACATACATACATACTACATTCATACTACATACAATACATTCATGCATTCATACAATACATACACATAGACATAGAGTACATACAGTTGTGGCCAAAAGTATTGACACCCCTGCAATTTTGTCAGATAATACTCAGTTTCTTCCTGAAAATTACTGCAAACACAAATTCTTTGTTATTATTATCTTCATTTAATTTGTCTTAAATGAAAAAACACGAAAAGAATTGTCCTAAAGCCAAATTGGATATAATTCCACACAAAACATAAAAAAGAGGGTGGACAAAAGTATTGGCACTCTTCGAAAAATCATGTGATGCTTCTCTAATTTGTGTAATTAACAGCACCTGTAACTTACCTGTGGCACCTAACAGGTGTGGCAATAACTAAATCACACTTGCAGCCAGTTGACATGGATTAAAGTTGACTCAACCTCTGTCCTGTGTCCTTGTGTGTACCACATTGAGCATGGAGAAAAGAAAGAAGACCAAAGAACTGTCTGAGGACTTGAGAAACCAAATTGTGAGGAAGCATGAGCAATCTCAAGGCTACAAGTCCATCTCCAAAGACCTGAATGTTCCTGTGTCTACGGTGTGCAGTGTCATCAAGAAGTTTAAAGCCCATGGCACTGTGGCTAACCTCCCTAGATGTGGATGGAAAAGAAAAATTGACAAGAGATTTCCACGCAAGATTGTGCGGATGTTGGATAAAGAACCTCGACTAACATCCAAACAAGTTCAAGCTGCCCTGCAGTCCGGGGGTACAACAGTGTAAACCCGTACTATCTGTCGGCGACTGAATGAAAAGGGACTGTATGGTAGGAGACCCAGGAAGACCCCACTTCTTACCCCGAGAAATAAAAAAGCCACCCTGGAGTTTGCCAAAACTTACCTGAAAAAGCCTAAAACGTTTTGGAAGAATGTTCTCTGGTCACATGAGACAAAAGTAGAGCTTTTTGGGCAAAGGCATCAACATAGAGTTTACAGGAGAAAAAAAGAGGGATTCAAAGAAAAAAAACACGGTCCCTACAGTCAAACTTGGCGGAGGTTCCCTGATGTTTTGGGGTTGCTTTGCTGCCTCTGGCACTGGACTGCTTGACCGTGTGCATGGCATTATGAAGTCTGAAGACTATCCAACAAATTTTGCAGCATAATGTAGGGCCCAGTGTGAGAAAGCTGAGTCTCCCTCAGAGGTCATGGGTCTTCCAGCAGGACAATGACCCAAAACACACTTCAAAAAGCACTAGAAAATGGTTTGAGAGATAGCACTGGAGACTTCTAAGGTGGCCAGCAATGAGTCCAGACCTGAATCCCATAGAACACCTGTGAAGAGATCTAAAAATGGCAGTTTGGAGAAGGCACCCTTCAAATATCAGGGACCTGGAGCAATTTGCCAAAGAAGAATGGTCTAAAATTCCAGCAGAGCATTGTAAGAAACTTATTAATGGTTACCGGAAGCGGTTGGTCGCAGTTATTTTTGCTAAAGGTTGTACAACCAAGTATTAGGCTGAGGGTGCCAATACTTTTGTCTGGCCCATTTTTGAAGTTTTGTGTGAAATGATCAATGTTTTGCTTTTTGCTTCATTCTCTTTTGTGTTTTTTCATTTAAGACAAATTAAATGAAGATAATAATACCAAAGAATTTGTGATTGCAATCATTTTCAGGAAGAAACTGAGTATTATCTGACAGAATTGCAGGGGTGTCAATACTTTTGGCCATAACTGTATAACATAGAGTACCTACTCACCATCACTTGTCACTTTGATCCACGAAGCCAGTGTCATTTGTAAAAAATATTCAAATAACAAACAACCAATATACTCCTTGATCCGCAGAAATCCATGAGTGTCCCACGACGATCTCCCGTGGAGAACAGCAGCATCAGCTGATGTGACCAATCTCTTGGGGCCCCAGGAATAAAATGACAGGAGGGTAGGTATCCTTCCGCACTGTATTCCTCCGCCACTGTAAAAAAAAAAATAGTCCCTAGTCTCACTTTTGGCATTGCTGTGTGAGAAAGTTCCCACGCAGCTTTTGCCATAAAGTGAGACCAGTGAAATATAGTAACCTCTCAGTGATGCACTGCAGGAGATCGTCGTGGGACACTCGTGGCTTTCTGCGGATCAGGGAGTATATTGGTTTGTTATTTTAATATTTTTTACAATGAGAATGACACTGGCTTCGGAGATCAAAGTGACAAGTGATGGTGAGTATGTAGTCTATGTTATATGTACTGTATGTCTATATGCATGTATTGTATGTAGTATGTATGTAGTATGTATGTTGTATGTATGTAGCATGTTGTATGTATGTAGTAAGCATGTAGTATGTAGTATGTATTTTGTATGAATGTAGTATGTATGTAGTATGTAGTATGTATGTTGTATGAATGTAGTATATATGTAGCATGTATGTATTATGTAGTATGTATGTATGTTGTATAAATGTAGTATATATATAGTATATATGTAGTATGTAGTTTGTATGTATGTTGTATGAATGTAGTATGTATGTAGTATGTATGTATGTTGTATGAATGTAGTATATATGAAGTATGTATGTAGCATGTATGTTGTATGAATGTTGTATATATGTAGTATGTATGTAGTATGTAGTATGTATGTTTTTTTTTTATACATTCAATACATTAGCAGGATGATGGGACTACTACTGTCCCATCATTGGCTAATGTGTCAATCACTGCCATTGTAGCAGGCATAGCCCGATGGGACTTGTAGGGACACAACCCCCGGCAGGCCCGTACAGACCCCCGGCAGCCCGCACAGACCGCCGGCAGGCTCGCACAGACCCACGGCAGTCCGCACAGACCCCCGGCAGGCCCGTACAAACCCCCGGCAGCCCGCACAGACCCCCGGCAGGCCTGCACAGACCCCCGGCAGGTCCGCACAGACCCCCGGCAGGCCCGTACAGACGCCCGGCAGGCCCGCACAGACCCCCGGCAGGCCCGCACAGACCCCCGGCAGGCCCGCACAGACCGCGCATCATGATGACATCATTTCAGCAGCCAATCACAGCCATGCCATTAGTTAACATGGCTGACACAACTGGCTCATTGCATTATGGGAACTTCCGATTCCGGTATTCGACATTGTAAAAATATCGGTACTCTGTATCGGGAATCCGATACAGCGAATATCGGCCCATACCCGATATTTGCAGTATCAGAATGCTCAACACTAGTCAGCATACATCTCATCATTTCTGTCAGAGTTCTGTTTTTCCTTTCTGCTACTCCATTTTGTTCAGGTGTGTACGGAAAAGTTTTCTGGGGTTCTATTCCATTCTGCCTTGAGTATTTCTATTTTGTGACCTGTAAATTCACCTCCATTATCACTTCTGATGACAATTGGCTTCATTTGAAATTTGTTACTCGACCTTGTTACGTAGTCTGCAAGTTTATAAAAAAAACTTCACTTTTGTTCCTAATTAAGTATGTGACTGTGTATCTCGAGTAGTCATCTATGAAAGTCACCATGTATCTATTTCCTCCTGATGTAGTCACTTGCATGGGTCCACGTACATCAGTATGTACCAAATCAAGTGGTCTTTTGATTTTCATCTCACTTTCTTTTGGAATAGATATTCTTGTGGCTTTAGATTTTATACAACATTCACATCTTACGGTAATTGAGCAATCTGAAATCTCTAGATCTTTTGTCAATTCTTTTCTTTGTAGTTCCCTTATACTGTCAGGGTGTCTGTGTCTTTGACGTCTATGCCACACATGAATACAGTTCTTGTGATCATGTGTACATACCTTCATCTGTTCCTTTGGTGTGTTGAGTTGATATAATTGTTCATCTGCCTTGACATTGATTATCACCTTGTTTCCTGCTAGAATTGCACACTCATTGTCTTTGAATTATACAGTGAGTCCATTAGCTGTTAAACACTTCACAGATAACAATCCGCCTTCCAATTTTGGAACATACAACATATTCTGTACAAGTATCTTTGAATTTTGTCCGAACTTGTTTGAACATTTTAGCATACCTTGTCCTATACCTTCTGCTGTTATTTTGCTTCCATCTGCAAGATAAATGGCTTCTTTCTTATCTAAATCAAGATCAGTGAAGAAATTCTTGTCACTTGTCATATGACTCGTTGCTCCTGAATCAATAAACCAACCAAGTGATGATTTCTTGTCTGTTACTTTAAATGTGCCATTCCAATTATTCTCACATGAATTGGAAATTGTGCTTTTCACTTTCTGTGTATGCTTTCTATTTTGTAATTTTTGTTGTTCTGCTTTCCACATGGTACAGTCTTTCTTTAAATGACCTTTTTTTCTTACATCTGAAACATTCTCTTGTCTCTTTATTATAGGGTTTTTAAAAATTGTGTAGCTTTAAGAGCGTTTCCACTGTCCTTTTCAGTAGAAGAATCATTTGTCTGGTCTTTTCTTCTCTGATATTCATCTATTAGTCTAGTTTTCACAAAATCTAATGTGATGTCTTTTTCTGGTCTTGTCTCTAATGCGTTTATTAAGGCTTTATACAAATCTGGTAAACTGCACAATAATATTGCTGCTGCATGACTTTCTTTAATGTCTTCACCAATAGACCTTAGTTGTGATATTACTTCCATCATTGAGAATATGTGCTTCTACATATCGTCATTTGCACTCAATCTCATACTGTAAAGCTTTCTTAATAGAAATAACTTGTGATTTAAACTGGATCTTTCATGTAATAGTCTTAATGCGTCCCACATTCCTTTCGCTGTTTCTTCATTTCTTATGTGTATTAATTGAACATCATCCACTAATAAGCTAATGGTGGCTCTAGCTTCTCTATTCTTTCTATCCCATGTCTGATTACCTTCATCAGGTCTATCTGTATTGATTACTTCCCATAAATCATCTTTAGATAACAACATCTCTACTTTGAATTTCCTTAACTGATAATTTTCACTGTTCAGCTTAGCTACTGTGAGTTTCAGCTCAGTGCTGCACATCATTTTTATATAATCTTACTTGTTTTATGAAGATATTCTTCTTTCTTTCTTCTTGAGAGTTCCTGTATATCCTGTGTGTGGTGATTCTCTGTAATTATCTCCAGTGTGTGGTCATCCAGTTCCTGGAATCATAAATTCCTTTGTCCCTCTGTATCTGGATTTTTTTTTCAGGCTCCGTTCACTGGGTTTTATCTCCTTCTGTTAACAGAGATTATCTGCTTCTCTGGAGTCTGGATTTATTGCTTGGTGTTATCTTCTGGGTGTCTCTGTCCTGAGTGTCTGGGTGTCTGGGCCCATAACCTGTAGCAGAGTGTATCTTTTGAGAATCCACTGGTACACAGGAGAACTTCACTGAGCAAGTTATCTTGAGTAAACAGCATTTACTTCTTATGGGTAAACATGAGATAAGAATTCAGAAGCACACAGCCCGTGCTGCTGGCATAATACAGTCAAAATCGAAAGTAAAACTAACAATAGCAAGAGAGCTTCCCTCCCCAAAATACAGCAAACATTTAACTTCACTCTATCGCCATCTGCTGTCAGGCTAGTGTAAAGTCCTCCTTTACATAAACAATAAGTCCATTTCTGTTGCATATGCCAACACTTGCCACATCTCACATTGATGTGCCATCCTGGATGAGCTGCACTACCTGAGGCTCTTGTGTGGGTTGTAGAGTGCGTTTCATGCTACCACGAGTGTGAAAGCACAACCAACAGTCAAAAGTGACCAAAACAGTCAGAAAGCATTAGTACTGAGATGTGGTCTATGGTCCCCACTTGCAGAACCACTCCTTTATTGTGTCTTGATATTTGCCAATATTTTCCATCTGTTGTCGATTCCATTTGCACAACAGCATGTGAAATTGATTGTCAATCAGTGTTGCTTCCTAAGAGGATAGTTTGATTTCACAGAAGTTTGATTTCCTTGGAGTTATATTCTGTTGTTTTAGTGTTCCCTTTATTTTTTGAGCAGTGTATATGGAGGACTGAGCAGTGTATTTCAAAATATGGAGGAGTGTATTATACTATTTGGAGGACTGAGGAGTGTATTATACTATATGGAGATCTATGAGGAGTGTATTAAACTACATGGACTGAGCAGTGTATTTTAATATATGGAGGACTATGAGGAGTGTATTATACTATATGGAGCACTGAGAGTGTATTATACTATATGGAGGACTGAGCAGTGTATTTTAATATATGGAGGACTATATTATACTAAATGGAGGAATATGGGAAGTGTATAATATATGGAGGACTGAGGAGTGTATTTTAATATATGGAGGAATATGGGAAGTGTATTACACTATATGGAGGACTATGGGGAGTGTATTATACTATATCAAGGACGATGGGGCACATTATATTATAT
The DNA here is from genome assembly GCF_039654945.1 of Dendrobates tinctorius. Classification (NCBI taxonomy): domain Eukaryota; kingdom Metazoa; phylum Chordata; class Amphibia; order Anura; family Dendrobatidae; genus Dendrobates; species Dendrobates tinctorius. The sequence goes on from NW_027361825.1 coordinate 29,108,725, forward strand.
GGAGGACTATGGAGTGTGCATTTTACAATATGGAGGACTGTGGTGCACATTATAACATATGGAGGACTATGGGGTGTATTATACTAAACAAGCAAAATGCTGCATATTTATTGAGTAATTGGATTATGTCGGAACAAAAATCATTGTTGTCAGCAGCAAATCGCCCGGTGTAAACTGTAGATGTGCTGCTGATAACATGATACTGTATGGGGACAGATTGATCTAATAGTGATTGTTCGGTTCCTATCATTCTTTCTTAGTTGGTGTAAAGAGGCCGGGAAACAAGCGAATGACTTCAATATTGTCGATCACACTCGTTTAGCGGCCTGAATATAGCGCATGTAAATACAACGGAAATGCTTCTGTGTGATATGCAATATGTTAGCATTTGGGGCCCCATTTTAAACTTTTGCCTAGGGCCCCACTTTGCCTAAAACCAGCCCTGAACCCCGGAGTCCAACACTGCAAGGCTGCTAATGTTTTTGCATTGACAACTCATTGTTTCTGTGGTTGGAAGCCTATCACTGTGATGAAAATTGTGTGCATCACTGCTGTCGGGGAAAACCACTGTCAAGATTGTGTTCAAGCATATTTTGATACTGCAGAATGGGCGTGTCCCTTTTTCAGGTGGGGAGGCGACTGGCAAAATGTACTTTTGTATCAGGGATACAACTCACTGTTTCCTGTATAGTTATGATTCCAAATAGTGCTGACTTCTGGGTGCCAATCATGTTGCAGATAGTGCTGCAAGAAGGTGCACATGGGTCAGTCTCTTTCATGAGGACCAACTCCACAGTGTGTTGGTGGCGGGATAACACTCAAGCTTTCTTTCTCCATCCCCTCATGGCAACCATGGAGAACAGAGAGGGAATCATTAGCCTCTTTATCTCCTATCTGGTGTGCGTCCATCACTTCTTCCTTCTCGTCCTTTTCATGGTCCTTCTCAATTTGTTCCTCCCATGACAATTGCCTGTGAGACAACAGACCTAAAGGCATCCTCCTCTGCTTACTCACGATCACAGCATTCTGGGAGCAGGCAGAGGGCTGATAGCCCCGCTGCCTTTGGAACGGATACTCTGCGGCATGACGCAAGGTCCTGATTGCTGCCATGGTAATTCGATCTCGTCATGATGACATCTGGGTTACCAGAGGACTGCATGAATCAGGAAGTCTTTCAGTGCTGCTTCATCTGCATGCTATAAAAGCGATTAGCCTGCAAAAAATAATTGTCCCATAGTGGGACAAAGTAAAAAGTCAGAAAAAAGTAAAGAAAAAAAAATTAAACTGTAAAAATATTTTTCAAAAATATAAAAAATCAATATATTCTATCACTAAATAAATATTTGAGAAAAAAAATCTAAAACAATAAAAGTACACATCTTTGGAATCGCCACGTCCATAACGACCTGACCTATAGAACTGTCCAACTAGTTAACCCCTTAAGGCCATGTGCACACGATGCAGATTTGCAGCGTTTCCGCAGCGGATTTTACCGCTCAGAAACGTTGCATATCCGCATTGTGATGTACAGTACCTTTAAAATGAATGAAAAAAAAAAATGCTGTGCAGACGCTGCGGATTTTTCCGCGCGGTTTTCCTGCGGTACAAAATCCGCAGCATGTTACTTCTTTTGTGCGGTTTTCTATCTCCCCTGTTACGAAATCCGCAGGGGGAAGACCGCAATGGAAAACCGCACAAAAACCGCATGAAAACCGTGTGAAAAATGGAAGAAATCCGCAGGAAAAATGCAGGTCATTTGACCTGCGGTTTTCTTCCATTCTGCACGGAAAAATCCGCAGGGCTCAAAACTCCGTCTGCACTCAGCCTTAGTGAACAAAATAAAAACAAGGCAAACAATGCTTTATCATCATACTGCCAAATAAAAAGTGGAATAACACGCGACGGATATAAATAAACATGGTACAGCTGAAAATGTCATCTTGTCCTGCAAAAATCAAGCCCCCATATAGCTAAATCACCAGAAAAATAAAAAGGTTACAGCTCTCAAAATAAAGCATTGCAAAAATAATTATTGTATAAAAGCGCCAAATCATAAAAAAGATATAAATAAGGTATTTGAGGTATTGTTGTAATCATACAAACCAGAAAAATAAAACTGCCTTATCAATTTTACCACACACAAAATGGTATAATTGCCCCCCCCCAAAAAAAAAAGAAACTCATGAATTGCTGGTTTTTGTTCACCCTGCCTCCCAAAAATTGGAATAGACAGCGATCTAAAAATGTCATGTGCCCGAATATGGTACCAATAAAAAAAACGTCAACTTGTCCCGCAAAAAACAAGACCTCACATGACTCTGTGGGCTAAAACATGGAAAATTATAGCTCTCAAAATATGGTGATGCAAAAACTATTTTTTTGCAATAAAAAGCATCTTTTAGTGGATGACAGCAGCCAAATATAAAAACCCGCTACAAGGCTTCTTCTATGTGTCCTGGTATTTCCTGTACCAGAGATATCTGTGTCCGTGTGTGTAATACTTGCGGCACATGTGTGGCATGCATGTGCTGCATCACTACCAAAAGGACGGGCACCAGGAAAGAAGTGTTACAATAAGCGCTGTTTCCCAGCGCCGGGTGCTGAACTCGGCTCTCATCATTCTCCCCTGCTCTGTCGGCGATCAGCGCGAGCAGGGTAGAATGATGAGTTACATTAAAATAGTAAAAGAGACAGCAGGTGGCAGCTGATGGGATGATTACCCCCATCAGCCTACCTCTGCAGGTTCGTAAGGGGCCATGGTTATTGATCCCCCCAACCCAAAAATAGCAGCCTGCAGCTGCCCAGAAAAGGCAAATTTATTAGATGCACCAATTCTGGTGCTTGGCCCGGCTCTTCCCACTTGCCCTGTAGTGGTGGCAAGTGGGGTAATAGTTGTGGAGTTGATGTCACCTTTGCATTGTCTGGCGACATCAAGGCCACCACCAGCTTACCAGCCTGAGAATACCAGCCCCCAGCTGTAAGTTTTGTCTGGCTGGTTATCAAAAATAGGGGGAACCCACGTTTTTTGTTTAACCCCTTTCTGACATCAGACGTACCATCCCGTCCATGTGACCCAGGCCCCTATGCCCATGGACGGGATAGTACGTCTAGCGCGATCAGCGGCGCCCACGTGGTGATCGCCACTGATCGCAGCCGGGTGTAAGCTGATTATCACAGCTGACACCCGGCACTGTGTCAGGGGCGGTCACGGACCGCCCCCAACACGTTAACCCATTGCACACCGCGATCAAACACGATCGCGGTGTACCGGGGGTTAAAGGGAAGCATAGGCAGGGAGGGGGCTTCCTCCGTGCTTCCCTGAACCCCCCGCAGCAGCGCTGCACATTGCTCTTTCCCTGCAGGTCCCCGGATCCAAGATGGCGACGGGGACCTTCGGGGGCCTGCAGGGAGCTGGCTTCCTCAGTGCCTGCAAAGCGCAGGCAAGGAGGAAACCTGCACACTGCCTGTGACAGATTGCTGATCTGTCACAGTGATCTGTGATGTGACAGATCAGCGATCTGTCACAGGACAGTGATGTCCCCCCCTGGGACAACCTAATAAAGTTAAAAAAAAAAGTGTAAAAATAATTTTAAAAAATCGCTAAATAAACTAAAAAAAAATATTCCCTAATAAATTCATTTTTTGGAAATAAAAAAAACCAATAAAAGTACACATATTTGGTATCGCCGCGTCCGTGCCGACCTGCCCTATTAAACTGTCCCATTAGTTAACGCCTTTAGCAAACACCTTAAAAAATAAAAATAAAAAACGAAGCAAAAAATAATCATTTATTATCACACCGCCAAACAAAAAGTGCAATAACGCGCGATCAAAAGGACGCATATAAATATTCATGGTACCGCTGAAAACATCATCCCACAAAAAACGAGCTGCCACACAGCATCATCAGAGAAAAATAAAAAAGTTATAGCTCACAGAATAAAGCGATGCAAAAATAATTATTTTTATATAAAATTGTTTTTATTGCATAAAAGCGCCAAAACATAAAAAAAGACATAAATGAGGTATCGCTGTACCCATACTGGCCAGAGGAATAAAACGGCTTCATCAATTTTACCGCACGCGGAATGGTGTAAACGCACCCCCCAAAAGAAATTCATGAAATGCTGGTTTTTGTTCATTCTGGGTCCCAAAAATCGGAATAAAAAGCGAATAAAAAATGTCACATGCCCGAACATGATACCAATAAAAACGTCAACTCGTCCCACAAAAAATAAGACCTCACATGACTCAGTGGGTCAAAATACGGAAAATTTATAGCTCTCAATATGTGGTGATACAAAAACTATTTTTACAATAAAAAGTGTCTTTTAGCGTGTGACAGCTGCCAAATATAAAAACCGCCATAAATAGTAAATTTAACCCCCCATTATCACCCCCTTAGTTAGGGAAAAATAATAAAATTTAAAAAATGTATTTATTTCCATTTTCCCATTAGGGTTAGGGCTAGGGTTAGGGATAGGGCTAGGGTTAGGGCTGAGATTAGGGTTAGGGGTGTGTTGGGGTTAGGTTTGGAGTTAGAATTGGGGGTTTCCACTGTTTGGGCACATCAGGTGCTCTCCAAACGCAACATGGTGTCTGATCTCAATTCCAGCCAATTCTGCGTTGAAAAAGTCAAATGGTGCTCCTTCCCTTAGAAAGCTCTGCCGTGCGCCCAAACAGTGTTTTACCCCCACATATGGGGTATCAACCTACCCAGGACAAATTGGAAAACAACTTTTTGGGTCCTATTTCTCCTGTTGCACTTAGGAAAATAAAAAATTGGGGACAAAAATATCATTTTTGTGGGAAAAAAATATGATTTTTTTATTTTCACGCCCGGGCGTTATAAACTTCTGAGAAGCCCTTGGGGGTTCAAAGTGCTCACCACACATCTAGATAAGTTCCTTAGGGGGTCTAGTTTCCAAAATGGTGTCATTTGTGGGGGATTTCCACTGTTTAGGTACATCAGGGGCTCTCCAAAGGCAACATGACACCCACAGACCATTCCATCAAAGTCTGCATTCCAAAACGTCACTACTTCCCTTCCGAGCCCCAACATGGGCCCATACAGTAGTTTTCTCCCACATATGGGGCATCAGTGTACTCAGGACAAATTGGACAACAACTTTTGGGTGAAGCCCTTGGGGGTTCAAAATGCTCACCACTAGTGTTGAGCATTCCGATACCGCAAGTATCGGGTATCGGCCGATACTTGCTGTATCGGAATTCCGATACCGACATCCAATATTTTTTCAATATCGGGCATCGGAATCGGAAGTTCAAAGTTGATTGACAGCCGAAATGACGTCATCATGATGCGCGGTGTGTGCGCATCATGATGCGCCGTCATTTCGGGCCTTCCGGGGGTCTCTGCCGGCCTGCCGGGGGGCTGTGCCGGCCTGCCGGGGGGCTGTGTGGACTGCCCGAGGTCTGTACCGGCCTGCCGGGGGGCTGTGCCGGCCTGCCGGTGGTCTGTGCACCCTGTGGGGGTCTGTACCGGCCTGCCGGGGGGCTGTGCCGGCCTGCCGGTGGTCTGTGCACCCTGTGGGGGTCTGTACCGGCCTGCCGGGGGGGCTGTGCTGATGTCCGGGGGTCTGTGCAGGCATCGTCCGATGGGACTACAAGTCCCATCTGGCGATGCCTGCTACCATGACAGTGATTGACACATTAGCCAATGATGGGACAGTAGTAGTCCCATCATCCGGCTAATGTGTTAAATGTTAAAAAAAAAATAAAAAAATACTACATGCATGCTACATACATACTACATGCTACATACATACCACATATATACTACATGCATGCTACATGCTACATACATACTACATATATACTACATACATACTACATGCTACATACATACTACATACATACTACATTCATGCTACATACATACTACATGCTACATACATACTACATACATACTACATGCATTCTACATACATACTACATGCTACATACATACTACATACATAAAAAAAAAATAGTCCCTAGTCTCACTTTTGACATTGCTGTGTGAGAAAGTTCCCACGCAGCTTTTGCCATAAAGTGAGACTAGGGACTTTTTTTTTTTAAGTGGCGGAGGAATACAGTGCGGAAGGATACCTACCTCCCGTCATTGGATTCCTGCAGCCCGTAGAGAGCGGCAGCATCAGCTGATGCTGCAGTTCTTTACCCAAGATCGTCGTGGGACACACTCGTGGACTGCTTCGGATCATGGGTGAGTATTTTTGTGGTTTGTTATGTTAATATTTATTCCGTAAAAGACAATGGCTTTGGGGAACAATGTGACAAGTATTGGTAAGTATGTTACTCAATGTTATATGTACTGTATGTCTATGTATGTATTGTATGAATGTATTGTATGTAGCATGCATGTAGTATGTATGTAGTATGTATGTAGCATGTAGTATGTATGTAGCATGCATGTAGTATATATGTAGTATGTATGTAGCATGTAGTATGCATGTAGCATGCATGTAGTATGTATGTAGTATGTATGTAGCATGTAGCATGCATGTAGTATGTATGTAGCATGCATGTAGTATATATGTAGTATGTATGTAGTATGTATGTAGCATGTAGCATGTATGTAGTATGTATGTAGTATGTATGTAGCATGCATGTAGTATATATGTAGTATGTATGTAGCATGCATGTAGTATGTATGTAGCATGCATGTAGTATATATGTAGTATGTATGTAGTATGTATGTAGCATGTAGTATGTATGTAGTATGTATGTAGCATGTAGTATGTATGTAGCATGCATGTAGTATATATGTAGTATGTATGTAGCATGCATGTAGTATGTATGTAGTATGTATGTAGCATGCATGTAGTATATATGTAGTATGTATGTAGCATGTAGCATGCATGTAGTATGTATGTAGCATGCATGTAGTATATATGTAGTATGTATGTAGTATGTATGTAGCATGTAGTATGTATGTAGTATGTATGTAGCATGTAGTATGTATGTAGCATGCATGTAGTATATATGTAGTATGTATGTAGCATGTAGTATGTATGTAGCATGTAGTATGTATGTAGCATGCATGTAGTATATATGTAGTATGTATGTAGCATGTAGTATGTATGTAGCATGCATGTAGTATGTATGTAGTATGTATGTAGCATGTAGTATGTATGTAGCATGCATGTAGTATGTATGTAGCATGTAGCATGCATGTAGTATATATGTGGTATGTATGTAGCATGTAGTATGTATGTAGCATGCATGTAGTATGTAGATAGTATTTTTTTTTTTTTTTTTTTTAACATTTAACACATTAGCCGGATGATGGGACTACTACTGTCCCATCATTGGCTAATGTGTCAATCACTGTCATGGTAGCAGGCATCGCCCGATGGGACTTGTAGTCCCATTAGACGATGCCTGCACAGACCCCCGGACATCAGCACAGCCCCCCGGCAGGCCGGCACAGCCCCCCGGCAGGCCGGTACAGACCCCCACAGGGTGCACACTCCACCGGCAGGCCGGCACAGCCCCCCAGCAGGCCGGTACAGACCCCGGGCAGTCCGCACAGCCCACCGGCAGGCCGGCACAGCCCCCCGGCAGGCCGGCAGAGACCCCCGGAAGGCCCGTACAGACCCCCGAGAGGCTGTACAAGGGCAGGAAAGGGTTTTTCCAATTCCGATACCGGAAGTCTCATAGACTTGAATGGGACTTCCGGTATCGGCATCGGCGATACCGATACTTTTTTTAAAGATCGGCCGATCCATTCCGATCCGATATTTTGACGTATCGGACTGTATCGCTCAACTCTACTCACCACACACCTAGATAAGTTCCGTAGGGGGTCTAGTTTCCAAAATGGTGTCATTTGTGGGGGGTTTCCACTGTTTAGGTACATCATGGGCTCTCCAAAGGCAACATGACACCCGCAGAGCATTCCATCAAAGTCTGCATTCCAAAACGTCACTACTTCCCTTCCGAGCCCCGACGTGGGCCCATACAGTAGTTTTCTCCCACATATGGTGTATCAGGGTACTCAGGACAAATTGGACAACAACTTTTGGGGTCCATTTTCTCCTGGTACCCTTGGGAAAATAAAAGAAATGGGGACTAAATGATCATGTTTGTGGAAAAAATATGATTTTTTTATTTTCACGCCCGGGCGTTATAAACTTCTGTGAAGCACTGGGGGAGTTCAAAATGCTCACCACACACCTAGATAAGTTCCTTACGGGGTCTAGTTTCCAAAATGTTGTAATTTGTGGGGGGTGTCCACTATTTAGGTACATTAGGGACTCTCCAAAGGCAACATGACACCCGCAGAACATTCCATCAAAGTCTGCATTCCAAAACATCACTACTTCCCTTCCGAGCCCCAACGTGGGCCCATATAGTAGTTTTCTCCCACATATCGGGTATCGGGGTACTCAGGACAAATTGGAAAACAACTTTTGTGGTCCATTTTCTTCTGGTATGCTTGGAAAAATAAAAAAATTGGGGACTAAATGATCATGTTTGTGGAAAAAATAAGATTTTTTTATTTTCACACCCGGGCGTTATAAACTTCTGTGAAGCACTGGGGGAGTTCAAAGTGCTCGAGACACATATAGATAAGTTCCTTATGGGGTCTAGTTTCCAAAATGGGGTCACTTGTGGGGGGATTCCACTGTTTAGGTACATCAGGAGCTTTCCAAACGCAACATGATGTCCGATCTCAATTCCAGCCAAAAAAGTCAAATGGCGCTGCTTCCATTCCGAGCTCTGCCATGCGCCCAAATAGTGGTTTACCCCCACATATGGGGTATCAGCGTACTCAGGACAAATTGCACAATAACTATTAGGGTCCTGTTACCCTTGGGAAAGTAAGAATTGAGGGTGAAAAGATCATTTTTGTGGAAAAAATATGATTTTATAATTTTACGGCTGTACATTATAAACTTCTGTGAAGCCCTTGGGGGTTCAAAGTTCGCACAACATATCTAGATAAGTTCCTTGTGGGGTCTAGTTTCCATAATGGGGTCACTTGTGGGGGGTTTCCACTGTTTAGGTACATCAGGGGCTCTCCAAACGTGACATGGCATCCAATCAGAATTCCAGCCAATTTTACATTGAAAAAGTCAAACGGCGCTCCTTCCCTTCTGAGCTCTGCCATGCGCAGAAACGGTGGTTCCCCCCCACATATCAGGTATCAGCGTACTCAGGACAAATTGCACAATAACTTTTCCAGTCCAATTTCTCCTTTTACCCTTGTAAAATAAAAAAAATTGAACCTGAAATATTTTTTTTGTGAAAAAAAGTTAAATGCTCATTTTTTTTTAAATATTCAAAAAATTCCTGTGAAGCACCTGAAGGGTTAATAAACTTCTTGAATGTGGTTTTGAGCACCTTGAAGGGTGCAATTTTTAGATTGGTGTCACTTTTGGGTATTTTCTATCATATAGACCCCTCAAAGTGGCTTCAAATGTGATGTGGTTCGTAAAAATAAAATGGTGTTGTCAAAATGAGAAATCGCTGGTCAACTTTTAACCCTTATAACTTCCTAACAAAAAAAATTTTGGTTCCAAAATTGTGCTGATGTAAAGTAAACATGTGGGAAATGTTACTTATTTAGTTTTTTTGCCGTATCTCTGTGATTTAAGGGCATAAAAATTCATAGTTGGAAAATTGCGAAATTTCAAAATTTTCGCAAAATTTCTGTTTTTTTCACAAATAAACGCTAGTTATATGAATGAAATTTTACCACTAACATGAAGTACAATATGTAATGAGAAAACATTGTCAGAATCACCGGGATCCTTTGAAGCATTTCAGAGTTATTACCTCATAAAGGGACAGTGGTCAGAATTGTAAAAATTGGCCCAGTCATGAACGTGCACACCACCCTTTGGGGGTAAAGGGGTTAATAACCGTATTTAGTATTTATTTACAGTGCAGGAGCAGCAGATGAATACTCCCGCTGTTCTTGCTGTCACTGTTATTATGTTATTAGCAGCAGGGGTTGGCTGATGGGAGTAATAGCCCCATCAGCCGCCATCTCTTGTATTACTTAAATGTAGCTCATCATTCTCCCCTGCGCCGATTGTCGGCAAAGCAGGGGAGAATGATGAGAGCCATGTTCAGCACCTGACAATCTGCTAGCGGGATCCGTTAGATAGCGGCGCTAACGCTATCTAACAGATTCGTTAGCGCACCCATTGCCCGCAATGTTAATAACGCATACTAACTCATGCCGAAATCGGCATGCATTAGCAAGTATGTGTTATTTCATAACGCACCCTTGAACGCTGCTTGCAGCGTTTTTGGGTGCGTTGGCAATAACGCACAGCGAACGGACCCTTTGGCTGTGCATAGGAATGTATGGGCTAACGCATGGTAGCGCTAGGTACCGGAGCGCTACCATGCATTAACACATATCATTTGCACTATGGCGCTAGAGATACCAAAAATGACATTAGCGTAAGCGTATCCATCTAACGGATCCGTTAAACAGATGCCCTAACGCAATGTGAACCTAGCCTAACAGTAAAATCTGGCGCTGCTTGCCTTCTGAGCTCTGCCATGTGCCCAAACAGTGGTTTACCCCTACATATGGGGTATCAGCATACTCGGGACAGATTGCACAACAACTTTTGGGGTCCAATTTCTCTTGTTACCCTTGAGGAAATAAAAAATTGGGGGCAAAAAGATCAGTTTTGTGAACAAAAATATGATTTTTTGCTTTTACGGCTCTACGCTATAAACTTCTGTGAAGAACTTGTGGGTTCAAAGTGCTCACCACACATCTAGATAATCTCCTTGGCGGGGTCTACTTTCCAAAATGGTGTCACTTGAGGGAGGTTTAGACTGTTCAGGCACATCAGGGTCTCTCCAAATGCGACATGGCGGCCGATCTTAATTCCAGCCAATTTTGTGTTGAAAAAGTAAAACGGCGCTCTTTCCCTTCCGAGCTCTTGCATGCACCCAAAAAGTGGTTTACCTGCATATATGTGGTATCGGCGTACTCAGTACAAATTGTACAACAATGTTTGGGGTCCAATTTCTCCTGTTACCCTTGGTAAAATAAAACAAATTGAATCTGAATTAAATTTTTTGTGAAAAAAATTTAAACGTTCATTATTTTTAAACATTCCAAAAATTCCAGTGAAGCACCTGAAGGGTTAATAAGCTTCTTGAATGTGGTTTTTAGCACCTTCAGGGGTGCAGTTTTTAGAATGGTGTCACTTTTGGGTATTTTCTATCATATTGACCCCTCAAAGTGACTTCAAATGTGAAGTGGTCCCTAAAAAAAAATGGTGTTGTAAAAAAGAGAAATCACTGGTCAACTTTTAATCTTTAGGGTATGTGCACACGCTGCGGATTCCGCTGCGTTTCCGCAGCGGTTTTGGCCGCTGCGGACCCGCAGCAGTTTTAGCTGCGGTGTACAGTATCATTCAAATGAATGGTAATAAAAAAACGCTGTGTAGACGTTGCAGAAAAATCCGCGCGGATTTGCTGCGGTTTTGAAACCGCAGAAAGAAGTGACATGTCAATTCTTTCTGCGGAATCCGCAGCGGGTTCCTATCTCCACCATCGTGGAGATGGTGAATCCACAACACCAAACCGCAGATAATCCGCAGGTCTTTTGACCTGCGGTTTATCTGCGGTTTTTGCAAAATCCGTGCGGATTAATCCGCAGCGGATTCCGCAGCGTCTGCACACACCCTTAGAGTATGTGCACACGTTGCGGATTTGTTGCGGATCTGCAGTGGATTTGCCCCTGCGGATCCACTGCAGATCTGCAAGTGATTTACAGTACAATGGGGAAAAAAACACTGTGCACATGCTGAGGAAAAATCCACGTGGAAACGCATGTCAATTCTTTGTGCGGATTCCGCAGCGCTTTTACACCCATTCCATTATAGGAATCCGCAGGTGTAAAGACGCCATACCAAATCCGCACAAAATCTACAATAAATCCACATAGAAAACGCGCTGATTTTGACCTGCGGATTCTGCCAAAAGATGCAGATTCCACACGGAAAATTCTGCACAGCAATCCGCAACGTGTGCACATACCCTTATGACTTCCTAACAAAAAATTTGGTTCCAAAATTGTGCTGATGTAAACTAGACATGTGACAAATGTTACTTATTAACTATTTTGTGAGATATGACTCTGCTTTAATTAAGGGCATCAAAATTAAAGTTAGAAAATGGTGAATTTTTCAACTTTTCACCAAATTTCAGTTTTTTTTTCACAAATAAACGCAAGTCATATCGAAGAAATTTTACTGCTGTCATAAAGTACAATATAAATTACAGAAAACTGACGGCACATCTAGAACTAGTCTGAACAGGTGCATACCAAAAAACAGCTTACATATCAAAATTAGAAAATTGTTGCACTCAATTGCATTAAGGCATATCAATGTGAAATACAAGAAGTGTGAATAGCGTAATGGCTTTTGAAATTTAGGAAAAACACACGAGATACTTAGCACAAAATGTGGCCAAAAATGTGAGCCCATTCACCAACGTCAAGGTGATCTCATTGAATGGGTCCCAGACCTGACTGCCTAATGTGAACACTTACCTATGGTTAATAACTTGGTAAAGCCTGTATTTATAGAAAGATCGAAACCAAATGTGATTGGATGGAATTAAAATCACAGCATGGTGAAGGGCAGAGTGCTCAGTCAGAAAGCTAGCATACAAATTACAGAAAACTGACGGCACATCTAGAACTAGTCTGAACAGGTACATACCAAAAAGCAGCTTACATACCAAAATTAGGAAATGGTTGCACTCAATTGCATTAAGGCATATCAATGTGAAATACTAGAAGTGTGAATAGCATAATGGCTTTTGAATTTTAGGAAAAACACACGAGATACTTAGCACATAATTTGGCCAGAAAACATGAGCCCATTCACCAACGTCAAGGTGATCTCATTGAATGGGTCCCTAAATTTTCCAAAATTTCAAAAGCTATTACACTATTCACACTTCTTGTATTTCACATTGATGTGCCTTAATGCAAATAAGTTCAACCATTTTCTAATTTTGATAAAGTACAGTATGTCATGAGAAAACAGAATCAGTGGAATCCGTTGAAGCGTTCCAGAGTTATTAACTCATAAAGGGATAGTGGTCAGGATTGTAAAAATTGGCCGGGTCAGAAAGGAGAAAACAGGCTGGGTCGCAAAGGGGTTAGGGCAGAGGTTGAGTGCCCAGGTGGAGGCCCTAAAGGAAGTGGAGGAGGCAAGATCACTGGAGGAAGTATTAGACACAGATGTCTGTTCCGCAAGCCCAGGGGATTCCAAGATATGGCGTCTAGTGACACCTTGTTGTCTAGTGCTTTAAGTCTCCATCCACTGGTGTGTAGTAGTTTAGTTCTCCAAACCCTGTTGTCTATTAGCTTAGTTCTCCATCTTATGGTGTGTAGTGGTTTACTTTTCTATCCCCAAGCACTTGGCAAGCCTTGGGGATTGCAAAAATTGTGGAGACTGCCGCTACAGCTACCAGCCACACTGTGCCAAGTCATTTAGATGTAACTCCCCTGTTTGATCATCCAGGTGTCATTGTTGAAATGTACCCTGGCAGATGTAGAATTTTTCAGGGAACGGGTGATGTCTGCGACTTGTTGCTGTAGCGCAGGCACATCTTTTTTAGAGAAGTATTGATAACTGGGAAATTGGTATTATGGGGACTGTGACGGCCATCAGCTTTCAGAAACCATCTGTATCCAGACGGCATAAAGGCTAGTGATGAGCGAGCATGCTTGGTAATGCTCATTACTCGCCCGAATATCGCTGTACTCGTGGTACTCGACGAGCACCGAGCATTTCTGGTATTATTTGGCGGGAGTTTGGGTCTCCGCCCTGCAAGTTTGGCGCTCTTTAGAGCGCCAATCAACATGCAGGGATTGTCTGCCGCACACTGTAATGCAGCAGCTATCCTTGTTGTGGTATTACAGTGATTGGCTGGCAGCACAGTGTCATCAGGTCTATAAGAGACCTGCCGCCGCCCTGATCATCACAGGCACGTCCGGAGTCAGACAGTGTAGGGAAAGCTGCTGCTGACATAGGGTCAGATTTGGAGGGTTAATAAGTTAGTGTGGGTATACCATCATAGAAGCCACAAACCCAGCTAAACAAACAGTCCTTCTAAGGACTAATTATGGGGTATATAGATTGCAGTGCTAGGTAGGCAGGTGAGTGCATGAGGCTATATACATATCAGTGCAAGACATGCAGGCACTGTATGTGGGTATATAGATCTCATTGCATACATCAAGAGGGTTCATTCCAATACTGTCTGCTGCTGCTTCTGCTGCTGCCTATTACATATATACCTAGCTCCATGTACCAGTGGCTAGAAATATTTTTTTTGCATCTAGAGGCTAGTTTCACACTAGCGCTTTTGAGCGCAGCAGCCTGCGCACGGCCGCCGCTAAGCCCCGCCCCCTGCCGCGCCTCCGCCGGTAGCTCCGCCTACCGGCACAAGACGCTGCATGCGTCCTGCGTCCCCTATCTTTATCACTGGGGCGCAGGCCGTGCGCAATATGCGCTTGGCTGCGCATGCGTCCTTTTGACGGTGTGCCGACCTGCGCCAAACGCAACCTGCTGCAGTTTGGTTGCGCTCAGCGCACCGTCAAAAAGGCACATGCGCCGCCAAACACATATTGCGCACGGCCTGCGCTCCAGTGATAAAGATAGGGGAAGCAGGACGCATGCAGCGTCATGCGCCAGTAGGCGGAGCTACCAGCGGAGGCGCGACAGGGGCGGGGCTTAGCGGCGGCCGTGCGCAGGCCGTCGCTGCGCTCAAAAGCGCTAGTGTGAAACTAGCCTAATCCTGATTATTTTATTCCAAAGCAATCCAGAACACTTTTTTTTCCTCCATTTGCTTGTTGACACTGCAGACTACAGCCAGATACTAAATGCATGCAATATACATACTACATATATACCACATATATACTACATGCATACTACATATATACCACATGCATGCAACATACATATATACTACATATATACTACATGCATACTACATATATACCACATATATACTACATGCATGCAACATACATATAGACTACATATATACTACATGCAACATATATACTACATGTATACTACATGCATGCAACATACATACTACATACATACTACATATATACTACATGCACACTACATATATACCACATGCATGCAACATACATACATACAACATATATACTACATGCATGCAATATGCATACTACATATATACCACATATATACTACATGCATGGAACATACATATATACTACATATATGCTACATGCAACATGCATACTACATATATACTACATGCATGCAACATATATACCACATGCATGCAACATACATATATACTACATGCATGCAACATGCATACTACATATATACAACATACTGTATATACTACATGCATACTACATATATACCACATGCATACAACATACATATATACTACATATATACTACATGCATACTACATATATACCACATATATACTACACGCATGCAACATACATATATACTACATATATACTACATGCAACATACATACTACATATATACCTCATGCATGCAACATACATACTACATACATACTACATATATACTACATGCATGCTACATATATACCACATGCATGCAACATCCATCCAACATATATACTACATGCATGCAACATGCATACTACATATATACCACATATATACTACATGCATGCAACATACATACATACAACATATATACTACATGCATGCAACATGCATACTACATATATACCACATATATACCACATGCATGCAACATACATATATACTGCATGCAACATGCATACTACATATATACTACATGCATGCAACATACATACTACATATATACCACATGCATGCAACAAAAATACTACATATATACCACATATATACTACATATATACCACATGCATGCAACATACATATATACTACATGCATACTACATATATACCACATATATACTACATGCATGCAACAAACATACTACATATACCACATATGTACTACATGCATACTACATATATACCACATGCATGCAACATACATATATAGTACATATATACTACATGCATGCAATATACATATATACTACATGCATGCTACATACATACTACATATATACCACATGCATGCAACATGCACACTACATATATACTACATGCATGCAACATACATATATACTACATACAATACATTCATACAATACATACATATTGAAATACAGTACATATAACATAGAGTACATACTCACAATCACTTCTCACTTTGATCCCCAAAGCCATTGTCGTCTGTGGAATAAATATTAAAATAACAAACCACCAATATACTTACCCCTGATCCGCAGAAGTCCACGAGTGTCCCACGATGATCTTGTGTGGAGAACAGCATCAGCTGATGCTACCGTTCTCTACGGGCTCCAGGAAACCAATGACGGGAGGTAGGTATCTTTCCGCACTGTATTCCTCCACCACTGTAAAAAAAAAAAAAAGTCCCTAATCTCATTTTATGGCATTGCTGTGTGAGAAATTTCCCATACAGCTTTTGCCATAAAGTGAGACTAGGGACTTTTTTTTACAGTGGCAGAGGAATACAGTGCGGAAGGATACCTACCTCCCATCATTGGATTCCTGGAGCCCATAGAGAATGGTAGCATCAGCTGATGCTGCTGTTCTCCACGCAAGATCGTCGTGGGACACTCGTGGACTTCTGCGGATCAGGGGTAAGTATATTGGTGGTTTGTTATTTTAATATTTATTCCACAGATGACAATGGCTTCGGGGATCAAAGTGACAAGTGATTGTGAGTATGTACTCTATGTTATATGTACTGTATATCTATATGTATGCATTGTATGAATGTATTGTATGTAGTATATATGTATGTTGCATGCATGTAGTATATATGTAGTATGCATGTTGCATGCATGTGGTATATATGTAGTATGTATGTTGCATGCATGTAGTATATATGTATATTGCATGCATGTAGTATATATGTAGTATATATGTAGTATGCATGTTGCATGCATGTGGTATATATGTAGTATGTATGTTGCATGTAGTATATATGTAGTATATATGTATGTTGCATGCATGTAGTATATGTTGTATATATGTAGTATGCATGTTGCATGCATGTAGTATGTATGTTGCATGCATGTAGTATATATGTGGTATATATGTAGTATGCATGTGGCATGCATGTGGCATATATGTAGTATGTATGTTGCATGCATGTAGTATATATGTAGTATGCATGTTGCATGTAGTATATATGTTGCATGCATGTAGTATATATGTGGTATACATGTAGTATGCATGTTGCATGCATGTGGTATATATGTAGTATATATGTAGTATGCATGCTGCATGCATGTGGTATATGTAGTATGTATGTTGCATGCATGTAGTATATATGTAGTATGCATGTGGTATATATGTAGCATGCATGTTGCATGTAGTATATATGTATGATGCATGCATGTAGTATATATGTTGTATGTATGTTGCATGCATGTATTATATGTGGTATATATGTAGTATGCATGTTGCATGTAGTATATATCTATATATGTTGCATGCCATGCATGTAGTATATATGTGGTATATATGTAGTATGCATGTTGCATGCGTGTAGTATATATGTTGTATGTATGCATGTTGCATGCATGTAGTATATATGTGGTATATATGTAGTATGCATGTTGCATGCATGTAGTATATATGTTGTATAGATGTATGTTGCATGCATGTGGTATATATGTAGCATGCATGTTGCATGTAGTATATATGTAGTATATATGTAGTATATATATATATTGCATGCATGTAGTATATATGTAGTATGTATGTTGCATGCATGTAGTATATATGTGGTATATATGTAGTATGCATGTTGCATGCATGTAGTATGCATGTGGTTTATATGTTGTATGCATGTATGTTGCATGCATGTAGTATATATGTAGTATGCATGTTTCATGTAGTATATATGTTGCATGCATGTAGCATATATGTGGTATGCATGTTGCATGCATGTGATATATATGTAGTATATATGTAGTATGCATGTTGCATGCATGTGGTATATATGTAGTATGTACGTATGTTGCATGCATGTAGTATGCATGTGGTATATGTGTAGTATGCATGTTGCATGTAGTATATATGTATGTTGCATGCATGTAGTATATATGTTGTATGTATGTATGTTGCATGCATGTATTATATGTGGTATATATGTAGTATGCATGTTGCAAGCATGTAGTATATATGTAGTATGCATGTTGCATGTAGTATATACAGTATATGTTGCATGCATGTAGTATATATGTGGTATATATGTAGTATGCATGTGGCATGCATGTGGCATATATGTAGTATGTATGTTGCATGCATGTAGTATATATGTAGTATGCATGTTGCATGTAGTATATATGTTGCATGCATGTAGTATATATGTGGTATACATGTAGTATGCATGTTGCATGCATGTGGTATATATGTAGTATATATGTAGTATGCATGTTGCATGCATGTGGTATATGTAGTATGTATGTTGCATGGATGTAGTATATATGTAGTATGCATGTGGTATATATGTAGCATGCATGTTGCATGTAGTATATATGTATGATGCATGCATGTAGTATATATGTTGTATGTATGTTGCATGCATGTATTATATGTGGTATATATGTAGTATGCATGTTGCATGCATGTAGTATATATGTAGTATGCATGTAGTATATATGTATATATGTTGCATGCCATGCATGTAGTATATATGTGATATATATGTAGTATGCATGTTGCATGCGTGTAGTATATATGTTGTATGTATGCATGTTGCATGCATGTAGTATATATGTGGTATATATGTAGTATGCATGTTGCATGCATGTAGTATATATGTTGTATAGATGTATGTTGCATGCATGTGGTATATATGTAGCATGCATGTTGCATGTAGTATATATGTAGTATATATATATATATATATATATATATATATATATATATGTTGCATGCATGTAGTATATATGCAGTATGTATGTTGCATGCATGTAGTATATATGTGGTATATATGTAGTATGCATGTTGCATGCATGTAGTATGCATGTGGTTTATATGTTGTATGCATGTATGTTGCATGCATGTAGTATATATGTAGTATGCATGTTTCATGTAGTATATATGTTGCATGCATGTAGTATATATGTGGTATGCATGTTGCATGCATGTGATATATATGTAGTATATATGTAGTATGCATGTTGCATGCATGTGGTATATATGTAGTATGTACGTATGTTGCATGCATGTAGTATGCATGTGGTATATGTGTAGTATGCATGTTGCATGTAGTATATATGTATGTTGCATGCATGTAGTATATATGTTGTATGTATGTATGTTGCATGCATGTATTATATGTGGTATATATGTAGTATGCATGTTGCAAGCATGTAGTATATATGTAGTATGCATGTTGCATGTAGTATATATGTAGTATATACAGTATATGTTGCATGCATGTAGTATATATGTGGTATATATGTAGTATGTATGTTGCATGCATGTAGTATATATGTTGTATGTATGTTGCATGCATATAGTATATATGTGGTATATATGTAGTATGCATGTTGCATGCATGTAGTATATATGTTGTATATATGTATGTTGCATGCATGTGGTATATATGTAGTATTCATGTAGTATATATGTAGTATGTATGTAGTATGTATGTTGCATGCATGTAGTATATATGTAGTATGTATGTTGCATATAGTATATATGTATGTTGCATGCATGTAGTATATATGTAGTATGTATGTTGCATGTAGTATATATGTTGTATATATGTATGTTGCATGCATGTAGTATATATGCAGTATATATGTAGTATGCATGTTGCATGCATGTGGTATATACTGTATGTAGTATATATGTTGTATGTATGTATGTTGCATGTAGTATGTATGTAGTATGTATGTTACATGTATGTAGCATGTATGTACTATGTATGTTGCATGTATGTAGCATGTATGTAGTATGTATGTAGCATGTAGTATGTATGTAGTATGTATGTTGCATGTATGTAGTATGTATGTAGCATGTATTATGTATGTAGTATGTTTTTTTTTTACATTCAACACATTAGCCGGATGATGGGACTACTACTGTCCCATCATTGGCTAATGTGTCAATCACCGTCATGGTAGCAGGCATCGCCCGATGGGACTTGTAGTCCCATCGGATGATGCCTGCACAGACCTCCGCAGTCGGCACAGACCCCCGGACAGTCGGCACAGACCACCGGCAGGCCAGCAGAGCCCCCCGGCAGGCCGGTACAGACCCCCGGGCAGTCGGCACAGAACCCCGGAAGGCTGGTACATACCCCCGGGCAGTCATCACAGACCCCCCAGAAGGCCCGAACTGACGGCGCATCATGATGCGCACAGACCGTGCATCATGATGATGTCATTTCGGCAGCCAATCAGAGCCACAGCAGTGGCTCATTGCATTATGGGAACTTCCTATTCCGATATCCGATATTGAAAAAATATCGGTACTCGGTATCGGAATTCCGATACAGAGAATATCGGCTGATACCCGATATTTGCAGTATCGGAATGCTCAACACTAGTCACAACTGGTGGACGATGATGAGACACAATTGCCAGAAAGTCAGGAGGAGGACCAGGGTGCAGAAGTGGAAGCCGAGGTGGTGGATGATATAGTAACTGACCCAACCTGGCAGGAGGACATGCAGGGCAAGGACAGCAACACACAGGGGGAGGGAGGCATAGCACCCCAACAGGAAGGAAGAAGCAGTGTGGTGTCCGCAGACAGAAGGTAGGCAACCGTTCCTCATAACACCAACATGACGGAAGTTGGCAGCACAATGGTTAGGTCTTCTCGAGTCTTGCTGCTTTTTAAAGACTCTGCCAATAATCCCAAACAGGTCATTTGTACCATCTGCCATGCACGCATCAGCACGGGTAGCAAAACTAACAGCCTGTCCACCACCAGCATGATCAGGCACATGGCAGCAAAGCACCTGACTTTGTGGGCCGAACACCAGGCTCCAGGAACAGTGTCTGTGTGTGAAAACACATCTTCTACTGATGTGCGTGCATGCCAATCCCCAGTCCATGTTGCATGTGACGATGCCTCCTGCCCTGCACCTGTTGCTGCCCACACTCAACTACCACCATCATCAAGCACGTCCACGTCCTTCTCCCAGCATAGCCTTCAGTTGTCCATACATCAGTCATTAGAATGCAAGCGGTTATACACAGCCAACGCCTCACAGGCCACAGTATTAAATTCGCACATTTCTCATCTGCTTGCGCTCGAAGTGTTGCCTTTTAGGCTTGTGGAGATGAAAGCTTTCCACAACCTGATGGAGGCGGCCGTCACAAGTTACTTGTTCCCCAGCCGCCACTATTTCTCCAGGTTTGCTGTCCTGGCATTATACAAGCACCTGTCCCACAACATTACCCGTGTCCTGAACAATGATGCTACTGGGAAAGTCCACCTTACCATGGACACGTGGACAAGTGCTTGTGGGCAGGGATGCTACATCTCGCTAACGGCACACTGGGTTAACATAGAGAAAGTCAGGACCCAGATGGACCTTGGAATGGAACACGTCCTCCCGACGCAGAGGATTGAGAACCCTACATCAATCAGGGTTGCCCCCACAGTCTACAGCTCCTGCACTTAATCCTCCTCCTCTTCAGCCTCCATCTCCAAAATGATCACATCAGTCACAAGCTGGGAAGCACTGCAGCACTGCCTCAGCCAAGCGTCCTCAGGCTGTGCTGAAGCCAATATGCTTAGGTAACAAACTGAACAATGCTGAAGCATTGTGGACAGCCCTGAAAGAGCAGGCAGATGTGTGGCTAACACCGCTGAACCTACAGCCAGGCATGGTCATGTGTGACAATGGCCAGAACCTGGTGACGGCTGTGAGACTAGGTGAGTTCACACACGTAGCATGCCTGGCCCATGTGCTTAACCTTGCTGTTCAACGGTTTCTCAAAAGCTACCTGGAGCTGCCGGATCTGTTTGTCAAAGTACGCCGCCTGTGTGCCCATTTTAGAAAGTCAGCTGCAGCTTCCACCGCTCTTGCCGTGCTTCAGTAGCGTTTGCAGCTTCCGACTCACCGACTGGTGTGTGATGTCCCCACGCTTTGGAACTCAACGCTTCACATGTTGTAAAGTATTTGTGAGCAGAAGAAGGCATTTGTTGACTACCAGCATGAAAAAGGCTGTCGGTACTCAGTTCAGACTCCACACATAAGACCTCAGGAGTGGAGATGGATGTCAGACATATGCACCATCCTACAAAACTTTGAGGAGTCCACCAAGATGGTGAGCGGCGATGATACCATAAGTAGTGTCACCATCCCGCTTCTCTGTCTTCTGAAACGCTCTCTGCTCACAATCAAAGAGGTGGCATTGCAGGCTGTTCACGATGAGATGGATCAAGGAAGCATACAGGGTGATTACACAAAGTCCAGCCTCATGTCATTCCAACGTGGATTGGTTGACAATGAGGAAGAAGAGGAAGAACAGCAGCTAGTTTCATCCGCTATAGACGGCCTGAGGACAGGTAGGAGGAGGGGGAGGAGAGCATGGTCAGTCGTCCTCTTGGTGAGAACACTGCCTGTTAGCAGTCTGCCACGCATGGCTGAGTTTATGTTACGCTGCCTTTCCCGTGCCCTCATATTGTCAAAATTTTTTCTGACAGTCATTAACCCCTTAATCCCATATGACGTACTATCCCGTCCATGTGCCCTGGGACTTAATTCCCAGGGACGGGATAGTACGTCATAGCGATCAGCGGCGCTCACGTGGTGAGCGCCGCTGATCGCGGCCGGGTGTCAGCTGATTATCACAGCTGACACCCGGCATAATGTGGCAGGGGCGGTCACGGACCGCCTCGACATGTTAACCCCTTGTACACCACGATCAAACACGATCGCGGTGTACCAGGGGTTAAAGGAAAGCATCGGCAGGGAGGGGGCTCCCTCCGTGCTTCCCTGAGCCCCCCACGGCATCGCAATGTGCAGCGCTGCTGCGGGGGGCTCTTTCCCTACAGGCCCCCGGATCCAAGATGGCGACGGGGACCTTCGGGGACCTGTAGGGAGCTGACTTCCTCACTGCCTGCAAAGCGCAGGCATGAGGAAGTCTGCGTCTATGCCTGTGACAGATCGCTGATCTGTCACAGTGATCTGTGATGTGACAGATCAGCGATCTGTCACAGGACAGTGATGTCCCACCTGGGACAATGTAATAAAGTTAAAAAAAAAAGTGTAAAAATAATTCTTAAAAAAATCGCTAAATAAATTAGTAAAAAAAAAAAATTTCCCCAATAAATTCATTTTTTGAAAATAAAAAAAACAATAAAAGTACACATATTTGGTATCGCCGCATCCGTAACGACCCGTCCTATAAAACTGTCCCATTAGTTAACCCCTTTAGCGAACCCCTTAAAAAATAAAAATAAAAAGCGAAGCAAAAAATAATGATTTATTATCATACCACCGAACAAAAAGTGCAATAACGCACGATCAAAAAGACGCATATAAATATCCATGGTACCGCTGAAAACATCAGCTTGTCCCGCAAGAAACGAGCCACCATACAGTATTATCTGCAAAAAAATAAAAAAGTTATAGCTCGCAGAATAAAGCGATGCAAAAATAATTATTTTTTATATAAAATCGTTTTCATTGCATAAAATCGACAAAACGTAAAAAAAAGACCTAAATGAGGTATCACTGTAACCGTATTGACCCGAAGAATAAAACCGCTTTATCAATTTTACCGCACGTGGAACGGTGTAAACGTACCCCCCAAAAGAAATTCATGAAACGCTGGTTTTTGTTCATTCTGCGTCCCAAAAATCGGAATAAAAAGCGATCAAAAAGTCTCACGTGCCCGAAAATGGTACGAATAAAAACGTCAACTCGTCCCGCAAAGAATAAGACCTCACATGACTCAGTGGGTCAAAATACGGAAAAATTATGTGGTGATGCGAAAACTATTTTTACAATAAAAAGCGTCTTTTAGCATGTGACAGCTGCCAAACATAAAAACCGCCATAAATAGTAAATCAAACCCCCCGTTTTCACCCCCTTAGTTAGGGAAAAATAAAAAACTAAAAGAAAATGTATTTTTTTCCATTTTCCCATTAGGGTTAGGGTTAGGGCTAGGGCTAGAGTTAGGGCTAGGGTTAGGGCTAGGGTTAGGGGTGTGTTGGGGTTAGGGTTGGAGTTAGAATTGGGGGGTTTCCACTGTTTGCGCACATCAGGTGCTCTCCAAATGCAACATGGCGTCTGATCTCAATTCCAGCTAATTCTGCGTTGAAAAAGTCAAAAAGGGTGCTCCTTCCCTTCCAAGCTCTGCCATGCGCCCAAACAGTGTTTTACCCCCACATATAGGGTATCAGCATACTCAGGACAAATTGCAAAACAACTTTTGGGGTCCAATTTCTCCTGTTACCCTTAGGAAAATGAAAAATTCGGGGGAAAAATATCATTTTTGTGGAAAAAAATGATTTTTTTATTTTCACGCCCAGGCGTTATAAACTTCTGTGAAGCCCTTGGGGGTTCAAAGTTCTCACCACATATCTAGATAAGTTCCTTGGGGGGTCTAGCTTCCAAAATGGGGTCACTTGTGGGGGGTTTCCACTGTTTAGGTACATCAGGGGCTCTCCAAACGCGACATGGCGTCCAATCTGAATTCTAGCCAATTTTGCATTGAAAAAGTCAAACGGCGCTCCTTCCCTTCTGAGGTCTGCCATGCGCCGAAACAGTGGTTCCCCCCACATATCAGGTATCAGCGTACTCAGAACAAATTGCACAATAACCTTTGCAGTCCAATTTCTCCTGTTACCCTTGGTAAAATAAAAAAAAATTGAACCTGAAATATTTTTTTTGTGAAAAAATGTTAAATGTTCATTTTTTTTAAATATTCAAAACATTCCTGTGACGCACCTAAAGGGTTAATGAACTTCTTGAATGTGGTTTTGAGCACCTTAAGGGGTGCAGTTTTTAGAATGGTGTCACTTTTGGGTATTTTCTATCATATAGACCCGTCAAAGTGGCTTCAAATGTGATGTGGTCCTTAAAAATAAAATGGTGTTGCCAAAATGAGAAATCGCTGGTCAATTTTTAACCCTTATAACTTCCTAAAAAAAAAATTTTGGTTCCAAAATTGAGCTGATGTAAAGTAAACATGTGGGAAATGTTACTTATCAAGTTTTTTGTGTGCTGTATCTCTGTGATTTAAAGGCATAAAAAGTTGGAAAATTGCGAAATTTTCAAAATTTTCGCCAAATTTCCGTTTTTTTCACAAATAAACGCAAGTTATATGAATGAAATGTTACCACTATCATGAAGTACAATTTGTCACGAGAAAACAGTGTCAGAATCACCGGGATCCATGGAAACGTTTTAGAGTTATTGCCTCATAAAAGGACAGTGGTCAGAATTGTAAAAATTTGCCCGGTCATGAACGTGCAAACCACCCTTGGGGCTTAAGGGGTTAATGGTTGGTGACAATTCTAGACCCATGCTACCAGGAGAGCTTTCAATCTTTTCTTCCAGACAGGTGTACTAAAATATTGCAGTATGGCCGGAGTCACACTACAGCGAGATACGGCCGAGTCTCGCAGGTTAAAACCAAGCTCTGGCACCGGCACTCCAGAGCGGAGCGTGCAGCTCCATGTATTGCTGTGTGGCTGCACGTTCCACTCTGGAGTGCCAGCGCCAGAGCTTGGTTTTAACCTGCGAGACTCGGCCGCATCTCGCTGTGTGTGATCCAGGCCTAAAAGAAGGCCCTTGTTGTAGAATTATTCAAAAAAATTCCCATCTGAAAACGCTGGCGGCAGAGGTCACAGTTCATTGGATTGGACAACCAAGGAGTACAGGCGAGAGAGACATAACTCCAATCCAGCAGAGGCAGGGGAACACTGGCAAAGTTCTGGGAAGAGTTTTCTCAGACACCCCCATCGCCCTGGCCCTGAGGCACAGAGTGATGTCACAAGGACTGGAATGTTTTCTTAAGAAGCTGAGGGAGTACCTTGGTGATCGTACCAACGTCTTCCAAGCCTCCTCTGTGCCTTTTAATTATTGGTCTCAATGCTGGATACGTGGCATGAACTGGTTCTCTACACCTTGGAGGTCCTGGCCTGTCCTGCCGCTAGCGTTTTGTCAGAGCACGTCTTTAGTGCCGCTGGTGGAATTATAACTGATAAGCACATCTGCCTGTTAACTGAAAATGCTGACAGGTTGACTCTTATAAAGATGAACAAGGGCTGGATTGGGCCAGACTTCTGTACACCACCACATGATAACAGTGAAACCTAACCTCAAATCCAGTGTCTTTTTTTGGGAAGTATATTCCCATGCACCTCTTCACACCCACACATGGGTATACGCTTCATGATTTTGTCTATTTTCTGTTATCCTCCTTCTTCTTCTCAATGTATACCAAATAAATAATGTGAACTTGGTTTTCCTGTGGCCATCCAGTACGTTGGTTAAAAGGCTTATTGGGGTACGTGTAACTTTGGCGCAGGGCAGGCCTTGCATTCAATGCATAAGCAAACAGTATGGGAGTACCAAATGAATACTTGGAACTTTGGTTGCATGTGGTCATCCATGACGTCTGTTCAATGGGTTGTTGGGGTGTGTCCAAATTTTTGGCAGCCCAGCCACTCACTGCATATGCAATAACAGTATAAGGGTATTTGCACACGCTGCGGATCTGCTGCGGATCCGCAGCAGATCCGCAAGCAATGTACAGTACCATGTTAACCAATGGGATTTCAAAACCGCAGTGCCCATGGTGCAGATTTTTCCGTGCGGATTTGCTGCCGTTTTAAATCCGCAGCATGTCAATTCTTTCTGCGGATTCCGCAGCGGTTTGACACCTGTTCTACTGTCCAGGTGTCAATCCACAGGGGAAAACCGCTGGCAAATCCGCAGGAAAACTGCAGGTCACTTTACCTGCAGTTTTTCCTGCAAATCCGTGAGGAAAAATCTGCAGGTGAATCCGCACTGTGTGCACATACCCTAAGGCTACTATCACACTTGCGTTTTATTGCGCTGCGCACCGTGCGCAGTGCAAACGCACATAAAAAACGCATCATGCATTTGTGTGTGTTTTTGCGCATGTTTTTTTTTTAAAAAACGCATTACCATGCGCACATCAGCGCACCCATAGACTATAATGTGTTTTGGGGTGAATTTCGTGTGCATGCGTTTTTTTGAGACAGGTCGGACGCACAAAAAATGCAACAGGGGAAGAGTCTTGAGGAGATCATTTGCATATTCCCAGTGCCTTCTGGGATAAGTGAAGAGTCTCCGCGAGCTCAACGATCACTGGGTTTTGGCGGTTGCAGCTGAAAAGAGGAAATCGGAAAACCAGGGGAAGAGTCTTGAGGAGATCATTTGCATATTCCCAGTGCCTTCTGGGATAAGTGAAGAGTCTCCGCGAGCTCAACGATCACTGGGTTTTGGCGGTTGCAGCTGAAAAGAGGAAATCGGAAAACCAGGGGAAGAGTCTTGAGGAGATCATTTGCATATTCCCAGTGCCTTCTGGGATAAGTGAAGAGTCTCCGCGAGCTCAACGATCACTGGGTTTTGGCGGTTGCAGCTGAAAAGAGGAAATCGGAAAACCAAGGGAAGAGTCTTGAGGAGATCATTTGCATATTCCCAGTGCCTTCTGGGATAAGTGAAGAGTCTCCGCGAGCTCAACGATCACTGGGTTTTGGCGGTTGCAGCTGAAAAGAGGAAATCGGAAAACCAGGGGAAGAGTCTTGAGGAGATCATTTGCATATTCCCAGTGCCTTCTGGGATAAGTGAAGAGTCTCCGCGAGCTCAACGATCACTGGGTTTTGGCGGTTGTAGCTGAAAAGAGGAAATCGGAAAACCAGGGGAAGAGTCTTGAGGAGATCATTTGCATATTCCCAGTGCCTTCTGGGATAAGGGAAGAGTCTCCGCGAGCTCAACAATCACTGGGTTTTGGCGGTTGCAGCTGAAAAGAGGAAATCGGAAAAACCGCGCGCCGATAGGCGCGCGAAATTTGGCTCATCTTTCATCGTTTTTAAGAAATCTCAAGATGGAAGAGGCCAGGAGCCATTTGGTGAGCTGCATTTCTTGCTACATGTTCACAGATTTACCAGTGGAAAAGCCAAACTTCACATGCCACAAATGCAAGCTTGTGTCCCTGTTGGAGGAAAAGTTGCAAAATCTCGAAGAGAGGTTAGCTACGTTGAAGATCATTAAGGAAGGTGAAGAGTTCTTGGACAGAGCAGAATTATCTCTTCATGTTACAGAAAGAGAAGAAATTCGAAGTGCACCTGAAGAAACAGAGGAATGGAGACATGTGACCCAGAGAAGCAGGAGGATCAGGAGGCAGTCAGCACCCATACTGCTCAGAAACCAGTACCAGGCTCTCACGCAGGAAAACGATGAAGAAATACATCAGGATAAGACTTTGCCAACAAACAGCAACCTTGTACGCCCTCAGAGTCCTCCTGGATGGAGAAAGAAAAATGTTGTGAAGAAGAAACGGAGAGTGGTGGTCATGGGGGATTCCCTGCTGAGAGGAACAGAGGCCGCTATCTGCAGACCGGATATAACTACAAGAGAAATGTGCTGTCTTCCAGGTGCAAAAATTAAAGATGTGTCTGACAGGATATCAGGACTCTTCAGACCTACAGATGACTACCCATTCCTGCTACTACATGTGGGGACAAATGACACCGCAAGAAACGACCTGGAAATCATCTGCAGAGACTTTAAAGACTTAGGCAAGAAAGTGAAAGAACTGGGAGCGCAGGTGGTCTTCTCTTCCATCCTCCCAGTGGATGGCCATGGAACAAGGAGGTGGAATAAGATTCTGCAGGTGAACAACTGGCTACGTCGATGGTGCCGTCAGCAACGATTTGGATTTCTGGATCACGGAGTGAACTACTTATACGATGGACTACTTGCTAGAGATGGGGTGCACCTTACAAAGACTGGAAAGCATGTATTTGGAAGTCGCCTTGCTACACTTGTAAGGAGAGCTTTAAACTAGAACAACATGGGAAGGGAAGCAAAAGACCAGAAAAAGCCATACACCTGACAAATGCTATTGAGAACTCTGCTATTAGAAGTGGAAAGGAAGAACAAAGACGAAAGAATCTAATTAATAAAAATATTGGAGAAAGAGAAACCAATCACAAACTAAAATGTTTCTATACTAATGCACAAAGCATGGGCAACAAACAAGGAGAATTGGAACTACTAACACAGGAACAGAAATATGATGTAATTGGAATCACTGAAACTTGGTGGGACAATACACATGATTGGAATACAAGACTAGAAGGATACAACTTATTTGCAAGAAACAGACTTGATAAACGAGGAGGGGGTGTCGCATTGTATGTTCGAAACGCGTATATCTGCACAGAGATTGAAGCTTCAGAGACTGGGAGTTCTGTGGAAACTGTTTGGGTAAGAATACAAGGACAGAACAATGGAAAGGACACCATTGTAGGCATTTACTACAGGCCGCCTGTGCAAGCCGAAGATATAGATGAACTCTTTATGCATCAGATGGCCAAGTTCTCCAAAAAATATGACTTAGTTGTCATGGGAGATTTCAACTATCCAGACATTTGTTGGGAATCTCTCTCGGGCAAAACTAACAGGTCAAGGAAATTCTTATCCTCTCTTGCTGACAACTTTATCTTCCAAAAGGTAAGGGAGAAAACAAGGGGAACTGCTACCTTGGATCTAATCCTTATAAACAGGGAGGAAATGGTTGAGGAGGTAAAAGTGGCTGGGACCCTAGGAGGTAGCGACCATGCTATTTTAGAATTTTGGATTACTAGAGGTGGAAGACCTGTGAAGACTCAGACGTCAAGGTTAGATTTCAGAAAGGCAGATTTTAAGGGATTCAGAAAGAGAATTGGAGGGATCCAATGGCTGGATATCCTTAAAGACAAAAATGTCCAGGAAGGATGGGAAATCTTGAAAAATGAAATTCTCAAAGCACAGTTGTTAACAATTCCGAAAAGAGGGAAGAATAGGAAGCATTTAAGGAAACCAGGATGGATGAACACAGAACTTAAGCACATGCTAAAAAGGAAGAAAAAAATGTTTATAAAATGGAAAGAGGGAGGCATATCTAAAGAAGAATATAATGCTGTCTGCAGAACCTGCAGGGCACAAATCAGATTAGCTAAAGCTGAAAATGAACTGAGGCTTGCAAGAGATGTCAAAAGCAATAATAAAGGATTTTGGGGATATGTCAAAAGTAAAAGAAAAGTCAAAGATGCTATAGGATTTTTACAGGATGAAAATGATGAAATGGTAAGACAGGATGTTGAGAAGGCTGAACTTTTAAATTCCTATTTTGCATCTGTTTTCTCTCAGAAAGGAAATGCAACATCAACTGTTATTCACTGTCCTATTAAGGGAATAGAAGAATCCAGGATATCTATAAACAGAAAGATAGTGAGGAAACACTTAGCTAACCTAAATGAATTCAAATCTCCAGGTCCAGATGAATTACACCCCAGAGTACTGAAGGAGATAGCAGAAGAAATTTTTGAACCCCTCTCCATAATCTTTGAAAATTCTTGGAGAACAGGAGAAGTGCCAGAAGACTGGAGAAGAGCAAATGTTGTTCCTATCTTCAAAAAGGGGAAGAAGGTGGACCCAGGCAACTATAGGCCG
Source organism: Dendrobates tinctorius (assembly GCF_039654945.1). NCBI lineage: Eukaryota > Metazoa > Chordata > Amphibia > Anura > Dendrobatidae > Dendrobates > Dendrobates tinctorius. Next base: position 29,139,510 of record NW_027361825.1, read on the forward strand.
GTGAGTCTGACTTCTATACCAGGAAAGATCTTTGAACAAATTATTAAACAACATGTATGTCAATACCTGGATAAGAATGAAGTGATTAAACAGAGTCAGCATGGGTTTGTAACTAATAAGTCATGTCAGACTAACTTAATTTCCTTCTATGACGGTATCACTGATTGGGTGGATCAAGGAAATGCTGTAGATATAGTATATCTTGACTTCAGCAAAGCATTTGACAAAGTCTCTCATACAATCCTTATTGATAAAATGACTAAGTATGGAATGGACAAGGCAACTGTTAGGTGGATTCATAACTGGCTTAGTGATCGGACCCAAAGAGTGGTCGTAAATGGCTGCACATCCAGTTGGAAGAATGTCTCAAGTGGGGTACCACAGGGCTCTGTCCTGGGCCCTGTATTGTTCAACATCTTTATCAACGATTTAGATGAAGGAATTGAGGGTAAACTGATTAAATTTGCTGATGACACAAAGCTAGGAGGGATAGCTAATACTAGAGAAGAGAGAGAGAGGATTCAAAAAGATTTAAATAAACTGGAGAAGTGGGCAGCAACTAACAGAATGGTTTTTAACAGGGAGAAATGCAAAGTACTACATCTGGGCAATAAAAATGAAAAAAGCATATATAGAATGGGAGGAATAGGGCTAAGTGACAGCACATGTGAAAAAGACTTTGGTATACTAATAGATCACAGACTGAATATGAGTCAACAGTGTGATGCAGCAGCAAAAAAGGCAAATGCAATTCTAGGATGTATTAACAGAAGCATACAGTCTAGATCACGTGAAGTCATTATTTCCCTCTACTCCTCTTTGGTCAGACCTCATCTGGAATATTGTGTCCAGTTTTGGGCACCACATTTTAAAAAAGACATCAACAAACTGGAGCAAGTTCAGAAAAGAGCGACCAGAATGGTGACCGGTCTGCAAACCCTGTCTTATGAGGAAAGGTTGCAGGATTTGGGAATGTTTAGTTTGCAAAAGAGAAGACTGAGAGGAGACTTAATAGCTGTCTACAAATATCTAAAGGGCTGTCACATTGTAGAAGGATCAACTTTATTCTCATTTGCACAAGGAAAGACTAGAAGCAATGGAATGAAACTGAATGGGAAGAGACACAGATTAGATATTAGAAAAAACTTTTTGACAGTTAGAGTGATCAATGAGTGGAACAGGCTGCCACGAGAAGTGGTGAGTTCTCCTTCAATGGAAGTCTTCAAACAGAGGCTGGACAGACATCTGACTGGGATGATTTAGCGAATCCTGCTTTGAGCAGGGGGTTGGACCAGATGGCCCAGGAGGTCCCTTCCAACTCGACGATTCTATGATTCTATGATTCTATACAAAAAAACGCATGCACATACAAATGCATACAAACGCATGTGTATGTGCACCCATGTTAAGCATAGGAAAAAAAACGCATGCGTTTTTTTGCGCAAAAACACAGCACAAAAAAATGCAAGTGTGAAACCAGCCTAAGAGACCCAATGTTTTATAATGGGAACAACAAAGGATAGCTGGCTGATGGCTCTCTAATAGAATAGTGAAGGCCGACTGCTGGCCCTATAAAAATAGACTCTGTAGGCTGTAGGCTCTTAAAAGGTGCAAATTAAAAGAATAGGGTGTTGATGGAAAAAGGCTGAAATCGACAAAAAACAGACACAAAAGAAGCAAATGCAATAATAAAACAAGTCCTATGTGTATTTGTTTTGCTTTTGTTTGTTTTTTTGTTTTTTTTTGTGACCAGAAACCAATGGGACTAGATGTTGGTTGTAAGTTAATAGGAATATATGAAGCGCGCAACAAAAAGTTTGTCTAAATTTTTGTTTTTATCTTTTAGATGGGGCCTTTTTGTGTTTTGTTTTGTTTGTTTTTTCTTGACGCTTTCCGAAAGGTTTCTCTATGGAGAATAAAAGCCTACAAAATGTATTTGGGTATTAAAATGAAAACAACACAAATAAAAGTATTTACAAATACAGAAGGAAGGGAAAAAAATATCCTATGTAAAAAAAAAATGAAAAAGAAGCAACATAAACAGCATAGAATACAGTGAAAAGTAGAGGATGTGATGAAGGGAAGAGGGGGCGGTTACACTGTTGCACACAGCAGACTGAATAGGTTTCCTACAGAGGAGAGGAGCAGCCCTACAGTGTATAGAATCTATAATGCTGCTTCCTGATCAGATGGGGAAGGGAGGCAGACACAACCCAAGGGAGGACATAGTTCACAATGCCTGCTGCTTGTAGGAGACATTGCACCTCCTAGGTGTGACAGAGATCCAGGTGAGCGCTTCTTCTTTCCTCTATTCATTCTATTACTTTGTAAATCCTTCTATCTGACTTAAATCTTAAAGAGGCGCTGCATCAATAAATGTCCTATCTGCTTGATTTTCCATCGAATGCAATCCATAACGTTATTAGATGTTGTAGTCTTTTCGATAGCGCTAGATACAAGTTTGATCTTACAAATACATTTTTGTTTTTTAAGAAAATGTCCTTTTATATGCTGCTTGTACTTTAACAATATCCCCAGGCTGTGTCACGGTGGGGGTTGGGATGTGGGTGTGCTGTGTATACAGATTAACATGGATGTTTATAGCCTGAGCTCACTGGTGAGAGCACAGATAGTCTCTGACAACAGGACTGAAGGAAATGACACCGCGCAGACGTGCATTTTCTCTAAAAATAGAAAATTGGATAACAACTAGTGATAACGAGCGAATGTGTTATCTGAGCATGCTCATGTGCTAACCGAGTGTCTTCGTCGCACTCAAAAAATATATTCTGGTCCCCGCGGCTTCATGTCTCATGGTTGTTCGACAGCTGCAACACATGCAGAGATTGCCTGTTTACTAGACAATCCCTGCATGTGTTCTGTCAAACAGCCGTGAGACATGCAGAAATAGGGACCAGAACATACTTTTCGAGCACGCCGAAGACACTCGGATAGCACATGAGCATGCTCAGATAACACCTTATCTGAGCACATTCGCTCATCACTAGTGACACTGATGTGGCCATCGCCATTGTAGTTTTCATGGAAGTAAGTTGTCAGGTGGCTTCTCCTGGGTTCTGAAAGGCAAGTCTGTACAGCAAGGTGTAGATTCACTGAGAGTTTTTCTAGATAAATTGACAATAGATTTGAAGGAATCAATACTAGATGTCATCCAGCCTTCCTAGAGGCCAGTGGCATATCACTAATAGTACGTTATTCTCTGTGCAGTATATTATAATATTTGGAGGGTTATTTAGAAGTCGTTATGCAGTTTGGAGGGCTGTGTGTGGGCCATTATGCTATTTGGAGAGCTATGTGGGGGGGGCATTATACTGTTTGAAGGGCTAGTGGGGTACATTATTCTCTGTTCAGTATATTATACTATTTGGAGGGTTATGTTGAAGTCATTATACTGTTTGGAGGACTATGTGGGGGACATTAAATTATTTTGAGTGCTAGTGGGGCACATTATTCTCTGTGCAGTATATTATACTATTTGGAGGGTATGTAGAAGTCTTTATGCTGTTTGGAGGACTATGTGAGGGCCATTATACTATTTGGAGAGCTTTGTAGGGGCCAATATACTATTTGGAGGGCTAGTGGAGTACATTATTCTCTGTGCAGTATATTATACTATTTGGAGAGCTATGTGGGGGACATTATGCTATTTGGAGGACTAGTGGGGTACATTATTCTCTGTTCAGTATATTATACTATTTGGAGGGTTATGTTGAAGTCATTATACAGTTTGGAGGACTATGTGGGGGACATTAAATTATTTGGAGTGCTAGTGGGGTACATTATTCTCTGTGCAGTATACTATACTATTTGGAGGGCTATGTGGGGGGCATTATGCTATTTGGAGGACTAGTGGGGTACATTATTCTCTGTGCAGCATATTAGACTTTTTGGAGGGTTATGTAGAAGTCATTATGCAGTTAGGAGGACTATCTGTGGACCATTATACTATTTGGAGGGCTATGTCCGTCCGCCATACTGTGGTGGGCTCACCATACTTTGCAGGATGGGGGTAATGTAGGGTCATCCATCTGTACATCTGGAGGATGCTGTGTAAGAATTCACTGTGGGGGTATCATACTGTGTTTGGGGGGGACACTTTTGTGAGCATCAGTCTTTATGGGGGCTTAAATAGGAGGAAAATTACTTTGTAATAGCTGCAATTTTGTAAGATGTGATCTTCTGTGACCCTACTGAATAAGACATTTTTTTTTCTTTTCTTTTTATCTTTTGTGAGGGAGGAATGTGGGGAGCACAATTTACACTTCTCCTATGGGGCCCCATGATTTGTATGTACAGCCCTGCTAGAAGTAGACATACCAGATGGATAAAATACAACACTCTGTACAAAGTGCATGGAGCTGTGCTGTCCAGCTGGATGACAGATGACCTGGGGGTGGGGTGCCGGGTATAGGACCCCCACTGATTTCAATTTTGATGACCCATGCTAATGGTATGTGTACATGGTGACTTTTACAGGTGGATTCCAGGAACTCTTGTACAACTTTTTTTTTTTCCTGCATGTTCGCCATTGTTAACAAGGTTTGGAGTTTTCCAGATATTTTTGGATGATTTATGAACTGCAACTTTTTTAAAAGTTGAAACTTTGGCGCAAATTTACTCTAGCTTGGCCCTCCCTAGACTTTTTTTATGTTCACTGTTTATTTTTTAGCAACTTTTGCGATATTCAGCGAATTGTCATACTTTTTACAGAAAAAAAGGTTTAAGGGAGGGAAAAAAAAGTACATTTTTAATTTTGCACAAAAATTCATGATAAGCCATGGCTGCCACTTTGATGAATTTGTCGTAAATAAACTTCAACAAATAAAAAAAAGGACTGAAAAAAAAATGCAAATGATGAATGTGGTCCTATATGACAGTAATAACACTATAGTAATTCCATGTCCTTCTAGGGAAAGACGTAAACCTCTTGTTCCTGAGTGTAGATCTGGCACGATATTGTCCACAATGGAGCTGGGAGTATCTGGGACTCTTCTCCTCGTCGTCTTGATCAGCCTTATCCTGTATTTCTTCACATGGAGGAGGAATCTAAGACAGAAAAATATGCCCCCCGGACCACCACCACTGCCCTTATTGGGCAGCCTGCTGGACTTGAACACTAAAGAAATTCCTATGTCTCTGATGAAGGTGAGTCCGGGTTATACAATAAGTACTATGACGTATGCAAAAGCGTCCTATGTTCCTATATGTCCTGTAGTACTAATACTACGACCCGCGATCTCACTATTGTCGGTACAAAATCCTCATTCATTATTTTTCCATTGATCACATACAGTAAAATTCTATTTATTTGGCACCAATGGGATCTGATTTGGTAGCGACGTTAACCCTTTGTAAACCTGCGTGTTTCATACTCGACTGTTCTTAATCACAGTTTACTAAGACCTGATAAATGCAGCTCAAGTGCAGTATGGCTATCGGAGCTCTATCCGGTAACGAGCCGCGCGCTTGTGAGGTTGGCGTGTACTGGAAGAAAAAAATGGCTCTTCCTACTGAATGACAGCAAGCAGAGATCTTAGAAATAAAATTTGAGCATGTCATGTCCCTAAAATGTATTTACCTGCAGATTTAGGTGTAATCTACTGGAAAATAGCTTTACAATGCTATCCAATCACCTACTGGAAAAAAAATTACTTTTATTTCTTCTGGAAGCTGCCGATTTTCAGTCATGTGGGCATGCACGGCGCAGCTAAAGTCACAATTCCAACACTTTGAGCAAGCTGCCATTCAAAGTGTCCGGACAAGCCAGGAACTCACTGTGTACTGAGCCGCTCAATGCATGCCCCCTTGACTGAAAGTCGGTGGCTCCTAGGAGGAAGTAAGCTCATTTTTCCCCAGTAGCCTTGTTTTCTGTAAGGTGACTGGGCAGCCTTGTAACCCTACTTGCATTCTGTATTTAATCAATGTGTAATACCCCCCCACACACACTTTTTTTTTATTCTCTATAAAATATCAATTCTTGAACATCTCGTCAGAGAACTCTGCATTGACTTGTTCTGTTCTACCACCAGAGGCCCATCAGTAACATTGATTCCATTGTCCCACTCTTCAGCTTCCTGCAGATATCACTTGATCCTCATTCACAAGGTATACCAAAAAATATTTCAGCTTAAAAATCCATTTTTAATGGCTGCATGTTTTGTAGACAGTGAATGTGTCACTATATGCTTTAGCCACCTTGCCATTGTATCTGATGCCAGTTCCTTGCCCTAGACTAGGAGCCCTCTGTGAGCACATGCAGCAGCGGGCATTTAAGGGGTTGTTAACATCAAGAAAACTTCATGATATGTACAGCTAGTTGTAATGTCCGCCAATAAAACTGCAACTCTGTCCCCTTCTCCACATTTTTCCCTCACGCTATTCCCATTTGCTCACCCACTTCTATTGCTGCCTCCTCTTCCCACTGTCACATATCATTGTACCCACTCATATTACCACCCCTCTGCCCTCAATATTCTGTGCCTCCTTTTTACACTGCCCCTTTAATGCTGCCCCTATCTCCTTCTTGTCCCGCTCACACTTACTGTTTCTCAAGCTTTTGCTGCATTCACATTGTTGAACTGGCAATCAAACTGAGTTATCTGGATTTACCTTAATCCCACTTATATGCACTGCTGCTCATATAGTTGGCAACATTCCTGGGACGATGGGACATTCCAAGACACTACTCTGTCCTCCTCCTCCTGGACCTGTCGTCTGCCTTTGACACAGTGGACTATTCCCTATTACTACAGACCCTCTCATACCTTGGTATCTCAGACTTGGCCCTATCTTGGATCGCGTCATACCTAACAGACCGGACATTCAGCGTCTCCCACTCGCTCACCACCTCCTCACCGCGCCCCCTATCCATTGGAGTTCTGCAAGGTTCAGTCCTAGGGCCCCTGCTCTTCTCCATTTACACCTTCGGCCTCGGACAGCTCATTGAATCTCACGGCTCTCAGTATCACCTCTATGCTGATGACACACAGATCTACATCTCTGGACCAGATATCACCTCCCTACTAAACAGAATCCCTCAATGTCTGTCTGCTATTTCATCCTTCTTCGCCGCTAGATTTCTATAACTTAATATGGACAAAACAGAATTCATCATCTTTCCCCCATCTCAAGTGACCCCCCCCCCAACGGACCTATTCATTAAAGTAAACAGCTGCCCACTCTCTCCAGTCTCACAAGCTCGCTGCATCGGGGTTATCCTTGACACTGATCTCTCTTTCAAACCACATATCCAAGCCCTTTCCACTTCCTGCTGACTTCAACTCAAAAACATTTCACGGATCCGTACATTCCTCAACCAAGAATCTGCAAAAACCCTAGTCCATGCCCTCATCATCTCCCGCCTTGACTACTGCAACGTCCTGCTCTGTGGCCTCCCCTCTAACACTCTCACTCCCCTGCAATCTATTCTAAACTCTGCTGCCTGGCTAATCCACCTGTCCCCCCGCTATTCCCCGGCCACTCCCCTCTGTCAATCCCTGCACTGGCTCCCCATTACCCAAAGACTCCAGCTCAAAACCCTAACCATGACATACAAAGCCATGCACAACCTGAGTCCTCCAAAAATCTGTGTCCTCATCTCCCAGTACTTACCTGTACGCAACCTCCGATCCTCACAAGATCTCCTTCTCTACTCCCCTCTTATCTCCTCTTCCCACAATTGCATACAAGATTTCTCCCGCTTATCCCCCCTACTCTGGAACTCTCTACCACAACATATCAGTCTCTCGTCTACCATGGAAGCCTTCAAAAAGAACCTGAAGACCTACCTCTTCTGACAAGCCTACAACCTGCAGTAACCACTGATCCACCAAATCGCTGCATGACCAGCTCTTCCCTCGCCTACTGTATCCTCACCCATCCCTTGTACATTATGAGCCCTCGTGGGCAGGGTCCTCTCTCCTCCTGTACCAGTTGTGACTTGTATTGTTTAAGATTTCTGTACTTGTATTTATTATGTATGTTAGCGTGGGTGGTCAGGAGCCAGAATCTCCAGGAGTGGACCCTCTGGACCGTGGCACCGAGGGGCCCCGGGCGAGCTGCCAGGTGGAACCGACCCCTATACAGGGAACGTTAGGAGCAGGAGCAGGGGTTCAAGTACCACGGTAGCCGGTACCGAGAGGGGCGGCTCAGGATGGACTGGAGTAGGACTGTGGGACAAAAGTGTAGATGACAGAACAGAGCTGGAACACAGGAGACAGGAGTTGAGTAAGACTGTAGACTGGAACGTGGAGGGACTGAAGTGTAGATGACAGAACAGAGCTGGAACACAGGAGACAGGAGTGGAGTAAGACTGTAGACTGGAACGTGGAGGGATGGCTGGAGCAGGAACACAGGAGACAGGATTAGAGGAGGACGGAAGGACTGGAGCAGGATGGAACAGGAACACTGGAGGCAGGACTGGAGTAGGACGGCAGGACTGGAGCAGGATGGAACAGGAACACCGGAGGCAGGATTTGAGTAGGCTGGAAAAGGAACACAGGAACAAGGCAGGAGTCGGAGGAAACAGGAACACTGGAGCAGGATTGAGAATACTGCAGGGAACACAGAAGACAGGCTGCGAGGCTGCTGCTGGAAACACCGAGGATGGCACCGAGAGGCTGCAGAGAGCACAGGAGGAAGCAGGGCCCAATGTGCAAGGTAACACAATGATCAGGTGCCTCCCTCAGGGGGAGGCGGCCTGATATGGCCCCGTCTGGTCTGCCATTGGTTCGAAGCTGCTTCCGGGTCAGGGCACAGCCGGAGCACAAGAAGCAGAAGGGAGGTGCGGCCGCGGCCTATGGCGCATGCGCATTACATGCAGACATGGCGTCGGCCGCGAGCCTGTCAGAGGTGACCACCATGGCCGTCGGGTGGCGAGAGCCTGCGGCGTGGGAGCGGAGGCTGGGTGAATATGCAGAGACGGCGTGGGAGCGGAGGCCGGGTGAGTATGTCGGAGCGGTGTAACAATGTATACCCTTGTCACATGTTAAGCGCCATGGAATAAATGGCGCTATAATATTAAATAATAATAATGTGTTAGTATGCCTTGCCCCTCCCAGGAACACCTCTCATCCATTCAGGGAAGGTCACTATATACCCCAGAATACCCCCTTTTTTGACAAGAAAAATGAGAACATTATTTACAGTGTTTTATGGCTTTCTTTCTCTATTAGTATGTCTAACTTATGAGATGTGATGTCCTCTCACACTACAGATTCACCACTAAATGTGGGCTGCATTCCCTGCTTCTGCTTTTATACAGACTATTATAGTCCCTGCTAAATGGCTGTGTGATGTGATAACTGCAAGACTGATGCAATCTTCTGCAATCTGTAAAATATGGTGGCCATTTTAGATTCTTGCATAGTGACCGGTGTCTTGTTTGAAGTCACCAACTTCCTAAAAAATTTAACATGAATATGATGCCCATTCAATCTACATGCTTTTCTCTAATTACCATATGTCTACATATGTAATAATGCTTCACAGGCAAAAACATTTAATGCGGCTATAGTGATAAACTGCTAGCTGCTTCACTGCACTATTCCCTTATACAATCCATATATACAGACTATGCATATGATAGAGAAACTGCAACTGCATCTCCCTCCTCCCATTCATCCAGTAGTAATGTAACGTTTTATAAGCTTTTCTTTTTTTTTATATACTGGCATTCACATAAGCTGTTAAACAAATGTATTCTTAAATACATTACAAAAAATATCTTTATTCGCCATACATTTGTGATCCCTGTGCCAAAATCTTCATAATCGGTGGAACAGGGTAGATGGGTGAATTCAGCATTGATTTGTTCTTTCTCTTCCAGTTGAGTGAGACCTATGGTCCGGTGTTCACCGTCTACTTGTCCAGCACTCCTGCAGTGGTCCTTATAGGTTATGACTGTGTGAAAGAGGCATTGATAGACAATGGGGATGTGTTCAGCATGAGAGGTCACTTGGAATTCACTCAACTGATTACTAATGGCTATGGTGAGTAACAGTTCTCTCACAGAGACAATAGGGTCCTGTGTAAACATATCACAGTTATGGTTAGTAACAGTTCTTACACATACCGCAGTATCATGATTTGCCTTATAAAAAAAAACTACATAGCTGGGGTGGAAAAATAGTTTTTTGCAGAAAAAATAGAAAAATAACCAATACTCTCAGAAAAAGATAATGCAAAAGTAGAAAAGCCGGAACAAAAAAATAAAATGTATATAGTTTATAAATTTGGTATCACTGCAATCATACCAAAAATAAAACCAAAATGTCACTTATACTAAATAGTGAATATAAGTCAGAAAAACCCAATAAACAAACTCAAGAACTATTGAAAACTGCTATTTATGTAAAAGAAAAAAAAAAAAAATAGGAAAACTAGTGTATATTTTAGCTGAAATCAGCTTCTGACTGGCATAGATGTGTTTTTCTGGCTAAATTTAAATTAATCTTGATTTATTCTCGCTTTTGACTAGACAGTAGATTTGAGTTGATTTTTCACTTGTTGAAATTTTCCTTTAATTTCTTTGCTGCAAATCAATTTTTTAGGGGGGAATTTCAAATAATCTGCTCATCTCTACTAGTTAGTCTTAAATGGAACTTGTCCCCAGGAAAAACGCTAATAACCTGCAGTTATTTGGTTAATCTGTCGGTTATTAGTTAATTACCTGCCCAGTGCCCACACTTAGCCGAACACTGTAGGAAAAAATGAACTTTATTCCCTCCGGAGTGTTCCGGTTTGAGTCACGGGGGGTGTGGCTACGGCGTTGATTCAGTCACCGCTTTTAGTATGCAGAGCAGCATCTGTAACCTCGCCTCCGGCCCCAGTGCAGAGCTGGTTTTAGTTAGGCCTGTAATGGAAAAAAAAAATTGCTCACCTATTCAGCCCTTCCCCTTTTAACAGTCCCCTGTCCATTTTTTTGTCTCATCTTGTCACCTCCTCAAATGCTGAAATCTCAAGCCTCTTCATAGACTGAGACTTATGGCTCAGATGAAACGGTTGTGCGAATGTACACGTACGGTCACGGCTAATGTGGATTTTTGTCAAATACCAGTAAAATCCAATTCTACTTGTATAGAGGCTCTAATTTCTTGTCTGAAAATGTACAGGATTTATTACAGTGGTTCATACTATTTGATAAATCTGGGGTATCTTTACCCTGCCTAATCTGTTTGTGCCACCTATTGTTCGGCTTACTTTGTGCCAAGAATTTCCACCAAAATTTTTCACTTTATGCACCTTTGCTAATAAACTGTAGCCATCAAATGGCCATAACAACTGAAACATTCAGTGTCAAAATGGCTGCATCCGGAAGGGTAAACGCTAAAAACTGTTCTCACTTTCCTGACTTTTTAAAAAATGTTTAAATTCTGACTAGTGTCACTTTATGAGATAATAACTGTGGAACACTTCAACAAATCCCAGTGATTCCAAGATTTTTTTTGTGACAAGTTGCATTTTATGATAGTGGTGGATTTTGGTCCATTTGATTTGCAGTTATTTATGAAAATATCAAAAAAATTGCCAAAATGTGAAAATTTTGCAATTTTCAAACTTTTTTTGTTTCATTTTTATGCCCTTAAACCAGATAATTATGCCAGACAAAATAGTATATAAATCACATTTACCACATGTCTTCTTTACATCATTAATTTCTCATTTTTCCAAGAAAATTAGCAAAACCAATATTTTTTTTAGGGACCATATCTAACTTTAAGGGACTTTAAGGGACCGATACCCTTATGTGGCAAAAAATGCCCAAAAGTGACACCAAAACTGCATCATTTAAAGTGCTCAGAATCATATTCAAAAAGTTTATTAAGCCTTTAGGGGCATCACAGGAATTAGAGCAATGTGGTATCATAAAATTAAAATTGAACTTTTTACCGCAAAAATGTTACTGTATACCTTAATTTTGCATTTTCTAAAGGATAACAGTGTCATGATCCAGGACGGGGTTTCGCTTTGACCCATCCTGGTTAGACTATGGGTTAATTGTGCTGCCTCTCTCTGGCAGCAGGAGGCTATTTAGTGCTCACTGGACCTGGGTCCGGTGTCAGTTATACTCTTGCCCTCGGCTGAGTTAAGTGACCTCTTGTATACATGTGCCTTGTGCCTGATATCTTGCTTGCTTGTTCGGTTGTGATCTGGTTCTGTCCCTGTTACGAGTTCTGCCTGACCCTCTTGTACTGCGCTACCTCTCATGTATGACTCTCTGCTTGTGACCCGACTTCTCTCTGCTTGTCCCCTTGGTACCACGTCGCCCTCTTGTGTATGACCTTTGGCTTTGTCTGACTACCCGTCTATTTATCCCTCCTGTACCTCGTTTGCCCGTACTGCTGTGACCTCTGTTTTGCCTGACTCTGAGTTGTTGTATGGTGTCCTGTCCTATCTGTAAACAGGACGCTAAGCCCCACCCCCTTGCAGTCACATGACCATAGGTCCCGTGCCAGATTATTCATTTTCAGTGTCCGCAGGTCCCGTGCCTCTTTACTTTCCAGCGCTGACTGGACCCTGACACTATTAGCCTGAAGCACGCATGGTCACCTCTGCTGCCCTTCTCCACAGGTATCTTTTAGCACTGCTGCTGTACTCAGGACACACGCACTGGCTCTATGAGCAAGTGCAGTGCGGTGTCTCTGACAAACAGGAGAAAACAGACAATACCATTTGTTTATCCTGAGCACATCGATACCCCATATGTTGTGGAAAACTACAGTTTGGGTGCAGGACAGAGCTTGGAAGGGGAAAGAGGAGCATTTGACTTATGGAACGTAAAATTGGCTAAAATAGATACCTGTCGCCATGTCACATTTGCAGAGCCCCTGATGTGTCCAAACAGTGGAACCCCACAATTTACTACATCCTTCAAGTACGTTATCTAGAGGTGTAGTGATTACATTGAACCCACAGATGCTTCACATAATTTTATAACTTGATCCTTGAAAATGAAAAAAAATATATATTTTTTTCCCCAAATAATTTAATTTTTTACATGGGTAACATTAAATTTGTTGTGCAATTTCTTCTGATGACATTGATACCTCATATGTGGTAGAAAACGACTATTTGGCCACACGGTAGGGCTGAGAAGGAAAGGAGCGCCAGTTGAGTTCTAGAACGCAAAATTGACTGGAATAGATTGCAGATGCCATGTCACATTTGAAGAGCCCCTTCAAATGCTGCGATCGATATTGATTGTATTGACGTACCTGTACATCATGGGTCGGGAATCCCTTCCTGGCCATGACATATAGGTAGAGTTGAGCGAATTTATTCAGATTTGGTCGCCAAATCTGAATTTGCCATATTCGTGCCATATTGGTTCCCTATTCGTGCTGAATGTATGTTTCATGCTCTGTTCCAAACATATTCGATAATGTCTACTCCCATTGACACAAATGACATTCGGCTGTGTTCGACGACACATTTGCTCAACTCTACATATAGGTACTTCAAAGGTCGTGAAAGGGTTAATGCATTGCTACTTGCTGTTAAAGTACAGTATATATCTTTGTTTATTGTCTTCTAATCTCAGGCATATTAATAAGTAACGGGGAGAGATGTAAACAGCTACGTCGATTTTCTCTTTCTACCCTGAGAAATTTTGGCATGGGGAAGAGAAGCATTGAAGAACGAATACAAGAGGAAGTTCGTTACATAGTGGAAGAGATTGAGAAGAGCGGAGGTGAGTCAACAAAAGTGGAAGAGGAGATGAGAGGTTGAAGCATGTCTTACATTATTTCAATTTTGGATTCTGGAATGATCTGATATCATTTAATAAAAATACACCATATAAATTATGATAGATTATATCACATTTTGGTTTATAATATACTGTAAGTTTCCTCATCATTTATCTGGAACATTACAGAGCTTTTCCCAAGAATACACATTGATGGCCTATCCATCACTGTGTGATCGGTGGTTGTCCTAAATACGGAACCCCAACTATTCAGCAGAACAATGAGACTGAATTGCAGTACCAGGTACAGCCTGTGTGTAAGAGTAAAATCTGAAAAAAAATCTAACTGATCCCCAATTAGAGACACTAATTCCACAGGAAACAAAATGTATCACAATATCCAAGCTGCAATACACATCGCAAGAACTGGGTAGCCATACATAGACATCTCATGAGTGGTGGTCATCTCAAGTCTCACATCTCTCGTGATGTCGAGTCAACAGCAAAGGTAAAGAATGACACATCTGTGTTACATCATTGATTCAACAGATATGAACATCTTCTTGTAGGCACCCAGTTTGACCCAACAGATCTGCTGACCTTGTTTGTCTCCAATATTATCTGCTTTATTGTGTTTGGAGAACGTTTTGACTATGAAGACGTCAAATTCATGACCATTCTTAACCTACTAAAAGAAATGTTCGTAATTATGTCTTCTAATTGGGGAATGGTAAGTTTCAAAATTTTTTTTAACTCTTGATAAACTCCTTGTTGAACCAGTTTCCTATTGAAAGGATTGCTAGATGATCAAATATCAACTCCTGTGTCTGTTATACGGAGCTTACTGACCCTCTTGTTTTACTACTTTTCAGCTTCTTAATGTCTTTCCCAAGATTATTAGTCTTCTTCCTGGACCCCACCAAAAGATATTTACAAATTTGGAGAAGCTAAAATATTTTGTTGCAGAATCCTTGGAAGATCACAAAGCGACTCTTGACCCAAATTGTCCACAGGATTTAATTGACTGCTTTCTAATAAAGATGGAAGAGGTAATGTATAAAACTTTTATATAAAGATTTTCATAAAAAATGAAATAGTCTACACTATGTGCATAATTACTAAGCAATTTGGATTTTTCCTAGCGTTGTAGCTTAACAAAAAACAATTAAACTATTGGCCAATACAATCTTAAGAGAATATCTGTGTGTGCAGAATTATTAAGGAACTAAATGAAAAACGCAAATTTTACCATCTGAATTATTCATTTTTATCTGTTAAAGTAAGAATAATTAAACAACTCAATGTACAATAATACATTTCTGACATTTGCAAAAGAAAACACCAGTGACCAATATTGTAATATAGCTGCTGCTCTTTTCAATAACAGTCATAAACTTTCCATCCATGGAGTTTGCCAATTTCTTAATCTGTTGATTTATTAACTTTTTGGGAGACACCAACCATAATAACCTCCCATACGTTGTTCTGAAAGGTGACTGTTTTGCTTCACCCTAAATCTCCCATTTAAGAAGGGCTCACAAGTTCTCAATAGGGTTTAGATCAGGTGAGGAAGGGACCTCTGCATTTAATATTATACTTGCCATCCACTGTCTTCTGCTGTTATCATTCCCGCTCCGGTCGGTCTCCAGCAGTTTGTGACCTGATTTATTGTTTGAGTTTTTGCTTGAGCGAGCCGGAGGTGATTTTTCAATATAAGTCTATGAGAGCCTTGTTCTGACTCTTATGTACTCACTTTGGGAGCTTGGATAAAATTAGACAGTGTCTAATCCAGGGTGTTCAATAAAACAATAGTTTTATTTTGACATCATGCAAATGCAAGGTTTTGACCTATTAAAGGTCTTTGTCAAGCACTTGATAAAGACCTTCAATAGGTCGAAACGTTATATTTGCATGATGACGAAATAAAGCTCTATTCTTTGTTTGAACATCCTGGATTGGATGCTGTCTAATTTTATTCTTGCTGATGATTTCCATGTGGGTTTCTAAGAGCATTTGGACATGCATCGTGACATTGAGTGCTGTCAGCTCATTGCTCATTGAGAGCTTGTGACCATTACTTCTGACTTACGGTCAGTCAGAAGTTGCGGTCACAAGTAGGCAACGTGGGATTGGAGGGGCGCTGGGAACAGCTGAAGACGGCGGCTGATGAGTATAATACCAGGGTCAGGGAACTTACATTAGTAGTGCCACTCCATTGCTGAAATAAAATAAAAAGTTGCAGGGGTGCTTTCAGGCCTTTAGTCGCAGCCGAGCAGTGGAGAGTTTGATGCGATGAAGCTATGAAAATCAAGGTTTTCTTGAAAGTCACAGACTTTTTCCTGTACTACAGCTTGAACAAAGTGTCTTCTATAAACTGGTAGTAGGTTTGGTAGTAGATTATGACTCCATCTTCAAGTCAAAAAGATCCAACTTGCTCCTCTTTAATAATACTACAAGATTCCTACCTACCAGCAGAGGTTGGCACCCTAAATACGTTATTTGGCACACCCGCTCCAAGGCAGCTCACCCTCACTTGTCCTATAGGCCCAATGCTAATTAAGCTATAGGGAACCTAGACTAGACAATAAGCAATAGGCTACAGGTTGGGAAGGAATGCAAGACACCACATGATATATCAAAGCGAATGTTACTTATCATCAAGATGCTTGTTAATACACATTGCTTCTATACCTCTGCCTCAGGCAGATATATTATGTGGTGTCCTGCATTACTTCCCCACCTGTAGCCTAGTTGCTTAGGGTGCCAACCTTCGCTGGTAAGTAAGGATGTTGTAGCGGATAAGTAGGTCGTCCTATGCCTTGTGTGGTAGTACCTGAAACCTTGCCCATAGAACTAATCTAGTCCACTTGTCCTTCCTGTGACTGTGAAATTTATCCTCATATTTTGGAGTGTTTTAAGAAGAGACAAAGGGAGTGGTGTTCTATCGGAGTCTTTTCACTGTCTAAGGATACAGTTTATCTATGTGTATGTTTATTTCAATTGTTGTGTACTGAGGGTTTCCTTAGTTTATTTAGATTTTTTATTAAACATTTGTTTTAAGGGCTATATGTTCACAATTGTTTGTCCCTTATAGCTATGTATACCTCTACTAGATGGTGGCCCGATTCTAACGCATCCGGTATTCTAGAATATGGTCAACGGGAGACCGACGTTCAAATTATGGTTCAGGACGATCCACCACGATCGGCGATCTCACAGTGGGGGCCTGGTCGCTGCTGCGTGTCACACTGAGGCTAAGTACCCACGTTGCAGAAATTTCCGCAGCATTTCCGCAACTCCCGCCGGGGGAAAAACGCATGTGAATTTGCATGTGTTTTCCCGCAGAAAACATGCGTTTTTCATGCGATTTTCACATGCAGAATTCAAGCGCATACCAAGCGATTTGAAGCGAAAATTGAGTGCTGCGCCAGTCATCTCCCGGCTGCGTCGCCGCTGACCTCCGTGCGGCAGGAGATGACCTGAGGCAACCGTTGGGAGATCAGCGGCTAGCGCCGCAGATCTCCCGACAGTAGCGGTGGCATGCGTCGTTTGAGTTACGCGTCAATTCGCGGCCGGACCGCGCCTGTCCCTGATTGGTTGCGCCCGGCCGGGCGCAACCAATCAGCAACGCGGGATTTCCGTTACAGACAGACAGAAAGAATTAGACGATTATATAGTAGATTCATTACTGTTTACAATTTGTAATAAAACCTTTGAGCGTGCTATGATCTTACCAATTTCAGGAGACTAGTAACAATGTTTGACTTTAGAGAGGAAAAGGTCTTAAAATCAAGTGCCAAATATTGAAAGTGACATTCTTAAAAGTCAATATGATCCCTTTAACGAGCCTTGCCACATGAATTGGTATAAAAGCCCAACCAGAATCTCAATTTACAGGCATGTGTTTCAGGGTATTGCCCCTCGTCAGTGCAAAGTATGAGATCTTATTTGGCTGTATAAGGCTAGTTTCACACTAGTGTTACAGGGCGCAGCGCACGGACGCCACTAAGCTCCGCCCCCGGCCGCACCCCCTCCGGTCATCTCCTCCTCTGATCGCATGACGCTGCATGCGATCAGCGTACCCTATATTTAGCGTTGGGTATACTGGTCGAGTAAATGGTATAAATTGGTGCACTGCTAATACCTCAATAAATACAGGGCGGAGGTGCAAACCAGTGGTCTATGACATGAGCACAAAACAAAAAAGAAAAAGCAGGCCACTGATAGGAATGCGCACTACCAATATATCATAAAAAGAGATGACTTCATTGATAACAAATGATTAAAAACATTAAAAAAACACAGTGAAAACCGCATAGGTCCTGTGCACACCATAAGCATTATAAAGATGGTAAAAATAACAGCTCCATAGAAAAAAGCCAAGTGAACATCAAATACAATCATATAAATGGCAATTCATGTAACTATGCAGAAGATTCCAAACAGACATAAATGGTCACTAAATAAAGAGCTGCATAATAAATCCCCCATGGAAAAAGCGGACCACTATACCACATAAAACAATTAAGGCATGAATCAGCCTGGAAAAAAGGAATGCACACCATAGCATACTGAAATAAATATGACAAAGCAGCTGATATAACTACCAAATATATCAATCTGTGAGAGTGCAAACGCACATGCAAATGGCCGACAGAAAATGCCAAGATGAAAGCATCCACACAAGAAAAGGCACAAGGCCTAGCATGAGGGTGGCGGTCCCTTAGAATTTCAGAAAGAGTCCGTTTATAACATGCCATAAATGGAACCATGGGAGATCAATTGGTGAGCGCAGAGGCGGAGACCCAACACGTGTCGCCATTACAAGGACGACTTCGTCAGGGGAAGCGAGTATTGTTATCCACACAGCCATTAAATACCTCAAATGTAAGTGGTAAACATCTACATGTGTGCAGGAATCCACCGGACCGGAAGCAGAAGTGATGGCTAATACAAAGTGCTGGCAGACGTCTCTGCCAGTACAAGCCCAGTGCGCATGCGCCGGTACAACCAGCGTGATGCACGGGACCAAATGCAAGAAAAAAGGCCTATAGCGCATGCGGGAGCAAAAATATGTATACAGCCATAAGAGCCCAATGTGAATGCACTCTAACAGGTGCGAATAGATTGAATAAAGCCTCAACAATGGGAATGTGGACAGACCAAGTGTGACACCAGAGATAATGCCCCATGGAATGATGAAAAGATTAAATAAGTTGTTTATATAGATAGAAGATTGAACACATTATACACAAATAAACAAAAAGGATTATTTTGTGTTTTTTCATTCTTGTATGTAACATGAATATATGCAAGTCATAACAGACACATTGTGCATGTATTGATAAATGCATAAAAAAAAATTTTCAAGGGAAAAATATGTAAAAATAAAAATGAAAATAAACATGAGAAAATGAATATAAAAATAAAGAGATTAACCCACCGTGCCAATGAATGACACGGTAAAGTATGTGTGGGCAGAAATGCACATGGACACACACATGCACAAAAAGCGCGTGCGTATGCAGGTACACACGCATGTGCAACAATGAGCCCACCTGAAATGAGGCCGAAATGTGAAATATGTGTGCAAAAATTCGCTTATATAAACAAAGAGCAAAAATATAAAGTGTTGAAACTGCTCTGTTAAGAGATGCCTGGTCATACAAACGTCGGATGACCTAGATGAAAAATTTGAGAAGGGGTGCAAAGAATCCCCCCCACACAGAGACATTGTGTGATGTAAGGTTCTCAGGTTGAAATATCATGCATCAAGAGAAGCACAGGCCCAAAACAAAATGTCCAAAGTATCTGAAAGAAACTATAGATCCAATCTTCTATACGTTAGATAAAAACAAGGAGTCAAAGGAATTTTTTCTTCCAACCTTGAAAAAAGTCACATATTCCTATTGAGTAAGGACACATGAATCCAACAGGAACCTCCAAATAAGGGATAAAAGGATCTATCCCCAATCCATTATGGAAGCCAATCCACGACTAGTGTTGAGCATTCCGATACCGCAAATATCGGGTAACAGCCTATATTCGCGGTTTCGGAATTCCGATACTGAGTTCCGATACTTTCAGCATATCGAATACCGGAATCGGAAGTTCCCATAATGCTATGAGCCAGTTTGATTTGATTCAGCCAATGACAATCCTCAGAAGTGTGGGCACATCCTGTTAGGCATGTAGGCATGTTAGATAATGGCATGGCTGTGATTGGCTGCTGAAATGATGTCATGATGCACTATAAAAGCCGCCACCGCCATTTAGGGTTCACTCTGCTGTGAATTCAGTTAGGGACAGGCTGCTGTTCAAGACTCTGAGGGACAGTTAGAGATAACGATTTTCAAAATAATATTGTGCTTTACCCAGGCTACATAGTCAACCACTGTAGCTTTCTTTTGCCTTGCAGCAGTATTCACAGCTGTCTGCAAAGTCTGTGTGAGTGCAGCTCACGCTGTGCAGTGTGTCCTGCAGCCACGTCTGGTTGTAGGCTGCTCAGCGTGTGTCACTGCCTCATACATATTTTTCTTTTATTGCTGCTCATTTTTTATTCTCCTATTATCCTATTAGTGTGCATCCATCCGTATCCATATAGATTGGTTGCAAACACTATAGGAGTAGACAGCGGAGCCTTTCTGCAGCCTTTCAGTGCTAGTGCCCAATTATCTGCACTGTTCACTGCTGTCTGAGAGGTCTCTGTGTGTGAGTGCAGATCACGCTGTAGTGTGTCCTGCAGCCACGTCTGGTTGTAGGCCACTCAGCGTGCGTCACTGCCTCATACATATTTTTCTTTTATTGCAGCTCAATTTTCCTGATTTTTTTTGTCCTATTAGTATGCATCCATCCGTATCCATCAACATTGGTTGGTTGCAAATACTATTTAGGAGTAGATAGAGGAGCCTTTTTTCTGGATTGTGCCCTGCAGCCGCAGCCAGATTAGTATTACCCTATTTTTTGGAGCCTCATCTTTTGCTTTGTAGGTTACCTTCCTGCATTGTAATAGCTCCAAAAAGTTTGTGATGCTATCACTTTCAAATCTTTGGTCACATCCTTTTTATTTTTTTTTTTTAAAAAAAAACAAAATAACACTCCATTTGACAGTTGTGTAGGCCACATTAGCTCATATTAAAGTGTAGTCCACACACTTTATAAAATTAGTGTTTCTTATACCTGTTAGCAGCTGTTCAGGAATAAGCACACTAAGCCTCCCCTTTGTACTTTTCTGCCTATCTTTATCAGTCTACCAAGATGAAGAAGGCAGGGAGTAAGGCACGTGGTCGTGGGCGTGGAGTTGCAGCAGGGAGAGGACGTGGGGATTCAGCAGGGAGAGGACGTGGGGATTCTGTGCCTGCTGCGGGCAGCAGTGAGTCAGCATCCCCCAGTTTTACCAGGCAACAGTCCTTTATGCGCAGCTTTGTAGGACCTCGCCGTACCCCACTGCTGCGTGACGAACAAATTGAAGCCATTGTCAGATGGATGGCAGCTAACGCATCGACTTCAATGACTTCCACATCCTCTCAGGGCCAGAGCACTGAAGAGCAACAATCTGTCTCTTCACCACCTGCCAAATTGCCTAGGCAGTCAGAGAGCCCTAGACAGGAGCCATCACAGTCTCTACTTATGTTCTCTGAATCTGTTGGCTTGGAAAGAGGGGGCCAGCCAAGCAGCATTCAAGAATGTGAAGTAGAGGGAGTATGCAGTGATGCGCAACTGCTTTGTCACTCTGAATCTGAAGAGGCGGGTGGGCCAGTGCCTATGGTCAGCACACCTCAGTACGCATCAGATGATGAGACTCAGGTGCCACTTTCTGGTGCGTAGGGTGCTGCCGAGGCTAGCCAGCAGAAGCAGGTGTTTGAAGAGGGGAGTGTAGATGATTTGGTCCTTGACCCATCATGGCGCGAGGAACAGAAAGGTGGTGGGAGCAGCTCTGAGGAAGAGATTCTCCGAATGGCCAAAAGAGGAGGGAGAGGGAAGGGGCAGACTTGATTGCCTGTAGCCTCCACTTCGGCACCCGTTAAGAGCATTCCTCTTCCAAAAGCAAAAACGGGCGCTCCCAAGACTTGCAGTGCGTGGTCCTTTTTTGACACAGTTGCAGATGACATTTGCTTTGTCAAATGCAAGCTGTGTCATCAGAAAGTCAAAAGAGGGAAAAGTGTCAGCAACCTCAATACCACAAATATGTGGAAACATGTGCGGACCAAGCATGTGGTTGAGTTATAAAGACACACTGAAGACGTAGGCCAACCTACAGCACCACCTACCACCTCTTCAGCTCGTGATGTAGCCTCTTCCTCCAGCTCACACACAGCTGGTTCAGCTTCCTCACAGGATCGCCATGGAAGAACCTCTGGCACTGTTGTCCAGAGACCCAGTGACATTCCACCCACAGCACCACGTTCCCACGTTTACGCTACAGCCATCGATAGCACAGGCATGGGAGAAAAGGCGGCCATAATCGGCAAACAATCCCCGAGCACAGGCTCTGAATGCTGGCATTGCAAAATTACTGGCCTTTGAAATGCTCTCATTCAGGCTGGTGGAGACTGACACCTTCCAGAACTTCATGGCATTCGCAGTCCCACAATACACTGTGCCCAGCCGCTTTTATTTCAGCCGGCAAGCCGTCCCTGCCCTGCAAAAGTATGTGGAGGCAAAAATTAAACATGCGCTACTAAACGCCGTCAGTAGCAAGGTCCACCTGACCACCGATGCATGGACCAGTACCCATGGACAGGGACGATACATTTCCCTCACTGCCCTGTTGTGATTTCATTTTTCCCTTCACCGTTGATGTCTCATGAACTCCCTCCTCTGGTGAAGGAAGGTAGTGAGGCTGATTACCAAACACCTGGGCAGCTAGATGACACTGTGGTGGAGAGAATGCACCAGATCTGGGACCAAGTAGTGGATAAGTTGTCTCTCTCCCAGGAAAAGGCCCAGCGGTTTTCCAACCGGCGTAGGACCATTGGTCCCCAGTTTAAGGTGGGTGATATGGTTTGGTTGTCATCAAAAAATATCGCTATGAAGGTGGCTTCTCCTAAGTTTAAGCCTAGATTTATTGGACCTTACAAGATTTTGGAGATTATTAATCCGGTCTCTTTTCGGTTGGCTCTTCCTGTCACATTTAAAATTCTTAATGTGTTTCATAAGTCCTTGTTGAAGAGGTTTGTTGAACCAGTAGTTCCTGTGGTGGCACCTCCTGACCATGTATTGGTTGAAGGTAACATGGAATATGAGGTAGAGAAGATAATGGATTCCCGTCTGGCTAGACGGAGACTCCAGTATTTGGTTAAGTGGAAGGGTTATGGTCAGGAGGATAATTCCTGGGTCTCTGCCTCTGATATTCATGCCGAAAGATTGGTGCGTGCCTTTCATCGGGATCACCCGGATCGCCCTGGTGGCATGGATGAGGGTTCGGTGATCCCTCCTCAAGGGGGAGGTACTGTTGTGAGTTCATTTTTCCCTTCACCGTTGAGGTCTGATGAACTCCCTCCTCTGGTGAAGGAAGGTAGTGAGGCTGATTACCAAACTTTCCTGTTCCCTCTGGTCTTGACGATTCTATGTCATTAGCCATTCAGGTGGATCGGCGTTTACGTGAACGCAAAACTACACGAGAGATGTTGCCACCTGTTGAACAAATGCTTCAACCTATGCAATGTGATAGAGTTATGTCTAGGGTGCAACGTCAGGAGTTCAGAAGGCGTAATAAGCTGTGTTTTTTTTTGTAGAGATGCCTCGCATATTATTTCTGTCTGCCCTAAACGAGAGAAACGTTGTGCACACACGTTTTCTGTGGGTGGTGTTCAACCTAAGTTTCTTCTGGCAATTACTCTGATCTGCTCCCTGTCCACATTTTCCGCCAAGGCTTTTGTGGATTCGGGAGCAGCTCTGAACCTGATGGACTTGATTTTGCTAAACGTTGTGGATTTCCTATGACACCTCTGCGGACGCCTATCCCTTTGAGGGGTATTGATGCTACTCCTTTGGCGAAGAATAAACCTCAGTTTTGGACCCAGGTGGTAATGCGGGTCGCCCCAGACCATCAAGAAAATTGCAGATTTTTGGTGTTGCATAATTTGCATGATACCATTGTTCTGGGGTTTCCCTGGTTGCAAATCCATAATCCAGTTCTGGATTGGAAATCTTTGTCTGTGGTGAGTTGGGGTTGTCGGTGTGCCCTTAGTGATGCTCCTGTTTTCTCCACCTCTCCCCAGTCGCATGATGTTCCTTACTATTTGGCTGACTTTTATGATGTATTTAGTGAGAATGAGTCTGCGTCTTTGCCTCCTCATAGGAGTTATGCAATTGAGCTGAACCCGGGGTGTAAATTCCCCAAGGGTCGGCTTTTCAATTTATCTGTACCCGAGCATGAGGCTATGCGATCCTATATTAAGGAGTCGTTGGAGAAGGGTCATATTAGACCATCCTCTTCACCCTTAGGTGCTGGGTTTTTTTTGTGGCTAAAAAGGATGGTTCATTAAGGCCTTGTATTGACTATCGTGCCCTCAACAAAATTACTGTTAAATATCAGTATCCGTTACCCCTGAATTCTGATCTATTCTCCAGAGTTAAAGGTGCTTGCTGGTTTACCAAGCTTGACCTCAGGGGGGCGTATAATCTTATTCGCATTAAGCATGGGGATGAATGGAAGACGGCGTTTAATACTCCGGAGGGACATTTTGAGTACCTGGTGATGCCTTTTGGGCTCACTAATGCCCCTTCTGTCTTCCAGTGCTTCACGAATGATATATTCCGAGACTTTGTGGATAAATTTTTGATTATCTTTCTGGATGATATTTTGATCTTCTCCAAGAATTGGGACTCTCATGTGGAACATGTTCGGACTGTGTTCTGGATTTTGAGGGAGAATTCCCTGTATGTCAAGGGATCGAAATGCCTTTTTGGGGTACAGAGGATTTCATTTTTGGGATTTATTTTGTCTCCGTCAACTATTGAAATGGACCCGGCGAAGGTACAGGCCATTTATGATTGGGTTCAGCCCACTTCTTTGAAGGCCCTCCAGAAGTTTTTGGGTTTTGCTAATTTTTATCGGAAATTTATAGCTAATTTTTCTGGTATTGCCAAGCCATTGACTGATTTGACTAGGAAGGGTGCTGATGTGCTGAATTGATCTCCGGAGGCTGTTTCTTCCTTTCAGGAGCTGAAGCGAAGATTCACTTCTGCTCCGGTTTTACGGCAACCTGATGTCTCACTCCCGTTCCAGGTGGAGGTGGATGCTTCTGAGATTGGTGCAGGAGCGGTGTTGTCCCAAAAAGATCCTGTGACATCTAAAATGAATCCTTGTGCTTTCTTTTCCCGAAAGTTCTCCCCATCCGAACATAACTATGATGTGGGGAATCGGGAACTGTTGGCCATGAAATGGGCATTTGAGGAGTGGAGACATTGGTTGGAGGGAGCCAAACACCAAGTCGTGGTCCTTACTGACCACAAGAATTTGATTTGCCTGGAGTCGGCCAGGCGTTTGAATCCTAGACAGGCTAGGTGGGCCTTGTTTTTCACACGTTTTGATTTTGTGGTCTCTTTTCTTCCGGGCACTAAGAATGTCAAGGCAGACGCCCTCTCTAGGAGTTTCCTTGCTGATTCTCCTGTTGTGACTAAGCCTGCTACCATCTTAGGCGAGGGGGTAGTTCTTCCTGCCATCTTGCCCGATTTGAGACGTGCTCTGGAAGAGTTTCAGGAGGACCAACTTGAGCGTTGTCCCAGTGGAAAGTTGTATGTTCCTGCTTTGCTTTAAATAATAGAGCTAGTTCTTCCACAGATCATGAGAGTGGCGCTGTACGTGTTCTGCCAACTCCAAGGATTGTAGGAATCCAGTCTGTACACATTGACTCCTCCTCATACTCCAGTTCCTCAGAATCAGCGGTGCATGAGTCTGTTACGACCGATAAGAGCACAGCCGTGGCCAAACGTCAACAGGCCGTACTGAAATTAATTTCTTTGGGGAATCGAAGCCACACAGCGCAGGAGCTCTGGAATGCCATCAAGCAGGAGAGCGAAGTGTGATTTGTGCCAGCGAATCTCCAGCCAGGCTTGGTAGTGTGTGACAATGGCCGAAATCTGGTGGCAGCTCTGGGCCTAGGCAACCTCACTCACATCCCATGTCTGGCACATGTGCTCAACTTGGTCGTGCAGAGCTTACTGAGGGACTATCCGGACATTGATGCACTGCTGCACAACGTCCGCATAGAGTGCGCTCACTTGCAGCGCTCCAGCATGGCAAGATCGCGCATTGCAGCTCTGCAGCACCGATTACGCCTTCTGGAACATCGCATCATATGTGACCTACCCACCAGGTGGAATTCAACGTTACATATGTTGGAGCGGTTGTGTGAGCAGCAGGCAGCAGTCATGGAGTACCAGCTGCATCAGGCGCAAACAAGTCGCACTGTGCATCGGTCACACTTCAGCACCACTGAGTGGGCCTCTATGAAGGACATCTGCCTCGTTTTGCGTGCCTTCGATGATTCCACGTGGATGGCGAGTGCAGATGATGCACTAGTCAGCATGACTGTCCCCCTTATCTGCCTGCTTCAAAAAACACTGCAAGCACTAAGGGAGGAGGTTTTGGAAGAGGTGGAGGATGAGGAGTCACAAATGCCATCTGCTTCAGGACAGTCTGCGCTACGTGGTTCCTCACAAAGGCCTAGGCAGGGGACACTTTGTGAGGAGGATGAGGAGGAGTCAATGGAGGAGGAAGACATCTCTCCAGAGGAGGGAGGTACACAATGCTCTAGTCAGTATGTACAGTGAGGGTGGGGTGATGCAGAGCAGGCAGAGATGATGCCTCAAGCAGGCGACAGCGTTTCTTGGGAAGTTGGGAGTCTGCAGCACATGTTGATTTCATGCTGCAGTGCCTGAGAAACGACCACCACATTGCCCACATTCTCAACACGGCTGATTCAAAAAATGGTAGTGGGAATGTGGATAGAGCAGGAGACATTGCCGGACACACATCAGGGGATCAGCTGTCGTTACTGAACCCCAGTAACACAGGAACAAGTGTTGCTAGTGCAGATGGCACTTCTGAGCAACAACTGGCGGTGTTGGATGCCAGGGAAAATACTAGAGACAGAGTGGAGCCAGAGGCCTAATTGGGGCACGTTTAAAATAAGTAGTAGTCTACAACAGATATAAAACTTGATGGAATTAGGCCTCAGCCTACACCCTGATTGACCCTGGGCTCCAACATCGCCAGTTGCTGCTCAGAAGTGTCTTTGACACAGGTACTCCCTCCTGCCCAGCCTGGTTCCAGCACGCCTGCTGTTTCCGGGTAGTGTCAACGTCACTTTGCCACCAATACGTTCTCCTGTCTTGTTGCCGTCTGGTTAGCCGAGTCTATGGTGCCTGCAGTTTATGGGCTTCCTATGTGGGCTGCGGGTTTGGGTAATAAAGGCTGGTTCCGTAGTGCCAATAGGATAAGCATCCCCTGTAGGACTGTGGGTTTCGGTAACTGCGACTGGCTCGCGGCCTTGCAACTTTGTTTTTCATGGGTACCTTCTGCTACCCATCTGGGTTCCAGCACCGTCAGCTGGTTCCAGGCAGAGCCTTTGGCCTAGGTGCCTCCTTCTCGGTATCCGAGTTCCAGCACCGTCTGCTGGTCCTTGGTAGTGCTTTCTAGCACAGGTACGTCCTGCTTAGTAACCGTGTTCCAGCACCGTCAGCTGGTCCACGGTTGTGCCATTGGCTCTAGTTCCTTCTGCTGCCCCTCCGGGTTCCAGCACCGTCAGCTGGTCCTCGCTAGTTCCATTTGCTCTTGCAGCTTCTGCTACCCATCCAGGTTCCAGCACCCTCAGCTGGTTCTCGGCAGTGCCTTTGGCTTAGGTGCCTCCTTCTCGGTATCTGAGTTCCAGCACCGTCTGCTGGTCCTTTGTAGTGCTTTCTAGCACAGGTACCTCCTGCTTAGTAACCGTGTTCCAGCACCATCAGCTGGTCCACAGTTGTACCATTGGCTCTTGTTCCTTCTGCTGCCCCTCCGGGTTCCTGCACCGTCAGCTGGTCCTCGGTAGTTCCATAGGCTCTTGTAGCTTCTGCTACCCATCCGGGTTCCAGCACTGTCAACTGATTCTCTGCAGTGTCTTTGGCATGGGTACTCCCTCCTGCCCAGCCTGGTTCCAGCACGCCTACTGTTTCCGGGTAGTGTCAACGTCACTTTGCCACCAATACGTTGTCCTGTCGTGTTGCGGTCGGGTTAGCCGAGTCTATGGTGCCTGCAGTTTCGGTGCTTCCTATGTGGGCTGCGTGTTCTGGTAATAAAGTCTGGTTCCGTAGTGCCAATAGGACAAGCACCCCCTGTAGGACTGTGGGTTTCGGTAACTGCGGCCGGCTCGCGGCCTTGCAACTTTGTTTTTCATGGGTACCTTCTGCTACCCATCCGGCTTCCAGCACTGTCAGCTGGTTCCAGGCAGAGGCTTTGGCCTAGGTGCCTCCTTCTCAGTATCCAAGTTCCAGCACTGTCTGGTGGTCCTTGGTAGTGCTTTCTAGCACAGGTATCTCCTGCTTAGTAACCGGGTTCCAGTACCATCAGCTGGTCCTCGTTAGTGCCATTGGCTCTTGTTCCTTCTGCTGCCCCTCCGGGTTCCAGCACTGTCAGCTGGCCCTCGGTAGTTCCATTGGCTCTTGTAGCTTCTGCTACCCATCTGGGTTCCAGCACCGTCAGCTGGTTCTCGGCAGTGTCTTTGGCACGAGTACTCCCTCCTGCCCAGCCTGGTTCTAGCACGCCTGCTGTTTCTGGGTAGTGTCAACGTCACTTTGCCACCAATACGTTCTCCTGTCGTGTTGCGGTCAGGTTAGCCGAGTCTATGGTGCCTGCAGTTTATGGGCTTCCTATGTGGGCTGAGGGTTCTGGCAATAAAGGCTGGTTCCGTAGTGCCAATAGGACAAGCACCCCTGTAGGACTGTGGGTTTCGATAACTGCGGCCGGCTCGCGGAATTGCAACTTTGCTTTTCATGGGTACCTTCTGCTACCCATCCGGGTTCCAGCAACGTCAGCTGGTTCCAGGCAGAGTCTTTGGCCTAGGTGCCTCCTTCTCGGTATCCGAGTTCCAGCACTGTCTGCTGGTCCTTTTTTAGTGCTTTCTAGCACAGGTACCTCTTGCTTAGTAACCGTGTTCCAGCACCGTCAGCTGGTCCACGGTTGTGCCATTGGCTCTTGTTCCTTCTGCTGCCCCTCTGGGTTCCAGCACCGTCAGCTGGTCCTCACTAGTTCCATTTGCTCTTGCAGCTTCTGCTACCCATCCGGGTTCCAGCACCGTCAGCTGGTTCCAGGCAGAGCCTTTGGCCTAGGTGCCTCCTTCTCGGTATCCGAGTTCCAGCACCGTCTGCTGGTCCTTGGTAGTGCTTTCTAGCACAGGTACCTCCTGCTTAGTAACCGTGTTCCAGCACCGTCAGCAAGTCCACGGTTGTGCCATTGGCTCTTGTTCCTTCTGCTGCCCCTCCGGGTTCCAGCACCGTCAGCTGGTCCTCGCTAGTTCCATTGGCTCTTGTAGCTTCTGCTACCCATCCGGGTTCCAGCACCGTCAGCTGGTTCCAGGCAGAGCCTTTGGCCTAGGTGCCTCCTTCTCTGTATCCGAGTTCCAGCACCATCTGCTGGTCCTTGGTAGTGCTTTCTAGCACAGGTACCTCCTGCCTAGTAACCGTGTTCCAGCAACGTCAGCTGGTCCACAGTTGTGCCATTGGCTCTTGTTCCTTCTGCTGCCCCTCCGGGTTCCAGCACCGTCAGCTGGTCCTCGCTAGTTCCATTTGCTCTTGTTCCTTCTGCTACCCATCCGGGTTCCAGTAC
The DNA here is from genome assembly GCF_039654945.1 of Dendrobates tinctorius. Classification (NCBI taxonomy): domain Eukaryota; kingdom Metazoa; phylum Chordata; class Amphibia; order Anura; family Dendrobatidae; genus Dendrobates; species Dendrobates tinctorius. Next base: position 29,169,026 of record NW_027361825.1, read on the forward strand.
CGTCAGCTGGTTCTCGGCAGTTCCTCAGCCTTCTTGTACCTTCTGCTACTTTTCCAAGTTCAAGCTTTTTGAAATGGTTTTTGGTAATCACTCTGGATCTCCCTGACGACGACCCTGAAGACCACCCCAAAGAAGACGACGACCCCAAAGACGACGACCCTGAAAACGACGACCCTGAAGACCACCACAAAGAAGACAAAAAAGATGACCCTGAAGAAGATGACCAAGAGGACAAAGAACATGAAGACAACCACCAAGATACAGAAGACCAAGAAGCAGAAGAAAAAAAGCAGAAGAACAAAAGCAGAAGAACATTAAGCATAAGACTAAAAATCAGAGCAAAAGATATTATCTAAATTATAAGCAGAAGAAGACTAAGCAGTGCATGGAGTCCATTCCTCCTTGTGGTGCCCCTGGAAAATGCCTGCTGCTGCAGGCCAAACTGAACGCGGACAAATCCTGTTGTAAATCTTTTGTGACAGGCAGAACGGAAGGTGTACTCTTCAAACTTTTATAGATAACAACTACAGGAATGCCTGTCACAAATAAGAATATGATGAAGAAGAAGAATAGGAAGAAGATGAAGAAGTAGAATATGAAGAAGAATAATAGTTGAATATGAAAAATATGAAGAATGTACAAAAAAAGAATAATAGGAAGAAGGTGAAGAAGAAGATGAATAAGGTGAAGAAGAAGTTGATGAAAAAGATGCTGCTGCTGAGGATCATGAAGGAGAAAGTGTGGGAGAAGTAAAAAAGGTGAAGAGCATGGAAGTTGTGAAACATACATATCTGACAAAATATAAAAAAGGTTAACATAGTCAATATCTTTGTAACTCTGAACGTCTTAAAAAAAAAAAAATATTACTGCTTTTCCATTTGATTGGGCTAAACCTCTATGCCTTTAATGTCTCCTCCACCTCCCCCAATACATTCTACATTATTCTTAGTTGCTTTTCTTCATGTACAATTAACCTACAAGGAAAGAAAGGGTTTTTTTTAATTCCGATATTTCTGTCCCATTGACTTGAATGGGGCTTCCGGTATCGGAATCGGCGATACCCGATACTTTTTGTTTATCGATCCAATCCAATCCGATCCGATATTTCACGATATCGGATGGTATCGCTCAACACTATCCACGACACAAAGATCCAACCAGAACCTCAAAGGAAGAGGATGAAGCCCATTCTCCATCCACTATAGACATAGTGAGTTCAGACCCACAAAGATGGTGCAATTCAACCTAGAAAGCCTTTGAACAAAAGATCTTCATTAATTCCAGTTGGTGCTGTGGAATGCAGTGAAAAAATCCACCGTGATTCTGCCTGTAATAATTTATTTTCAAGAGGTCCACCTCTACCCGATCCATACACTTGTTCAAGCCCCACAACTAAGGAATTAGAATATCTACCTCCATGGTACTTAAGAAAGTGTGAGGCCACCGAAGTTAGGGTCTTACCTTTCCGGGTGTCAACAGAAGCTGAGTTAATGGTGGAGAAATGTTTTTGAATCCTCCCGTGTAACGCCTGGGAGGTTTGACCAACATAAATCTGTGGACACGGGCAGACAATGGCATAGACAACATTGGTTGTTTTACAGTTAATATATAACTTAAGTTTGTCTTTCGTCTGATCAATGGGTTTGGAAAAGGTATTACGCGTGGGATGCATGAATGGACAGATATTGCAATTCCCACACGGGAAAGAACCCCTCAGAACTATAACCCGATTTATTCTGGTAGTAGGTCTGGTATAATGACTCCTTGTGAGAATATCTCTTAAGTTAGGAGCTCTTTTTGCAGTGATCAATGGACGTTCACTGACCACCGAAGCCGTTTGCAAATCAGTGGTTTGAATGGCCCAGTGTTTCTCCAAGATGTTCCTTACCTGCGACCAATGAGTATTAAAGCTGGTAATGAACTGCACATGATTATCCATAGATCTCTTCGTAGACATCAGAAGTGAAGTTTGAGAATGCAGATTAGCCCCCTGATAAGCCCGGGAGATGCACTTGTTGGGATAACTTCTCATTTTAAATCTCTCAGTGAGATCACATACCTCCCTGCGAAAATCTTGATCACTGGTGCAGTTCCTTCTGACCCTTAAGAATTGCCCGATCGGGACCCCTTTCTTAATATGTGATGGATGAAAACTACGATATTCAAGCAAACTGTTGGTGGCTGTGGGCTTGCGGTAAAGACAAGTAGACAGCACACCATCCTGGCACATAATTTTGAGGTCCAAGAAATTAACTGAAACAGATGAATAAGTGTGGGTTAAAAAGATGTTCAAAAGGTTGTCGTTAAGAGACTTCAAGAAGGACAGGCATTCATCTGGAGAACCAGACCAGATAAAAAATATGTCGTCTATGAATCTAGATCAATGACATACCTTGTCCTTAAACCACTTGGAGGTGTAAACTACTGTAGCCTCCCACCATCCCAAAAAGAGATTCGTGAAAGATGGGGCACAGCGCGCCCCCATTGCCAGACCAGAGATTTGAAGATAATATGTCCTGTCAAATAAGAAAAAATTATGCTTAAGAGCAAACTCAAGAAGATCACAGATGAAGGAATCATGCATTCTGTCAGAATTTGACTGTTTGTCCAAAAAGAAAAGCACCGCCTGCATACCGATGTCGTGATTGATGCTCGAATAAAGAGTCTCAACGTCACAAGTAACCATGATCTCATTCGGGGACAGAGTGACACCCTGATATAACATAATAAAATGTGATGAGTCCCTAATATATGAGGGCAACTGGAGCACCAGAGGCTGCAAAAAGAAATCAATGTATGTACATGCTTTCTTACACAGGCTACCTATGCTGGAGACGATAGGTCTGCCCGGTGGTTTGACAAGATCTTTATGAACTTTGGGTAGCATGTAGAAGGTAGACGTGGTAGGTTGTTCTACCCTAATGAAGTCACGCTAACCTGAATTGATAATGCCCAATTCAAGGGCCTTCTCAATTAGAGATCTCAATTTGGTGGAATACAGACCAGTCGGGTTTGAAGGGAGCTTACGATATAGGTTCTGATTGTCCAATTGTCTATGGGCTTCTTCTTGGTACAGATTGTGGGGCCATAACACTATGTTGCCCCCTTTGTCGGCCTCCCTAATAATAAACTCCTTAGCAGATCTCAAATTGGCCAGGGCACGTTTCTCTGCCGATTTCAAATTGGAGGTAACAGGAATAGTCATTGGTAAAGCTTCAATATCCCGTTTAGTCATTTAAAAAAAATTCTAACAGCAGGCACAATAGAGAAAGGAGGTGAGATGCGAGATCTATTCCTTCGTGGAAACCTGGGCCTACCTGTAGTTGTCTCTCCCTCTCCCTGTAAATCCATCGAGTCCTGGAAGACTCTTTGATCTGTTTGGTCAAGAAAAGAAGACATTGAGTTTGTTATGAAGAACTTGAAGGATAATTTTCCTGCAGAATAAAAAAAGATCTTTGACCAGTGTGAACTTGTCCATACGTTGGACAGGCGAAAACGTTAAGCCCTTACTCAACACAGACATCTCAGTGGACGTTAGAACATAATCAGATAAATTGATAATTTGGAAAGTTTCTGTTTCCAAATTATGCGCCGACATGCGCCAAATGCACTGTGTTGCATTTTTGTGCGCACGGCGCAGCACCAAAAGGGCAGATGCGCCAGCAAAAGTGTACCAGCGCATGACCAGTGTACCCAACGCTAAATATAGGGTATGCTGATCGCATGCAACGTCATGCAATCAGAGGAGGAAATGACCGAAGGGGGCGCGGCCGGGGGTGGAGCTTAGCGGCGGCCCTGCTCTGCGCCCTGTAACACTAGTGTGAAACTATCCTAAGATACTTAAAAATAGGAATGTTTTTCATTGTGGAGTGACATGCTTGCCATGCCATTGCTGGGAGGCTTATACGCCATACATCCTCCTGTGGGAAATTAATTATGCAAATTGACTCTCAGAGAGGAAGAGGACATGAACTCTAGTGTCACCTATTGGAGCAATCCTAGAAGAGTTCAAATCCTCTTCCTCTCCCTCTCTGAAGAGGCAATTTGCATATTTAATTTCCCAGAGAAGCATTGCATGGCATATAAGCCTCATTATACTGCAGAGGAAGTTAAATCTCTTTTTGTCTCATTTTGAGCGAGGAAAACAAGCTGCCTAATAATTCTGCACACAGTCTAGTTTCCATAGTATTTACAAAGGATTATACCATGATCCAACCACACTGCCTATACCAGACAATTACAAATATTCTGTGACTTTGCAGGAGAAGAACAATCCGAAAACCGAATTTCACTTTGACAATTTATTTGGCACAGTCATCGACCTCTTTTTTGCTGGCATAGAAACGTTAAGCAGAACGCTGCAGTATGGTTTACTCTACCTGCTCAAATATCCAGACGTGGAAAGTAAGTGCTTCTTAGCATATTACCAGAGGGTTTAGGACTTAATAGTCATAAAGGCTCTGTCCAGGATTATAAAAAAAAAATAATTTGGTTTCTAGGAACCTTCCACGACAGTCACCTTGGAGGATGTTTCCCCACCCTAATGGGGGACAGGAAACACAAAGAGGTTAAATAACCCTCCCCTTCCTGCTATCTCCAGGGTTTTTTCTGGACATTCTAGGGCATTGCTCTAGAATCACTGCGTTGAGAAACATGTGATGGTGTCTCCGCAGTGTTGGATGTTGATTTCCATGAGTTCATTCATCCTCATTTTTCACACTTTTTTCTGGACATACTAGCATGAATAGTTACCGACAATAGAGCAGGAATCGTCCAGTAAAGATATTAGATAGGGAGGGAAATTAGTGCTGTCGTGGAAGGTTCCTAGAAACCGAATTACCGGTAAGTCTAATTCTATTTTCTCCAGTCACCTTCCATGACAGTCACCTTGGAGTTATACCAACACTAATTTTTAGGGAGGGGCCAAATGTTAGATACCTATTAAAATTTAATCTGTAGTGTCTGGTAAAGGTGTGTACAGAGGACCAGGGGGCAGCTCTGCATATCTGCTTCGATGACGTGTTCCCGCTTGCTGCCCATGATGTAGCGACTGATCGAGTGGAGTGGGCCTTCAGCATCTCGGGAGGAGAGAGATCTTTTGATGAATATGCCAGGGAGATGGACTGCTTGATCCAACTTGCTATTGTGTTTTTTGCCACCTTCTTTCCCTTATTCTATCCTGAATATTGAACAAACAGGTTCTGGTCGATTCTCCAGTCCTTGGTTAGTTCAAGGTAATGGAGAACCACCCTGGGGACAACCAGGGTGTGGAACTTTTCTTCCTTCGTATAAGAAGGATTTGGGCAAAATGAGGGCAACACAATATCCTGACCTCTATGGAAGTCTGACACCACTTTGGGCATAAAGGAGGGGTCTAGGCACAGTACTATACTGTCCGAGTTGAGCAGGAGGTATGGTTCTTGTACCGATAGGGCCTGTAGTTCCCCTACTTGTCTAGCAGTGGTGATTGCTACGAGAAAGACTGTTTTGAGTGTGAGGATTAGAGTTGAGCGAAACGGGTCGAAAAAATTCAAAAGTCGCCGACTTTTGGCAAAGTCGGGTTTCATGAAACGAAACCCGACCCTAGGATGAGGTCGGCCACAAGGTCGGCGACTTACGCGCCAAAGTCGCGTTTCAAAAGTTTGTTTTGCGCTCTTTTTCAGCCAATCAGGATCCACGGACACTGTGGGCAACGTGATGACATAGGCACGGGTCACCACCATCTTTCAGAAGGGCATGCAAGTGATTGGCTTGCTTTGGTGGGCGTCACAGGGGGTATAAAAGGGCGTGCACGCCGACCGCCATCTTACTTCTGCCGATCTTAGCATAGGGAGAGGTTGCTGCTGATTCTGTAGGGAGAGCGTTAGGCAGGGAAGAAGACAAAAAAACTGCTTCTGCTGCTAGCGATATGGCCTGCACAACACACCAGTCACTGTGTGTGCAGTGCAAGGGGAGGCTATATAGTGGTGTATCAGTGGTGTTGGTTGTTGGGCTGCCTTCTAAGGCTTCCTGACAGGCTGGCATTGCTGTTTACCCACTGCTCCGCAAACTGCTTTTTTAAAAGCAATCCAATCTCCCTTATCCTCTAGTCACTTTGGTCACAGCTGCGCCATCGAGCCTGTCACATAGCGCTCAGATATTCATTGGGCTCAAACTGCTTAAGCAATCCCAATTTTTTTTTTTTGTCCTGCTGAGAAGAAAAAAAAACTGCTTCTGCTGCTGATAGCAATTTGGCCTGCACAACACACCAGTCACTGTGTGTGCAGTGCAAGGGGAGGCTATATAGTGGTGTATCAGTGGTGTTGGTTGTTGGGCTGCCTTTTAAGGCTTCCTGACAGGCTGGCATTGCTGTTTACCCACTGCTCCGCAAACTGCTTTTTTAAAAGCAATCCAATCTCCCTTATCCTCTAGTCACTTTGGTCACAGCTGTGCCATCGAGCCTGTCACATAGCGCTCAGATATCAGTGGGCCTCACACAATCCAAAAGTGTCCAGTGTCCAAAAGTGTGTGCAGATATTCAAAATCTCCCTTATCCTCTAGTCACTTAGGTCACAGCAGTGCCATCGAGCCTGTCACATAGCGCTGAGATATCAGTGGGCCTCACACAATCCAAAAGTGTCCAGTGTCCAAAAGTGTGTGCAGATATTCAAAATCTCCCTTATCCTCTAGTCACTTAGGTCACAGCAGTGCCATCGAGCCTGTCACATAGCGCTGAGATAACAGTGGGCCTCACACAATCCAAAAGTGTCCACTGTCCAAAAGTGTGTGCAGATATTCAAAATCTCCCTTATCCTCTAGTCACTTTTGTCACAGCAGTGCCATCGAGCCTGTCACATAGCGCTCAGATATCAGTGGGCCTCACACAATCCAAAAGTGTCCAGTGTCCAAAAGTGTGTGCAGATATTCAAAATCTCCCTTATCCTCTAGTCACTTTTGTCACAGCAGTGCCATCGAGCCTGTCACATAGCGCTGAGATATCAGTGGGCCTCACACAATCCAAAAGTGTCCAGTGTCCAAAAGTGTGTGCAGATATTCAAAATCTCCCTTATCCTCTAGTCACTTTTGTCACAGCAGTGTCATCGAGCCTGTCACATAGCACTCAGATATCAGTGGGCCTCACACAATCCAAAAGTGTCCAGTGTCCAAAAGTGTGTGCAGATATTCAAAATCTCCCTTAACCTCTAGTCACTTTTGTCACAGCAGTGCCATCGAGCCTGTCACATAGCGCTGAGATATCAGTGGGCCTCACACAATCCAAAAGTGTCCAGTGTCCAAAAGTGTGTGCAGATATTCAAAATCTCCCTTATCCTCTAGTCACTTTTGTCACAGCAGTGCCATCGAGCCTGTCACATAGCGCTGAGATATCAGTGGGCCTCACACAATCCAAAAGTGTCCAGTGTCCAAAAGTGTGTGCAGATATTCAAAATCTCCCTTATCCTCTAGTCACTTTTGTCACAGCAGTGCCATCGAGCCTGTCACATAGCGCTGAGATATCAGTGGGCCTCACACAATCCAAAAGTGTCCAGTGTCCAAAAGTGTGTGCAGATATTCAAAATCTCCCTTATCCTCTAGTCACTTAGGTCACAGCAGTGCCATCGAGCCTGTCACATAGCGCTGAGATAACAGTGGGCCTCACACAATCCAAAAGTGTCCACTGTCCAAAAGTGTGTGCAGATATTCAAAATCTCCCTTATCCTCTAGTCACTTTTGTCACAGCAGTGCCATTGAGCCTGTCACATAGCGCTGAGATATCAGTGGGCCTCACACAATCCAAAAGTGTCCAGTGTCCAAAAGTGTGTGCAGATATTCAAAATCTCCCTTATCCTCTAGTCACTTTTGTCACAGCAGTGCCATCGAGCCTGTCACATAGCGCTGAGATATCAGTGGGCCTCACACAATCCAAAAGTGTCCAGTGTCCAAAAGTGTGTGCAGATATTCAAAATCTCCCTTATCCTCTAGTCACTTTTGTCACAGCAGTGCCATCGAGCCTGTCACATAGCGCTGAGATATCAGTGGGCCTCACACAATCCAAAAGTGTCCAGTGTCCAAAAGTGTGTGCAGATATTCAAAATCTCCCTTATCCTCTAGTAACTTTTGTCACAGCAGTGCCATCGAGCCTGTCACATAGCGCTCAGATATCAGTGGGCCTCACACAATCCAAAAGTGTCCAGTGTCCAAAAGTGTGTGCAGATATTCAAAATCTCCCTTATCCTCTAGTCACTTTTGTCACAGCAGTGCCATCGAGCCTGTCACATAGCGCTGAGATATCAGTGGGCCTCACACAATCCAAAAGTGTCCAGTGTCCAAAAGTGTGTGCAGATATTCAAAATCTCCCTTATCCTCTAGTCACTTTTGTCACAGCAGTGCCATCGAGCCTGTCACATAGCGCTCAGATATCAGTGGGCCTCACACAATCCAAAAGTGTCCAGTGTCCAAAAGTGTGTGCAGATATTCAAAATCTCCCCTGTCCTATAGACACCTTGTACCTTGTTTTACATTACTATATAGTTTGTTGGATTTTGTCTACATTTCTACCAAAAATGAGGAAGGCTGGTGGAAGAGGCCGTGGAATTGGGCGGGGGTTGGCAGCTGGTAATGATGGTGTTGGTGGTGGATCTGATGGTAGTGGCAAGAGCAAAATAGGACCGAATGCAGGAGGTGCTGACCCTGCGTCATCGTCTGGGTACATAAGGCCTCGAACGCTTAGTTTTCTAGGAGTTGGCAAACCGCTTTTAAAGCCAGAGCATCAGGAAAAAGTTTTGTCTTACATTGCTGACTCAGCCTCCAGCTCTATCGGCTCCTCTTCTTCAGTTGTAAAAAGTAAAAGCACTGAGTCGTCATTGGAGGCTCATGTTCATGAACCACACCTTTCCTTGTGTCCTTCACCCCAACCAAGATTGAAGGATGACGCAGGCCATACTACTGATTACTCCATGGAGCTGTTTTCACATACCATGCCTGGATTATCAAGTGAAATGGTGAATTACCCAGGCCAAGATGAATCTGACATGGAGTGCACTGATGCACAGCCGCTGATGGATGATTCTGCTGGTACATTCACTCAGAGCACTACATTGTCCTCGCAGTGTACAGAGCCAGATTCTGACCCTGATGAGACTCAGGTGCCCCTTCCCGCACACTATACCACCATACACGGTGACACAGAGGAAAGTGCACATGACATAGAAGAGGAGGTGATGGATGACCCAGTTGTTGACCCAGATTGGCATCCATTGGGGGAAGAGGGTGCTGCTTCCAATAGCTCAGATGAGTAGCATCCACAGCAGACATCGACATCGCAACAGCTGTTATCTGGCAGGCCCGGAGCACTCCAAAGACAGGTTCCAAACATCAAAAGAGTTGCTGGACAGCTTGTCCAGAGGGTCAAAAGATCACAGTGTGCTAGGCCGCAAAATGTCTGCCAAAGTAGGAAGAGTGCAGTGTGGCACTTTTTTGAACAAAATCCTCATGATCAGGCCAAGGTTATCTGTAAGAAGTGCGCAAAGACCTTTAGCCGAGGGAAAAATCTGAAAAATTTGAATACCAGTTGCATGCTTAGACATTTAACCAGCATGCACTTGCAAGCGTGGACACAACACCAAACCTCAAGTGCCACATGTGCAACTGATCACAACGAAGGTAGTCAGCAACGCTACATTGTTTCCCCCACTGTAAGCCCACCGGTTAGCACAGCAGCAAATGTTGAGGTGTCGTTGCAAGACCACAGCAGTCAGGGAATCCCACTGTTATATCAACGAAAGACTGATTCTAGGCCATCAGAAAGAACACCAACTCCATCACCATCATCAACCCTCTCTCAGTCCGCCCTGTCCACCGCTACTTCCACCATATGCAGCTCTCAAGTCCAGCTCACCAAACCAGACACTATGAGTAGGTCAAGAAAGTACTCAGTCTCTCATCCGCGTACACTGGGTTTGAATGCCCACATTGCCAAACTAATCTCGTTTGAGATGATGCCCTTTCGGTTTGTGGAAAGCACAGCTTTCCGCGAACTCATGGCCTATGCAGTACCATGCTATGACTTACCCAGTCGCCACTTCTTCTCTCGCAAAGCCATCACAGCCCTCCACCATCATGTGAAAGACCGCATTGTCCATGCACTCAAGCAGTCAGTGAGCGGAAAGGTGCACCTCACAACTGATGCATGGTCCAGTCGGCATGGCCAGGGCCGTTACGTGTCCATCACTGCGCACTGGGTTAATGTGGTGGATGCAGGGTCCACAGGGGACAGCGGTGGTGGGACAGTGCTGCCTAGCCCACGGTATAGGAAACAGTTGGCTGTAGGCGTTCGACCCTCCTCCTCCTCCTCCTCCTCCTCCAGAAGCGAAAGCTCGTCCACAGAGCGCAGTCGTACGAGCACTCCATCTGCAGCTGCCACTGTTGCACACGATGTGTCCCCCTATCGAGCAGCTAGTGGAAAGCGTCAGCAGGCTGTGTTGCAGATGATGTGTTTGGGCAACAGACACACCGCCGAGGTGCTGGCCGAGTACTTGAAGCGACAAACTGAGTCATGGCTGGGCAGTGTACATCTTGAGGCAGGCAAGGTAGTTAGTGATAACGGCCGTAATTTTGTGGCAGCCATAGCCCTTTCAAAACTCAGCCACATACCTTGCTTGGCTCACACCTTGAACCTGGTGGTGCAGTGCTTCCTCAAAAATTATCCGGAGTTAACAGCCCTGCTCCATAAGGTGCGAAGACTGTGCGCGCACATCCGCCGGTCGCCTGTACACTCCGTTCGTATGCAGAAGCTGCAGCGATTGCTCCACCTTCCCAACCACCGCCTCATTATCGACATTGCAACAAGGTGGAACTCCACCCTGCACATGGTGGAGCGGCTGTGCGAGCAGAGGCAGGCCATAATGCATTTGTGGGAGGATACACGGCCAGGCACTTTGAGAGCAGACATGGAGTTGACAGGTGTGCAGTGGTCGAAGCTGAAAGACCTTTGTAAAGTCCTTCAGTGTTTTGAGGAATGCACACGGCTGGTAAGCGCAGACGACGCCATCCTAAGCATGAGCATCCCACTTATGCGTCTGCTCATGCAAACTTTGACGCACCTTAAGGAGCAGGCGTCTGCAGCCAATGTTGATGAGGAGGAAGAGGAGGAGGGAATCCTTGATGACATTCAGCCATTGTCTGCTCAGGGACCTCTCCTGGACGAGGTGGAGGAAGAAGAGGAGGAGGAGGATGATGATGGGGATGATTACTTAGGGGAGGAGGATGCATCTCGTGGGGCAAGTGAAAATGTTGGCGTGGCAAGGTCTGGTACAGGGTTTGTGCGTGACTGGAGGGATGTGGATTTGCCAGAAAGTGCTCCTCCACCCAGCACTCGCAGTGCATCATTGACACCGGGAACATTGGCCCACATGTCAGATTATGCCTTGTGGATCCTAAAAAGGGACCCCCGCATTGCCAAAATGATGAACGATGACGACTACTGGTTGGCCAGCATCCTGGATCCACGCTATAAAGGCAAATTACAAAACATCATGCCACAGGAGAACCTTGACCTAATATTGGCTAATAAACAAGCAACTCTGGTAAATCGGTTGCTTGAGGCATTCCCAGCACACAGCAGCGGTGATGGTTCTTACACGAGCCGTACGGGCCGGGGGCAGCTTGGCAGAGGTGTTCGTGGTGCACACAGCAGAAGTGGCGTTGGAGACAGGGGTTTCATGACAATGTTGTGGACTGATTTTTCAAATACCGCTCACACAACTGGTAATACTGCATCGATGGAAAGTGACAGGAGACAGCAGTTGTCAACTATGGTTACAAACTACTTTTCCTCCCATATCGATGTTCTCCCACACAGGTCATTCCCCTTTGACTATTGGGCCGCTAAACTGGACACCTGGCCTGAATTGGCCCAATATGCCTTACAGGAGCTCGCTTGCCCAGCTGCAAGTGTGCTATCGGAAAGAGTCTTCAGTGCAGCTGGATCAATCCTGACAGAAAAAAGGACCCGTCTGTCAACCCAAAATGTGGATGATCTAACCTTCATTAAAATGAACCACGCATGGGTTTCCAAGGATTTTGTCCCACCTTCCCCTGATGACACATAGGGTGACAGAAAAATGGCTTGCTTTGGTCCACCTCTTCCTGGTACTTCACCTATTTCGCCTTTTGCATCAGCTGAATGTCCAACATCAACATATGCCACTTTCTAAAACTCCCTAACTGTGCTGCCTCCCCCCCCATGGCCGGGGTCACCACCTAGCGCACGACACCGTGCAAGTGCCGTTGCCCTGGACAGGTTGGTAGGCCGACTCTTGGGCGCGGGCACTGGCACAGGGTCCCTCATAGTGCAATCAAGTGTCTCTGACGGTGGTGGTGCACACCCGCCGTCAGACACACCGCTGTACTATGAGGGGCCCAGTGCCAGTACCGACGCCCACGAGTGGGCCCCCCTTGTTGGGCAGGGCCCCAGCATTTGCAATCTTTACCTCTCCCTGCTCCTCCGCTGTGTAATCTGGGCCGTCAAATCCATACTGTGCCTGACACCGTCTGAGCCTGCCTCCTGATGTATAGACATATATTTTGAATGTGTACGCTATCCATACATGTTATCCGGGGATATGGTACCCTTTCTAACCTTTGTGCTATCACGTGCAATCCATACTGGGCCTAACACCGTCTGAGCCTGCCTCCTGAGACATATATTTTGAATGTGTACGCTATCCATACATGTTATCCGGGGATACGGTACCCTTTCTAACCTTTGTGCAATCACGTGCAATCCATACTGGGCCTAACACCGTCTGAGCCTGCCTCATGCTGTATAGACATATATTTTGAATGTGTACGCTATCCATACATGTTATCCGGTGATACGGTACCCTTTCTAACCTTTGTGCAATCACGTGCAATCCATACTGGGCCTAACACCGTCTGAGCCTGCCTCATGCTGTATAGACATATATTTTGAATGTGTACGCTATCCATACATGTTATCCGGGGATACGGTACCCTTTATAACCTTTGTGCAATCACGTGCAATCCATACTGGGCCTAACACCGTCTGAGCCTGCCTCATGCTGTATAGACATATATTTTGAATGTGTACGCTATCCATACATGTTATCCGGTGATACGGTACTCTTTCTAACCTTTGTGCAATCACGTGCAATCCATACTGGGCCTAACACCGTCTGAGCCTGCCTCATGCTGTATAGACATATATTTTGAATGTGTACGCTATCCATACATGTTATCTGGTGATACGGTACCCTTTCTAACCTTTGTGCAATCACATGCAATCCATACTGGGCCTAACACCGTCTGAGCCTGCCTCATGCTGTATAGACATATATTTTGAATGTGTACGCTATCCATACATGTTATCCAGGGATACGGTACCCTTTCTAACCTTTGTGCAATCACGTGCAATCCATACTGGGCCTAACACCGTCTGAGCCTGCCTCATGCTGTATAGACATATATTTTGAATGTGTACGCTATCCATACATGTTATCCGGGGATACGGTACCCTTTCTAACCTTTGTGCAATCCATACTGGGCCTAACACCGTCTGAGCCTGCCTCATGCTGTATAGACATATATTTTGAATGTGTACGCTATCCATACATGTTATCTGGGGATACGGTACCCTTTCTCACCTTTGTGCAATCACGTGTAATCCATACTGGGCGTGAGAACGGCTGGCGAGCTGTTAAGCAAGCTACAGCACCTGTCCAGACAAGTACAGGGATTCCCTAGCGAGGAGACTTATTTGATTGTTTTCAATGTTGGGACAGCAATTTTTGGGGAGCACTATACTCTGGAGAATGATAGATGGGGCCCACCATACACTGGAACATTCCAAAGGTGGACATCAGACACTGGAGCATCATTTACAGGGCCCATTATACACTAGAGCATTAGAAATGGGGCCCATTATGTTTGGAGCATTATTTGGGCCCATAAGACAGTGGAGCTTCATCCATGGGGACCAACATATACTGTAGCATTATGTGGAGCTCATCATATACTGTTTCAAACATTATATGGGACCAATGATTCTGTATGGAGAAATAGATGGGCCTCGTCATGAGATGTAAAAAGTGAGGTATTTTTCATTGGACTATACCGCTATTTCTCTGCCGTATCGGAGCATGATGAGTTGTGGTATGTGTTAAAGGGGCGCTCTTTCGCCCAGGGCACATGAAAACCTGGAGCCAGCCCTCCCCCCCCACAGTTTGTAGCCAAATAACCCCCATTTTTCAGTGCGTAACTTGTATTATGAAGTTAATTAAGGTTGACAAGCTTAAGAAAGAAGAATTGATGCTTTTGGCATTCAAATGGGCACTGTAGGTGTGTTTCCTGTCCTCCTCTCACTGCCGACTTTCATTCCCCATTGACTTACATTGGGTTTTGTGTTTCGGGACGACCCCGACTTTTCCCTATAATCGGACGATCTTGCTCGACCCGACTTTTGGAAAAGTCGGGTTTCACGAAACGAAACGCGACCCTAAAAAACCAAAAGTCGCTCAACTCTAGTGAGGATCCTTAATTAAATTTCTGACAGGGGCTCAAACGGGGCCTGTGTTAGGTTATTCAGCACTATATTAAGATCCCAGGGGGAACCCGACTAGGGAGTGTAGGCCGTATTCTGCTTCAGCGATCATGAATCGTTTAACCCAACGGTGTCTGTCTAGGTCCTGGTCAAAAAAGGAACTAAGGGCAGATACTTGTACCCTTAGCGTGCTTGGAGTAAGTCCTAGCTCTAATCCTTTTTGTAGGAAATCTAGGACCTGGGCAATATTTTGGATGGAAGGGGTCAGGGACCTCAGGAAAACACCAGGAAGAGAACTTCTTCCATATTTTGCCATATATGGCATTTGTTACCGGCTTTCTGCTTTTTTGAAGGGTCCGGATTACCTCATCCGATAGCCCTTTGGCCTTCAGAATGTTGGCCTCAATAGCCAAGCTGCTAGATTTGCTGGGGTTTGGGTGCAGTAAGGGACCCTGGAAAAGGAGGTCAATTTTTGGGGGTAGAAGCAAGGGACCTTCCAGGGCCATGTCTAACAGGGCGCTGTACCAGCTTCGTCCTGGCCACATTGGAGCCACCAGGATTGTCGTGACCCTGTCTGATCGGATTTTCTGCAGCGTCCTTGCCAGCATAGGGATCGGCAGAAAGGCATAGGCCAGTCTGAAGACCCATGAATGGGCGAACGCGTCCGTCCCCAGGGCTCCGTACGTGGGACCGAGGGAGAAATAGATTGCTGTTTTTGCATTTTGAGCTTTCGCAAATAGGTCGACTTCTGGATCTCCCCATTTTGTGGTCAGAGACTGTGGAAGACCTCTTGATTCAGACACCACTCTCCCGGATGGACGTCATTCCTGCTTAGGAAGTCGGCCTGGATGTTTTCCGACCTTTTCAGGTGTACCGTACAGATGGATAATAGGTGCTTTTCTGCCTAGAGGAAAATTCTTGTTGCCACTGTCTTCAGACTGGCATACTTCGTACCCCCCTGATGTCTGAGATATGCTACCTTGGTTACGTTGTCAGAATAGATCCAAACATGATGGTTCTGGATAAGGGATGAAGCGGCTTTTAGTGCTTCCTCCACTGCCTTCAATTCCCTTTAGATTCGAGGATCTGGTTCTTATGTTCTGTGACCATCGTCCCTGGAAGTTAGACTCCTCCACCACGGCTCTTCAACCTCTCAGACTGGCATCGGTACAAAGTATTTTCAGAGGAAGCTGGTCCCAGTTTATTCCCCGCCTCAAGTTCCGGTAATTCAGCCACCACAAGAGGGCCGATTTTACGTGTCCTGGAAGTGAAATCCTTTTTGACAGATTGTTTTGATACTTCCTTGAGTTTACCAGGACGTATGACTGGATGATTCGCGTATATGCCTGTGCCCAAGATACCGCCTGAATACATGATGTCAGGGACCCCAGGATAGACATGGCGTCCCTCAGAGTCTGTGCCCTTTGTTCTCTGAACCGGATAATTCTCTGACGAAGGTCTGATTGACGATCCTTGGGAAGAAAGCATGTCCTTTTTTCCGAGTCTAAGAGGATCCCCAGGAATTTTTTCCTTGGGGAAGGATGAAGGTCCGACTTCTGAAGATTCGGGATCCAACCTAGGGAATCGAGGATCTGTAGGGTCTTTGATATGTCCTGGTTCAGCCGGGATACCGATGGAGTGACAATGAGCTGATCATGTAAATATGGGACAATGCATATTCCCTGGATAGAAATGACTGCTTCCCTCATAATTTTCGTAAATACTCTTGGTGCTGGGGATATGCCAAATGGGAGGGCGTTGAACTGGAGATGGCTGATCCCCTGGTCATGGGAGACCGTGAACCTCAGGAACTTCCTGTGATCCGGATGAATTGGGACATGGTAATAATCGTCCCTTAGGTCTATCGTAGCCACCAGCCAGCCCTGCCCAATAAGAGGGATTGCCAATTTTACTGACTCCATCTTGAACCTCCGGTATCTGATAAAGCGATTCAGGGGTTTCAGGTTTATGATAAGCCTGTACTTTCCAGAGGGCTTCTTCACCAGTAATAGGCGGGAGTAATGTCCTCTACCTATTTCCTGTTGAGGTACGTATGAGATTACTCCTTCCCGTAATAGATCTTGTATCTGGAGAAGTAGAATCTTTTGGAGACTTGGGGACTGTGCAGGGGTGACTCTTAAACAGTGGGGGGGGGTGTTCGAACTCCAGTTTCAGCCCAAATTGTACAGTGTGCAGGATCCACTGGTTCGAGGTCGTGGCCTGCCATTGGGCGAAAAACTGAGTGAGTCGACCCCCTACCGGGGAGTCACTGTTTGTCCGGGGTTGCTGTTGCTGAGGGACAAGGATGTTCTTCCCTCTACCCCCCTTTGGGTAGCTCCATCGTTCCGTCTTGCCTTTCCCTCTTAACTCCTTCTGGGAGGACTGCTTTTTTTTTTTCTTCCCTGTGAGTATATTAATAGTTTAATAATAGTGAGACAGTTTGGTCTCTGGATACATATGACTGTAGATGTCTTCCATAAGGAAAAAAATAGTAGTTTTCGACATATGAAAATAACAGTAGTCTTCGATATATGAATATGCATTGTAATTTATCTCTCGATGTAACCATTTTTCTACTTGTGCAGTAAGTTGTATTTATGCTTTTTGTATATTGTAATGCATCTCAGCATATTTTTAATTCACTAATGTCACTTAGACAGCAGCTGTGGAGAGAGGAGGTACGGAGTGATGTGATTTCCATATGAACCCGGCACTTCCCCCCACTGTTTGACCCGTTGAAGCGCTCGAGCAGCGCGAAACGGCCGTTGTCAGCCTACCTTGCAATCCTTATGTCACTCCCCCAACTTGACATGTTCAATAAATCAGTGAAACTTCAATCTCGATGAGTGAGACCTCTTCTCTTTGCATGGATTCCCAGGATTGACTGTTTCCAGGTCTGGCACCCGAGATTCCCAGCTGCTGGGCTTCTGCATGCCGCACATCATTTGAAGTCACACGGTAACAGCTGTGCCGTCCGCTTTTTATCTTGAGTTTTTTGCTAGTTAAAAATAATACCCATATAGGGTCAATGGACTATGAAATACATGGTAGAAAATCAAGATCCCCAAAACTTAATGCCATAGTTAATGCACAAATGAACAACATTCCCTTATACAACCTGATGAGATGAGTGATGAGAGAGGTTACCCCAAGGAGTGTTTCGGTTAGGGGTATATGTTAATTGGTTTTCCAATATAGACAATTCCTACGTATTAGAAAATAATTAATCAGATGTGAATAAAAATTACATTATTGATTTTGTAAAAAATATAAATATAAAATATCCCCTAAATTATTTTGGGTAATCCAGGAGATGGTAGCTTTTGTTAGAATCAAACTAGAGCCTTGCTGATTTGGGCACCTCAAAATGTCTACCTTCCTGGCGCCATGTCTTCTGGGGTTTTACTATAAGAAGTATACCATAAAGATAATAGGTAACAGAATAATTTTATATTTTGGTCATACCTTTCAAACCATGAATTGTTATATGTGCCCACAAAGGTAAGATTCATGAGGAGATGGATCGTGTGATTGGTCAGAACCAATGTCCTTCTGTAGAAGATCGAGTCCAGATGCCTTACACAGATGCCGTTATACATGAAATTCAGAGGTTTGCAGCCATCGCACCTTTGGGACTTCCACATGCAACCAGTCAGGATACAACATTCCGAGGATATCACATTCCCAAGGTCAGAAACAATAAACTGTTACCTTAATGCTGGATCCCAGCATCTGTTATATTTACTATGGGTCTCAAATATAGCCATGACATACTGTATACAGATACTCAAAAGATATAAAGGTTTTTTGAAGTTCAAAGATGCTAAACCATATACAGAATATGAGTGTAACAAATAAATACAGTGAAAAGAGGAAAAAAGTCATGTGATGGGAAACCTTATAAAATTATGATGCTGTCAAGTTTTTGAGCTGAAGTTCACCCTCTGGTTTTGCAGGGCACTACCGTTGTTACAACGCTGACATCCGTCTTGAGGGATCCCAAATATTTTAAAAACCCGGAACAGTTTGATCCAACAAACTTTCTGAACGACGATGGCAGCTTCCGGAAGAATGAAGCATTTGTGCCTTTTTCATTAGGTAATGTGTTGCTACATTAGTTAAAATTTCATAGGCTTCCTTACTTTTGTCCGACATTTCTCTAACACAATTTAATCACAATACTAATTGACCTCTTTAAGGGCTCATACTCACTGGTGATAAAATCGGACCTTTGCTATCTGATTTAAAATCGGATTGCACTCTGACCAATGTTAGTCAATGGGTGACACCTCACTTGTGATTTTTTTCCCATCCAAAATCGGACTGAGAAAAAAATCTCAGCATGCTGTGATTTGCTGCGATTTTTGCCAATGCAAGTCAATTGGTGCGATTAAAAAAACGGACCAAAAACGGACCATCCGTTTTCCATCCGTTTTAAACGGATACATTACCATTCTGTGGCATAGAACACTGTAAATAGTCCTGTAAATGACTGTAGAAAAATGGTTGCTGCGAAAAAAAAAACGATTTGCAAACGGATGTAAAACGGATAGAAAACGGATGGAAAGATTAAAAATCACATAGAAATCGCATGACACTCGCATAGCACTCCACCCTTTTTTACAGTCCAGAAATCGGACCGTTTTTTTAATCGCCAATGGGTATGAGGCCTAAATCATATAAAACAATGTCAAAAGTGTATCATGGGGGTTGTCAACTGATGGTAGTATAGAAGATTCATGTAGAATCATCTTATTTACCCAGGAATGAGACAAGTATTAGCTATCACCCACCAGTATGTTAAATTTAGGATGGACTTACATATTATGTATATGCACTAGTTTTAGAATTTGGTTGTGAAATCAGCACTGAAATCCTATTTTGTTTTCTGAAAATGGCATTGATTTCAAGCAGAGATGTCTCATAGGTTAGCCATAATTCAGACATGACTTACAACTTTTAACACTAATGTCCTCTTCTACTGGGAATGTATGTAGTCCATCAGTGGCTTCTCTATGGAATTGTACCGGTTGGACCTCAGTGGGATAAAAAATGGGTAGTAGACATAATAGATGTTAAAGGATCCAACTAAAAGTGGCTTAGGCTACTTTCACACTTGCGTTTTTTTTGCGCTGCGCACCGTGCGCAGTGCAAACGCACATAAAAAACTTTGTGTGTGTTTTTTTGCGGTTTTGTGCATGGTTTTAAAAAAAACGCATGCTTTTTTTTTTGCGCTGACATTCGCAATACCATGCGCACCCATAGACTATAATGAGTGTTTAGGTGAATTTTGTGCGCATTGTGTGCGCATGCGTTTTTTTGGGACAAGTCGGACACACAAAAAATGCAACAGGATGCATTTTGTGCGCCCGAGGGCACACGACAAAAAAACGCATGTGCATACAAACGCGTTAAAACGCATGTGTATGCGCACCCATGTAAAGTATAGGAAAAAATGCATGCGTTTTTTTGCGCAAAAAACGCAAGTGTGAAACCAGCCATACACATTGCCTACCTTGACTAATATCTCCTTGACTGTTTAAGATCTATATAGATTTAAATTGAAACGACTAGCATTGCAGCCGATATGAAGCCTCCAGAAGATGAGAGAAATCTGAACAACAGATACTGAAGAGACAAGGCAGTCTAAACTGGAATGTACAGTTAGGTCCATATATATTTGGACAGAGACAACATTTTTCTAATTTTGGTTCTAGACATTACCACAATGAATTTTAAACAAAACAATTCAGATGCAGTTGAAGTTCAGACTTTCAGCTTTCATTTGAGGGTATCCACATTAAAATTGGATGAAGGATTTCGGAGTTTCAGCTCCTGAACATGTGCCACCCTGTTTTTAAAGGGACCAAAAGTAATTGGACAGATTAAATAATTGTAAATAAAATGTTCATTTCTAGTACTTGGTTGAAAACCCTTTGTTGGCAATGACTGCCTGAAGTCTTGAACTCATGGACATCACCAGACGCTGTGTTTTCTCCTTTTTGATGCTCTGCCAGGCCTTCACTGCGGTGGTTTTCAGTTGCTGTTTGTTTGTGGGCCTTTCTGTCTGAAGTTTAGTGTTTAACAAGTGAAATGCATGCTCAATTGGGTTGAGATCAGGTGACTGACTTGGCCATTCTAGAATATTCCACTTCTTTGCTTTAATAAACTGCTGGGCTGCTTTGGCTTTATGTTTTGGGTCATTGTCCATCTGTAGTATGAAACGACGACCAATCAGTTTGGCTGCATTTGGCTGGATCTGAGCACACAGTATGGCTCTGAATACCTCAGAATTAATTCGGCTGCTTCTGTCCTGTGTCACATCATCAATAAACACTAGTGACCCAATGCCACAGGCAGCCATGCATGCCCAAGTCATCACACTGCCTCCGCCGTGTTTTACAGATGTGGTATGCTTTGGATCATGAGCTGTACCTCGCCTTCACCATACTTTTCTCTTTCCATCATTCTGGTGGAGGTTGATCTTGGTTTCATCTGTCCAAAGAATGTACTTCCAGAACTGTGCTGGCTTTTTTAGATGTTTTTTAGCAAAGTCCAGTCTAGCCTTTTGATTCTTGATGCTTATGAGTGGCTTGCACCGTGCAGTGAACCCTCTGTATTTACGTTCATGCAGTCTTCTCTTTATGGTAGATTTGGATATTGATACGCCTACCTCCTGGAGAGTGTTGTTCACTTGGTTGCCTGTTGTGAAGGGTTTTCTCTTCACCATGGAGACTATTCTGCGATCATCCACCACTGTTGTCTTCCGTGGGCACCCAGGTCTTTTTGCATTGATGAGTTCACCAGTGCTTTCTTTCTTTCTCAGGATGTACTAAACTGTAGATTTTGCCACTCCTAATGTTGTAGCAATTTCTTGGATGGGTTTTTTCTGTTTTTGCAGCTTAAGGATGGCTTGTTTCACCTGTATGGAGAGCTCCTTTGACCGCTGTTTCCTTCATAGCAAAACCTTCCAAATGCAAGCATCACACCTCAATCAACTCCAGGCCTTTTATCTGCTTAATTGAGAATGACATAACAAAGGGATTGTCCACACCTGTCCATGAAATAGCCTTGGAGTCAATTGTCCAATTACTTTTGAGCCCTTTAAAACCAGGGTGGCACATGTTAAGGAGCTGAAACTCCTAAACCCTTCATCCAATTTTAATGTGGATACCCTCAAATGAAAGCTGAAAGTCTGAACTTCAACTGCATCAGAATTGTTTTGCTTAAAATTCATTGTGGTAATGTCTAGAACCAAAATTAGAAAAATGTTGTCTCTGTCCAAATATATATGGACCTAACTGTAGAGGGCATCTGAAAGGACACAGTAGTGAAAATCATGACAGAGTTTGTAGTTATCTCACATATAAAGTGCCATAGAATAAATGGCACTATAATAATAAATAATAATAATAATAATAATACTAAAGGGAGTACTTTCAATGTTCAGTTATGTCTCCTCATGGAAACTTTCCACTGTAGCAACAATTTCAAAACTTATATGAAATCTCTGTGTGATGACTTGATCCTTAAATTATTATTTTTTCTCTAAAACAAAAATAAAGAGTAAAAAGTCTTGTAATGCAGTTGTAACAAATGTCTTATTTCGCACTGTTTTAGGATAAAACTTAAAAGATGATAAATCTCATCACAAGTATCGCACTTTACAATACAAATATATACTTGTGTCCAGGTCTTATGAAAGTTGTGATCTCGTTTTTCATTGGTACATGTCGAAATGAGCTTCTCATTATCATTATTGGTACCCCTTTACTACAGGCAAAAGGAGTTGCATCGGAGAAGGTCTGGCACAGGTGGAAATATTTCTTTTTTTTACCACCATATTGCAGAAATTTAACCTGAAATCAGTAATAGACAAAGAGGATATTGAAATCACCCCAGAACCAAATAAAAACGGAGTAATACCAAGGACCTACAAGATGTATGTGATTCCCAGATGATGGAAGAGACTAGAAAGTTCTCTTTTATTTTTTTGCTTGGTTAACCACCTAAATAAATAAATTACAAGATCTCCTTCTTTGCCCTATGCCCTACTTTTGTCTGCTCATCCTACAATTCTCTCTAAGATCTTTCCCATCAATCTCCCATGTTTTGGGAAATTGCTATCTCGACACATACTGTAAGATCTTTTCTCATGATTGAAGCCTCCAAGCGGAACCTGAAAAGTCGACAACCATCAATAATTCTGCTACCACCCATCTACCACCTGAGCGGTTTTCGACCCCCTTATACATTGTCTTTTCCACCATAGCTTATAAGTTGTAAGCCTTGTGAGGACAGGGTCCTGTTTAGCTCAGAGCCAGTTTGTGAAATTTAGTTCACGTTAATTATAACTGCGTTTTTATATTTTGTGTGTCTGAACCCATTTAACGTTCATGCACAGTACAACACCAAGAATTACCAGCGCTTTAAAATAAATTATAATTCGGGAGAAGCAAATTGATTCATTCTGCAAGAATCCGTTTCAGCGCATTTCTTTTAACTCAGAAAAGTTAGCAAATCTGTATAATTCTTGATTTGTTTCATACAAATTGCCTAAAATAGTCATTGTCATGTTTCTGGATACCCACCCCCCGAAGAAGCAAGAGGTGAAACACGTGTTGGGGTGAGGTGGACACCGCTCTATCCAGGCTTTTTCCTGCCGTCCAACTCTGTAGGTAGTTTATTGGCTATGACATTTATTTTATTTGTTGTGCGATGTGTACGGCATCTTACATCCTTTGGTATATTAATATTATGATAGAGTCTAGGTAGACTTACCATATTAGGGAAGGTATTAGTAACACCACAGCTATTTTCTAGTGTATATTTATGGGCCCATGTCATTACATTATGTGATTTTGTGTTCTGTATGTATATTATATTGATAGCAGGTTTGTTTTGCATAGTTTATTGCTATAGGTTTTGCCTTGTTTTCTGATATTCAGTACATATGCGTTGACGTACTCTCTGACCCATTTGATATAATTACGTGGAAGATCATTTGATGCTGATTTACCATATTTTTTGGACTATAAGACGCACCGGACCATAAGATGCACCCCAAATTTTCAGTAGAAAAACTGAGGGTCTGTCTTATAGTCCTGAATTCAGTTTACCCTGGGGGAATCGGCAACACTGGTGGAGTGCAGTTACAGTGGGTTTTGGATGTCCGGCAATGATATGACCCAGACTGGTGCGGCAGGTTAGACGGTGCTCTGTGGTGCATGAGCTCCGGCGACATTTTGTGAAAGCCCAGAGCCCCTGCACTTCCATTGCCTCAATGCTGTGGTCTCTGGGAAAATGGCCACCAGAGGTAGTGCATGTGCAGATTGAGATCTCAACACCGAGATCTCGGGAAGAGATCTAGTCGCGGAGATCTCAATCTGCGAAAGCGTTGACTCCGGTGGCCATTTTCCCAGAGACCACAGCATAGAGGCTATGGAAGAGCAGGGGCTCCGGGGTTTCACAAAATGTCGCCAGAGCCCCTGCATCACTGAGCACAACTGAACCTGCCGCACCAGGCTAGGATGGGAATGAGATCATCGCCCTTCAGCGTTGCCCTGCATCACTGAGCACAACTGAACCTGCCGCACCAGGCTAGGATGGGAATGAAATCATCGCCCTTCAGCGTTGCACCACCAGAAGAATCGCCCGACTCCTGCTGTCACTATAATATGCAGGTGCTGGGATGCAGTAACACAAATGCTGCAGGGGTTAACTAGATTTAATTAATCAACAGTAGCAAAGTATCTGGTTAACAGATCACTTATCGTGGTTCCGCAGCCTGTCACTTGCTTAAGGTCCCATGGATAGCAGGATGCTGGCAGCTGTCGGTGTGGTGTCTGCTGGCATCCTCGCCCAGCACACAGTCTTACTTCTGGTGGCAGTGGGCGGTCTCCGATTTTGGCCGCTGAGCCCCTAGTCCATATATTTGCAGAGCAAAAGAATAGATCTCTCCACAGGTTTCCTCTCTTTCAGCAGCCACCGTCACCTGAAGGGCTGTGCGGCAATGCTCTGCCCGATGTGCACCTCTCTGGATGTCAGAGCAGCGATACTCCGTCGGTCGCACACTCCACTGTGCACCCGCTGGTTTCGGTGAGTCCCTCACTATGCCACCCTTTCTCTTTATGCCGCATGCGGCCTGTCGCTCCCCTCACAGCATTTGCAGTCTGTACTGCATCAGCGTTCTAGAGGGAAGACGGCTTCTGTTGCCATGCAACCAATTTTACCTCACACTAACTGGCCACACCCCCTTTACCCTGGTTACTGGCTCGCTCTGGCTGCAATCATGTTCCCCCCCAAGAACAGGAGGTTCGACCCCAGCAGTTCCACACCCAGCGCTTCAGCAGCTCTGGCATCCCGGTCCTCCCTTCTACAACACCACACTATTTGTAAGTACATTCCAACTATAAGACACACCCCTGTTTTCCCCAAAAAATTTTGGGTGGAAAAAGTGCGTCTTATAGTCTGAAAAATACGGTAATTAGATTTCTGTTCTTATGGAATGTTCTTCTATATTCATATAGCTATTTAGCTTTTATTATTCTGGTTAGTGTGGAGTCCCTTGACTAGGAACTCTGTGATATTTAATTATGTTTTAGTAGAATGTTTAAATAAAGATTCATTGTATTTTATTTTATTCGATCTCCTCCTCATTACATGTGATTGTCTCCATACCGCAACCACTGTTTTTTTCATTGTTTGAAGTCCAATTGATATATTTGCATTGGACATATTTTAGATAATCAAGTTTTCCCTACTTTTGTCTGCTCATAACACAATCATCTCTAAGATCTTTCCCATGAATCCCCCATGTTTTGGGAAATTTCTACCTTGGCTTATTCTCTAAAGTTGTTCTCCATGAATGAAGGCTTCCAAGCGCAACCCGAAAAGCCTACAACCGTCAAAACCGTCTGCTACCACCATAGCTGTGTTCAACCACCTTATCCATTGTCTTTTCCACCATACTTTATAGGTTGTAAACCTTGTCAGGACAAGGTCCACTTTACCTCTGAGCCAGTTTGTGACTTTTAGTTGATGTTAATTGTATCTGCTTTATATCTTGTGTGTGAACCCATTTAGCGTTCATGTACATGGTAAAAACCTTGGAATTAACAGCGTTTTAAAATAAATAATAATTAGGAATGAGCAAATTGCATTCTGCAAGAATCCAAGAATCAGTTTCAGAGCATTTTTTTAATTCAGAAAAGTAAATAATTTTGTTGTTGAAATCACCTAAAATAGCCATTGTAATATTCCAGATAACGCAAGAGAGATAAGAAGGATAGTGGGTCGCCCTCCCAGGGCAGTGGGGTACTCGGTACCGGGCCGATATCTCAGAGGGAAGTGTCACAGTAGCGGTGACCCTGGTCGGTGGCCCTTGGCGCCCATGTAAAAGGGGTTAAGAGTGGCTTGTTAAAGTTTATAAGTCGATGATTCGTGATGCCACCTGTGGTGTTCGGCAATGAAGGTGTTAAGCCGACGCTGCAGACAGATCCTCTGGGACAGATGGTGTGGTGCAGCAATGATGGTGTAGCCCTCCACAGGCAGGGCCGTTGTCCCAGGGCAGTGTAGATGAAGAGGATAGGTGTTGAGGAAGAGGGAGTAGTGTTTGGCACAGAGATGTAGCAGTGCTGGAGAGTTTGCAGGAAGAAGGCAAGGACACAATAGGGTGCAGTTTCTTTTACCTTTACTTTGCTTGGTAAATGCAGTCCAGAATTCCAGATTACAGATGGAACAGAGGCTGGCCGGCCTGGAAGCAACTTAGGAATCTCTCTATCAGATGGGTTGTGTAGTCTCCTTTCTAGCGCTTATCTTAGGTACTTGCAGTACTGTGTTACACTGAAGTTCCACTTGCTTGTTCTCATTTAGAACTCCCTCGTATGGCAGACAGCTGTAGCCTTCTTCTTCTTCTGGCTCACCCGTTGCTGTTGTGCCTCCGAGTCTTATATGGGAACAGAGCATTTACAGCTTCCTATTCCTCCGGTTTCTGTTGCAGGAACATCAGTATCCATACAACCTTGGAGACCGGGCTCCAGATCATGCGCTATAGCTAGAAGTGAGCTCTGAACTCTGCTCAATCTTCCAGCTCCTCTCCTCCACGTCCACACATGTTGCCCTTCTCACATGAACTCCTAATTTCCCCTTCCTGGCCCTCAGAGAGCAGCTCTTCCCCCAGTTTTGGGTTCGGAGCTCCCTCTGCTGGCCTGGAGTGGGAGCTGTGTTGTGTGTTGTGATTAACTGCCAGAGAGATCCTTTATTGCTTCCAAGCATGACATAACACTCCTTAGGAGGAAGGTAATGCCACTGTGGCGACCATACTCCTGGGGGTGCCACAATAGCATGACCAGCTCGGCTGATAATGTAGTTCGGGCATCTCAACCTATAGAAGAGCACATCATGTATGACTTTAGAGGTCACCGACAACTCACAGCCCATGCAAGAGCTCAACTAGGAGATGCAGCTGCCTTTTTTCTGGGGAATGTGTATAGCTCATATGGTACATGGAATGCAGATAGACTGTGAATGAGAAGATAATTTATTATTCTCAACTTATTATTTTTTCTATTGTTTTGCAGTTGTGCAGTGCAAATGCTGCAACCATGAATATCTTATTTGCTTTTATTCTTCAAACTAGGATTTAATTACTGTTACTGTAGTTCAGTCTGGGACAAGTTAGTGTTTATTTCTCAAAGAAAGTCATTCTGGCTTTGTATTGTCACAAGGAGGAAAGCATGGGCACCTTCTTAAAGTTCATATTAGGCAGCCAAGCACACTAAATAAATCATCAATGTGTGGAACAACAATTACAGTGTCATGGTCCAGTCCGGAGTTTATCTTCTGCTGTCTTCACTCCGGACTGGTCATGCGGGGGTTAATCTCCTCAGCCTCGTTCTGGAGCTAGCTGGGCTATTTCAATCCCTCACAGCCTGCTGACCAGTGTTAGTGATAGCTCAAGCTTGCAGTTTAGAGCCGCTGACCCTTGTACCCTGGTGATCCTCCTGCCTTTGACTGATATTCACGTGTATGACCCGGACTGATTTCTGACCCCGTCTCTTGGTATTCGTCTCTGCTGTTACGTTCCCTCTCTGGCATCTGACTCCCTGGCTTGTACCCCGACCACGTATTTCGTCTCACATTTTGGACCCCGTGCTCATGTTCTGGCTTTCTGACTCTCGGCTTTGGTATTTTGACTACGTGTATTGCTGCTCCTTCTGGTACATCTGCTCCTGTTAGTTTCTGACTCGGTTCGTCTGACTATTCTCTCTCGTTACCTGTGGCACCTGTGCTGTTGCTCAGGGTTGCTGCTCTTAGTGTATAACCTCTCTTCCCTCACCAGCTCCCCCTGGTGGAGGTTTCACTACATTCAGCCAGGAAAAGTACCTGTCATTTACAACCCACTGGGTTAATATTCTGTGTGGCTCACAAGAGAAACTAATACCTTGTAATATAACTTTTGATTATCATCAATAAAAATACACAGCATAATACACTACTCTACTACACTTCAAGAGGCCAAATAACACCGGTCATAGATTGTTTTGATGGTATCCCAGAAAAAATTATTATATCCCTGGCCTTTTTTTCCCCTATAATATCCTACTGTGCCCCTACCTAACGCGGAGGTTAGCACCCTAGCTTGAACACAATATTGGCACCCTCGCTCAACGATGGCTCCCCCTAGATACACCCTGTTACTCCCTGTCTAGCCAAGAATGGTGTCCCGTTATAGCCACCAGGACTAAGCCCATAAATGTTAATATCCAACAGGGTACACTGTGAAAGGGGTGGTTAGGAGCGGTGAAGTGAAAATTAAGGGACTTAAAATAAGTGCTCAGGGGTGATGATGACTAGTTTTCTATAACGGACACTTGTCTGATACAAATAGTGTCACCAAAACACTATTCCAAAAAAGAGACCACAAGGCAGATCACTGCCAACTAGAATTTAATTGGATATACTCTCAATATGGCTGGGGTCAGACTTGCGAGAAACTCGCACGAGTCTCGCACGTCAGTACCCGGCACTGCCGCTGGCACTCGGGACTGGAGGGTTCAGCTGCATAGAAATACAAACAGCCACACTCTACGGTCTCGAGTGCTGGGTATTGACATGCGAGACTCATGCGAGTTTCTCGCAAGTCTGACCCCAGCCTCAAAACAAAATCACTCTGGAGGGTAACCGAGGTTTTTATCTTACATAACTTGCCCTCAGGTCTCCCTACCCAAAAGTCCCTGCCTTCCTGCGGAGATTGGCACCCTAAACTTGTACGCAATATGGCGCCCCGCTAAACGGTGGCTCACCCTCACTTCCCCTAGATACTCCCCCTCTACCTGTCTATTAGATCAAAAGGATGGGAGAAAGGGAAAGAGCCAAAAGGGTGAGCGGGACAGCAAAAACATGGTGTTTGTAAAGATAGGTCAGGTGAAAAAGTGCTGAAGTGCATATAACAATCGATGAAAAAAGCTCTGTATCATACAGCTTTTCTATAATATTGCACAATGCCCTGGAGATCTTAACACCTGATATTGTGGTATTTAATCCCCCAGTAGTTACCACAGAAAACCTGCCATTTTATCACATATCCTAAAAGGCCATAGGGGTAAATAAACCCCAATTCAACAAGAAATACCACCTATTTTTTGTAACAAAAAAATTCTCACAATTCTCACTCCACTAGCAATGTGGAGAAAAATTTGAAGGTAAAAAAGTCGAAACAAAAGTGCGATATCTAAAGGCCCCGTCACACACAGTGATCTCGCTAGCGAGATCACTGATTTCGTGATGCCACAGCGATCAGCGACTGGCCCCCCCTGCCGGGTATCGATGATCGGCCTGGGCCATTTTTTGATCGCTGGTCTCCCGCTGGCCAACGAGAGACCAGCGATAAGCGACGCTGGTATCTAATGTAAACATCGGGTATCCAGGAGCCGTGACTCTTGGATACCCGCTGTTTACCTTGGAAACCGGCATACACACTGGTTTCCAAGGTAAACAGCGGGTATCCAAGAGCCACGGCTCCTGGATACCCGATGTTTACATTAGATACCAGCTTGCTCGCTGGTCCTGATCGCTGGGGCTGTCTATGTGACAGCTCACCAGCGATCAGCCTAACGATGTCCCAGCGATCCCATCCACGTCAGATCGTTGGTGGGATCGCTGGGACATCGTTATGTGTAACAGGGCCTTAAGTCTGAGCTAAATTTAACAAACACTAGGATAAATTTAGTGCAAAGAAAGGCAACCTTGCCACAAGGTAAAATCACTGTAAAAATTGTAAGAACGCCCTGTTTGCAATTTGTTATGGTATTTTCTCCCCCTTGTGGCAGATATTAGCTGTAAGTTAATAGTAAACTATGAAACACCCTGCAAATATTGATTTATTTTTTTTTTAATGTAATGTATCCTGTTTTAGTTGTGGCTTTACAGGCTGAATGCCACAAAACACGCATGAAAATCTAAATGATTAAGAAAAAATCCTACAGAAAGCCGTATATAAAGAAAGCCTTATCAAAAGATACACTAAAACAAAAGAAAAAGTTGCAACATGTAGACTGTTTAGGATGTGATTTGAATGGTTTTCCTTTCACTGTTGCATGTACCGTAGACCAAATCCTTTTGTAGCAGAGCTGCAAGGAACAGCCCTGAATGTATGATGTTACTTCCTGCTCAGATGGGGAGGGCGACATACACAACACAAGAGAGTCTCGCCCAGTGTACTGCAGCCATCGCCTGCACTAAATAACTCTATAACTCTGCAGCTGACCCTACTTCTTCCAGCTGCACCTGAAGGAGCACAGAGATCCAGGTGAGTCCAAGCTTCCTGCATGCTTCCTTCTTCTCTTTCAGAACCTACAGTTTTGGAAATCCATTTCCTGGCCTGCCATGTTTTGTATTTGGTCAGTATTTTATGACCGTATTTGTAAGCCAAAACCAGGAGTGGGTGATAAATATAGAAGTAGTGATGTGTTTCTACTATACTTTTCTTCTGATTGTTCCTCTCCTGATATTGACTTACAAATACTGATGTAAAAAACTGACCAAATACTGAATATGAGCTTTAGAGTAGGCAGTCCGCATAATCTAATACTTTGGGGGTCACCAACAGACCCTGTGCACTACCTGTGTGTGACCAGCATCCTATACAAGCCTTGTTTGAGTGCAATTTTAATACTAAGCAATTACCTCCTCCATGAACTGGTAGGTTTTGAGTGGATGTCCATTAGTTCTATGACCTGGGCAGCTAAATACTGCTGCCCTTTTTTGCTGTGTTAATGCACTTTAATGGCACTACCGAAGCAAAATCCCTTTGGTAACAGTTCTCTCATGAACCTCTTAGCAATAGACCCACAAGTCCTTACAATATCTCCTGAATGGTTTTCTTAAAGGGAACCTGTCACCCCCCAGGGCGTTGTTCAGTTAAAGAGCCACCTTCAGCAGCACTAAGGCTGCATTCTGTGACGGTGGCTCTCCTGTTTTTGACCCCTGGCAATGCTGAAATATCGACTTTTATAACTAGCTCCTCATACCTGTAATGTGTCCCATAGGTATGGTGTCTCCCCCCTGTATCAGCCGCCTACCATCCGTCCATTATGCCCCTTGTCTTGTGTCTGGGCACCGCCCACCATCCGTCCATCATTATGCCCCTGTGCGTCGCTGCCTCCTCCTGTTTTGAATGCCGGTGCCTACGCTGTGACAAGAGTTCTCGGGCATGCGCAGTGCGCGCTGCCCGAGAACAGACATCAGGCTATTACGCCTGCGTGTTGCGGATGCCCCAGCCCCGCAGTGTGAATACATCATAACACACTGCGGGGTGGGATCTGGGACCTCCACAACACGCAGGTGCAATAGCCTGATGTCGGTTCTCAGGCAACGCGCACTGCGCATGCCCAAGAACTCTTGTCACAGCGGAGGTGCCGGCATTCAAAACAAGTGGATGCAGCGATGCACAGGGGCATCATGATGGACGGATGGTAGGCGGCGCCGAGACGCAGGACAGGCATGATGGACGGATGGTAGGCTGCTGATACAGGGGGACACACCATAACTATGGGACACATTACAAGTATGAGGAGCTAGTTATAAAAGTCGATATTTCAGCCTTACTAGGGGTCAGAAACAGAAGAGCCACCTTCACAGAATGCAGCCTTAGTGCTGCTGAAGGTGGCTCTTTAACTGAAAAACGCCCTGGGGGGGTGACAGGTTCCCTTTAATAACCGATCAACAGTTGAACTACAAATCCCAGCAGTAGCCAGTCTGGGGACAGGCAAGGATCTAGCTTGGATCTTAGGGTCCATATGCCTGGGGCACAGGGGATTCGTTCCCTTAGAAAAGCCAGGTGGCTGTGGACATCTCTTGGTGACCCAGCTGGTCTGTAGGGTTATCTTTTCTCCTCACACACGGAACAGCTGGACGATTAGCACTTACTCTGCGCCTTTGTTTTCTACTCTGCAAGATCAGACTCTCACCAGTCTTTAATGGAGGATTACACACATCTCTCTATGAGGTAACGAGGAGCAAAGTTTGCTGGGAGTTGTAGTTCAGGGCAGTGCAGCAAAAGAAGCTTTAATATCTGCTGTTGTGACTGTCTGTGTATTCCCAACATCAGTAGTCTGTATAGACAATGCAATATTGGGAAAATATGCATAATTGTAATGTGGACAGGCACCTAAAATAGAGACAGCCCGAGTCAATTTTGCCAGGATATTCACTTTAGGATATGTGCTGGGTAGGCTGAAGACATGCTTTGCTCTAGGTGCAGCAGCGATCACAGGCGCAGCTCATTTTGTTAGGAGGCACAAAGTAAAAGCATATTTCAGAGGGATGTTAGTGTAATGCTTAGTATCTTTAACCACCTAAACACTCAGGAGGCATGTCACCGCCTGAGTCGGTCTAAGAGGACCTAAGCTTGTTATAGCGGAGGTGCACCTGAGTTACCATGGTAATAAGAGGAGCATGCGAGTAGAGGGAAGGCTGGTGGGGAAGATACAGAGTTGGGATATGTGAATTACAATGATTTGGTAATATGCAGTTGTGCTATTATTAGATACTAGATTAAGGCCCGATGCTATCGCATCGAGAGGATAGTGACACACCTCTTGCCATGTTAACCCTCAATACACACACACCTCCTCAACACACACTCCTCTCACCTTTCACCATCTCCACTAACATCCACTCACTCTTTCACTCCACATACGACCCTTTCTCTCACTCCGTCTCTCATACTCACACTGTCATCGTCGCTGCTCCATGATCCCCGACATCTTCTTCCGCCGGCGCCATCCTGGATCCCGACGTTGTCCACGCCGGCGACATGTTCTTGCGGCCATGCCATCTTGAGTATTCTGAAATCCAGCGAGTGGACATTAGTGGCGATAGTGAAAGGTGAGAGGAGTGTATGTTGAGGAGTGGTGTGTTGAGGGTTTACATGGCAAGAGGTGTGCTGTGACGTCACCAGTTACAACTGGACGGAAGTTGTTACAACCCGGAAGCTGCTTAGCGCATTTATTATAGTAGATTAAGGCCCGATGCTATCGCATTGAGAGGATAGTGACACACCTCTTGCCATGTTAACCCTCAATACACACACACCTCCTCAACACACACTCCTCTCACCTTTCACCATCTCCACTCACATCCACTCACTCTTTCACTCCACATACGACCCTTTCTCTCACTCCGTCTCTCATACTCACTCACACCGTCATCGTCGCTGCTCCACGATCCCCGACATCTTCTTCCGCCGGCGCCATCCTGGATCCCGACATTGTCCACGCCGGCGACATGTTCTTGCGGCCATGCCATCTTGAGTATTCTGAAATCCTGCGAGTGGACATTAGTGGCTCACCATTGTCATTTTGAAACATGACTGCTACTTCACTGACAGTGGGATTATTGTAGCGTCGAGGGTCTTGAGTACGATCTTGTTTAATAGCCATAGTGATGTTTGGCATGACAGTTCCGTTTTGTAGAGATTTAATTTTTTCTTGTTCTTCCACATCACGTAACATTTGATAAGCTTCCACAAAAGGATTAATAGTTTGGATTTGAAGGGCAATAATGTTCATCAATGTAGGATGACATTTTTGATTTTCTTTACATCGTAAGCGTTGTTCGTTTGCGGTAGTGGTATCGAGAATGTAAAGTTGGGCAAATGCGCGTTGCTGGTCATCTGAGGGATGTAGTGTTTCAGTTCTATGATAGATCTGGCCATGTATGCGGAAACAGTATGGGCCATATCCAGGAGGTGGTGAAATATTTGCACCCATGGAGGCAAAAGCAAAGGAACTGTTAATACTTCGAATATTATCCATGAAATTTTTGCTAAATTCACTTTTCCCTTTCAGCAAACGTGTAAAGACATCAGGATATTGTAGTATGGGTACATGGACTTTACCCTTCTGACAGCAGAGCGTAAAGTTGTTATCAGAAGGTATCTCTGCTACAAAATGCAAAGCTTAGCAATGCTCACATACATGGGTCATGTCACCACAGCTGTGTTCGGTAATACTATTTTCATCATTAGTGAAAATGTGAGGTTGTAGTAGAAGTGCATGTCCAACCGATGGGGTGCGCCTAGTTTTGAGACCAACGTATATTTGTCTTGGTTGCACTTTCTGCGGGCTAACTGCAGCTTGTATGTGAAGAAACTGTGCGTTGGTATTGAATAATGGTGGTATTGATAGGGAAGAAACAGATTGCTGATTAGTTATGTCAGTGAACGGCATATAGGATGAAGTGTGGTAGTAACTTGTTCCACATGCTGATGTGAAAGCATCCTGTTGTGAGTCTACTAATAATGATGAGGAAGAAGCCGTCTGTTGTTGGCGGTGATGGCGTGTAGAGGCTTCTTCAGCCAATGTAATAGATTTAGAGTTAGGGGATTCGTGTGTGAGATGACGGCGTTTATAAGCCTTAATCTTGTCAAGTCGATGCTGTTTTTCCTCAGGAGTCTCATTAGCACGGCGTTGTTTTTGTCGTAGTGCTAAAGCTGCTTTCCTTTCACTGGCATTGGCATACTGTGCATCGGTATTGAATGGTGGTATTGATAGGGCAGAAACAGATTGCTGATTAGTTATGTCAGTGAACGGCATATGGGATGAAGTGTAGCAGTAAATTGTTCCACATGCTGATGTGGAAGCATCCTGTTGTGAGTCTAATAATAATGATGAGGAAGAGGCCGTCTGTTGTCGGCGGTGACGGCGTGCAGAGGCTTCTTCAGCCAATCTTATGGATTTAGAGTTAGGGGATTCGTGTGTGAGGCGACGGCATTTATAAGCCTTAATCTTCTCAAAGCGATGGTGTTTTTCCTCAGGAGTCTCATTAGCACGGCGTTGTTTTTGTCGTAGTGCTAAAGCTGCTTTCCTTTCACTGGCATTGGCATACTTTTTGTTATGACTCATGTTGGCACAGGTAAAGGAGTCTATTTGGCAGTTATCTGGCAGTGAAGAAGGCGTCCTGGAGTATTGTAGAGTAAACAGATACTAATTGACCCTGTAATTGCCCAGCAGTAGTTATGAAGTGGTAGTGGCAAATTGGCCCTGTAGTTAGACACCGGCAGAGGAGCAAGGCAGCAGTAGTTATGGCGGTAGAGGCAAATTGGCCTTGTAATTAGACACCGGCAGAGGAGCAAGGCAGCAGTAGTTATGGCGGTAGAGGCAAATTGGCCTTGTAATTAGACACCGGCAGTAAACAGGCAGATGACCAAAGCAGCAGTAGTTATGGCGATAGAGGCAAATTGGCCCTGTAATTAGACACTGGCAGAGGACAAAGGCAGCAGTAGTTATGGCGGTAGAGGCAAATTGGCCTTGTAATTAGACACCGGCAGAGGAGCAAGGCAGCAGTAGTTATGGCGGTAGAGGCAAATTGGCCTTGTAATTAGACACCGGCAGTAAACAGGCAGATGACCAAAGCAGCAGTAGCTATGGCGATAGAGGCAAATTGGCCCTGTAATTAGACACCTGCAGAGGAGCAAGGCAGCAGTAGTTATGGCGATAGGGGCAAATTGGCCCTGTAATTAGACACCGGCAGAGGACAAAGGCAGTAGTTATGGCGGTATAGGCAAATTGGTCCTGTAATTAGACACCGGCAGAGGAGCAAGGCAGCAGTAGTTATGGCGGTACAGGCAAATTGGTCCAGTAATTAGACACCGGCAGTAAACAGGCATAGGACCAAGGCAGCAGTAGTTATGGTGGTACAGGCAATGCCAAGCGTCCGCACAGCAAGTCGGCGTGAGGTAAATGACGCAATTTCACGAATGCAAGATGGCGTCGGCGAAATCTCGTGAGATTTCGCCGACGTCGTTAACACCTCTTGCCATGTTAACCCTCAACACACCACACCGCCTCAACACACACTCCTCTCACCTTTCACCTCCACTCATGTCCACTCACTCTTTCACTCCACATACGTTCCTTTCTCTCACTCCGTTTCTCATACTCACACCGTCATCGTCGCTGCCCCGACATCTTCCTCCGCCGCCGCGATCCAGGATCCAGACGTTCTCCAGGCCGCCGACATGTTCTTGCGGGACGCCATCTTGGATTTCGTGAAATCCCGCGATATTCAAGATAGCGTCGCCGCAACAACATGTCGCTGGCGTGGATGACATCGGGATCCAAAAAGATGGCGTCGGCGAAATCTCGCGAGATTACGCCGACGCCATTTTGGATCCCGATGTCGCCCACGCCAGCGACATATTCTTGCGGGACGCCATCTTGGATGTCGTGAAGTCCCGCGATATTCAAGATGGCGTCGCCGCAACAACATGTCGCTGGCATGGGCGACATCGGGATCCAAAATGGCGTCAGCGTAATCTCGCGAGATTTTGCCGACGCCATCTTTTTGGATCACGATGTCGTCCACGCCAGCGACATATTGTTGCGGCGACGCCATCTTGAATCTCGCGGGATTTCACGACATCCAAGATGGCATCCCGCAAGAACATGTCGGCGGCCTGGAGAACGTCTGGATCCTGGATCGCGGCGGCGGAGGAAGATGTCGGGGCAGCGACGATGATGGTGTGAGTATGAGAAACGGAGTGAGAGAAAGGAACGTATGTGGAGTGAAAGAGTGAGTGGACATGAGTGGAGGTGAAAGGTGAGAGGAGTGTGTGTTGAGGCGGTGTGGTGTGTTGAGGGTTAACATGTGCATGTGTGTGTGGTGACGGCACCGGTTACAACTGGACGGAAGTTGTTACAACCGGAAGCTGCTTAGGGCATTTATTATTATAGATAGTAATATAATATTATTAGGACCGTTTGTTTCACAAGGAGACATAATATGTTTAGATGCATTCCACATCGCTCTCCTCTTATTAGTCCATTGCTGGCTGCATCCTGCTCTTATAGGGAGAGACGCAAACCTCTTCTCCATCTGCTGAGCTCCTTAGTATGACAGAAAGTGTAAAGGTTAAAAACTGCTGAGATGGTTATGGATTTTAGGAAAGATCAACATGAGATACTTCCAATCTACATCCATGACGAAGTGGTTCTTAGGGTCACAGAGACCAAATTCCTTGGTGTTATCATCTCTCATGATCTTAAATGGAAAAACGTGGATGCTGTTATAAGAAAAGCACAACAGAGGATGTTCTTCCTGCGTCAGCTGAAAAGATATGGTTTGTCTAAGAATCTGCTGATCTTATTCTTTAATGCTGTCATCAGATCTGTGATTTGTTCCACTCTGATAGTCTGGTATGGGGGAGCCACTGCGCATGACAAACTCCGCTTACAAAGGACTTTCAGAACAGCAGAGAGAATTATAGGTTCCCCCCTGCCTAAAATCCAGGATCTTTATGATAAGAGTATTCGATCCCACGCATTGAAAATTTCATCAGATCCCTCTCACCCGGGTCACTCCTCATTCCAACTACTCCCTTCAGGACGTCGCTTCAGAGTCCCCAAATGCAGCACCAACCGCCATATGAACAGCTTCTATCCACTCTCTGTTCAACAATTAAATCGTCATGTGTAGACTATATACTGTATCTGTCTTGTTAGATGTTACTTGTTGTATCTGTTGTTATATATTATGTTGCCTCTTTGCCACAAAGAATTCCTTGTATATATGTAATATGTACTTGGCAATAATAAATTTGATTGATTGATTGATTGAATTTGATGTTGTATATTTAAGCGCCTCTCCCTGTACTCAGATTACAGACCACAATGGAGCTGGGAGTATCCGGGACTCTTCTACTTGTCGTCTTGATCAGCCTTATCCTATATTTCTTCACTTGGAGGAGGAATATAAAAAATAAAAATTTGCCCCCTGGACCACAACCACTGCCCTTACTGGGCACCATGCTGCATGTGAGCACTAAAGAAATGCCACAGTCACTGATGAAGGTGAGTCTGGGTTCCCCAAAAAAAACATTTTATACTGACTGTGCTACATGTCCTGTATTTTTATGTCATCGTACTAATACTACAACCCATAATGTCACTAACTGACGTACAATATGCTAGGGCAGGTGCAGACGGCTGTAGGCTATGTGCACATGGTGCGGATTCTGCTGCGGATCCGCAGCGTTTCAGGCTCTGTGGGTCCGCAGCAGATTTAGCTGCGTTGTACAGTACCATTGTTTTCAAGGGTAAACTGAAAAACGCAGTGCACATGCTGCGGATTTTTAAGCACGCGGATTTGCTGCGGGTCCAAATCCGCAGCATGTCAATTCTTTGTGCGGATTCTGCTGCGGTTTCACACCTTCTCCATTGTAGAGGTGTGAAATCGCAGGGCTAAACCACAGGCTAATCCGCAGGTAAACCGCAGGTCTTTTGACCTGAGAATTTGCCTGCGGATTTTTCCAAATCCGCGCAGAAAAATCCGCAGGACCTAAATCTACGTGTGCAATTCATCCGAGAGAATTGGGGCGATTATACAAAACACACTCTGATAAGAGTTTTATCAGAGTGTCAGAATAATGCGATCTGATTCTCTTGGCTGAGGAGAAGATGGAGGAAAAAATGTCTCCATCTTCTCTATTCTATGAGGCTACAGAAATTGGATTAAACACAGATGTCATCCGAGTGCAGTCCAATGTTTTCCACCAACTTATTGACTTGCATGGCCAAGTGTGATCTGAATATTGGATCAAACTCGGGCATGCAGCAATTTGCTTCTCTCAGACAGACTCTGTTAAAGCTAAAAATCAGACATATGCACAGTCCCATAGAATAACATTGGACCGAGCACGATCATATGTTTTTGACTGATTGCACTCAGGCAGCAAATACTCGTCTGTAATCTGCACGAGCCCTAACACACTTGTCTGCGCTACATAAGTAGGTCATGTTATTATTTATGTGATAAAAGAGTAACATGTTCAAGTCGTCCCTCTGGGGAGCTAATACATAATGCAAAATATATATATTAAAAAATGCTTACAAATGCTTTAGGAATGCAAACAAAATAGAAAATCCAATTTTTCAGAATTAAAAAATTGTTGTTTGTGTAGCGGATTATACTTAAAGTAGGCAGCAGTGAACATCAAATAAAACCAAAGAGAGACCCCTAGTGCTTGGTGGCACTTTGGAGAGATTTTTCAAACTGGAAATGTAATTCAGGGTAAAGAATGTACAGCTGAACTTGGCCTTCTCCTATGAAACTTCCAGCACTCCTATCTAGACTTAGAGGGTTTTTCTCATCTTCATAGATAGATGTTGAAGGATAGTGCTTGTATTACTGAGCCCTTTTGCAATTTACTACTTTATTTAAGTTTGCAGTCGTCCTATCTTTTACAGCTGGCAAGCGTCAGATTGCTTTATCTGGCAAGCTTCAGTCCCTCTGCACTTTCCCCGTATTGCAGATGAAAATCTGCATCTGCCAACAGCATGGGAGAGTACTCCGTTCAGATCAGGAGACAGGAGTAGACTGCTCTAGAAGATAAGACTATTTTAAAATCACATGT
Organism: Dendrobates tinctorius; assembly: GCF_039654945.1. Lineage (NCBI taxonomy): Eukaryota > Metazoa > Chordata > Amphibia > Anura > Dendrobatidae > Dendrobates > Dendrobates tinctorius. The sequence goes on from NW_027361825.1 coordinate 29,208,478, forward strand.
ACGAAAAAACAATTTTGCCTGGTCTTGAACTGGAGATATTGCCCAGTCTTGAACTGGCTAAATTGGTAAATAGTAAAAAGAAAAAATTAAATATAACTACTTTTATTGTGTCTCTTCCAGCTCAGCGAGACCTATGGTCCAGTGTTTACCATCTACCTAGCCCACTTGCCTGCAGTGGTCCTTGTTGGCCATGATTGTGTGAAAGAAGCTTTGGTAGAGAATGGAAATATGTTCAGTGGAAGAGGACATTTTGAAATGTCTAATTTGCTCACCAATGATTGTGGTGAGTGACAGATCTTCCAGAGAGTCAATTGGATTTCAAGTAACCAAATCACAGTATAAGGGTTTGATAAATTCAAAAATATTGTACAGCCTGGATTTTCTATATTGAATCTATAAATGTGCAAGGGATTTATGACACTGTATAAAAAAAAAATGTTAAAATGTTGAGTGAGTCTCAAATTCAAATTTGCTCAATTCAGTGGGGATGGTCAACTCACACTGAATAAATTTGGTGTGACTCAAATCTACAGGAAGTAGGTTAAAAAAAAAATCTCATACTCCTCTCCTCAGCCCTTCCCACAACTGTCCTGTTGCCACTACTCTCTTTTACCTGCCCGGACCTACAGTCAGCTCCTATTTTTTTTTTCTTTTACTTGCTGGCCTTTCATTGGGCACTATGGCTCATGTTGACCAAGCTCCCCTGTGTCACACAATGTGAGACAATGACATGAGCAGCACCACAAAAGATTAATAGAAGGAAGAGGAACTGATGCAAGGACAGATGGGGAGCATCGGTGATTAGCCAGGTATAGGGAGGACCGAGGCGAGTATGAGAGGTAATTTTTTTAATCCTTTTCCAGCTCTTAGAATTCAGTTAAATGGAAGCCAATTTCCAATTTTTTCGGGGGAACAATGGGTGTGGACAATGCAAAGTAAGTAGATCAAAATTTGAATTGGTCTAAATCCACGAGATTTCGGGAAATTTTAAAGAAATTCAAATTTGCTCATATCTCCTAAAAGATATATGAAATTTATGAAAAAAAAAATCAATCAGAGAATCTTAAAGGGGCACATTTTTTTGTTGTTATTAATTACAACTATTTTATCTCAGGAGTGGCATTCACCAACGGTGAGAGGTGGAAACAGTTACGCAGGTTTTCCCTCACCACTCTTAGAAATTTTGGAATGGGGAAGACAAGCATTGAAGAACGTTTACAAGAGGAAGCACGTTACCTGACAGAAGAGATTGAGAAAACTGGAGGTGAGCCTACAAAATTTAGAAATAAGCTTGTGAGAGCATGTTAGTAATTGTTTTTAACCCCTTTTTCCAAGAGCCATAACTTTTTTCCTTCGACATAGCTATATTAAGTTTGTAAAAGAAGGAAAAAGATGCGGCACTCACTCAGATTTGCAGTGCAGTGTTTCTTTATTCAACCATTAAAGGTCACACAATAAAGGACGGGCAGGTAACATGAGGCATGCGGGAAAAAAGTCCGTCTTTTTTCCCCGCATGCCTCATGTTATCTGCCCGTCCTTTATTGTGTGACCTTTAATGGTTGAATAAAGAAACACTGCACTGCAAATCTGGGTGAGTGCCGCATCTTTTTCCTTCTTTTACAAATCTAGCATGTTTTTTCTAATGCTGAGCACCGTTATTCCCAGCAGTGTTTTACACACTGTGTGCCTGTGATTGATCCCCGACTTGTTGCTGGTGGATTACAGCCTTGGTGCCGTTCATTTGGGCTTTCTTTGAATTTAATAGCTATATTAAGGCTTGTTTTTTTTGCATTGAAGTGAAATGGTGAAAAAGAAAAAAGAAAAAATTAAATTGTTCCACTTAAATATTGTCTCAGCCCCAAATTTTTCATTTTTATAATTTGTTATGATGCGCTTTCTACCAGACACACCGTATGTAGTTTTACACCACTGTTTGGGCACATAGTTGGGCTCAGAAAAGAGATTGGCTATTGGAATGTAGATTTCATTTGAACAGATTGTGTGTGCTATTAGCAGAGCCCCATGAGGTGACAAAAGGTAGAACAATCCCAAGTGACCCATTTTAGGAAACCTCACCGCTCAGAAATGGGAGAGAGACATTTAGTTTTGGAAGCTCACATTTCGCTCGATTTTTATTTTTCGGAGTGAAGACCAAATTCCAGAACTTTTGAAATACATGCGATATGGAAACCCCCTATTTTTCTGTCAACAACTGATTGACTGAGTGGAGATTTAGTTTTTTTGCGAATTTAGTTGACATTTTTATTGGTAGCACTTTGGAGAACACAGCATTTTTTGTTAATTTCATATTTAACCTGTGCTCAACGCAAAATAATTGTCTTTTTTTAAATCAAAATTTGAAAAAGAACACGAATCAAATAAACTCAGATGAAACCATTCACTATAATATAGCAGAATAATTCACTTTGTACTGCGTCTGGCCTCTGTTTTGACAAAATCCCATCTTTTTTAGGCCACCCTTTTTGTGACCTAAAAGGATGCCTAAAGATGGACACCACCAGCAGAGGCCGGATGAATCCAACTGCCTCATTATTGTGATAATTTCAGAGATTAATAGCAGCATTTAAGTGGTTAAGAGCTCAGCTCCACATGCTGCTGTTATTGGAAGATGCTGTCTTTATGAACTTGCAGCAAAGACTGAGACAAAAAATATAAGGTTAATGTATTTCATATATCATGAAGTTTAACACCATATCATTGCAAGCTACAAAAATACTTGACTTGCTGCACTCCACATCACCATCTCTGAATGGTAATACATAAACCATAGACATTCCATGGCAGAGTACCTTGAGATTGTGTTTTTTATTTGTTTTAAACCTGGCTATCTTGTGCAACACCTCTCAGTATATGTCAAACCAAAAATCAAGGTAAGGAGGAACACCTCTACATTCCTTGGTCGCTAATTCAACACATATGGCCATCTCCTTTCAGGTACCTCCTTTGACCCAACTCATATGCTGACCTTGGCTGTCTCTAATGTTATCTGTTCCATCGTGTTTGGAGAACGTTTTGACTATGAAGATGTCAAATTTAAGACACTTCTTTCCTTACTAAAAGAAATGGTTCTTCTTATGTCTTCCACTTGGGGAATGGTAAGTTAATATTTGACAACACTCTTGGTAACGTCTCTGTGCTCTACCATAGCAAAGAACTTTGAAATATCTAACATGAGAAACTGTAGTTATTCAGAATAAACTTACTGACCCTCCTGTTTCCCCTCTTTTTTTTCAGCTTCTCAGTCTCTTCCCCAAGATTTTCAGCATTGTTCCTGGACCCCACCAAAAGATATTCACACATATTGAGAAGCTGAGAGTCTTCGTCTTTGAGTCCTTGAAAAGTCACAAAGCGACATTTGACCCAAATTGTCCTCGGGATTTTATTGACTACTTCCTAATAAAAATGGAGGAGGTAATATATTTAATCATATTTAAAAAAGTGGCCAACTACAATGCCAACGAAAGACTGATAATTATAAATACTCTGTGACCTTGCAGGAGAAAAAAAATCCGAAAACTGAATTCCATTCTGATAATTTATTTGGCACGGTCATGGACCTCTTTTTTGCTGGCACAGATACAACAAGTACAATCCTGAGATATGGTTTACTCTATCTGCTCAAATACCCAGAAGTGGAAGGTAAGCACTTCTTTGTAGTATCTTAACAGAGGGCTGTTAAAGCTTTGTGAATATCACTGATTTTATGCTGGGAGAAGATAGGTAGTCTTAATACGACAGTCTCATACCCTGTAGGACCTGTCATGTCCAGCATTAAATGGGTGCTCTGAAACTTTGTTCTATTTTACCCCTAAATCTCTATTTAATGTCATAATCCAATCTTTTTTCAAATATACTTTAATCAAAATTTTTTTCTTCCTACAAGATCCTGTTTGATGCTTCGTTCAGTGCATGCTGGGGTACTCAAATGAGTAGTCATTAGGGGGAGGTCCTCCCGGGTCTTCCCTACCTGGGGGGGACTTTCCTCCCTGAAATAATAAAGCGTCATCAGTGGCGTCCATTTCAGGGGCTGGGTTGGTCCCTGCTCTAATGAGCATGCGCTGGTTGTCAGTTCTGATGTACAGTATGCTCAGTAGGATCTTGTCACTGTGCACTGTTTTTCTAAGTGCACAGTGACAATTAGAGTTGAGCGAAACGGGTCGAAAAAATTCAAAAGTCGCCGACTTTCGCCAAAGTCGGGTTTAATGAAACGAAACCCGACCTCAGCGTGAAGTCGGCCACGAGGTCGACGACTTTAGCGCCAAAGTCGCATTTCAAAAGATGCTTTAGCGCCCTTTTTCAGCCAATCAGGAAGAACGGACACTGTGGGCAACGTGATGACATAGGCAGCGGTCACCACCATCTTGGAGAAGGGCATGCAAGTGATTGGCTTGCTTTGTGTGGCGTCACAGGAGGTATAAAAGGGCAGGAACACCGACCGCCATGTTACTCATGCTGATCTCAGAATAGGGAGAGCTGCTGCAGCTGCTGATTTTGTAGGGAGAGTGTTAGGAAGAAAAAAAAACTGCTTCTGCTGCTAGCGCTTTTCACTGTAGTTACTGTGCAGTGAAAGGTGAAGATTTTTGCTTTTGTGCAGCATCGCTGGTGGTGATTAGCCTGCCTTTTAAGGCTAGCTGCATTGCTGTGTGTACACTGGTGTTCAAACTGTTTTTTAAAAGCAATCCAAATTGTATTGTTTTGTCCTGGTGAGGTAGTGAGCGATCATTTTTTCACACACCGTACAGCGGTGTACGCTCCTCACACAGTACCGTGTAACGGCTGTTATCACGGCCAAATTGAAGCTATCTAAGTGTGTGACTCTGTAAGGAAAAGCCGAGGAGTTTGTCGGTTCTAACAGACCTACACCTTATAGTTTTGTCCGTTTTTCAAACAGTTTAGTATATTTGCTGTTTGATTACATTTAAAACTAGAGAGAGACAGCGTGTGTCAGTCCGTATTCAAAAGCACGGAGCTTGACAATTTTACATACACCGTACAGCGGTGTACGTGCACGCTCCTCTCTCAGTACCGTGTAACGGCTGTTATCACAGTCAAATTGAAGCTATCTAGGTGTGACTCTGTAAGGAAAAGTCGAGGAGTTTGTCCATTCTTACAGACGTACACCTTATAGTTTTGTCCGTTTTTCAAACAGTTTAGTATATTTGCTGTTTGATTACATTCAAAACTAGAGAGAGACAGCATGTGTCAGTGTGTATACAAAAACACGGAGCTTGACAATTTTACATACACCTTACAGCAGTGTACGTGCACGCTCCTCTCTCAGTACCGTGTAACGGCTGTTATCAAGGCCAAATTGACGCTATCTACGTGTGTGACTCTGTAAGGAAAAGTCGAGGAGTTTGTCCATTCTTACAGACCTACACCTTAGAGTTTTGCCCGTTTTTCAAACAGTTTAGTATATTTGCTGTTTGATTATATTCAAAACTAGAGAGAGACAGCGTGTGTCAGTGTGTATACAAAAACACGGAGCTTGACAATTTTACATACACTGTACAGCGGTGTACATGTACGCTCCTCTCTCAGTACCGTGTAACAGCTGTTATCATGGACAAATTGAAGCTATCTAAGTGTGTGACTCTGCAAGGAAAAACCGAGGAGTTTGTCCGTTCTTACAGACCTACACTCTAGGGAGATTCCAATTCTGCCCAATTCTATATACACCTTGCAGTTTGTCATACACTAGGCAATTTCTGCCAGTCACATTGCAGTGTTATAGACACAGGGCCTGACAGAATCCAACTGTGTCCTGAAGTCTAGAGAGATTCCAATTCTCCACAGTCCTCTATACACCTTTCTTACAACATCCAGAATCTACCTGTCACATTGTGGTGTAAAATAAACAGGGCCTGACAGAATCCAACTGTGTTCTGAAGTCTAGAGAGATTCCAATTCTCCACAGTCCTCTATACACCTTTGTTACACCATCCAGAATCTGCCTGTCACATTGCGGTGTAAAATAAACAGGGCCTGACAGAATCCAACGGTGTCCTGAAGTCTAGAGAGATTCCAATTCTCCACAGTCCTCTATACACCTTTCTTTCCCCATCCAGAATCTGTCTGTCACATTGCGGTGTAAAATAAACAGGGCCTGACAGAATCCAACTGTGTCCTGAAGTCTAGAGAGATTACAATTCTCCACAGTCCTCTATCGACCTTTATTACACCATCCAGAATCTGCCTGTCACATTGCGGTGTAAATTAAACAGGGCCTGACAGAATCCAACTGTGTCCTGAAGTCTAGAGAGATTCCAATTCTCCACAGTCCTCTATACACCTTTATTACACCATACAGAATCTGCCTGTCACATTGCGGTGTAAAATAAACAGGACTTGACAGAATCCAACTGTGTCCTGAAGTCTAGAGAGATTCAAATTCTCCCCACTACTAAATACACCTTGCACCTTGTTTTACATTACCATATAGTTGGTGGTTTTTTGGGTACATTTTCCCCAAAAATTAGGGAGTGTGGTGGAAGTGTCCGTGGAAGTGGGCGGGGGTTGGCAGCTGGTAATGATCATGTTGGTGTTGGTGGTGGATCTGCTGGTAGTGGCAAAAGCAAAATAGCACCTAATGCAGGAGGTGTTGAGCCTGCATCATCGTCTGGCTCCACAAGGCCTCGAAGGCTCCCTTTTCTGGGAGTAGGTAAACCACTTTTAAAGCTGGAGCTTCAAGAGCAAGTTTTGGCTTACATTGCTGACTCAGCCTCCAGCTCTATCGCCTCCTTTTCTGAAGTTTTAAAAAATAGTAGCACTGAGTCATCATTGGAGGCTCATGGTCATGAACCACACCTTTCCTCGTGTCCTTCACCCCAACCAAAATTGTAGGATGTGGCAGGCCACACTACAGATTACTCCATGGAGCTGTTTTCACATACCATGCCTGGGTTATCAAGTCAAATCATGAATTACCCAGGCAAAGATGAATCTGACATGGAGTGCACTGATGCACAGCCACTGATAGATGATTCTGCTGGTACATTCACTCAGAACACTACATTGTCCTCGCAGCGTACTGAGCCAGAATCTGACCCAGATGAAACTCAGGTGCCCCTTCCCGCATACTATACCACCATACACGGTGACACAGAGGAAGGTGCATATGACATTGAAGAGGAGGTGATGGATGACCCAATTGTTGACCCTGATTGGCATCCATTGGGGGTAGAGGGAGCCGCTGCCAATAGCTCAGAAGAGGAGGGGGAGCATCCGCAGCGGGCATCGACATCGCAACAGCTGTTAACTGGCAAGCCCAGAGCAGTCCAAAAACGGGTTACAAAAAACAAAAGTGTTGCAGGACAGCTTGGCCATACGGTCAAAATAGCACAGTGTGCAAGGCCTCAAAATGTCTTCCATAGTAGGAAGAGTGCAGTGTGGCAGTTTTTTGAACAAAATCCTAATGATTAGGCAAAGGTTATCTGTAAGAATTGCGCAAAGACCTTTAGCCGAGGGAAAAATCTGAGAAACTTGAATACCAGTTGCATGCTAAGACATTTAACCACCATGCACTTGCAAGTGTGGACGGACTACCAAAACTCACGTACCACATGTGCTACTGCTCCCAAAGAAGGTAGTCAGCAACGCTACATTGTTTCCCCCACTGTAAGTCCACCGGTTAGCACACCACTAGCAGCAAATGTTGAGTTGTCGTCGTAAGGGCAAATCAGTCAGGGAATCACACTGTTATTGCAACGAAAGACTGAATCTAGGCCATCAGAAAGAACACCAACTCCATCACCATCATCAACCCTCTCTCAGTCCGCCATGTCCACCGCTAGTTCCACCATATGCAGCTCTCAAGTCCAGCTCACCCTACCAGAGACTATGAGTAGGACAAGAAAGTACTCATCCTCTCATCCGCGTACACTGGGTTTGAACGCCCACATTGCCAAACTAATCTCGTTAGAGATGATACCCTATCGGTTGGTTGAAAGAGCAGCTTTCAGCGAACTCATGGCCTACGCAGTACCACGCTATGACCTACCCAGTCGCCACTTCTTTTCTCGCAAAGCCATCCCAGCCCTCCACCTTCATGTGAAAGACCGCATTGTCCATGCACTCAAGCAATCAGTGAGTGGAAAGGTGCACCTCACAACTGATGCATGGTCCAGCAGGCATGGCCAGGGCCGTTACGTGTCCATCATTGCACACTGGGTTAATGTGGTGGATGCAGGGTCCACAGGGGACAGCGGTGGTGGCACAGTGCTGCCTAGCCCACGGTGTAGGAAACAATTGGCTGTAGGCATTCGACCCTCCTCCTCCAGAAGCGAAAGCTGATCCACAGAGTGCAGTCACACGAGCACTGCATCCGCAGCTGACAGTGTTGCACACGAGGTGTCCCACTATCAATCAGCTAGTGGAAAGCATCAGCACGCTGTGTTGCAGATGATGTGTTTGGGCGACTGACACACGGTGGAGGTACTGGCCGACTACTTTCAGCGAAATACTGAGTCATGGCTGGGCTGTCTACATCTTGAGGCAGGCAAGGTAGTTAGTGATAACGGCTGGAATTTTGTGGCAGCCATAGCCCTTTCAAAACTCAGACACATACCTTGCTTGGCTCACACCTTGAACCTGGTGGTGCAGTGCTTCCTCACAAATTATCCGGAGTTATCAGACCTGCTCCATAAGGTTCGAAGACTGTGCTCGCACATCCGCCGGTCGCCGGTACACTCCAGTCGTATGCAGAAGCTGCAGCGATTGCTCCACCTTCCCAAGCACCGCCTAATTATCGACGTTGCAACAAGGTGGATCTCCACCCTGCACATGGTTGAGCGGCTGTGCGAACAGAGGCAGGCCGTAATGCATTTGTGGGAGAATACACGGGCAGGCACTTTGAGGGCAGACATGGAGTTGACAGGTGTGCAGTGGTCGAAGCTGAAAGACCTCTGTAAAGTCCTTCAGTGTTTTGAGGAATGCACACGGCTGGTAAGCGCAGACGACGCCATCACAAGCATGAGCATCTCACTTATGCGTCTGCTCATGCAAACTTTGACGCACATCAAGGAGCAGGCGTCTGCAGCCGAGGATGATGAGGAAGAGGAGGAGGGAAGCCTTGATGACAGTTTAGCCATTGTCTGGTCAGGGAACTGTCATGGACGAGGTGGAGGAAGAAGAGGAAGAGGAGGAGGATGATGATGGGGATGATTATTTAGGGGAGGAGGATGCTTCTCGCGGGGCAAGAGAAAATGTTGGCGTGGCAAGATCTGGTACTGGGTTTGTGCGTGACTGGAGGGATGTGGATTTGCCTGAAAGTGCTCCTCCACCCAGCACTCACAGTGCATCATTGACACCGGGAACATTGGCCCACATGTCAGATTATGCCTTGCAGATCCTAAAAAGGGACCCCCGCATTGCAAAAATGATGAACGATGATGACTACTGGTCGGCCAGCATCCTGGATCCACGCTATAAAGGCAAATTCCAAAACATCATGCCACAGGAGAACCTTGACCTAATATTGGCTAACAAACAAGCAACTCTGGTAAAACGGTTGGTTGAGGCATTCCCAGCACACAGCAGCGGTGATGGTTCTCACACGAGCCGTAGGGGCCGGGGGCAACTTGGAAGAGGTGTTGGTGGTGCACACATCAGAAGTGGCGTTGGAGACAGGTGTTTCATGACCATGTTTGTGGACTGATTTTTCAAGTCCCGCTCACACGACTGGTAATACTGCATCAATTGAAAGTGACAGGAGACAGCAGTTGTCAACTATGGTTACAAACTACTTATCCTCCCATATTGATGTTCTCCCTCACAGGTCATTCTCATTTGACTATTGGGCAGCTAATCTGGACACCTGGCCTGAATTGGCACAATATGCCTTACAGGAGCTCGCTTGCCCAGCTGCAAGTGTGCTATCAGAAAGAGTCTTCAGTGCTGCTGGATCAATCCTGACAGAAAAAAGGACTCGTCTGTCGACCCAAAATGTGGATGATCTAACCTTCATTAAAATGAACCATGCTTGGGTTTCCAAGGATTTTGTCACACCTTACCCTGATGACACATAGGTTGACAGAAAAATGGCTTTCTTTGGTCCGCCTCTTCCTGGGACTTGACCAATTTTGCCTTAGCAGCAGGTGAATGTCCCACATCAACATATGCCATTTTGTAAACCTCCCTAACTGGGCTGCCTCCTCTCCCCATGGCCGAGGTCACCACCTAGCGCACGCAGCCGTGCGAGTGCCGTTGCCCTGGACAGGTGGGTGGGCCGACTCTTGGGGGCGGGCACTGGCACAGGGTCCAACATGGTGCAATCAAGTGTCTCTGATGGTGGGGGTGCACACCCGTCGTCAGACACACCGCCGTACTATGAGGGGCCCAGTGCCAGTACCGATGCCCACGAGTGGGCCCCCCTTGCTTGGGCAGGGCCCCAGCATTTGCAATGTTTACCTCTCCCTGCTCCTCCGCTGTGTAGTCTGGGCTGTCAAATCCTTCACTGGGACTGCCACTACAAATTTGGTGAACTGATAGAAGATGATGGTTTTGACGTAGCTATGCCCTGTCCCGCTGGCCAGGATCTAGCTTCAGATGATCAATGGCTTCCATTTCTTATGGACATCGACTCACAATGAGATGCAATGGTGGTTTCTCATCAGCTTTCACAGTTTTCCTACCCACAGACATTCCAGCGCACATTTTTAAATGTGCCCTCTCATGCCAATCCAAATGAATCGCCTACGGCCTGTGGCTTCTGTCTTTTGCACTCCAAAGTTACGTGACAGAGCATGATAGGCAGTGAGCACCATGTTTACATCTCTCCCTGTGATCAAAATTGGATGGATATGAGTAATGGCGATGGGATTAACGGTACTGCGATACAGCAACACTTTCTTCACAAAGAAAGGTTTTTGCTGTCTCCACACACTAATTAATTGAGGGTCTGCATCGCCTCTGAGAATTGTGATGGAAGTTTATCCCGTGAATAGGAATTCCTAGATTTCTGCAATCACTAGAATTTATGTCAGTAATTGTATGCATCTCATTTCCTATTGCGGAGAGTCTGGACTGTCTTACTGAGACAGAAATATATATGAAGATTTAAAAATACCACCAAAAGTGTATACTGGTGTACGCTTCAAATACATTTCCTTTTTTCTACTTTTTAGATTGTTGTGTAATCCACACTGAGAACTTGGAGATTTTAAATATTTAAACTATGCTATATATACCTGCTATCCAGTGATAATGTACACTTTCTCAACTTTGTATAAGCTGGTCAAATCCATACTGGGCCTGAGACTGTCTGAGCCTGCCTCCTGATCTATAGACATAGGTTTTTAATGTGTAATCTATGCTATACATACCTGTAATCCGGTGATACGTTACCCTTTCTCAGCTTTGTCCAATCACGTCTAATCCATACTGGGCCTGAGACCATCTGAGCCTGCCTCCTGATATATAGACCTACGTTTTTAATGTGTAAACTATGCTATACATACCTGTAATCCAGTGATACGTTACCCTTTCTCACCTTTGTCCAATCACGTCTAATCCATACTGGGCCTGAGACCATCTGAGCCTGCTTCCTGATATATAGACATAGGTTTTTAATGTGTAAACTATGCTACATATATATGTATTATCCGGTGAAACTGTACCCTTTATCAACTTTCTAGAATCTTGTCGAATCCATACTGGGCCTGAGAACGGCTGCCGAGCTGTTAACCCCTTCACCCCCAAGGGTGGTTTGCACGTTCATGACCGGGCCAATTTTTACAATTCTGACCACTGTGCCTTTATGAGGTCATAACTCTCGAACGCTTCCATGGATCCCGGTGATTCTGACACTGCTTTCTCGTGACATATTGTACTTCATGTTAGTGGTAAAATTTCATTCAAATAACTTGCGTTTATTTGTGAGAAAAACAGAAATTTGGCGAAAATTTTGAAAATTTCGCAATTTTCCAACTTTGAATTTTTATGCCCTTAAATCACAGAGATACGGCACACAAAAAACTTGATAACTAACATTTCCCACATGTTTACTTTACATCAGCACAATTTTGGAACCAAAATTTTTTTTTGTTAGGAAGTTATAAGGGTTAAAAGTTGACCAGCGATTTCTCATTTTTACACCACCATTTTATTTTTAGGACCACATCACATTTGAAGCCACTTTGAGGGGTCTATATGATAGAAAATACACAAAAGTGACACCATTCTAAAAACTGCACCCCTTAAGGTGCTCAAAACCACATTCAAGAAGTTTATTAACCCTTTAGGTGCGTCACAGGAATTTTTTTGAATATTTAAAAAAAAATGAACATCTAACTTTTTTTCATAAAAAAAATACTTCAGGTTCAATTTTTTTTATTTTACCAAGGTTAACAGGAGAAATTGAACTGCAAAAGTTATTGTGCAATTTGTCCTGAGTACGCAGATACCTGATATGTGGGGGGGAACGACTGTTTCGGCGCATGGCAGAGCTCAGAATGGAAGGAGCGCAGTTTGACTTTTTCAATGCAAAATTGGCTGGAATTCAGATTGGACGCCATGTCACGTTTGGAGAGTCCCTGATGTACCTAAACAGTGGAAACCCCCTACAAGTGACCCCATTTTGGAAACTAGACCCCCCAAGGAACTTATCTAGATATGTGGTGAGAACTTTGAACCCACAAGGGCTTTACAGAAGTTTATAACGTACAGCGGTACAATTAAAAAATCATATTTTTTCCACAAAAATGATCTTTTCACCCCAATTTTTATTTTCCCAAGGGTAACAGGACCCTAAAAGTTATTGTGCAATTTGTCCTGAGTACGCTGATACCCCACATGTGGGGGTAAACCACTATTTGGGCGCATGGCAGAGCTCGGAAGGGAAGCAGCGCCATTTGACGTTTTTGGCTGGAATTGAGATCGGACACCATGTCGCGTTTGGAAAACCCCTGATGTATCAAAACAGTGGAAACCCCCCACAAATGACACCATTTTGGAAACTAGACCCCCTAAGGAACTTATCTAGATGTGTGGTGAGAACTTTGAACCCCCATGGGCTTCACAGAAGTTTATAACATAAAGCCATACAATTAAAAAATCATATTTTTTCCACAAAAATGATCTTTTCACCCTCAATTCTTATTTTTCCAAGGGTAACAGGACCCTAAAAGTTATTGTGCAATTTGTCCTGAGTACGCTGATACCCCACATGTGGGGGTAAACCACTATTTGGGGGCATGGCAGAGCTCGGAAGGGAAGCAGCGCCATTTGACGTTTTTGGCTGGAATTGAGATCGGACACCATGTCGCGTTTGGAAAACTCCTGATGTACCAAAACAGTGGAACCCCCCACAAATGACACCATTTTGGAAACTAGACCCCCTAAGGAACTTATCTAGATGTGTGGTGAGCACTTTCACCCCCCCAGTGCTTCACAGAAGTTTACAACGCCCGGGCGTGAAAATAAAAAATTCATATTTTTTCCACAAACATGATCTTTTAGTCACCATTTTTTTATTTTCCCAAGGGTACCAGGAGAAATTGGACCCCAAAAGTTGTTGTCCAATTTGTCCTGAGTATGCTGATACCCCATATGTGGGAGAAAACTACTGTATGGGCACACGTCGGGGCTCGGAAGGGAAGTAGTGACGTTTTGGAATGCAGACTTTGATGGAATGGTCTGCGGGTGTCATATTGCCTTTGGAGAGCCCCTAATGTACCTAAACAGTGGAAACCCCCCACAAATGACACCATTTTGTAAACTAGACCCCCCAAGGAACTTATCTAGATGTGTGGTGAGCACTTTGACCCCCCCAGTGCTTCACAGAAGTTTACAACGCCCGGGCGTGAAAATAAAAAATTCGTATTTTTTCCACAAACATGATCTTTTAGTCACCATTTTTTTATTTTCCCAAGGGTACCAGGATAAATTGGACCCCAAAAGTTGTTTTCCAATTTGTCCTGAGTACGCTGCTACCCCATATGTGGGAGAAAACTACTGTATGGGCACACGTCAGGGCTCGGAAGGGAAGTAGTGACGTTTTGGAATGCAGACTTTGATGGAATGGTCTGCGGGTGTCATGTTGCCTTTGGAGAGCCCCTAATGTACCTAAACAGTGGAAACCCCCCACAAATGACACCATTTTGTAAACTAGACCCCCCAAGGAACTTATCTAGATGTGTGGTGAGCACTTTGACCCCCCCAGTGCTTCACAGAAGTTTACAACGCCCGGGCGTGAAAATAAAAAAATCGTATTTTTTCCACAAACATGATCTTTTAGTCACCATTTTTTTTATTTTCCCAAGGGTACCAGGAGAAATTGGACCCCAAAAGTTGTTGTCCAATTTGTCCTGAGTACGCTGACACCCCATATGTGGGAGAAAACTACTGTATGGACACACGTCGGGGCTCGGAAGGGAAGCAGTGACGTTTTGGAATGCAGACTTTGATGGAATGGTCTGCGGGTGTCATGTGCGTTTGGAGAGCCCCTGATGTACCTAAACTATTGAAACTCCCCACAAGTGACCCCATTTTGGACACTAGACCCCCCACGGAACTTATCTAGATGTGTGGTGAGCACTTTGAACCCCCAAGTGCTTCACAGAAGTTTATAACACTCGGACGTGAAAATAAAAAAATCATTTTTTTCCACAAAAATGATATTTTTGCCCCCAATTTTTTATTTTCCTAAGGGTAACAGGAGAAATTGGACCCCAAAAATTGTTTTGCAATTTGTCCTGAGTAGGCTGATACCCTACATGAGGGGGTAAAACACTGTTTGGGCGCATAGCAGAGCTTGGAAGGGAAGGAGCACCATTTGACTTTTTCAACTCAGAATTGGCTGGAATTGAGATCAGACGCCATGTTGCATTTGGAGAGCCCCTGATGTGCCCAAACAGTGGAAACCCCCAATTCTAACTCCAACCCGAACCCCAACACGCCCCTAACCCTAGCCCTAACCCTAGCCCTAACCCTAGCCCTAGCCCTAGCCCTAACCCTAACCCTAGCCCTAACCCTAACCCTAGCCCTAACCCTAACCCTAACCCTAACCTAACCCTACCCCAACACACCCCTAGCCCTAACCCTAGCCCTAACCCTAATGGAAAAATGGAAATAAATACATTTTTTTTATTTTATTATTTTTCCCTAACTAAAGGGGTGATAACGGGGGGTTTGATTTACTATTTATGGCGGTTTTTATGTTTGGCGGCTGTCGCACGCTAAAAGACGCTTTTTATTGTAAAAATAGTTTTTGCATCACCACATATTGAGAGCTATAATTTTTCCATATTTTGACCCACCGAGTCATGTGAGGTCTTATTTTTTGCGGGACGAGTTGACGTTTTTATTGGTACCATTTTCGGGCATGTGAAATTTTTTGATCGCTTTTTATTCCGATTTTTGGGACGCAGAATGAACAAAAACCAGCGTTTCATGAATTTCTTTTGGGGGGGTGCGTTTACACCGTTCCGCGTGCGGTAAAATTGATAAAGCGGTTTTATTCTTCGGGTCAGTACGGTTACAGCGATACCTCATTTAGGTCGTTTTTTTATGTTTTTGTCGGTTTTATGCAATGAAAACTATTTTATATAAAAAATAATTATTTTTGCATCGCTTTATTCTGCGAGTTATAACTTTTTTATTTTTTCGCTGATGATGCTGTATGGTGGCTTGTTTTTTGCGGGACAAGATGACGTTTTCAGCGGTACCATGGATATTTATATGCATCTTTTTGATCGCGCGTTATTGCACTTTTTGTTTGGCGGTATGATAATAAATCATTATTTTTTGCTTCGTTTTTTATTTTTATTTTTTAAGGGGTTCGCTAAAGGGGTTAACTAATGGGACAGTTTTATAGGGCAGGTCGTTACGGACGCGGCGATACCTAATATGTGTACATTTATTGTTTTTTTTTATTATTATTTTAAAAAAATGAATTTATTGGGGAATATTTTTTTTTTTTTTTACTAATTTATTTGGCGATTTTTTTTAATTTATTTTTACACTTTTCTTTTAATTTTTTTTTACTTTATTACATAGTCCCAGGTGGGACATCACTGTCCTGTGACAGATCGCTGATCTGTCACATCACAGATCACTGTGACAGATCAGCAATCTGTCACAGGCAGTGCACAAGGCTTCCTCATGCCTGCGCTTTGCAGGCACTGAGGAAGCCAGCTTCCCCAGGCCCCCGAAGGCCCCCGTCGCCATCTTGGATTCGGGGGCCTGGAGGATAGGAGTCCCCCGCAGCAGCGCTGCACATTGCGCTGCCGTGGGGGGCTCAGGGAAGCACGGAGGGAGCCCCCTCCCTGCCGATGCTTCCCTTTAACTCCCGGTACACCGCGATCGCGTTTGATCGCGGTGTGCAAGGGGTTAACGTGTCGGGGGCGGTCCGTGACCGCCCCTGACACATTGTGCCGGGTGTCAGCTGTGATAATCACGTGGGCGCCGCTGATCGCGGTAGACGTACTATCCCGTCCCCGGTCATACGGGCCCGGGTACCGTGGACGGGATAGTACGTCTCATGTCAGGAAGGGGTTAAGCAAGATACAGCAACTGTGGTTTGGACACATAATTTTTTGCATTTTTTCAGGAATGCCGGTTAGGCCTAATTCAGGAATTGCGGTTGACCTGCACTTACTGGGAAATCATCGTTCGCGGGGAATAATTGGAATCACAGATCCCCATCACTAATGGTGTTCTTCTGGTTATCTGCACCTGTAAGCGACAAAAGCTGGTCCTTTCAGTGTAGCACGCATGCAGCCTCGGACATGTAATGCCATGATAGACCTGTTATTGCTCGATCTCGCGTGCCAGAGCCTCGCGTATCCCTCTAGTAAGCTTGACGCGTACCGCAGGGGCATGCAGGAGTCTCATTCGTTAACGGAATAAAGCTGACAAATTGCTAGTACAACTACAAACGGACATACCACACCACACACACAATCGACAAAGCTTTCAATGTGTGCATCTTTTCTTGAGGTGGCATGGTTGTGGTTTCCCGGGTGGAGTCCAATTAAGCCGCAGGCTCCACTCCTTTTGGACATTCCTTTAAGATTCAGCTTTGCAATCATACTGCCCCCGGAAAGCAAACACTTTGCCTTCATGGACGCTGTTTGGGTGTTCATGGGAATAACGCCGCCCGATCGCCAGTTGGCATAATTTATTGGTGGGAAGTCCAACGGTATATGATCGTGTTCGATTTCCGAATTTTTTTCTTTTGGTTGGTATTTTACATTTTTATTCCAGCCTTTCTTGACTTCATAAGGGAATGACAAGCCTATATCTGTGTCTCCTCCACCTCCTCCTTTTACTCCTCCACCTCTTTTCTAAATGTAGTTGCCCTTTTTCATATGTAATTTTTGTCTTCTGAGCATTTTCTCTGCTTTGGGACACCTTTTAAGGTGTTTTGTAATTGTTTTCTATGTGTTTGTATGTGTTTGTGTTTGCCTGCCATTGTTTTCAATGGGGTTCGATGAACATTCGACGAACTTGCCTCCTGTGTGACGAACCAAAACACTAGCGTGGTGGCTCAACACTACTCCTGATATATAGACGTACATTGTTAATGTTTAAACTATGCCATATATACCTGCTATCTGATGATACTGTACACTTTGTCTACTTTTTATATTCTTGTCTAATCCATACTGAGCCTGTGAGCGTCTCTGTGTGACTGATGGAATATATATGGAGATTGACACTTATCCTTTGACTGAATAGAGCTGTACGCTTCTGATACAGTGCCATATATCTGATGTTATTTTGTGTCTATTTTGTGCAAAATTTTGAAGTTTGGTGGAAGAGGCCGCGGACGTGGGCGCGGGGGGGGCCAGCTGGTGATGATGGTGTTGGTGCATCTGCTGGTAGTGGCAAAAGCACAATAGCAGCTAAGGCAGGAGGCGTTGAGCCTGCATCATGGTCTGGCTCCGGAACGCCTGGAATGATACCTTTTCTGGGAGTAGGTTAACCGCTTTTAAAGGCGGAGCATGAGGAACTGGTTTTGGCTTACATTGCCGAACCAGACTCCATCAAATATGCCCGCCTCTTCTGAAGTTTCAAAAAATGCAAGCACTGAGTGGTCAAGTGCTGGCTCCTGGTCAGGAAGAACCCCTTTCCTTGTGTCCTGCACCCCCACCCAAACTGAATGAGGCAGCAGGCCACACTTCACATTAGTCCATGTAGCTCTTTCTATCATTCCATGCCAGGGTTATCAAGTCAAATCGTGAATTCCCCAGTCCAAGATGAATCTGACATGGAGTGTGGGTGGCCAGCCAGGGCAGTGGGGTTAATCGGTACCGGGCCGGTGTCTCACAGGGATGTGTCGTGGTGGTGACCCGTTCCGTGGCCCTGGGCGTCCATGCAAAGGGGTGAATTACGTTTATAGGTGAATGATACGTGATGCCACCTCTGGTTTCTGATTAGATTGACCAGCGCTGCAGTGTCGCTTCTCTGGGACAGATGTTGTGGTGCAGCTAAGATGTAGAAGACCTGCACAGGTAGGGCCGTAGTCGCAGGGCAGATGAAAGAGTTGGTAGATGGTGTGCAGTGCAGGATGTAGCTGAGCTGTGCACCAGGCACAGGAGAATGATGACAGACACAGTCGTGCAGTTCCTTTACCTGTACTTGGTAGGTGCTGTCCAGGACCCAGAGTACAGATGGAGAAGGAGTTGGTCAGCCTGGAAGCCAATTTGGATTTCTCTCTCTGCAGATAGGTAGTGTGGCCTCCATTCTAGCGCTTATCTGAGGTACTCGCAGTGCTGAGTTCAATGAAGTTCCCCCTGTTGACTCTCTTTTGGAACTTTCTCGTATGGCTGGCAGCCATAGCCTTTTCCTTCTGGTTCACACACGTCGATGCTGGGGCCTCCGAGCCTCAGTTGGGTACAGAGCATTTACAGCTGCTACTTCCTCTGGATTCTGCTGCAGGAACGTCAGTGTCCCTACAAACTCAGAGACCGGAATCCGGACCATGCGCTCCAGCTAGGAGTGAGCCTTAACTTTGCTCATCCTCCAGCTCCTCTTCTCATGTCTACACACTTCCCCTTCCCTGCACAGAATGGCATAACTTACCTCCTCCCGACCACAGAGAGCAGCTCCTCAGCAGTCATCTTCAGAGGTCTCCCTGCTGGCATGGAGTGGGAAATGTGTTGTGTGTTGGTTTAACTGCTAGAGAGATCCTTCGTTGCTCCCAAGCATGACATCACACTCGCTAGGAGGAAGGTAATGCCACTGTGGCGTCCGTACTCCTGGGGACGCCACAAGTGCACTGATGCCCAGCCACTGCTAGATGATTCTGCTGGTACATTGACCCAGACCACTACATTCCCCTCACACTCTACACAGTCAGAATCTGACCCAGAGGAAACTCAGGTTCCCCTTCCCGCATACTATACCACCTTACACAGTGACAAAGAGGAAGGTGCAGATGAAAGTGCAGGTTCCTTGAGCTGGTGGGGGGGCATACTCATGGGCGACGGCACTGGCACAGGGCTTCTCATAGAATGCAAAAGTGTCTCTGCAGGTGGGAGGGCCCACCCGCTGTCAGACAGACTGCCACACACCGCCGTACTATTAGAGGGGCCCTGTGCCTCTGCCGTCACCAACGAGTGGACATCAGACACTGGAGCAGCATTTACAGGGCACATTATACACTAGAGCATTAGAAATGGGGCCCATTATGTATGGAGCATTATTTGGGCCCATAAAACAGTGGACCTTCATCCATGGGGACCAACATATACTGAAGCATTATGTGGAGCTCATCATATACAGTTTCAAACATTATATGGGACCAATGATTCTGTATGGTGACATATATGGGCCTCATTACTCTGTATAGCGCACTATAAGGTGGCCATAATACTGTATGGAGTAATATACTGTCCGTTTTTGTAGCTATTGGAGAATTTGAAATGGATATCAGTCATGAGATGTAAAAAGTGAAGTATTTTTCATTGTACTATGCCGCTATTTCACTGCCGTATCTGAGCATCATGAGTTGTGGTATGTGTTAAAGGGGCGCTCTTTGGCCCAGGGCACATGAAAACCTGGAGCCAGCCCTACCCCCCCCACAAATTTAGCCAAATAACCCCCATTTTTCAGTGCGTAACTAGTATTATGAAGTAAATTAAGGTTGAAAAGCTTCAGTAATCAGAATTGATGTTTTTGGCATTCAAAAGGGCACTGTAGTTGTGTTTCCTGGCCTCCACTCCCTGCCGACTTTGCTTCCCCATTGACTTGCATTGGGTTTCGTGTTTCAGTCAGCCTTCGACTTTTCATGATAATCGGCCGATTTCATTCGACCCGACTTTTGCGAAAGTCGGGTTTCATGAAACCCGACTCGACCAGAAAAAAGGCAAAGTCGCTCATCTCTAGTGACAATGCTCTCTAACGTCAGTTCTGATCAGAAGTGATGAGCCAGCAACAGAGTTCACTGTCATTGCACATATCCATTGATTGGAATAGGTATTGTGTATAGACCTTTTTTTTTGTGGTGGGGCTACAGAAAAATGAATCACTCACTTCAGGGTTTTCCGTCTATAAACAGCTAAGGGTTCCAGGAGTGTGACACTTTATGATCAATTTACTCTTAAGTGTGGGACCCTTGAAAAAAGTAGAAATATAATAAATTAAACTCGTGTGGATTAAAAAAATAGTAAAAAATATAGGTCCTAAATTAATTTTCTTATGGTCCCAAACCTTAGTTTCTTAGCTATTCTAATCATCTTGCATCTCTACCAACAGAAAACTATTTTAGTTAAACTTTAATTGAAACCTCTATTTGTAGAATGCAAAAGCTGAGGGAATTTTGTATAACCTCTTTTTAATCATCTTGGATAATAAGACTGTTAACATAGAAATCCTGAATTCCAAGTAGATATTGTATTCAGTCGCCATATGCCATGGAAAATGCTCTATGAGCCCTCAAACCAACAGGAACTCTTTAGTATTTGTTGACTCCAGAACAATGCTACACTGGATCTTAAATTTTGTAAATTAATAATTTGATTATTTCCTAAATTATTTGCAGTATTATCATACAATGCTTCAAAATAATAAATATATCATGGCAATATTAGGCTAAGGAAAAATTTTATATCTTGGTTAACCCTTTAAATCAATAAACGTAATATGTACCCATAAAGGTAAGATTCATGAGGAGTTGGATCGCGTGATTGGCCAGAATCAATGTCCTTCTGTAGAAGATCGAGTCCAGATGCCTTACACTGATGCCTTTATACATGAAACTCTCAGGTTTGCGGACATCACACCACTGGGACTGATGCGGGCAACAGTTGAGGACACAACATTCCGAGGATACCACCTTCCCAAGGTCAGAGTCAAGAGAACTGCGAGTACAATGTGAGGTGTGGGATGTATGTGGCATTTTCTAGCAACTTTTATTTTTGACATGGGTCTGACTTAAATCCAATTAAAAATGTTTTAAGAAGGTCAAAGAAAGAAACCCATGAACCACAGGCTGACAAATTGACAGTAAAATGAGCCAGACCATCCCATGAAAGGAAACTCTAAACGATCCTAGTTTTGACAATTGTTCTTTTATTTGGGATGCAAAATTCATGTTCTGTTATTCATCTCTGCAGGACATCATAGTTTTCCCTATGTTCACATCTGTTTTGAAAGATCACAAATGTTTTAAGAACTCAGAAAAATTTGATCCCACAAACTTCCTGAATGATGATGGCAGCTTAAGAAAGAACGAGGCGTTTGTGCCTTTCTCATTAGGTAACGTTTTTGATTACTGTTCTTTAAGTGGATATTCGATTCTCTTCCATGCTTTCCCAATCTAACCATCACAATGATATTTATTGTCTGCAATGATCAAATAGTTCAATGAGAAGAGGGTGTATAACAGTTGTGGTCAAAGTACTATTAGTTCTCTGTGACTGACAGCACTGAGGTGCAGGATTTCAGCAGTGCTCACTCAAGACAGTGCTCACTCAAGCGAAACCAGCTTTGTCAATCAAAGAGATGGAGGCAGAGATGGGTAGGCAAACTATAAGTAATTTTTTTGGCACAGGTCCAGCGAATTTTAGGGCAAAGGGTATTATTATTGTTGGGTTAAATTGCCCTATATGACAATTGCTTAGTTTAGCAAATTATCTTGCCCTGACAGATCGTCTTTAAACATCAAAGCCTTTGAGCTGGAGTGAGCTGCAACTGGGGAAAGTATCACAATGTGATACTTTTCTCCACACAGGCTATTATTCAATCAGGAGTTTTATCGTATACGTTTTAATGCAAATTATTGCTGCGAGGTTCAGGTCTTTAAGATATATATTAGTATATTACATAAAGTTCAAATTGGCTACATGTCATTTATGTATCCCCTTTCCACAGGCAAAAGAAGTTGCATTGGAGAGAGTCTGGCACGGATGGAAATATTTCTCTTTCTTACCACCATATTGCAAAGATTTAACCTAAAATCAGAAGTAGATCCTGAGGATATTGAAATCACCCCAGAGCCAAATAAAAATGGAATGCTACCAAGAACCTACCAGATGTATGTGACCCCAAGATGAAGGACGTGTTCCTAGGAAACCTTTCCTTATTTGCTTTTCCATTAACCATTGTGTTAAATAGAGGTTAAGGGATGTTTGTTGTAAAATTATAATTTTTTTTCTAATGAGAAACCTATATGTTAAAAGTTTACAGCATGACCTATTGTTGTGTGTTATTTCGGTGTAAGCAAAGGTAATGCATGTGGCAGCAACACAGATTAGCGGATTGATCCTCAGGGGATCGAATTCAAAACAAATTTCTTGAAGTTTGCGGCTCCATCCAAATTCGAATACTATGATTCATTACACACCGAGGAGAACTCAACAGTGATACACACATACAATAATTTTTTCAGTATTTAAATTTGTGACATATTTATTCATCGCAAATCAGAATTTTGAGGGAAAATTCGATGAAGCTGGTGAATTTCAAACGATCTGCCCAACTCTAGATGGCACTTTTCTGTGCTTCACAACTTTCATTTAGCGATTTACTGATTCTGATGAGTGCCATACTAAGGGTATGTTCACATGTTCAGCATTTGGTCAGTATTTTATCAGCCAAAATCAGAAGTGGAACAATCAGTAGAAGGTATAATAGAAACACATGCACAACGTCCATATTTTTTTGCCCACTCCTGGCTTTGGCTTATAAATACTTATGTAAAATACTGACCAAATACTGAACGTGAGAACATGGCCTAACAGAGGTACTCCTTTTATAAGCATAGTATTGAATGCTGCGCTGAGACAAGGATGTGGATATCATTGATGATGGTGGTAGTTGAGTGTGTGCAACAACAAGTGCAGGGCAGGAGGCATCTTCTCATGCACCATGGACAGGGGATTGGCATGTACAACAGCGGAAGAAGCAGTGGTGTCACCTGCAGACACTGTTCCTGGACCCACAATGTTGGGTGCTTTGCTGCCATGTGCCTGATCATGCTGGTGGTGGTCAGGCTGGTAGTTTTGCTACCCCCGCTGATGCAGGCCTGGCAGTTTGTGCAAGTGGCCATTTTGGGTTTATCGGCAGAGTCTTTAAAAAATAACCAGACTCTGGAAGACCTGACAGTTAGACTGGCAACTTCCGTTGTGTTGTCGTTATGGGGAACGGTTGCCCTCCTGTTTGTGGCCACCACACTATTCTTCCTGCCTGTTAGGAAGCTATGCCTCACTCAGCCTACAGTATGTGCTGCTGTCCTCGCTCTGCATGCCCTCCTGCCAGTTACTATATCATCCCCCACCTCGTCTTCCACTTCCACACCCTGGTCCTCCTCCTGACTCTCTGGCAAAGGTGTCTCATCATCGTCCACCTCTTCTGACACTTTTACTCCGTCGCCTTCATGTGACCGTGGCTTCTCAAATATTTGGGCATCGATACATGTGATCTCCTCTTGCTCCACTTCAAGTGGACTGGGTGAGAGGCCTGAATCTATAAATGGAAAAATAAATAGTTCTTTGTAGTGTCCAAATGTGGGATCAGTTGTCTCCGGGCACTCAGCATGGTGGGAGGAAGTAGGATCAGGGTGAGAAATATGCGATCCAGACTCACAGCTACTCATATTTGATCATGTGGAAGATAGGGTGGTGGTGGCAGCAAAGTAAGTGGAATCATTATCCGCTATCCAGCCAACAACCTTTTGACACTGCTCTGGGTTCTATAGTGGTGTGCTGCTGCGGTCCCCTAGTAATTGTGACAGGAAGGTCGTGCGAGAAGATGTATGTGCTTGTGGCACAATTTCAGCTTGCCCACGGCCAAGGCTTCTGCATGCACCAATACTTCTAGTTCCCCGTCCTTTGCCATGCACCTTGCCCATTTTAAATGGAGGATAATATTCTCTACGTTCACAAATGGCTGAATTTGGAGCGAACTTATATGTAATCCGTGTGACGGAGAAAACCGTTTCAAATAGCTGGCCTGTAGGTAACTATTTTTTTTTTCAGCCAACTGGTGTCAATAACTTCACTAAGACACCGCAACAAAATTTAACAGTAGCCAAGAAATGGGAGAATTTTGAGCGCACTGAGATGTGATCTGTGTGATGGACAAACCCCTCTTTAAAATAGCTTGATTTGTATGCTGTAATATGAAAAGGATCTGTCTGTATTCTGCAGTGCCAACAAGCAAATGGAGCAGAAAAACAGTGTTCTCTCCATTGCTTTTTCAGCAAATAATCAGGATTAAGATCCCAAAAAATTATTCCTGGCCACTGATACCTGGATCTATGTCTTCAAATATCTGTAATAACAGCAGCAGACAGAACTGCAATGGACCCTCTTGCTATATGCACTGCAGTCTGCCACATACACTGCCTGCCTAGCACTGATCTCTATGCAGCTTTATTAGTTCTCAGAAGGACTGTTTGCTGAGATGGATATGTGCATTATCTTTGGTATACCCACACTTAGGGCTGAGTCAGACAGCCGTATAACTCCTGCGAGAATCGCATCACACTGCATTGACTCACCCGTCACCTCTCCTGACCTGAGCAAAACAGCATGACGGATTACTATGCAGCTGTCAAGCTCTGGTCAGGATAGCTAACAGCCAGTACGAGGTTTACAATGCGATTCTCGCACAAGAAATACGGCAGTCTGTCTCTGCTCTTAGTATGAAGCAAACAAATCTCTCCCTAACTCAGCAGCAACCCTCCCTACACTGCCAGATTCAGGAGCAGACTGTGACAAGCATGGCAGCGCCAGGTCTGATATAGACCTGATTATGCTGTGCGGCCAGCCAATCACTGTAATTCCACAACCAACATGGCTGTAGCATCGCAGTGTGTGTCAGACAATCCCTGCATGTTCATTGACTCTCTAAAGAGCACCAAACATGCAGGGCGAGGACCTGAGCTCCTGCCAAGCAACCCCGGAAATACTCAGCGAGCTCTGAGTGTCAAAGACACCGCACTACACTTGCTCATAAAGCTGTGCGCATGTCGTGAGTACAGAAACAGTGCTAAAAGTTACCTGGGAAGCAGGGCAGTAGAGGTGACCAGGCGTGCTTCAAGCTAATAGTGTCAGGGTCCAGTCAGCACCAGAAAGTAAAGAGGCATAGGACCTGCGGACACTGAAAAGGAGCAAGCTGGCACAGGACCTATGGTCATGTGACTGCAAGGGGGAGGAGCTTAGTGTCCTGCTTTCAGATATGACAGGATACCATACAGCAACTCAGAGTCAGGTAAAACGGAGGTCACAACAGTACGGGCAAATGAGGTACAGGAGGGACAAACAGACGGGTAGTCAGACAAAGCCAAAGGTCATACACAAGAGGGCGACGTGATACCAAGGGGACAAGCAGAGAGAAGTTGGGTCACAAGCAGAGAGTCATACACGAGAGGTAGCGCAGTACAAGAGTGTCAGGCAGAACTCGTAACAGGGACAGAACCAGATCACAACCAAGCAGGCAACAAGTTATCAGGCACAAGGCACACGTATACAAGAGGTCACTTATTTCAGCCGAGGGCAGGAGCATAACTGACACCGGAACCAGGTCCAGTGAGCACTAAATAGCCTCCTTCTGCCAGAGAGAGGCAGCACAATTAACCCATAGTCTAACCAGGAGGGGTCAAAGCGAACTCCCATCCTGGATCATGACACTGAGCATCTAGAGCAGTGAGATGCTTGGGAGAGCACCGAGTAGTGCCGAGTATGCTGACTCACCACTAGTAGAAAGCTTATCAACTAGAAAATAACAGGATCTACAGTCCAAAATTGGACTCTTGGATTCTTTTCTCCCCTGACAATCATCAGTCACAGGCCCTTATACACACTGGACTGTCAGCGGAACGTGTTGGTATCAGCGGGTTTGGCCAAATTTAGTCTAATATGTACAGTATGAGGGGTTTAACTACTATCTGAAGGATATGTGCACTGTCGGGGTATGTGAACATGACTTCTTTAAAACGTCTGTGAATCCAAGAAGTTTTTCAGACTGAAGACACTTCAGGTCGCATAATCATCATTTTGTCCCAAAGTAACTTTTCTTTGCTTCTTTTTGGTCGCCCTTTCTGACATCTTCTAGCCATCAATTTTTGTTTTATTTTATTTTTTTAAATGGACCAGTCTCTTCTTTTAGCCGCTTCATGTTGGAAGACCTGAAGTGGTTAAAGGGAATCTGTCACCCCCCGGGCATTTTTCAGTTAAAGAGCCACCTTCAGCAGCACTAAGGCTGCATTCTGTGAAGGTGGCTCTTCTTTTTCTGACCCCTAATAACGCTGAAATATCGACTTTTATAAATAGCTCCTCAAACCTGTAATCTGTCCCATAGGTATGATGTGTACCCCTGTATCAGCCACCTACCATCCATCCATCATGCCTGTCCGGTGTCTCGGCGCCGCCCACCATCTGTCCATCATGATGCCCCTGTGCGTCGCTGCCTCCTTCTGTTTTGAATGCAGGCGCCTGCGCTGTGACAAGAGTTATCGGGCATGCGTGGTGCGTGCTGCCCGAGAACCCACATCAGGCTATTGAGCCTTCGTGTTGCGGAGGCCCCAGCCCGGCAGTGTGAATACATCATAACACACTGCGGGGCGGGATCTGGGACCTCCACAACACGCATACGCAATAGCCTGATGTTGGCTCTCGGGCAGCGCACACTGCGCATGCCCGAGTACTCTTGTCTATATTCCCTGTTGGAGAACAGCTGCATTTCTGGACCTTTAATTGCCCCGACTGCTGTGAAAACAGGAAAAGAAGGTAACCAGTGGGAAAGAGCTGAGTTTGTTCTGTGTTCTGTGTGCAAGGAGCCTGGGTGTCTGCAAACTGTGTCATTGCGGGTGAGCTCGGTCAGGACTACCACCACAGACACGTTGTTACAACACAATCAAATGACTTAGTCAATTTATCCCCTTTTTATCTAGTTTCAGGTGTGATTTTCTTTTTTCCCACAATTGTTATTTTACACACGTGATATTGACTGAGCATCACATTCCTGAAACAAAATTGTTTATCCACAATTTTGGAAAGGTGCCAACAATTTTATCTGCCCCACTTTTGGGGTTTTGTGTGACATTATGTCCAGTTTGCCACCTTCTATTTTTTGTGTTGTTCCAATTCATACAAAGAAAGTAAACAAAACATGTGTAATTGCAATAATTTTCTGGGAGAAATACTTAATTTTCTGGAACAATTTCAATAGTGTCAACACTTCTGAAATGACTATACTTTTTCTTAATTTCTTGCATTAGGGGTCTGGTGGCTTTAATGGGCCTGCAAATATATTTATACATGTAAAATAGCAAACAGAACAGGTGCTGTACTCACTTTTCTATGTGTCCAGCCTTGGCTTTTCGCCATTGCTTTCATTTATGTGTTCTTGTGTCAGCAGTGACGTTACAACTACAGCCCACATCACCGCTGCAACTAATGATGTTATTGTTGACGCCAAACCACAGAGACAAGAACAGCCATGTAGAACAGGCACTGGACTCATCGAGGGTGAATATCTGCTCTGCTTGTTATTATTTAAGTATAAATGCTTTTGGGGGCCACTTTTCGGGCCGCTTTAAGTTTGCCCAGTTCTGCTCCCATTGGGCTAGGTTTTGACTTGAACACCTGAATCCCATCCATAGTTCTTCACCACAGTATGATAATGCAGTATGAAGTAAAGACTGGAGGACCTGCTTGCTGCCACCTGGAAAAGTTAGATTGTGTGACTGTTACTGACTACTAATGAAAGTTATACCATTAATAACAATTTGTAAGAAAGTCGATTAAAGAACCTCCCGACAGACGACTGTCTGACAAGGAGTTAACTGCTGTATTGAAAACTGACTTACATGACTCAGTAAATGAGAGGGTGGAGAGGTCCTGCTGCTTATTAGACTAAAGAACTTTGCACAATGGGGGAGGTGCAAACGTGCTTTGTATCGTATTTCGTAATTCCGACAGTGCTGATATACAAGTTGCAGTGCACAAGCCCACGGACAAATTTAAGGACACGGCGAGGCAACATACAGTAGGTTTTCTAAAAGGTACAGGTAAGATTAACCCTTTTACCCCGAGGGTGGTTTGCATGTTAATGACCAGGCCAAGTTTTACAATTCTAACCACTGTCCTTTTATGAGGTAATAACTCTGGAACGCTTAGATGGATCCCGGTGATTCTGACTTTTTTTTCTCAAGACATATTGTATTTCATGATAGTGGTAAAATTTCTTTGATATGAATAGCGATTATTTGTGAAAAAAAGGAAATTTAGAAAAAATTTAGAAAATTTCACAATTTTCCAACTTATTTTCATGCCCTTAAATTACAGAGGTATGTCAAACAATATATTTAAGAAGTAACATTTCCCACATGACTACTTTACATCAGCACAATTTTAGAACCAAAATTTTTTTGTTAGGAAGTTATAAGGGTTAAAAGTTGACCAGCGATTTCTCATTTTTACAACACCACTTTTTTTAGGGAACATATCACATTTGAAGTCACTTTGCGGGGTCTATATGATAGAAAATACCCAAAAGTGACACCATTCTAAAAACTGCACCCCTCAAGGTGCTCAAAACCACATTCAAGAAGTTTATTAACCCTTCAGGTGCCTCACAGGAATTTTTGGAATGTTTTTAAAAAAATGAAGATTTAACTTTTTTGTACAAAAAATTTACTTAAGATCCAATTTTTTTTTATTTTCCCAAGGGCACAGGAGAAATTGGACCACAAACATTGTTGTGCAATTTGTCCTGAGGACGCTGATACCCCATATGTGGGGGTAAACCATTGTTTGGGTGCATGGCAGAGCTCAGAAGGAAAGGAGCGCCGTTTGACTTTTTCAACGCAAAATTGGCTGGAATGTCGCATTTGGAGAGCCCCTGATGTGCCTATACAGTGGAAACCCCTCACAAGTGACACCATTTTGAAAACTATAGCCCCCAAAGAACTTATCTAGATGTGTGGTGAGCACTTTGAACCCCCAAGGGCTTCACAAAAAGTTTATAACGTAAAGCCGTAAAATTAAAAAAAATCAAATTTTTTCCATAAGAATGAAGTTTTTGCCCCCTACTTTTTGTTTAATCAGGAGATAACAGGAGAAATTGGACCCCAAAAGTTGCTGTGCAATTTCTTTTGAGTATGATATGTAGGGTAATACTACTTTTGAGGCACAGTGCAAAGCTCAGAAGGGAAAAGGTGCAAAATTTAAGTTCAGATTTTGCAGGAATGGTTTGAGGGTGCCATGTCACATTGGCAGAGCCCCTGAGGTGACAGAAGAACAGAAACCCCCTATATATGGATGAATTTTACAAACTGCACTCCCCAATAAATTCATATAGGGGTGCAGTGATCATATTAACACCACATATGCCACACAGAATGTTATACCACTGAGCGGTGAAGAAAGAATAAATTACATTTTTACCACTAAAATGTTGTTTTAGCCCCAAGTTTTTAATTTTTCTAAGGGCTAATAGGAAATTTTTTTTTTGCAACAAACTGAGTTCCATTTTTCCTGAGTGTGCCAATACCCTACATATAACAGGGAAATAGTTTTCAGGGACAGTGCAAAGCTTAGAAGGCAAGGAGCACCAGGTTTGCAGGTGCCATGACCCACTGGGAGAGCTCATGAGTAGTGTTGAGCATTCCGATACTGCAAATATCGGGTATCGGCCGATATTCACTGTAACGGAATTCCGATACCAAGTACCGATATTTTTTCAATATCGGATACCGGTATCGGAAGTCCCCATAATGCAATGAGCTGCTGTTGTGGCTGTGATTGGCTGCTGAAATGATGTCATCATGATGCGCGGTCTGTGCGCATCATAATGCGCGGTCTGTGCCGACTGTGGGGGGTCTGTACGGGCCTCTCGGGGACCTGTGCCGGCTGTCGGTGGTCTGTGCCGGCTGCCGGGGGCCTGTGCCGGCTGCCGGTGGTCTGTATGGGCCTCTCGGGGGCCTGTGCCGGCTGTCGGTGGTCTGTGCCGGCTGCAAGGGGCCTGTGCCGGCTGACGGTGGTCTGTGCGGGCCTGCCGGGGTTCTTGTGTGTGTGCAGGCATCGTCCAATGGGACTACAAGTCCCATCGGGTGATGCCTGCTACAATGACAGTGATTGACACATTAGCCAATGACAGTAGTAGTCCCATCATCCAGCTAATGTGTTGAATGAAAAAAAAAAAACATACTACATACATACTACATTCAAACAACATACATACATACTACATACATGCTACATATATACTACATTCATACAACATGCATATATACTACATACATGCTACATATATACTACATTAATACAACATACATACATACTACATACATGCTACATATATACTACATTAATACAACATACATATATACTACATACATGCTACATATATACTACATTCATACAACATACATATATTCTACATACTACATACATGCTACATATATACTACATTCATACTACATACATGCTACATATACACTACATTCATACAAAATACATATATACTACATACATGCTAGATATATACTACATACATACATACTACATACATACTGCATACAATACATTCATACATTCATACAATACATACATATAGACATACAGTCCATATAACATAGAGTACATACTCACCATTACTTGTCACTTTGATCCCCGAAGCCAGTGTCATCTATGAAAGAAATTAGAAAATAACAAACAAGCAATATACTCCCTGATCAGCAGAAATCCACGAGTGTCCCACGCCGTTTTCCCGTGGAGAACAGCAGCATTAGCTGATGCGACCCCTCTCTAGGAGACTCCAGGAATCCAATGACGGAAGGTAGGTATCCTTCCGCACTGTATTCCTCCGCCACTGTAAAAAAATAGTCCCTAGTCTCACTTTATGGCAAAAGCTGCGTGGGAACTTTCTCACACAGCTTTTGCCATAAAGTGAGACTAGGGACTATTTTTTTACAGTGGCGGAGGAATACAGTGCGGAAGGATGCCTACCTTCAGTCATTGGATTATTGAAGCCCCTAGAGAGCGGTCGCATCAGCTGATGCTGCTGTTCTACACAGGAAATCGGCGTGGGACACTCGTGGATTTCTGCGAATCAGGGGGTATATTGCTTGTTGTATGAATGTAGTATATATGTAGCATGTATGTAGTATATATGTATGTTGTATGAATGTAGTATATATGTAGCATGTATGTTTTATATATCTATGTTGTATGAATGTAGTATATATGTAGCATGTATGTAGTATATATGTATGTTGTATGAATGTAGTATATATGTAGCATGTATGTTTTATATATCTATGTTGTATGAATGTAGTATATATGTAGCATGTATGTAGCATATATTTATGTTGTATGAATGTAGTATATATGTAGCATGTATGTAGTATGTAGAATATATGTATGTTGTAGGAATGTAGTATATATGTAGCATGTATGTAGTATATATGTATGTTGTAGGAATGTAGTATATATGTAGCATGTATGTAGTATGTATGTATGTTGTATGAATGTAGTATATATGTAGCATGTATGTAGTATGTAGTATATATGTATGTTGTAAGAATGTAGTATATATGTAGCATGTATGTAGTATATATGTATGTTGTATGAATGTAGTATATATGTAGCATGTATGTAGTATGTAGTATATATGTATGTTGTGTGAATGTAGTATATATGTAGCATGTATGTAGTATATATGTATGTTGTATGAATGTAGTATATATGTAGCATGTATGAAGTATATATGTATGTTGTATGAATGTAGTATATATGTAGCATGTATGAAGTATATATGTATGTTGTATGAATGTAGTATATATGTAGTATGCAGTATGTATGTATGAATGTACTATATATGTAGTATGTATGTATGTTGTATGAATGTTGTATATATGTAGTATGTATGTAGTATATATGTAGTATGTATGTAGTATGTATATATACACTCACTGGCCACTTTATTAGGTACACCATGCTAGTAACGGGTTGGACCCCCTTTTGCCTTCAGAACTGCCTCAATTCTTCGTGGCAGAGATTCAACAAGGTGCTGGAAGCATTCCTCAGAGATTTTGGACCATATTGACATGATGGCATCACACAGTTGGCGCAGATTTGTCGGCTGCACATCCCTGATGCGAATCTCC
This sequence comes from Dendrobates tinctorius, assembly GCF_039654945.1. NCBI lineage: Eukaryota > Metazoa > Chordata > Amphibia > Anura > Dendrobatidae > Dendrobates > Dendrobates tinctorius. The sequence continues at coordinate 29,241,056 of NW_027361825.1, forward strand.
CGTTCCACCACATCCCAAAGATGCTCTATTGGATTGAGATCTGGTGACTGAGGAGGCCATTTGAGTACAGTAAACTCATTGTCATGTTCAAGAAACCAATCTGAGATGATTCGAGCTTTATGACATGGCGCATTATCCTGCTGAAAGTAGCCATCAGATGTTGGGTACATTGTGGTCATAAAGGGATGGACATGGTCAGCAACAATACTCAGGTAGGCTGTGGCGTTGCAACGATGCTCAATTGGTACCAAGGGGCCCAAAGAGTGCCAAGAAAAAATTCCCCACACCATGACACCACCACCACCAGCCTGAACCGTTGATACAAGGCAGGATGGATCCATGCTTTCATGTTGTTTACGCCAAATTCTGACCCTACCATCCGAATGTCGCAGCAGAAATCGAGACTCATCAGACCAGGCAACGTTTTTCCAATCTTCTACTGTCCAATTTCGATGAGCTTGTGCAAATTGTAGCCTCAGTTTCCTGTTCTTAGCTGAGAGGAGTGGTACCCGGTGTGGTCTTCTGCTGCTGTAGCCCATCTGCCTCAAAGTTCGACGCACTGTGCGTTCAGAGATGCTCTTCTGCCTACCTTGGTTGTAACGGGTGGCAATTTGAGTCACTGTTGCCTTTCTATCAGCTCGAACCAGTCTGCCCATTCTCCTCTGACCTCTGGCATCAACATGGCATTTCCGGCCACAGAACTGCCGCTCACTGGATTTTTTTTCTTTTTCGGACCATTCTCTGTAAACCCTAGAGATGGTTGTGCGTGAAAATCCCAGTAGATCAGCAGTCTCTGAAATACTCAGACCAGCCCTTCTGGCACCAACAATCATGCCACGTTCAAAGGCACTCAAATCACCTTTCTTCCCCATACTGATGCTCGGTTTGAACTGCAGGAGATTGTCTTTACCATGTCTACATGCCTAAATGCACTGAGTTGCCGCCATGTGATTGGCTGATTAGAAATTAAGTCTTAACACACAGTTGGACAGGTGTACCTAATAAAGTGGCCAGTGAGTGTATATTTTTTTACATTCAACACATCAGCCGGATGATGGGACTACTACTGTCCCATCATTGGCAAATGTGTCAATCACTGTCAGTGTAGCAGGCATCACCTGATGGGACTTTTAGTCTCATCAGACGATGCCTGCACACATACAAGACCCCCAGCAGGCCCGCACAGACCACCGGCAGCCGGCACAGGCCCCCGGCAGCCGGCACGGCCCACAGACAGCCGGCACAGGCCCCCCAGAGGCTGTTACAGACCACCGGCAGCCGGCATAGACCACCGACAGCCGGCATAGGCCCCCGAGAGGCCCGTACAGACCACCGACAGCCGGCACAGGCCCCCGGCAGGCCCGTACAGACCACCGTCTGCCGGCACAGGTCCCAAACAGGCCCGTACAGACCACCAACAGCCTGCACAGACCCCGCCCGCACACACAGACACGCACAGTGTCCGCCCATGCACCGCCCACACTCTTCCCCCCTCCCAAAAGGGTTTTTTTAATTCCGATATTTCTGTCCCATTGACTTTAATGGGACTTCCGGTTTCGGAATTGGAATCGGCGATACCGGATACTTTTTTGTGTATCGGGCCGATCCATTCTGATCCGATACTTTTGAATATCGGATGGTATCGCTCAACCCTATTCATGAGGTGCCAGAACAGCAGAACCCCCATAGGTGACCCCATTTTACGAACTACACCTCTCATTGAATTCATCTAGGGGTGCAGTAATCATATTTACACCATGGGGGTGTCACAGAATTTTATACCATTGGGTAGTGAAGACAAAATAACTACATTTTTACCACCAAAAGTTTGTTTTAGCCAAAGATTTTACATTTTTCACACAAGAAGTAGGTAAAAATGGCACTAAAATTTGTACCACAATTTCTAGTGAATGTGATAATACCCAATATGTGGCTGTGCAGTACTACTTAGCCGTACGGAGAGACTCAGGAGGAACGGAGCGCAATTTGCCTATTCAAGTGAATGGGTCTGCGAACCGTGTGTCCTTGGACAAAACCCGTTAACATGTTAATTTTTTAATGTCAGCACGGGCCACAAAATGTCCCACACACTTGGATGTCATCCATGTGACATGTATGGAAAGAATCGTTACAGTAAGCGCTGTTCCCCAGCACAGGGTGCTGAACACCACTGGTGAATGAGCTATGAGCTGCTGGGAATGCAGAATCAGTAACCAGGGGCGACATTATAGGGGTTTTCTCCAGTCACTGGGCTGCATTCGCAGCCAGGCTGAGCTGCAGTGAGATCCTTAAGATCACAGCTAGCACCGTGAGCGCTCACGGTGCTAGCGGGGATCTCACCAAAGTCACCGCAGTTCAGCCCGGCTTGGAACGGAGCCTCAGTGACCAGATGTAACCTCTATGATGTCACCCCCGGTTACTGATGCTGCGCTCCCAGCAGCTCATTCACCAGTGGTTCTCAGCCTGAATGGTCGCATCTTGGCACCATCGAGGTTGAAAACTAATTATCTCCCAAACATTGATTATAGTGTGGGACAGAACGACGGACAGGTACGGTATATTGTTGTTTTTTATTTTTATCATGATCTGCTTAGTTCATGGGATTAGGTAGTTCAGAGGTTAATCTGGATGGCCTCACTCTGAGATTCTGGGAGGCTTTTTATAGCCTCATTGTGGGCTCATTCCTCGTCGCTTATACTCAGATCCTTGGCCGAGTGTTTGTGACCCTGGTGTGCTTTGTGACTGTGATACTTTATGCTTGTTTGGTTTTGATCCGGATCTGCCCCAGTTACGAGTTCTGCCTGTTCCTTTTGTACTGCATTGCTATCTCTGTGTATGACTCATTGCCTTGGACCTGACTACTCTCTAACTGCCTCCCTTGTACTGCGTTTCTATCTCTGTGTATGATTCATTGTTTACGTTCTGACTATTCTCTGCTTGCCCCTCTGGTACCACGTCGCCCTCTCTGTGTATGACCCCCCGTTTGACCTGAGTTTCCCTAGTCTTTTCTCCAGGAATCCTGTAATAGAATCCTACAGTTATCTCCTGCAGCAGTATGCTAAGCCACGCCCCCTGTGGTCACATGATCGTAGGTCCTTGTACTCTTTTCTACCTTTAGTGTCGCAGGTCCTGTTCTCAGAACTTTCCCTGCAGTAGCGGACCCCGGGCTCTCCCATAGTCTGAGTGAGTTTCCTTGCTCAGCCACGGCAGTCAGCCGGCGCTGACAGGATCCTGAGAATTTTACTTTGATTACAGGAGAAGGAGGGTTTCGGTGGAATTAGGCGAGGTTGTAAGTATGGTTAAATTAAGATTATTAAAGGAGTCTCTGTCATTTTTTCAATTAAAGGACTTTATTCTGGCTGTGTGTTTATTTACAACACACCTATAGGATTAGTAATGCATAGGTGTCTCATAGACGCTTCTCCATTGCTAAGCCGTGGGCTTGTTGTCACCTGACAATACAAAGGTGACATCAGTCCCACAAATATGAATCCCACTTGCCACCACTACAGGGCAAGTGAGAAGAGCAAGGCAATGCGCTAGAATTAACGCATCTAATAGATGTGCCTTTTCTGGGCAGCTGTGGGCTGCTATTTTTAGGATAGGGAGGTCAATAGCCATGACCCCTTACCAACCTGAGAATACCAGCCCCCAGCTATAAGCTTTAGCAAGGCTGGATGTCAAAAATAGGGGGACCCCATGCCATTTTTTAAAATTATTTATTTAAATAATTTAAAAAAAACAGCATGGGGACCCCTCTATTCTTGATGACCAGCCTTACTGAAGCTGACAGCTGAGGATTGTAGCCCCCAGCTGTGAGTTTTGCCTTGCTTTTTTATAGAAAATACAGTTGTGGCCAAAAGTATTGACAGCCCTGCAATTCTATCAGATAATACTCAGTTACTTCCTGAAAATGATTGCAAACACAAATTCTTTGGTATTATTATCTTCATTTAATTTGTCTTAAATGAAAAAACATGAAAGAGAATGAAGCAAAAAGCAAAACATTGATCATTTCACGCAAAACTCCAAAAATGGACCAGACAAAAGTATTGGCACCCTCAGCCTAATACTTGGTTGCACAACCTTTAGCCAAAATAACTGCGACCAACCGCTTCCGGTAACCATCAATGAGTTTCTTACAATGCTCTGCTGGAATTTTAGACCATTCTTCTTTGGCAAATTGCTCCAGGTCCCTGATATTTGAAGGGTGCCTTCTCCAAACTGCCATTTTTAGATCTCTCCACAGGTGTTCTATGGGATTCAGGTCTAGACTCATTGCTGTCCACCTTAGAAGTCTCCAGTGCTTTCTCTCAAACCATTTTCTAGTGCTTTTTGAAATGTGTTTTGGGTCATTATCCTGCTGGAAGACCCCTAACCTCTGAGGGAGACCCAGCTTTCTCACACTGGGCCCTACATTATGCTGCAAAATTTGCTGGTAGTCTTCAGACTTCGTAATGCCATGCACACGGTCAAGCAGTCCAGTGCCAGAGGCAGAAAAGCAACCCCAAAACATCAGGGAACCTCTGCCATGTTTGACTGTAGGGACCGTGTTCTTTGTTGTTGCCTTTGCCCAAAAAGCTCTACTTCTGTCCCATCTGACCAGAGAACATTCTTCCAAAATGTTTTAGGCTTTTTCAGGTAAGTTTTGGCAAATTCTAGCCTGGCTTTTTTATGTCTCAGGGTAAGAAGTGGGGTCTTCCTCGGTCTCCTACCATACAGTCCCTTTTCATTCAGATGCCGACGGATAGTAAGGGTTGACACTGTTGTACCCTCGGACTGCAGGGCAGCTTGAACTTGTTTGGATGTTAGTCGAGGTTCTTTATCCAACATCCGCACAAAATTGCATTGAAATCTCTTGTCAATTTTTCTTTTCCGTCCACATCTAGGGAGGTTAGTCACAGTGCCATGGGCTTTAAACTTCTTGATGACACTGCGCACGGTAGACACAGGAACATTCAGGTCTTTGGAGATGGACTTGTAGCCTTGAGATTGCTCATGCTTCCTCACAATTTGGTTTCTCAAGTCCTCAGACAGTTCTTTGGTCTTCTTTCTTTTCTCCATGCTCAATGTGGTACACACAAGGACACAGGACAGAGGTTGAGTCAACTTTAATCCATGTCAACTGGCTGCAAGTGTGATTTAGTTATTGCCAACACCTGTTAGGTGCCACAGGTAAGTTACAGGTGGTGTTAATTGCACAAATTAGAGAAGCATCACATGATTTTTCGAACAGTGCCAATACTTTTGCCCACCCTCTTTTTTATGTTTGGTGTGGAATTACATCCAATTTGGCTTTAGGACAATTCTTTTTGTGTTTTTTCATTTAAGACAAATTAAATGAAGATAATAATACCAAAGAATTTGTGTTTGCAATCATTTTCAGGAAGAAACTGAGTATTAGCTGACAGAATTGCAGGGGTGTCAATACTTTTGGCCACAAATGTACATGGGAACCCACACCATTTTTTCCGTTTATTTACCTATTTATAGCTCAGGTTCCGGCTGATGAATATCCCCATCAGTCGCTCCTGCTGTCAATGTTATTAGCAGCAGCAGGGGTAGGCTGATGAGAGTAATAGTCCCATCAGCCGCCGCCTGCTGTATTCTTTTATTACTTAAATATAAGTCTAATTATTCGCCCTTGCTTGCGCCGATCACCAGCAGAGCAGGGGAGAATGATTGTTCAGCACCCAGCGCCGGGGAACAGAACTTACTGCAATGCTTTTTCCCTGGTGCCCATCTGTGTGTTATTGATGCGGCACACGCATGTCACACGTGTGCCACACGTAATACACACTCAGACACTGACATCTCTGGTACTGGAAATATCAGGACGTGTGAAAGAGGCTTTATAGCGGGTTTCCATTTTTGGTAGCTGTCACACTAAAAGACACTTTTTATTGCAAAAAAAAAACTTTTGCACCACTATTTATTGAGAGCCATAATTTTTCCATATTTTGGCCCACAGATCCATGTGAGGTCTTGTTTTTTGCGGGATGAGTTGACGTTTTTATTGGTACAATTTTCAGGCACATGACATTTTTTGATCACTTTCTATTCCGATTTTTGGGAGATAGAATGAGAATACCCAGCAATTCATGAATTTATTTTTTTTGGGGGGGTTTTATACCGCTTCGTGTGTGTTAAAATTGGTAAGGCAGTTTTATTCTTCGGGTCAGTATGATTGCAGCTATACCTCATTTAAATTTTTTATATGTTTTGACATTTTTATACAATTAAAAATATTTTATAGAAAAAATAATTATTTTTGCATCACTTTATTCTGAGAGCTATAACTTTTTTATTTTTCTGCTGATGGAGCTGTATGGTGGCTCAATTTCTGTTGGACAGGGTGATGTTTTCAGCCTTATCATGTTTATTTATATCCGTCTTTTTGATCATGCATTATTACACTTTTGATTTGCTTACTTCCAGCCTGTATCACTCAATACACTTGCACTGAGTGAGATCCTGTCCATCTAGTCAGCACATGACCGCCGGCTCCGGCACCAGAGAATCCTTACAGCGCACAGTGCAAGCGCTGTGAGGATTCAAAAGCCTGACTTTAACCTTAAGCCTGAATAACCACTTTAAGACAAAAAATGCATTTTATTACAGTGGGGTAAATAAGTATTTGATCCAAAATGATTGTCAATCGACATCGATCTGGGGTACCATGCAAAATCTCATCCCGTGTCCAGTTTACTTCTTACTTTTTTAATCACTGAACTTCAAGGTCAGATCTGCTCTTCTGTGTGAAGCAACTCACAAAAGTCACCATCTGGAAACCTAATCATTACAGCTGTTTGGTAAACCTGGTACTAATGCACTAAGCTGGCAGACAGCGACGAGGGATCCCTGCTCTAGAGTATATATATATATATATCGGACAATCCAAGAGAAAAGGGTCGCACTCAACGGGATATGTGTGAATGTTTAATGACACAAGATTACATGTCACGTCGGGGATGTGATAACATGAGTGTCAAGGGCTTGTTAAATTAACCCTTACGGATAATTTAAATCTAAAAAATCTACTACTGAAATGTAGATCTAAAGACTACCCCGCACTGGATATTAAACAAATATATGTCTCCACAAATATATTGTTTAATATCCAGTGCGGGGTAGTCTTTAGATCTACATTTCAGTAGTAGATTTTTTAGATTTAAATTATCCGTAAAGGTTAATTTAAAAATAGAGATATTTGTGTACGATTTATATGAGTAAGCAGTCTTTGTGATGTTTATCATTCTATGTCCTAACTTTGTCCCGCTGTAGCGGTGATTCGTATGTCTATTTTATATGTTTGCACTGACCACTGTTATGTTCATTTCATTGTTGTTTAACAGCGGCAGGTGCAGGAGGTGTGACTGGATGACATGGTTTGCATAAGAATCCGTCATTTCCCCCTGCACTTTGACCCGTGGAAGCGCTCGAGTAGCGCGAAACGGCCGTTGTCAGCCCTTGACACTCATGTTATCACATCCCCGACGTGACATGTAATCTTGTGTCATTAAACATTCACACTTATCCCGTTGAGTGCGACCCTTTTCTCTTGGATTGTCCGATTGGTTTGCTACGAGGTCAAGCACCCGGGGTCCTGGATGTGAGCGTACCGCCGGCTGCAAACTACTGATCCCAGCACGGTAACAGCGGTGCCGTCCGCTTCTCTTTGTTTCATATATATATATATATATATATATATATATATATATATATGAACAACGACAAAGTAAAGTCCAGCAATAACGTGAGCAATCCAGGATGCTGTTAAAATTTTTTTCTTTTTATTCATAAATCCATTAAAATGCAATGGTCCAAGCAGTTCAAAACAGCAATAACGCAGGAAAGTCGTGCAGATAGGACTACGCGATTCTGGACCGTGAAGAAGGCGGGTTCTACTGCTGAAACGCGTAGTCCTATCTGCACGACTTTCCTGCGTTATTGCTGTTTTGAACTGCTTGGACCATTGCATTTTAATGGATTTATGAATAAAAAGAAAAATTTTTTTAACAGCATCCTGGATTGCTCACGTTATTGCTGGACTTTGCTTTGTCGTTGTTCACATTTGTATGGATGGACTCCTACATCCAGATCCAGGCACAACGGAGTTAACCAGGTCAGCTGAGGTTCCAGGTGGTTCACAGGAGTGAGCTGGTCTACATTGTTGGATATATATATATATATATATATATATATATATACACTCACTGGCCACTTTATTAGGTACACCATGCTAGTAAGGGGTTGGACCCCCTTTTGCCTTCAGAACTGCCTCAATTCTTCGTGGCAGAGATTCAACAAGGTGCTGGAAGCATTCCTCAGAGATTTTGGACCATATTGACATGATGGCATCACACAGTTGGCGCAGATTTGTCGGCTGCACATCCCTGATGCGAATCTCCCGTTCCACCACATCCCAAAGATGCTCTATTGGATTGAGATCTGGTGACTGAGGAGGCCATTTGAGTACAGTAAACTCATTGTCATGTTCAAGAAACCAATCTGAGATGATTCGAGCTTTATGACATGGCGCATTATCCTGCTGAAAGTAGCCATCAGATGTTGGGTACATTGTGGTCATAAAGGGATGGACATGGTCAGCAACAATACTCAGGTAGGCTGTGGCGTTGCAACGATGCTCAATTGGTACCAAGGGGCCCAAAGAGTGCCCAGAAAAAATTCCCCACACCATGACACCACCACCACCAGCCTGAACCGTTGATACAAGGCAGGATGGATCCATGCTTTCATGTTGTTTACGCCAAATTCTGACCCTACCATCCGAATGTCGCAGCAGAAATCGAGACTCATCAGACCAGGCAACGTTTTTCCAATCTTCTACTGTCCAATTTCGATGAGCTTGTGCAAATTTTAGCCTCAGTTTCCTGTTCTTAGCTGAGAGGAGTGGTACCCAGTGTGGTCTTCTGCTGCTGTAGCCCATCTGCCTCAAAGTTCGACGCACTGTGCGTTCAGAGATGCTCTTCTGCCTACCTTGGTTGTAACGGGTGGCAATTTGAGTCACTGTTGCCTTTCTATCAGCTCGAACCAGTCTGCCCATTCTCCTCTGACCTCTGGCATCAACATGGCATTTCCGGCCACAGAACTGCCGCTCACTGGATTTTTTTTCTTTTTCGGACCATTCTCTGTAAACCCTAGAGATGGTTGTGCATGAAAATCCCAGTAGATCAGCAGTTTCTGAAATTCTCAGACCAGCCCTTCTGGCACCAACAATCATGCCACGTTCAAAGGCACTCAAATCACCTTTCTTCCCCATACTGATGCTCGGTTTGAACTGCAGGAGATTGTCTTGACCATGTCTACATGCCTAAATGCACTGAGTTGCCGCCATGTGATTGGCTGATTAGAAATTAAGTCTTAACACACAGTTGGACAGGTGTACCTAATAAAGTGGCCAGTGAGTGTATATACTAGATGGAGGCTTGATGCTATCGCATTGGAAAGACGGTAATGTCATGATGGGGACAGGCTTTGTAGTGTTGAGAATCTCTCCCCTCCATATGCTCACCCACCTATCCACTCTCTCTCTCCTGTCTACTCCACGTGCTATCCACATCCTGTTCTGTGTTCTCCTGTGTCTGACCATGTACAGAACACACCACAGCTCCTGGGCAGGGGAGGAAGCAAAAGACAATACTGTAATTACAGCAGGAGATCGCAGAGGATGCATTTTGTGAGGTAAAATATTGTTTAAAAACAGTCAGTGAAATATTTTACCTCACAAAATGAATCCTCTGTGATCCCCTGCTGTAATGTCAGTATTATCTTTTGCTTCCTCCCCTGCCCAGGAGATGTGGTATGCTCTGTAAATGGTCAGACACAGACAATTTTTAAAGTGGAGGGAAAACCCCTTTAATGTGACCGCCTTCCTCTGCCTGTAGGCACGTCACACATCTGCCACCAGGATCAGCCGAATGATTCTCTGCACCTGCGCGGAATTCACGCAGGCATAGTAAATCAGAACGCCGCCTTCTTTGTGCCGACAGACAGCAACAGTCACATTAAAACTGCGCATGCGCTCCTCCTGTACAAAGATGGCGGCAGTCAATGAATCATTTGGCTGATTCTGGCGGCAGCGTTTTCGCAACAGTTTTCCACTGGTGGAACCGTGCAAGAGCCTGCGTATGGCGTATAGAGTGTGTGTCTGTGTGTGTGGTGTGTACGGCGTATATAGTGTGTGAGTGTGTGTGGTGCATACAACGTATACAGTGTGTGTGTGGTGCATACGGCATATACAGTGTGTGTGTGTGGTGTGACGGTGTTTCGCTGGTGGTACGACGCAAGAGGCTGGTACCACCAGCTCTTGGGTGTCCCAATATGGTGGTCGGTGAACTTCCTCTGCTGGGATCCGGACACATCTGGACGGAATAGGATGTGTAAACATTGCAAGGTAAGTATATATATATATATATATATATATATATATATATATATACATATAAATATATAGTGTATATATATATATATATATATATAAAAGAGTTTATGTGTGTGTGTATCGGCCACACCTACTCCACATAGCAACCAATCACTAAGCATCTTTCATTTCACCAGAGCTGCTGTTTAAAAGAAACTGAGCTGTGATTGGTTGCTATGAGCAAGAGTTTTCCTTGTAGACAGTTGTGGTAACTGAGGCCTGCTATTCTTATAATTTCTATGGTGTTATCATCCTTCTGTAAAGCTGGAAATAGCACAATTTATTACCGTGCCAACACAGACCACCCTCTGACACAGACTGCAGGGGGAGCCTAGTATCACACAGGATTGGATTAGATACACGGCTCAGAAGACTGTATCACACAGGATAGGATTAGATTCATTGCTCAGCAGACTGTATCACACAGGATAGGATTAGATACATGGCTCAGCAGACAGCAACACACAGGATAGGATTAGATACACGGCTCAACAGACAGCATCACACAAGAAAGGATTAGATACACAGCTCAGCAGACTGTATCACACAGGATAGGATTAGATACACAGCTCAGCAGACAGTGACACACAGGATAGGATTAAATACACAGCTCAGCAGACTGTATCACACATGATAGGATTAGATACATGGCTCAGGAGACAGTATCACACAGGATAGGATTAGGTACAGAGCTCAAGAGACAGTATCCCACAGGATAGGGTTAGATACACAGGTCAGCAGACAGTACCACACAGGACAGAATTAGATACACAGCTAAGCAGATGGTATCACAGAGGATAGGATTAGATACACAGCTCAGCAGACAGTACCACACATGATAGGATTATATGCATAGCTCAGCAACAGGATGTGCCAAAGGAGAGGACATTTTCACTCCAAGAATTCCACTCATTTCATCTGATTTGCCTTTTGACTTTGAAAACCTCCAGTTTCCACTTCGACTGGCATTTGCAATGTCCATTAACAAGGCTCAGGGACAGTCCTTGAAAGCAGTAGGGATCGATTTGCAATCTCCATGCTTTTCTTATGGTCAATTTTACGTAGCCTGTTAAAGAGTTGGAACTGCCAAAAATCTGTTCATCTTTGCACTGAAAGGAAAAACCAAAAATGTTGTTTGTCACTATGCTATTGAATGAGCTGAATATAAAATACTATCAATACTTAGGCAATTGTTTAGTTAATTTGTGTTGCAAATCTGTAGTGTTGAATATATGATGTGAAATGTTTTTATGTACAATATAATCATAATTTGTTATAACTAACCACAGTTAGTTACTATGCCCGGGCAATGCCAGGCTCTTCAGCTAGTATATATATATATATATATATATATATATATATATAAATTAATTGGAATGTGAGCTATGACTGATTGCATTCTTTCAAAATTGCAGTTGCACTGGTGAAACCTATCCATGACCATGGACTTTGCAGGTGCCGGGACCCTAATCTTGGTTTTCTGTGTCACGTGCCTCATTTTTCTTATGTGGGCAGAGAATGGTAAGCGGAAAAAGATGCCTCCTGGACCAACTCCTCTCCCTCTTCTAGGAAACATTCTACAGCTAAACATGAAAGAGCTGCACATGTCATTCAAGAAGGTGAGACCAACAAGAACCAATTCTAACTCATTTCTTAGCATATGCAAACAGTACCTTAATATTGTTATAGCAGTTGTTTAATAATGCCCTATTGCTTAAGAAACACCTAAACTGTGGTTTACAAAGCCAGACAAAAATATTCACAGTGAGCTGATCCAGCTGCCAAGTGGTTAGAGCATAGTCACAGAGCACTGCAAACCTTCTACTACCTACAACATCTTCAATGACTCCTCTGACTAGCATGCCATGTGACGTCTTTACGATGCTGTGCATTGCATGTGTAACCTGGGCCCTACTAATAAGTAGAGGTGCCAGGTATTCAACAAGTAGGAGGTTTGCAGTACAACAGCCGCAGACAACCAACGTGGCCACTGGAACAGGATAAGGTGAAACTTTTATATCAGTTCTGATGACTAATTAAAGGAGCACTCAAGGCAAAAATAAAACATTGTGTTATGCCTCTTGCAGAATCGGATAGAGTGTAATATGATTGAAGAATTGCAAAAAACAAATGGATCTGTCATGCACCACTCCATCGGATCCTGGACTAGATAAAATAATGTATCATTTGCTGGACACCTTAGTGACAGTCATTGTACATGTACAGCAGATGTGCAAAGATTTTTAATAAGCGCGCTCAGCAGCTGAGCCTGCTCTATACACAGTGGGTCCCAGCTGTGTTATAAAGTCAGACCTATATTGGTTACGATCGGATCTAGTTCTGAAATGTGCTGGTTATTTTAGAGCCTTGATCTCAGGAATGTTGGGGGTCCCAGGAGTCCCAGCCTTCGTATAGTTGGGAACTTCAATGTTGGCATTAACCCTTTAGTGATTGTCCCTTTACATTTTTTCCTTACACAATAGCACTCCTAGAGAAAGTAGAAAAGATGTATCCAGCACCCATCCCAAGGTTCAGTAAAAAAAAATTGCCATTTATTAGATACGGTATTTTTAAAAATTTAACTATAAAAAATTATAGAAAAAAATACACGTATATAGACTGTAACACGGTTTAAACCTTAGTCCGTAGGTTCTTAATCATAAATGCCCAGTGCATTCTAACTCCTTAGACCATGGATTCTCTTTCTATAGATGGTCAGCCCAAATTACACTTTTTTTATTTTAGCTATCACAACAGCACCCCTAATCACCTGGAAACAAACATTGCCACCATTTACTTGAATAATGCCACTCTGCCTTAGTTGGCCTAAAACCCGCTGTGCAGAGGAAAAACTGCAGAATGCATAGTTATGAAGTTGATGCAGCACTAAGACCCTTTTTTCCCACAGGATCAGACAGTGTTCTATGGTTTAGAACTCAAGTGATCAGTACAGGGGTTGTCAAAGACTTTTATATTGATGGTCTTTCCTTAGGATAGGTCACCAGTATCTGATTAGTGGAATGTGCCACTCAACAGACTCCCACTGATCAGCTGTTCCCTGTGATGGTGGAGGCCAGAAGTACTCTGCTGCGATGCAGCACAGCTCCGTAAAGTGGCCACTGCCAAATGTTGCACATTTGCTCAATACTCAATAGGGGACTGCACACTCACAGCCGGGAGTGTGTTGAGTGGCACATCTCAACTGATCTGATCTATCCTAAGACCATCAATCTAAAACTCACGGACAGCACCTTTAATTGATGACAACGCAACCATATGTCATCATATACTGAGATGAGAAAACTCATTTAAAGCCTTTTTTATCTCTTTATTTTTCTTAAAAACCTGAACTGTATTAGGAAAGCATGGATTCTTATTCCAAAACTAGTGTCACGCCTGTCCACAAGTCATGTGGTGCTGCAGCTAAAAAGAGCTGAGCTGCAATACCAGTCACAACACAAGGACAGGCATGGCAATGTGTCAATAAAAAACAGCCATGCTTTATTAATCTTGGCCAACCATTTTAATATGGCCTTAATTTCTCTAACTACATCTTTGTGTGTTAATACTCCCATAGCTTGGAAAAGTTTATGGAGATATTTTCACTGTCCATCTTGGGTCAAAAACAGTTGTTGTGCTGCATGGATATGATGCAGTGAAGGAAGCTCTTGTGGACAGAGCCGATGTCTTCAGCAACAGGGCAAAAACTCCATCAGCAGACTTTCTCTTTAAGGGCTATGGTAAGTACCAATCATCCTTAGCTGCACTCAGTTAGTGGCGTATAAATCTCTGGACTGGAAAATAAAAAGTAGTTGGCTTCATGTTCCGTTCATCCATTGGTGGACATCATTATGCACAAGACTGATCAAATGTATTGTAACATGATGCATAATTTTGGTTTTTAGGAGTTATTCTCAGTAATGGTGAGCGCTGGAAGCAACTCCGAAGATTTTCCCTCACCACAATGAGAAATTTTGGCATGGGTAAGAGGAGTGTGGAAGAGCGGATCCAAGAGGAGTCACGTTGTTTTGGAGATGAGCTTAAGAAACTTAAAGGTATATTTTTACTTTGGGACAATACTAGGGACCTTTCACCAATTTTTTGTGTTCAACTAGACACACTATGTAATAGTGGCTGCAAAGTGGGATGATTTTCATTTTTTGTATTTCGTTTCTCGTTGCAGAGATATTGACAATCAAATATTTGCTACCTATTAAGTTAATTTTAGTTAAGTCCAAGTTGGCATGATTTCATAGTTCTCACTGGTAGTGTGTAGTTCTGCCTCCTGTATGACACTGACCAATCACAAGCAGGCTGCAAAATAGAAGTACAGAAGGAACTGTGATGATGTCATCTGGGTCACTTGGCCAGAGTCCTCAAGTCCTGCCAGCCTGACTGTGCAGCCTAAATGAGCACTGAAGATCAAGTACATATCACAAACCTGTGGAGCTATTTATTGTAGCTAATAAGTCCACACTACTGTGGAGGTAAAACAAAAAAATGTTTTATTCTGCTCTGAAGACACTATTACATCATGTGACCAGTTCAACATGAAAAATTTGATGAAAGGTTATCTTTATTGAAAGCACAAACATATAAATGACAAAGCATTGTATAGGCACAGGGCGAGTTGGTTACATGCCAAAATTAAGAAACTGAGCTTGGCAGCTGCCTGATGACTGGAACAGTCTTTAATCCAAGTGGTGATACTAAATTCAGGCCCTGCGCATGGAAGTTACACAATAACTACAACAGTCTGTAGTCTTGGCAGTTACACTATTGCAGGGGTGGACAATTAATTTTCCAGAGGGACTTTTGTGGAGGGCTGAACCAATTGGCTAAAAGTAATTCTGCTCAATAATATTAACATATTATTATTTTATATTAATATTATACTTATTGAGCAGAATTAATTCTGTTTACACACTGCTACTGCTAATAATTGTTATGATAGGGCATATTGTAACATGTATTCTTACCTGTAGTCGTCAATCAAAACCATACAATTTACTGCTTTTTATACAGTTTATAAATTATACTTTTCCTTTAATTTAACCCTTGTACCTTGATCAACATTATGATGCCCCCAGTCACCCGCCACAGAATGATACTCCCACAGCTTCCACACTTAGTATAATGGACCCCAAATTCTCCCAAATAGTATGATAGATTTCACAGTCCCTCACACAAAGTATGATGGAGCTCAGGAACTCACAGCCCCCCACACTACATGATGGACCCCACAGCCCATCAACTGTATGATGGAGCCCACAGCCCCCACACTGTATGATGAAAATCACAGCCCCACAAATTGTATGAAACATCCAACAGCCTTCCATATGGTATGATGGCCCCGGCATCCCCCACACACAGTTTGATGGACTCCTCACATCCCTACACAGCTTGATGGATCCCATGTGTAATTTATCTGTTACATTGTCAGCATGAGTCAGGACTCAAAAGCTGTATACTTTGATCTACTACTAGTGATGAGCGAGTATACTCGTTGCTTGGTTTTTCCCGAGGATGCTCAGGTGATCTCCGAGTATTTTGATGTGCTCAAAGATTTAGTATTTGTTGACTCAGTTGCATGATTTGTGGCTGCTGGACAGTCTGAATACATGTGGGGATTGCCTGTTTGTTAGGAATGCCACACATGTATTCAGGCTGTCTAGCAGTCGCAAATCATGTAGCTACGTCGACACAGACTAAATCCCCGAGCACATCCAAATACTCGGAGATCACCCGAGCATGCTCAGGAAAAGCCGAGTAACGAGTATACTCGCTCATCACTAGTAACTAGCTTAGTAATAAATAATAATCTTTATTTTTATATTTTGCTAACATATTCCGCAGCGCTTCACAGTTTGCACATATTATATATATGTATATAGGTGGGCACCATGGAAAATATGACATGAATATGATAACTGGGTGCAACACTGTGCCAAGTAGATTAAATGAAAAAAAGGGAGAAAAGAGACACAGGAAAACATGCACACAACAGCAGAATGTTCATGTGAAAAAAGGCTTTTATTGACATACAACAGCTAGAGAGATTCAAGTGTACAATAAAAACAATTAAAAACCACAAATGGAGCAAAAGTGGGCAGGTGGAGAACACATGCAGTATACAAAAGAAGAAATGTTTATATAAATAAGTGTTTCAAAATATGCATTCACAACAATGCCCTCTATCACCATATAATATGCATAAAATGGACAATTTGCAGCAGTAAAGTCTGATCAGTCTAATAGTCACTTGTAGGTATGTAAACAATCCAAATGATTACCATGCAAGTCCATAGATGAGGGAAGGCAATTGCTGTATCACATAAAAATTACCTAAGCACTGCCCACAGAACCCAAACAGTTACAGTTTGCACATATTATCATCACTATCCCTGATAGGGATCACAATCTAAATTCCCTATCAGTATGCCTTTGGAATGTGGGAGGAAACCGGAGTACCTGGAGGAAATCCACGCAAACACGGTGAGAACATGCAAACTCCTTCCAGATGTTGTCCTTGGTGGAATTCCAGCCTCCAGCGCTGCAGTGCTATCCACTGAGCCACCGTGGTAGAGCTCCGGTGCTCAGATTACAGTCAGACTCAACCCAACTCCAACCTAGGACCTCTCACTACAATAACCGACAAGTGTGATACATTCATGCACTTACTGCCCACTACTCTTCTTTTTACCTCAGCAGTAGACTGGACGTGAGGAGCTGCAGATCTCGCCATATGATCAACTATCCTTTTACCTTGACAGAACATGAATCAAAAGATCATGAATTAACACTTGTTGTCTGGACTCAACTAGAAAAATGCAACTAAAAATGCAAAGCACTTCATCTGGGCAATAAAAATGAAAAAAGCTTATACAGAATGGGAGGAATAGGGCTAAGCAACAGCACAAGTGAAAAAGACTAGTGTATACTAATAGATTACAGACTGCACATGAGTCAACAGTGTGATGCAGCAGCAAAAAAGGCAAATACAATTCTGGGATGTATTAACAGAAGCATACAGTCTAGATCACGTGAAGTTATTATTGCCCTCTATTCCTCTTTGGTCAGACCTCATCTAGAATATTGTGTCCAGTTTTGGGCACCACTTTTTTATTGCTTTTGATGTCTCTTGCAAGCCTTAATTCATTGCCAGGTTTAGATAATCTGATTTGTGCCCTGCAGGTTCTGCAGACTGCATTATAATCTTCTCTAGATACTGTATGCCTCCCCTTCACATTTGATAAACATTTATTTCTTCCTTTTTATCTTGTGTTTAAGCTCTATGTTCATCCATCCTGATTTCCTTAACTGTTTCCTATTATTCCCTCTTTTTGGAATGGTGAACGATTGTGCTTTGAGAATCTAATTTTTCAAATTTCCCATCCTTCCTGGACATCTTTGTCCTTAAGGATATCAAGTCGTCGGATCCCTCCGATTCTCTTTCTGAGTCCCTTAAAATCTGCCTTTCTGAAATCTAACCTTGAATTCTGAGTCTTCACAGGTCTTCCTCTTCTTGTTATCCAAAATTCTAAAATAGCATGGTCGCTACCGCCTAGCGTCCCAACCACTCTTGCCTCCTCAACCATTTCCTCCCTGTTTATAAGGACTAGATCCAAGGTAGCAGATCCCTTTGTTTTCTCCCCTACCTTTTGGAAGATAAAGTTGTCAGCAAGCGAATATAAGAATTTTCATGACCTGCTGGTTTTGCCTGAGAGAGATTCCCAACAAATTTCTGGATAGTTGAAATCTCCCATGTCCACTATGTCATATTTTTAGAGAACATGGTCATTTGATGTATAAAGAGTTCATCTACAGTATATCTTGAGGTTGCACAGATGTCCTGTAGTAAACGCCTACAATGGTGTCCTTTCCATTGTTCTCTCCTTGTATTCTTACCCAAACAGTTTCCACAGAACTCCGTCTCTGAAGCTTCAATCTATGCGCAAATATACTTACTGAAATGGTAAGTGACAACTTTTCTAAGCTTGAGGTAAATTCATTAAATTTGTCACTAACTTTTTCTTTTCAAGGTTCTTCTTTTGACCCCACTTATCTGTTGACTTTGGCGGTTTCCAATGTGATTTGTTCCATTGTCTTTGGTGAGCGCTTTGAATATAAAGATGAAAAGTTCCTTAGCCTATTGGCCATGTTGAAAGAATCCTTCAAGATAATAAACTCATCAACTGGGCAGGTAATAACAATGGTTGTCTGAGATTTGGAGTTTTCAGATGCTGAGGGATGAGAGTAAAAGCCCCTTTACATTTAGCGATGCACCAGTGATCCCAACCAGCGATATGACCCGGTCAGGATCACTGGAGCATCACTAAATGATTGCTAGTGAGCTTCCACACAGGAAGATCTCACAGTGATGCAGCAGCGATCTAGCGGTGATTACTTACCTTTCAGACGCGGCGATCCTGACGTCCTCCGTCCGCGTCCACGCGTCGCTCGTCGGCGCCAGCAGGAAGCCCAGCAGGAAGCGCCCGACGAGAAATGGAGCTGCGCGATCTCGCGCGATCAGCGATGGACAGCTGGGGTGCCGGTCGGAGGTAAGTATCACACATAGCGATATCGCTAGCAATATCGCTGCTGCGTCACCAAATCGGTGATGCTTTAGCGATATTGTTAGCGATATCGCTATGTGTAAAACCCCCTTAACTTTAGATGTAAACCCCCAAGTGGTGAATCAGCAAGTTGGGGAACACAGCTGTAGGCAATTTAATGTTGTCCTATCTACTGACAAAATTTGAAGCAAGGGTATGTAATTGAGATCAGATTAGTGTTGTCCTATCTACTGACAAAATTTGAAGCAAGGGTATGTAATTGAGATCAGATGAATAAAATGAAGATCTTTGTTCTTTACTAAGGATGAGTAGACCCATGGAAGTTCGAGTTCTTGTACCCAACCCAAACTTTATTTCAAAGTTTGGTTCGAGCAACAGAAACATACTCAAACTTGAACTAGAACCCGAACCCCATTGAAAACAAATGGGGACCCGGACTTTTGAGCTGGAAAATTCTCTCTCGTTCTCTCTCTCTCTCTCACTCTCGCTTTCTTTCTCTCTCTCCCACTATTCTTAACTCAAATTCATTATTTTCAAGCTATTTAACTCTACAGTTAGGTCCAGAAATATTTGGACAGTGACACCAGTTTTGGCATTTTGGCTGTTTACCAAAGCATATTCAAGATACAGTTATATAATCAATATGGGCTTTTCATGATGAAGAAAATCCCCTTCACAACAACCATCTAAGTGAAGTACCCCCTCTAGTGCGTAGGTTTTTCAATATTTAATTATTTAAGTTACCATAAAGAGAAGGCTTCATACAGTGGGGGAAATAAGATCAGTGAAGAAAATGTTGAAATGCGGGCAGTCAGTGGTTAGCACTAATAATAATCTTTATTTTTATATAGTGCTAACATATTCCACAGCACTTCACACACATTATCTTCACTGTCCCCGATGGGGCTCACAATCTGAATTCCCTATCAGTATGTCTTTGGCATGTGGGAGTAAATCGTAGTACCCACAGGAAACCCATGCAAACATGGGGAGAACATACAAGCTCCTTGCAGATATTGTTTTTGGTGGAATTCGAACCCAGGACTCCAGCACTGCAAGGCTGCAGTGCTATCCACTGAGCCACTGTGATGCCCTTGCACTGCAGCCTTGCCGCACTGGGGTCCTGGGTTCAAATCCCACCAAAGACACACATTTGCAAGGAGTTTCTATATTATCCCCGTGTTTGTGTGCGTTTCCTCCGAGTTCTCCAATTTCCTGCCACACGCCAAAGACATACTGATAGGGAATCTATATTGTGAGTCCCATTGGGGACAGTGATGATAATGTCTGTAATTTCCCATAGAATTAACAGCACTATTTAAATAAATGTGCTTTAGGGTTTCCTGCTTGTTGGATAGCAGAGCAGTACTCAAAGCTAAAGGTGCAGAATGACATTTCACAGAACAAAGTTGAATGTTTAGATGCATTACATGCAGATATGAGGAATGAAAAGAATACTGGAATGTCGGATAAATGTTTTCAATAAGGAAATTCAAACATTAAAGGCATCTGATAAAAATGCTGCTGCATTATTTGTTAGTAGCCAGCTAATTGTGGCAGAGAATAAACTATTTAAAAGGAAGAATGAAAGCTATAAAGGTGGGCTATCGCTAATCAGACTGATCATTCTAAATCACCAAAGAGAAGAAAAAAAGTGCTTAAAGTGATACAAAGAAATGTAATAATGAGGCCCAAGAATTCTCTATTAAAGTTGTACCTGTAGATAAAAGTCTACAACACCTTTTATAAAGAGCAGAGCAGTGCTTTTATTCTGGACTTTTGGGTCATGTTGCAAAATTTGTCAATTTTCTGGTAGTGAGACACACAAAAAAGGGACAATGAAGTGTTTTGCATGTGGAAATGTGAAGCAACAAAAAGAAGACTAAAAATCCTCTAAAAATGACATTTTTGGAGCATTTTTAGTTCTCTTTTTTGTGGCTTTGCTATTAAGTTAAGTGTTTGGACTCGCAAGTATGAGGACCCTTGCGAGCTTGCTTATTTTGGCCAAAATATCGACCAATACTTCACATATTTATATGTATTTTTGCACTTTATTTTTCAGGGTGCAGCCAAGCCCAGAACTTTTGGTCTTATAAACTGGGGTATCTGTTTACGTGGGATGCATTTAGTGCTGGGCAGCCCGCTTGATCATATAGTATGGGTGTGACTAATAGGCTGTAAACCAGACACTGTGCATTACCTGCATGTGAACGGCACCCTATACAAGCCTCTTTTGTGCAATCATATACTGGGCAATCACCCCCTCCATGAACTGGTAGGTTGTGAGTGGTTGTCTTATCAGTATTGTGCACCAGCCATCTTTACTACATGGGTTTGCTGCATCCTGAGAGTCCATTTGTTTTGAGACCTGGGCGGATGATCACTGCTGCCCTTTTTCTGATGTGGAACTGTGAGTCACAATGTGAAGATATATTACATTTATGGTAAACCAGGCCATATTTCTAGGAATTGTTTTATTTCAAAGAGAGATGCATGGGGCTTACAAGTAGAGCGGCAAAATGATGAGCCTAAAATAGGAGGAAGAGAGAAGAAAAATCCTTCATCAAGGTTTAGACATTGGAAAAGTGGCCATACCAAACATTCCGACTGGTGTCCATTTCATGTGGTGAAGAGGAAAAGAGGATCTGAAGGCATGCGTATGCACAGCTTCCAATGGCAGTGAGTTACTTGTGCTTATTGATGATGTGACTAAAGACAGAAGCCGGATGAATTCAGTAGTGTTGCAGGGCGATACTTTCTGCTCAGATTCAACCAAATGCAGCAAGGCTGATTGGGAGACACGTCACAATACAGATGGAAACTTATGTAAGCCCTCACTTCACCAGGGCTGAATTAATAATGGTGGAGTCCAATTATTTGAGATATTGAGTGAGGACCTCTCTTCCATGAAAAATGGAAGCAGAAGGGCAAACGTGATGGTGGGATAGGTAGAAATTGAACCAAGTAAAATCTGTGTAATGTTTTAAATTATTGCATCAATTATTTTAATGATTTTTTTATACGGCAAAAATAATTTATTTGTTCATATGATCAATCCTTTTGTGAAATTTGTAAAAATTGTTTTTTAAAATATATATTTTTTATCCATTTTAGCTACTCAACTCTTTCCCACAAATTTTCCTGCGTGTTCCGGGACCACACCAAAAAGCTTTTAACAATATTTTTACCATAAAAATGTTTGTGATGGATAAAGTGAAAGAACATAAAGAGACCCTGGACCTGAACTGCCCCCGGGATTTCATAGACTGTTTTCTTATAAAGATGGAAGAGGCAAGTAAGATGGATATTGTGTGGTCAAAATATTCATATTTAATGGTGTTGTCATCATCATTTCCTTTGGCTAAAAAGTGATTTTTTTTTCCTTTAAAGCTATACGGCTGCTTTAATTAAAAAAAAGAAACACATCTGTCTTTCCTGTTATTCAGCTGACATTAAGTGACACCTAAGGAAAGGCTTCATAAGGAGGCAGAGTGAAGGATAAAAAAACAAACTTTATTGAGATAAGATATAAAAACAAGCCATGAAGGCAGTAAGAATATAAAAGGAATGAGAAGACACAGATGAGTTAAAGAAAAGGTGGAACAGACTGGACATGTACAAGTTAATTTTTTACCCTTTCCTCTGCCTGACTATGAAGCCTCTCCTTAGGTGTCACTTATAGTCATATGCTTCCTGGCATTTATATAGAATTCTAGTATAGGTGTCTTACAGCTGACATTAGTCATAACTGTACGCCTCCTGGATGATGCCCTGTTCAGTAAAAATCATCTTTTGTAGCTTTTATCTTCCAGGCTATGGGGTGTATGCTGCCTGAAAGATAAGATTTCTCCTCCCCTTCTCTTCAGTGTCCTTTGACGTCAGGTGCACGAAACATAAATCCCGCGCCTGCACATTCTGCCTGCTGCCTCTCCTCCGCACTGTTCCACCCTTCTGTGGGAACTGTCTTCAATTTTGATATGTGCTGGCTCTTAAGAGTCACTGTAATTTCCAGTCCCAGTGATCTCTGGCGAACAGTAAAGGTGAATTCTCCACAGTCCAGAACAGTGCAGAGGAGAGATGGCAGGCAGAATGCCCAGGTGTGGGATTTCCAGCCGCATACTTGATGTCAACAGGAAACTGAAGAGGAGAGGAGAAATATGAAGTATAATGAAGATCGGAGGCAGTCTTATCTTATGAAGACCATGGGCTGTCTTTTCTGCCGGGCAGCATACGTCTCATAGTCTGGAAGATCAAAGCTATAAAAGTTGATTTTACTGAACAAGCCATCATCCAGGAGGCATAAAGGTATGACTAATTTCAGCTGCATACAACCTGCGTGCCCATATTTATAAACTCTAGAAGCTCAAAAAGGAGAAAAATTCCCCTTAATGCCATCTGTTCCTTGTTCATTAACATGAACAAATTTTATTGTGTGCCATTACTAGAGATTGTGTGGGACTCGCAGGTACGCAGGGATTCCTTCCCCTGGAAACAGATCTCCTGGGAACCATAGTGACAGCCCCCTCGGTTCCGGATCGGTTACACAGCAGGGGCTCTCTCTCCTACAATGGCGAATTGAATTCATGTCAAATGTTTAAATATTCACAACTTTAAACAATTTACAATTTAGTTCATGTGAATCCTCACAAATGATCATTACAAAAGATTGCCACATGCAGAAATCCTTAGAATCATTTTCTTCATTGGGCCCAAGTACATCTGGCCCAACACTGCCAACATTTGCTACATGTCCACATTAATTCGAGTAAATGATTGAAAAAAAACCCCGAAAAAATAAAATGCAATGTAATCTCATGTACGTTTTCAGGACAAGGAAAGCCCTAACACAGAGTTCAACCTCGAAAACTTATTTGCTACTGTGATGAACCTCTTTTTTGCTGGAACGGAAACAACAAGCACGACTTTAAGGATCGGTCTGAGGATTATACTCAAATATCCAGAAGTTTTAGGTATGTATTGCCATTGACATAACTTGGGCACAGGTCTCAGAGGTCAGATTTCAACAATCATTAGTGAATGTTAGGGCTCTTGCACATGGCCATAGTTTTGGTCCGAGTACAATCTGACAAAAATCAGATCGCACTCAGACCAATCTTGTTCTATGGAGATAATTTTTTTCTGAACCAGTCCCAGCATGCTTGAGTTTGTTCCAATATTTGGATCGCAGTCAGCCATGCAAGTCAATGCATGTCTGGAAAACATCATACTGCACTCAGATTACATCTTAGTGGAGTCTGATTCCCACTGGCTGACAGAATGGAGAAGATGGATACATTTTTTTTTCTCCATCTTCTCTTCATCTGAGAGAATAGGATCATACTGTGCTGTCAATCTGATCAAACTCTGATTAGAGTTTGATCAGAATGTGATTTGCAAAATTGGCCTGATTCTGATGAGAAATTCTACGACCATGTGACGCTAGTCTAAAGTTGTGTTCAAAAGTTTACATAACCCGGCAGAATTTTTGCTTTCTTGGACTTTTTCAGAGAATATGAATGATAATACCAAAACTTTATCTCCACTCATGGTTAGTGGTTGGGTGAAGCCATTTATTGTCAAATTACTGTATTTTCTCTTTTTAAATCATAATGACAACCCAAAATATCCAAATGATCCTGATCAAAAGTTCACATACCCTGGTGATTTTGGCCTGATAATATGCACAGAAGTTGACACAAATTGGTTTGAATGGCTACTAAAGGTATCATCCTCACCTGTGACCTGTTTGCTTGTAATGAGTTTGTGTGCATAAAAGCTGAGTTTCTGGGATCCAGACAGACTCTTGCATCTGTCATCCAGCCACTGACATTTCTGGATTGTGAGTCATGGGGAAAGCAAAAGAATTGTCAATGGATCTATGGGAAAAGGTAGTTGAACTGAATAAACCAGGAAAGGGATACAAAAAGATATCCAAGGAATTGATAACCCTAGTCAGCAGCGTTCAAACTGTGATTAACAAATGGAAAATCAGGTGGTCTGTAAAAACAAATCCATAGTCAGGTAAACCAACAAAAATTATTTTCTTTTTCTGCTCTTTTCAATGGTTTTTTTAATTGAAAATATAGACAAAAACAAAGCATGTAAACAAGTAGGTTGTAGCATAAATCCACATCAAAAGTACAATCATCATTTAACAGGTGGTAGATAATTAGCTTTGGATATATACATATTACACTGAGGGATGATTAGTGACAATTAAAGCAGTACCTTAATCTCGAGATTCATCAAATAACAGTACCATAGAGAAGTATAGCCATAAGGTTGCTACATTTAACCAACATCCTTTTATAAACTGTATTAAGGTTCCTGGTACAAAAGAAACATAAATTATAAGAAGAGAGAAGGCAAGGTGGGAATCAAGTGGAGAAAACGGGTAATGAGGAAGGGGAGAAGAAGAAGAAGGAGGGGAGGAGTTGGACATGAAATGCATAGGTTCTCTATTAGTTTAGAATTGCTACATTAGTCTTGTTGGAATGTGTAGGTAGATCTAAAACGGATCCATGGATGCCAAATTTCTTCAAATGTTGATTGGGAGCAGTTTACTAGAGCCACAAGTTTAGCTACATGGTATAACATATCAACTTTTTCAAATATTTAGGAGGTGGAGGGGATATTCGTTGTTTTCCAATGAGTCGAAATTAGTAATTTCACTGCTGTCAGCATGTGGTGCACTAATACTGAGACGCGTTTATGTCTATGCCATATCGGGAAGTTTAAGAATACTATTTCGGGTGTCAATTTAAGATTTTTGTTTACTACACTTTATAAAATTTTCCATAGTGTGTAAAAATTGCAGACAGGACCACCACATGTAAAGGTATGAGCTTTCAGCAATCCCACACCTCCAACACTTAGTCGAGGCACCAGTCCGCCAATGACTGCTGTGCTTTGGTGTAATGTACCATCTGGTTATAATTTGAAGGAATTCTCCTGCGCCCTGACACACTGGGTTGGGCCATGTGAGTATTTGTTAATGTGGGAGTTCTGGGTTGGAGTAAACTTGTAGCCCAAATCTTTCTCCAAATGTGTTATAAAAGCTCTCTTGAAACAACAATTTAAATAATTCAGGATTTGGTATATAGTTGACATTATTTTCTTGGGTTTAAGGGTAGTTGCATATAGTGCTTCAAATGTAGTCAGGGGACGTGAAAAGTCTGACGAGCGAAGATAATGTCCCAATGAGTCTCTGATAGAACCGTATTGAATAAAAGACAGATTCGAGAGGCCTGATATCTCCTGCAGGTCCTGTAACGAGGGGGGTGTCCTATACGTCAAAAGCTGATCAACAGGTACATAAGCCAGGTATCTAGATTCCCCAGTATCATTGCCCTGAGAGTGGAATGAATGTGGTATCACATCTGCAAGCTTGAGTAAGGGAGACAGGGGGCAAGAGCTTCCACCACCTCCAGCAATATTTTCAGGATGGCTTTAGTATGTATGTTGTAGTGTGGCGTGCTTAATTTCTTGTGTGAGCATGTTAAAAAATTAGATCTTAGAGGATAAGGGGAAAGAGCCTCCTCTACCTCGACCCACTGTTTATCGTGAGAGTTTCTCAGTAGGTCAACAACTCTGGATAACATTGGCGCATGATAGTACCCCAATTTATCTGAGGCACCCATTCCTCCCTTAGACTTAGGTAGAGTTAAAGTTCTGTAAACTAGACGGGGTTTCTTTTTGTTCCATACTGTATGTAGTTACGGAATAACATGTTGATTTTGGCAAGATAGAATTTAGGGATATATATAGGTAAACTTGGGCAGGATTAGCCTCTTCAATAAATTTTTCCTCCCCATCCACGAGATATACGAGTCCTTCCATGTCTTCATGGAGGCTTCTACTGAAGAAATCAGAGGGGGGATATTTAATTGAAAGAGATCCCCATTCGTTCTTACCAGTTTTACTCCTAAGTATGTAATTAGAGATGAGCGACTTTGCCTTTTTTAGGGTCGAGTTGGCTTTCATGAAATCCGACTTTCGCAAAAGTCGGGTCGAACGAAATTGGCCGACTATAGCGAAAAGTCGGAGGCCGACTGAAACACGAAACCGAATGCAAGTCAATGGGGAAGCAGAGTCGGCAGTGAGTGGAGGACAGTAAACACACCTACAGTGCCCATTTCAATGCCAAAAACATAAATTCTTATTACTGAAGCTTGTCAACCTTAATTTACTTCATAATAATAGTTACACATTGAAAACTGGGGGTTCTTTGGCTAAAGTTGTGGGGGGGGTTGGGCTGGCTCCAGGTTTTCTTGTGCCCAGGGCCAAAGAGTGTCAGTGCGTCCCTTTAAGGCTACTTTCACACATCAGGTTTTCGGCATCAGGCACGATCCGGCGTCGTGCCGGAATGCCGGATCCGGCAAATGTTTTGTAAAACCTGATGTGCCGGATCTGGTTTTCTGCCGGATCCGTCTTTTTCTTGACAGACAAAACCGGATCCGTCTCATCCGGTTCATCCATTTTTCTATCCGTTTTTCGACGGATTACGCCGGATCCGGTTTTTAAAATTGACCCTTGTGGCCTTCCGAACGGGGTTGGCTACTGGAAAACCCTTGTGCCCTTAACCAAACTTGTGTACCTTCTGTACCAACAGTATATACCTTTGCCAACCAAAGTTGGCTATCTTGTCATGGTCTCTATTTTTAGCTTTAGGCCACAGGTGTGTACCTGGTTGTGTTTTATGCAAAGTATTTCACCTTTTAACAAAAGTTGTGTACATTGTTAGGAAATCACCAACAATAAACACAACTTTTCAGGTGAAATACTTTGCTTCTAACACAACCAGGAACACAACTGTGGCAAAAAGCTAAAATTTACCCACAGTTATATACCTGGTTTTGAATACCTTTTTACCTTTTAAATACCCTGTATTTAACCTTTTTTTTAAACATATTTCGCCGCAGAAAGAAATGACAGACAACCAGTGTAAACAATAATTTAACTTTTATTTAAAATATTTTTTTTTGTGTAAACTGTTTTTAAAGTTAAAAAAACTTTTTTAATAAAGGCTTGAAACCAACCAAATGGGCATTTTTATTACAAAAAAAACATTATAACTCGGTGTAGTGTGGGGTGGAAATACTGCTGGAGGGGCTGCGGGACACTTCGACAATGGGAGTGTGGAGAGAGGACTGGGATCGTGGTGGGGAAGGAACAGTTAGAGGTGATGGTGTGGAAAAAGCTACAGAATGGGTGGACATGTGGGAGGCAGAAGAGGTGGTGGGCGGTGGAGTGGAGGGTTGGGCAGGGACTGTAGGAGCAGATGATGTTGATGGAAAGTTGTATGGGGAAGGAGTTTGGTACGGGGAAGGAGTTTGGTACGGGGAAGGAGTTTGGTATGGGGCAGGTTGCTGGAAGTGGGGAGATGTCTGGTACTGGGGAGGTTGCTGGTACTGGTGAGGTTGCTGGTATGTAATAGGAGGGGGAGGATGGAAAGTGGCTGGAGGGGGTGCAGATGTAATAGGAGGGGGAGGATGGAAAGTGGCTGGAGGGGGTGCAGATGTAGGAGGGGGAGGATGGAAAGTGGCTGGAGGGGGTGCAGGTGGAGGAACTACAGTGGTGGGAGGTGGAGGTTGGGAGGTAACCTGCTGTAGAGCACCGTGGCACGAATGCATTACATGCATCTGCTGGGTAGGAGATAGTGTTGCCATGCGCTCCACAACAGACCTGAAAAAGGTGTGGTTTGGCGAAGATCTTGCTTCTGAATGCTTGGTTTGCAGAAGTGTCTTCACCTCCAGAATGCTGGAGTTGATCTGCTGAAAGCCTGCGGAGATTTGCTCTGACAAGACTTTTAGACAGTTCTGGAAAGATGCATTCAGATGCAAGAACTCTGGCACATAACTCTTTTCCTGACCCCTCTGCCGCTGCCGCCCAGTACCCGCAGGTGTACTAGAGGTGGCAGGGGCAGAAGGGTGGGGTAAAGGGAAAGCGATCTCCTCACCAGCAGCTTCATGTAATGTAGGCGGCCACGATGCTCCTGTGCTGGTGGATGGGACAGATGGGTCGAATGTGTGGGAAGGCTGGGAAGGTGCAGGTGTACCGGGGCGGTCGAAGTGTCCCTCGGTGCCGGTCTCCTCAGGGATCGCCTCAGAAGGGTCCAATCGTGCAGGCTCCCGAGTGCTGCTCACCGTGCTGTGGAATAAAGAGAAAAAAAAACAATTAAAATACTGACATGGTATGGCCCTGGCTGAAAAAAAAAAGTTACATCTAACATTTTTTTTCACATGTGGTGTGTAATATTTACCTTCTAGTGACCATTGTTTCCCGAAGGAACGACAGGGCTTGTGCGTACTTGTACTTGCTCCTGCGTCCTCCAGATCCACTCGGGGCCCACATCTCTTTATTGAACTCCTTCTTGAAACGATCCCTCACAGACCGCCACCGATTCACAATTCTGTTCCCTGAAACGAGAAAGGAGTGGTTAGTATACAACATCAGTGTTTCCCAAACTCCAGTCCTCATGGTCCCCAGGGGTCATGTTTTCAGGATTTCCATAGTAAATAGAAATCCTGAACACATGATCCGTGGGGACCACGAGGACTGGAGTTCGGGAAACACTGGTTTACATCAAGCAACCGGTACTGTATATACTTACGCTCTTTAATCTGGGCCCGAGCATCGAGGTCCTCCCAGCGGCTCACAAGGAGCGAACAGATTTCCTCCCAGAGTCGTCGGGTAACGATAAGGTCAGCATGGCGGCGGTCAGCCATATTCCAGAGCGGCTCCCTTTCTCTGACGAGATCGATGAGGTGGTCCACATCGAGTCCTCCATCCTCACCGTCAGAGTCGGGAGCACGCTGTGAAGGCTGTTAAAGAAAAAGACAAAAATAACATAATTAGCCTCCACAAAAGAAATGAAATAAAAAGTGCAAAAAAACAAAGCAAAAATATTTATACTTACACGCTGGTGACCGCCGCGTTGCTGTCGCCGACGACCCTGGGAGGCACTGCGAGGACCTCTTGGCCGAGCACCAGATTGGGAAGACTAGAGAAGAAAACAAAAAATGTTATGTCTTTGGATGTAGGCATTTGTTTGCTGTGTGTGGTCTGCAGAACATTGTTTTCTATGTGTTGTGTGTAGTGTGATGTTGTGTTTCTGCGTTTGATGCAAAAAACTTACCAATTGTGAGCCCACTCCAAGTGTCTGTCCACCCCTTCCTTCTTCTTCTGGGAGCTCCTCTTCATCTTGTGAATCCTGTTTTGAAATAAAAGGCAATGAATAGACATATATTTACAGAGATGATGGATTTTGGAAATAAAAACTTACCGTCAAACGCTGACGATGCGAGGGAGGGCTCCCAGAAGATGATGTGCTGTCTTCCTGGTGGCCACACTCCATGCCTGTGGGTGGTGTTCCAGCTGCTGCCATTGCTGCTGCTGCTGCTGCATCTATTGGGCGGCTGTTGAATAAAGAGAAACAAAGGGCCAATGAATATCTTGATATTCAATAGCCCTAGTTTGGAGGAATGGGGGATTTGATAATTACCGTCTCTCATCTGCTGCTGGCCTCCCCTCCTCAGCATGTTCCATTTGCTGCTCCATTTGGGGTGGTGGTGGTGCTGATGGTGCTGCAGTGGTCTCCTGCCTTCTCCTGCGCTTGGTTGCTTTCTTGGGTGGCATGTTGGGTGTGGCTGTGGGTCCCACTGTCTTGCTTTTATATATGTCTTGTGGGCAGAGCTACTGAGCATACTCAGACCAAAAAAAACGGATCCGGCCACCGGATCCGGCTTTCGCCGGATCAGGTGCATTGCGGCGCTCATAGGCTTTCATTGTGTGAAAAAGCCGGACGCGCCGGATCTGGCGTGTCCGGCTTTTTCGCCGGAGACAAAAAACGTTACAGTAGCCGTTTTTTCCAGACGCCGGATCGCGACACATTGCCCGATCCGGCGAAAACCGGATGAAACGCATGGCCATCCGGCGCGATCCGGCGCAAATGCAAGTCAATGGGGGGGAAACCGGATCCGGCATTGCATTTCGCCGGATCCGGTTTTTGTCAAAAGCGCCGGAACGCGCCTGACGGCGAAAACCTGATGTGTGAAAGAGGCCTAACACATACCACAACTCATGATGCTCCGATACGGCACAGAAATATAGTTATAGTACAATGACAAATACTTCACTGCTTACATGACATGACTGATCTATTTTAAATTGTAAAATAGCTCAAAAACAGGACAGTATATTACTCCATACAGTATTATGGCCACCACATTGTGCGCCATACAGAATAAGGAGTCCCATATATTTCTCCATACAGAATAATTGGTCACATATAATGTTCCATACAGTATATGATGAGCTCCTCATAATGCTACAGTATATGATGGTCCCTATGGACGATACTCCAGTGTGTCATGGGCCCAAATAATGCTCCATATATAATGGGCCTCATTTCTAATGCTCCAGTGTATAATGTGTCCCATAGAGGCTGCTCCAGTGTCTGATCTGCCCCATTTATAATGCTCCAGTATATGATGGGCCTCATGGATGATGCTCCAGTGTATGATGGGCCCCGTAAATGCTGCTCCAGTGTCTGATGTCCCCAAACTGGAATGCTCCAGTATATGATGGGCCTCATGGATGATGCTGCAGTGTATGATGGGCCCTAATAATGCTCCATATATAATGGGCCCCATATCTAATGCTCCAGTGTATAATGGGCCCAATAAATGCTGCTCCAGTGTCTGATGTCCCCAATCTGGAATGCTCCAGTATATGATGGGCCTGATGGATGATGCTCCAGTGTATACTGGTCCCCGTAAATGCTGCTCCAGTGTCTAATGTCCCCCATTTGGAATGCTCCAGCATATGATGGGCCCCATTTTTAATTAACCCAGGCATGGTATGTGAAAAGATCTCCATGGAGTAATCTGAAGTGCAAGCTGCCGCATCCTTCACTTTTGGTGTGGGTGAAGGACACAAGGAAAGGGGTTGCTCCTGACCAGAAGCCTGCACTTACGACTCAGTGCTTGCATTTTTTGAACTTCTGAAGAGGAGGCAATAGAGCTGGAGGCTGTTTCAGCAATGTAAGCTAAAAACAGTTCCTGATGCTCCAGCTTTAAAAGCAGTGTACCTACTCACAGAAAGCGGAGCCTTACAGGCCTTCCAGAGCTACACCATGACGCAGACTCAACACCTCCTGCCTTAGCTGCTATTGTGTTTTTGGTACTACCAGCATATGCACCACCACCACCATCAGTACCAGGTGGCCCCCCACACCCATGTCCGCATCCTCTTCCACAACACTTCCTCATGTTTTGGAAAATGGACCCAAAATGCCAGCAGATATAAGGTACTGTATCAGAAGCGTACAGCTCTATACAGTCTAGGGATAACAGTAAATCTCCGTATATATTTCATGAGTCATACACAGACGCTCACAGGTTCAGTATGGATTACCCAATAAAATAAAAAGTTGAAAAAGGATACAGTATCACCAGATACAAGGTATATATAGTATAGTGTAAACATTTTGGATCTCCGTATACATTTCAGGAGGCAGACACAAACGCTCTCAGGCCCAGTATGGATTATACAAGAATATGCAAAGCCGTAAATGGGTAATGTAACACAAGCGTACAGCTGTATACAGTGTTAGGGTAATCTTAAAGCTCCAAATATATTGCCAAAGTAACAGACAGACGTTCACAGGCTCATTATGGATTACACCAGAATTTAAAAAGTAGAAAAAGGGAAAGGTAGTCGTAGCATACAACAGTATACAGTGTTGTGGTACCTTTAAATCTTTGTATATATTTCAATCTCAGTAAGCCAGTCCAGACTCTCCGCTACTGGAAACTACATGGATACAAGTACAGATGGAAAGTCGAGTGTTAGCAGAAATTTGGGAATTACTCATCACGGGAAAACCTCCCAGTAGATGTTGCAGAGGCGAAGCAGACCCTCAGTTACTGTGTCTGTGGAGACAGAGAAAACGGTTCTTTGTGAAGAAAGGTTTGCTTTATCGCAGTAGCGTGGATCACATCACCGTTACTTGTCTCCATCAAATTTTGATCACAGGGAGAGATGAAGACATGGTTCTCACCGCCTATCATGATGTGTCTGGTCATTTTAGAGTGCAAAAGACAGAAGCCACAGGCTGTAGGCGATTCTATTGGATTGGCATGAGAGGAGACATTGAAAAATGGTGGGAGGAATGTCACATGTATGTGACTATCACAACTGTGAAAGTTGATCATAAAGCACCACTGCATCCGCTTGTAAGTTGATGTCCATTACAAATGGTAGCCATTGATCATCTGAAGGTAGAGGCCAGCAGGACAGGCCATAGCTACATCTTAACCATCATCGATCAATACACCTAATTTCTAGTGGCAGTTCCTGTGAAGGATTTAACTGCCCAGACTACACAGCAGTGGAGCAGGGAGAGGTAAGTATTACAACTTGCAAGTGCTGTGGCTATGACAAAGCGGGGGGACACTCGTGGTCAAGGGTACTGGCACAGTGCCCCTCATAGTACGCTGGTGTGCCTGACCGTGAGTGGGCCCCCCCACCATCAGAGACACTGTATTGTACTATGAGGGGCCCTGTGCCAGTGCCGTCGGCCATCAGTGGGCCCATCCACCTGTTCAGAGCAACGGCACTTGCCCTGGTGCGCCAGATGTTGACCCCAGTCCTTGGGGGGGGTGGGCAGCCCAGTTAGGGAGGTTTAAAAAATGGCATATCTTGATGTGTTGGCTGGATATTCAGCTGCTGCAAAGGACGGAATTGGGCAAGTCCGAGGAAGAGGAGGACAAAAGCGAGGCAGTTTTCTGGCAACCTATGTGTCATCAGGGGAAGGTGAGATAAAATCCTTTGAAACCCATGCATGGTTCATTTTAATGAAGGTTAGATCTTCAACATTTTTGGTCGACTGACGGGTCTTTTTTTCTGTCAGGATTGATCCAGCAGCACTGAGGACTCTTTCAGATAACACACTAGCAGCAGGGCAAGTGAGCTCCTGTAAGGCATATTGTGCCAATTCAGGCCAGGTGTCCAGTTTAGAGGCCCAGTAGTCAAAGGGGAATGACCTGTGAGAACACTGATATGGGAGGAGAAGTAGTTTGTAACCATAGTTGACAACTGCTGTCTCCAGTCACTTTTAATCGATGCGGTATTAGCAGTCGAGTGAGCTGTACTTGAGAAATCATTCCACAACATGGTCATTAAACCCCTGTCTCCAACGCCACTTCGGCTGTGTGCACCACGAATACCTCTTCTATTGTGCCAACTATGGCGCGTGGGAAAACCAGCACCGCTGCTGTGTGCTGGGAAAGCCTCAAACAAATGGTTTACCAGAGTTGCTTGTTTGTTAGCCAATATTATCTCTAAGTTCTCCTGTGGCATGATGTTATGTAATTTGCCATTGTAGCGTGGATCGAGGATGCTGGCCAGCCAGTAGTTGTCTTCCCTCATCATTTTGGCAATGCGGGGGGGTCCCTTTTTAGGATCCGCGAGGCATAATCACACATGCGGGCCAATGTTCCAGGTGTCAATGATGCACTGCCACTGCTGGGTGGAGGAGCACTTTCTGGCAAATCCACATCCCTACAGTCACGCACAAACACTGTACCTGACCTTGGAACACCAACATTTTCTCTTGCCCCCTGAGAAGCATCCTCCTGCCCAAAATAATCATCCGCCTCATCCTCCTCCTCCTCGTCTTCCTCCACCTCATCCAGGGCAGTTCCCTGACCAGACAATGGCTGACTGTCATCAAGGCTTCCCTCCTCCTCCTCCTGTGCTGCACACTCCTAATCCTTAATGTGCGTCAAACTTTGCATGAGCAGACGCATAAGTCGGATGCTCATGCTTATTATGGCGTCGTCTGCGCTTACCAGCCGTGTGCATTCCTCAATACACTGAAGGACTTTACAGAGGTCATTCAGCTTTGACCACTGTACACCAGACAATTCCATGTCTTCCCTCAAACTGCCTGAACGTGTATCCTCCCACAAATGCAATACAGCCTGCCTCTGTTCGCAGAGCCTCTAAACTATGTGCAGGGAGGAGTTCCACCTTGTTGCAACGTCTATGATTAGGCGGTGCTTGGGGAGGTAGAGCAATCGCTGCAGCTTCTGCATACGAGTGGAGTGGACGTTTGAGCGAAGAATGTGCGAGCACAGTCTTCGCACCTTATGTAGCAGGGATGTTAACTCTGGATAATTATTAAGGAAGCACTACACTACCAGGTTCAAAGTGTGAGCCAGGCAAGGTTTGTGTATGAGTTTTGCACTGGCTATGGCTGCCACAAAATTATGGCCGTTATCACAGACTACCTTGCCTGTCTCAAGATGTAGACTGCCCAGCCATGACTCAGCTTGTCGCTGCAAGTAGTCGGCCAGTACCTCCGCGGTGTGTCTGTTGTCGCCCAAAGACATCATCTTTAACACAGCCTGCTGATGCTTACCACTAGCTGTTCGATAGTGGGACACCTCGCGTGCAACACTGCCAGCTGCGGATGGACTGCTCATGCGAATGCACTATGTTGACGAGTTTTCGCTGATGGAGGAGGAGGGTCGAAAGCCTACAGCCAACTGTTTCCTATACCATGGGCTAGGCAGCACTGTTCCACCACCGCTGTCCCCTATGGAGCCTGCATACACCACATTAACACAGTGCGCAGTGATGCACACGTAACGGCCCTGGTCATGCCTACTGGTCCATGCATCTGTTGTGAGGTGCACCTTTACACTCTCTGACTGTTTTCGGCATGGACAATGCGGTCTTTCACATGCCGGTGTAGGGCAGGGATGGCTTTTCGAGAAAAGAAGTGCCGACTGGGTAGGTCATAGAGTGGGACAGCGTAGGCCATGAGCTCGTGGAAAGCTTCACTTTCAACCAAACAGTAGGGCATCATCTCTAATGAAATTAGTTTGGCAATGTAGGCGTTCAAACACAGTGTACGCGGATGAGAGGATGAGTACTTTCTTGTCCTACCCAGAGTGTCTGGTAGGGTGAGCTGAACTGGAGAGCTGCATATGGGGGATTAGAGGGAGGACCCTGGGAGCTGCAGCGGGACCTGGTGCGAAAGGTGGCGCCGGCCCCAACCTGGCAGGGGAGACATGGGGCAGCCCTGCCTTGTTCTGATTTGAATGATAAATGTGTCGGTCATAAAATCATTGACTCTAATTTGTGCTGCAGGGTTGTTATACATTGCCATTATAGCTGCTACGAATGCGCTGGGGATTTCAAATCTGGCCAGAACCTCTCTCAGATAAACCCAGTCTACCCTGTCAAAGGCCTTCTCTGCATCCGTTCCAAGAAGTACCAATGGTAGTTTGCGGTGTTTTGCATATGTGGCGCCCCTGAGGGTTCAGTCGCCACAGAGGTAATGCACCTCCTCCTGAGGTGTAGTGTTGTGAATTCACTTTCTGGCCTACCTCTGGTTACTGGTGAAGTGAGTGGAGATGGTTATATTGACAGAGGGGTCGCGAGTTCTCTTTCCGGGCTCCCTCTGGTGCTAACAGGAGGTAATGGAGCTGATCTAATTAACAGAGGCCTGCCACCTGATAATGAGGAGGACGATTGGACATTGGGAGTTTCTGACTGGATTTAAGACAGCCGACTCCCTCTATCCCTGCTGGTGATTTTTTCCTGCCTCCTGAGGTCTCAGTTTCCAGCTCAGTCCCTGCATGCTCAAGCTAAGTGTTCTTTTGCTATTGTTCACATTAGATTTGGTTTTGTTTATTTCAGTTTTGTGTGGTCAGCCAGCCCCGGCTGAGGCTGTGCTGAATTTCTATCCTTATGTTTCTGTTTATGCCAGTTTGTTTATGTCCCTTATTAGATTGGCCTCTCTTTGTTCTGCTTTCAGAATATACCAGAGTGCTGATATAGTGGGCGAAGTCTAGTGACTTCAGTATTTTTTCTATCAGACATGTTGGGCATTTTTTGCATGTTTTTTTTGCATGATTGCAGACAGTGTCTTTCCTTTCCTGCCCTGTCTAGTTAGTTTGGGCCCCATCATTTGCTCAGCCTATTTTCCTACCTGCGTTTGTGTTTTCATCTTGTCACACTGACAATATATGTTTGGGGGCTATCTATTCCTTTGGGGTCTGCTCTGGGGCAGTTTAGATTTCCTCTTTCTTGCTTTAGGCTTATTTAGTTCTCCGGCTGTGTCGAGGCGTCTTGAATCATCGTAGGTACACTCCACAGCTACTGCTAGTTGTGTGGATAGGATCAGGGGTCTGCAATCTGCTTAGTTACCAACCTCTCTGGTTTTCTGCGGCTTAGCTTGGTCTTGCTTTCCTCCTCGGTGACCCAATCATAACAGTGTAGTATCCCACTTCCCAGGTAAGATGGAACACCTGACCAGCCTCCAACACTCACATCCAGCACAGACACCTTAGAACAGCAGAGCACCCTTTATGGCAGTTGCTCTGGTTCATGAAGTGTGCTGACTGGTGGGTGAAGCTTAGAGACACTAAGAGGAGAAAGCTGACAGGAAGTAAGATCAGATTGAGAAGGAGATTCAGAAAGGCAAGAAAGAGAAGCAGAGAGAGGAGAAAGAAGGAGTTCAGTTGTTCATAAGGAAGAGAGATTAGTGCGGAACGTAAGGAGAAGAGAACTAAGGACTAGGGTCAGACCAGAGCCCTTCCTCAAGTTTGAGGCACATGGCCGGAGTCCGGTATCCGAGGCTGTTTGTAAAACTAATGTTCCTGCAGCAGAAACCGGAGGAATAGGAGTTGTGACCACTCTATTCCTCCAAAAGACTCGAAGACACGGTGGCAACCTAAGTGTGAGCCGGGACATGACGAATAGAGTCCCCGAAGCAGGGTACAGTCACTTGTCATGCGAGTGGAGTTTGCGTAACAACAAGCTGGAGGAACTTCAGTGTAACTCAGTACTGCAAGTACCTCAGAATAGCGCTAGAAAGGAGACGTTCAGAACAGGCACACGAAAGGGAGTGCTGGAAAGGTTAATTCCATCTGCCTTGGAGTTGGCTGAGCCTCTTGTCTGGAGACCGCGGCATTGAAGCAGGCACCTGTCTGTGCCAGGAACGTGAGTAAAAGAACTGGAACTGAACTCAGCTGTCTCATTGCATTCTTCCTGCGCCAACCCACTCAGCACTGCTACATCCCTGTGCCTAACACTGCACCCTTTCCCTCAACACCTACTACTACTGCCCTGGGACTATAGCTCCACCTGTGGGGAGCTTCAACATCATTGCTGCACCACACCATCTGTCCCAGAGAAGCAGCCCTGCAGCACTGGCCAAGCTGACCCGAAACCACAGGTGGCATCATGAATCATCTCAAAAACTTTATCCCCATCACTCTACCCCTTTTACATTGACTGCCTGAGGCCACGGGCTGGGTCACTGCCTCTGTGACATCTCCCATTGACATCAACGGGCCCGACACCAAGTACCCCACGGCCTCTGGGGGCGAGTCACATACTGGAGGAGATGAAGCACCTTATGAACATTATCATTCCCCTCTCTTCCCCCGACAAGCTCAGTTTGATTTAAAGAAATCAGACTTGGTAGGAGTTTGGCCAATCTTCTTGCCATCAGACCGGCTAGGAGTTTTAAGTCTACATTAAGCAGGGATATCGGCCTATAGCTGCTGCACAACTCCGGGTCTTTCCCCACCTTGTGTATCAAAGATATTCTGGCCTCTAGCATTTGACGTGGTAGAGGATGACCCTTCAACACTGTATTGCAGACATTCAATAAGTGTGGCAGCAGGAATGAGGAGAATGATTTGCAGTATACCTGTCATGGTTTGAACAGGGTTCTTGCCCTGCACTCACAGGGTTAAGTGTTCTTGGCTGCAGCTGCCCACCTCCTTTAAAATTTCTGATGTCTTCTACAGGTCCCTGTTAAAACCTGTGGGGACGGTGAGAGAGGATCCCTCATCAAATGCTCCGCCAGTTATGGTAGAGGGGCAGCTGGAGTATGAAGTAGGGAACATTGTCGACTCCCGGTGGGTGCGCCGGAGACTCCAGTATCTGATACACTGGAAGGGGTACTCTCTGGAGGATTGGTCATGGGTTCCGGCCAGTTCGGTGCATGCCGATCGTCTGGTGCAGGCTTTCCACGCCAGATACCCAGACAAGCCTTGGGGTCCAGTGGCCCCCCGTTAAGAGGGGGGTACTGTCATGGTTTGAACAGGGTTCTTGCCCTGCACTCACAGGGTTAAGTGTTCGTGGCCTCTTTCTGGATCTGGGAGGGGTATTTATTCTCACTCTTTACCAGGGTTCTCTGTCAGCTATACTGTTGTTCTGGTGTGTCTGACCCCTGGTGTGCGTGTATTCTGCGTTGCTTGTTTGCGTCCCATGTATGATCCGGTCCATTCCCTCACTCTGTACTCCGTCTCTCATTTTGGTACTATTGTCTTTTCTGGTTCTGACCTCCTGGCTTGGCTATCGTTACTCCGTTACAGTTTGTCCCTATTGTACCGTCTATTGCCCTTTCTGGTTTTCTGATCTATCGCTACGTCCTGACTATCCATTCTGTCTATCCCTTTGGTACTGTATTGCTATCTCGTGCTTTGACCCGGCTTGATCTGGTTTCTGTCTCTGTCTATGCCCCTTGGTAACAATGCACTGTAGTTACCTTTCTAGGAGTTTCCCTGCAGCTCCTGGCTCTGTGGAGCTGAGGCCATGCCCCCCAGCAGTCACATGCTTCAGGTCCTGTGAGCTTGGAGCATGCATCGTCACCACTGAGACCCCGCTCCGCAGGTATCTTTGTGCACAGTCTTTGTACTCAGGACACACGCACTGGCTCAGTGAGCTAGTCCAGTGCGGTGTTCCTGACATTATAGCTGACCATTTCAGTTTTTTTTCCTCTGAAGAGAAAAAAAAAAGTGTGTTATCCTCATGGATCCCATACAAGCTTTGGCTGATCAGGTCAAGCACCTGACCCAAATGTTCCACAAACTTAATGTGGAACAGCGCACAATGGCCCATACCCAGCAACAGTTGGTGGATACTGTGCAGGGGGCTGTCGCTGCAGGGGCTCCTAGTGCTGGGGATAGAGATGTGTCATTGGCATCCCCCGAATCTCCGGTCAAATTGCCAGACCTTTTCTCAGGGGATAAAAGGGAGTTCAGGTCGTTCAGAGAAGGATGCAAGCTTTTTTATTCTCTGAGGCCCCACTCCTCTGGGGATGAGTTCCAGAGGGTGTGGGTCGTCATTTCCCTACTTCGGGGGGCTCCACAGGCATGGGCTTTCTCTGCTTCTGAACGTATGCCTGTGAATTTGTTCTTTGAGGCTCTGGGGCACATTTATGATGAGCCTGATAGAGTGCGTCTGGCAGAGGATATGTTGGACCAGATGGCCCAGGAGGTCCCTTCCAACTCTACGATTCTATGATTCTATGATGAGTGTGACACAGGGGAGGCACTCTGCTGAATGGTTCTACTCTGAGTTCAGACGCTGGGCAGCGGAGGTCTCCTGGGATAATGCTGCCCACCGGGTTTGTTCTGTAGAGGCCTGTCCGAACATTTGAAAGATGCCCTAGCCCTTCATCCTCCACCGGATTCTTTGGAGGACGCTATGATCCTGGCTGTCTGCATGGACTGTAGGCTGCGGGCAAGAGGGGTCATGCTGCAGGAGACCCCTTTATTCTCCAGTCTGAGAGACTCTGCATCTAGTTCTGAGCCCATGGAGGTTGGTGCCACGTCATTGGAGGAAAAAGAGAGGAGACGCCGTATAAACAACCAATTGTGCTTTTACTGTGGATCCGCTGGACATTGGAGAAGGAACTGTCCTTCCTGCCCTTCTTCAGTGAAGCCATCAGGAAAATGACTGAGTCTGGGTAACAATCGAGGAGGCTGCCCAGACTCCCAGGTACCCTTTTCCTCACTTACTAAAATTCTGCTTCCGGTGGAACTAGAACTTACAGGCGGTCTGGTTGTGACTACCGCCTTTGTTGACTGTGGTTCTTCTATTAATCTGATCGATGCCAAAGTTGTCACTTCTCATAAGATAGGGACAGTCAGGTTAAAAGATCCTGTTAAAATTGTGGCAATTGATTCTTCTCCTATCACCCAGGAGGGAATTTGTTTCATGACTGATACCTTTTCGCTGAAAGTGGGTTCCACTCACGTGGAAAAACTAAGGTGTTTTGTTCTAAATAATCTGCCGCCTGGACTGGTACTGGGTATGCCTTGGCTTCAATGTCACAATCCTACTATTGACTGGGTCACGGGGGGAGATCATTCAGTGGGGTTGTATGGCTAACGGTCTATGTTGCAACTTGACAATTCTTGTCACCCCAGTAAAATCTGTGTCAGTGTCGTCTGTCGATCTGGAAGGTATTCCGGATTTTTCCGGGCCTGAACGTCTAGCCATGAAGGAGTACATTACCCAGAGTCTCCGCAAAGGGCATATTAGGCCTTCTGTTTCTGCTGTGGCGGCGGGCTTCTTTTTGTTAAGAAAAAAGATGGTGGTTTGCGGCCGTGCCTCAACTTTCAGGAATTAAACAAAATTACTGTGAAAAATTCATACCCTCCCCCCCTAATTCCTGATTTAGGTAACCAACTCACCGGGGCCAAGTGGTTCTCTCAACTGGATTTACGTGGGGCATACAACTAGTGTTGAGCGATACCGTCCGATACTTAAAAGTATCGGATCGGATGGTATCGGCCGATCTAAAAAAAATATCGGGTATCGCCGATTCCGATACCGGAAGTCCCATTCAAGTCTATGGGACTTCCGGTATCGGAATAAGAAAAACCCTATTTTTGCCTTGTACAGCCTCTCTGGGGTCTGTACGGGCCTTTTGGGGGGCTGTGCCGGCCTGCCGGGGGGTCTGTGCAGGCTCCGGTGGTCTGTGCCGGCCTGCCGGGGGGCTGTGCCGGCCTGCCGGTGGTCTGTGCAGGCTCCGGGGGTCTGTGCCGGCCTGCCGGGAAGCTGTGCCGGCCTGCCGGTGGTCTGTGCAGGCTCCGGAGGTCTGTGCCGGCCTGCCGGGGAGCTGTGCCGGCCTGCCGGTGGTCTGTGCAGGCTCCGGGGGTCTGTGCCGGCCTGCCGGGGAGCTGTGCCGGCCTGCCGGTGGTCTGTGCAGGCTCCGGGGGTCTGTGCCGGCCTGCCGGGGAGCTGTGCCGGACTGCCGGGGAGCTGTGCAGGCTCCGGTGGTCTGTGCCGGCCTGCCGGGGGGCTGTGCAGGCTCCGGGGGTCTGTGCAGGCATCGTCCGATGGGACTACAAGTCCCATCGGGCGATGCCTGCTACTATGACAGTGATTGACACATTAGCCAATGATGGGACAGTAGTAGTCCCATCATCCGGCTAATGTGTTGAATGTAAAAAAAAAAAAAAAAAAAATTTACATGCTACATACATACAACATGCATACTACATATATACTACATGCTACATACATACAACATGCATACTACATATATACTACATGTAACATACATACTACATATATACTACATGCAACATGCATACTACATACATGCTACATATTACATGCATGCTACATACATGCTACATACTACATACATACTACATACATAATACATATATACTACATGCATGCAACATACATACAACATATATACTACATGCATGCAACATGCATACTACATATATACTATATATACTACATGTAACATACATACTACATATATACTACATGCTACATACATGCTACATACTACATACATGCTACATACATACTACATACATAATACATATATACTACATGCATGCAACATGCATACAACATATATACTACATGCATGCAACATGCATACTACATATATACTATATATACTACATGTAACATACATACTACATATATACTACATGCTACATACATGCAACATACATACTACATACATGCTACATACATAATACATATATACTACATGCATGCAACATACATACAACATATATACTACATGCATGCAACATGCATACTACATATATACTATATATACTACATGTAACATACATACTACATATATACTACATGCTACATACATGCAACATACATACTACATACATGCTACATACATACACACTACATGCTACATACATGCAACATACATACTACATACATGCTACATACTACATACATGCTACATACATACTACATATATGCCACATGCATGCAACATGCATACTACATATATACTGCATATATACTACATGCATGCAAGATACATATATTCTACATACAATACATACATATAGACATACAGTACATATAACATAGAGTACATACTCACCGTCACTTGTCACTTTGATCCCCGAAGCCATTGTCGCCTGAGGAATAAATATCAAAATAAAAAAACACCAATATACTTTACTTACCCCAATCTGCAGAAGTCCACGAGGGTCCCACGTCCATCTTGCGTGGAGAACAGCAGCATCAGCTGATGCTACCATTCTCTACCTGCTCCAGGAATACAATGACGGAAGGTAGGTATCCTTCCGCACTGTGTTCCTCCACCACTTTAAAAAAAAAAAAGTCCCTAGTCTCACTTTATGCCATTGCTGCGTGGGAAATTCCCACGCAGCAATGGCATAAAGTGAGACTAGGGACTTTTTTTTACAGTGGTGGAGGAATACAGTGCGGAAGGATACCTACCTTCCGTCATTGTATTCCTGGAGCTGGTAGAGAACGGTAGCATCAGCTGATGCTGCTGTTCTCCACGCAAGATGGACGTGGGACCC
Organism: Dendrobates tinctorius; assembly: GCF_039654945.1. Taxonomy (NCBI): domain Eukaryota; kingdom Metazoa; phylum Chordata; class Amphibia; order Anura; family Dendrobatidae; genus Dendrobates; species Dendrobates tinctorius. The sequence continues at coordinate 29,284,723 of NW_027361825.1, forward strand.
TCGTGGACTTCTGCGGATCGGGGTAAGTATATTGGTGTTTTTTTATTTTGATATTTATTCCTCAAGGGGACAATGGCTTCGGGGATCAAAGTGACAAGTGACGGTGAGTATGTACTCTATGTTATATGTACTGTATGTCTATATGTATGTATTGTATGTAGTATATATGTATGTTGCATGCATGTAGTATACAGTATATGCAGTATATATGTAGTATGCATGTTGCATGCATGTGGTATATATGTAGTATGTATGTAGCATGTATGTAGTATGTAGCATGAATGTAGTATGTATGTTGCATGTATGTAGCATGTAGTGTGTATGTATGTAGCATGTATGTAGTATGTATGTTGCATGTATGTAGCATGTAGTATGTATGTAGCATGTAGTATATATGTAGTATGTGTGTTACATGTAGTATATATAGTATATATGTAGTATGCATGTTGCATGCAGGTAGTATATATGTTTTATGTATGTAGCATGTATGTAGTATGTATGTAGCATGTATGTAGCATGTAGTATATATGTAGTATGTATGTTACATGTAGTATATATAGTATATATGTAGTATGCATGTTGCATGAATGTAGTATATATGTTGTATGTATGTTGCATGCATGTAGTATATATGTATTATGTATGTAGCATGTATGTAGTATGTATGTTGCATGTATGTAGCATGTAGTATATATGTAGTATGTATGTTACATGTAGTATATATATAGTATATATGTAGTATGCATGTTGCATGCATGTAGTATATATGTTGTATGTATGTTGCATGCATGTAGTATATATGTATTATGTATGTAGTATGTATGTAGCATGTATGTAGTATGTAGCATGTATGTAGCATGCATGTAGTATGTAGCATGTATGTAGTATGCATGTTGCATGTAGTATGTATGTTACATGTAGTAAATAGTAGTATGCATGTTGTATGTATGTAGTATGTATGTAGCATGTATGTAGCATGTAGTATATATGTAGTATGTATGTTACATGTAGTATATATAGTATATATGTAGTATGCATGTTGCATGAATGTAGTATATATGTTGTATGTATGTTGCATGCATGTAGTATATATGTATTATGTATGTAGCATGTATGTAGTATGTAGCATGTATGTAGCATGTAATATATATGTAGTATGTATGTTACATGTAGTATATATAGTATATATGTAGTATGCATGTTGCATGCATGTAGTATATATGTTGTATGTATGTTGCATGCATGTAGTATATATGTATTATGTATGTAGTATGTATGTAGCATGTATGTAGTATGTAGCATGTATGTAGCATGCATGTAGTATGTAGCATGTATGTAGTATGCATGTTGCATGTAGTATGTATGTTACATGTAGTATATATGTAGTATGCATGTTGTATGTATGTAGCATGTATGTAGCATGTATGTAGCATGTAATTTTTTTTTTTTTTTTACATTCAACACATTAGCCGGATGATGGGACTACTACTGTCCCATCATTGGCTAATGTGTCAATCACTGTCATGGTAGCAGGCATCGCCCGATGGGACTTGTAGTCCCATCGGACGATGCCTGCATAGACCCCCGGAGCCTGCACAGACCACCGGCAGGCCGGCACAGACCCCCGGAGCCTGCACAGACCACCGGCAGGCTGGCACAGCCCCCCGGCAGGCCGGCACAGACCACCGGAGCCTGCACAGCCCCCCGGCAGGCCGGCACAGCCCCCCGGCAGGCCGGCACAGCCCCCCGGAGCCTGCACAGACCACCGGCAGGCCGGCACAGCCCCCCCGGCAGGCCGGCACAGACCCCCGGAGCCTGCACAGACCACCGGCAGGCCGGCACAGCCCCCCGGCAGGCCGGCACAGACCCCCGGAGCCTGCACAGACCACAGGCAGGCCGGCACAGCCCCCCCGGCAGGCCGGCACAGACCCCCGGAGCCTGCACAGACCAGCGGCAGGCCAGCACAGCCCCCCGGCAGGCCGGCACAGCCCCCCGGAGCCTGCACAGACCACCGGCAGGCCGGCACAGACCCCTGGACAGTCGGCACAGCCCCCCCGAAGGCCCGAACTGACGGCGCATCATGATGCGCACAGACAGCGCATCATGATGACGTCATTTCGGCAGCCAATCAGAGCCACAAAAGTGGCTCATTGCATTTTGGACTTCCGATTCCGGTATCCGATACAAAAAAAGTATCGGTACTCGGTATCGGAATTCCGATACGGTAAATATCGGCCGATACCCGATACTTGCGGTATCGGAAAGCTCAACACTACATACAACCTTATAAGAGTCCGGGAAGGGGACGAATGGAAAACGGCATTCCTGACGACCGAAGGGCTGTTCGAAAACTTGGTTATGCCCTTTGGTCTCACCAACGCTCCTGCTGTTTTTCAGAATTTTATTAATGTAATTTTCTCTGATTTAATTGGTCGTTTTGTGGTCATCTATTTGGATGACATTCTGGTGTGCTCGGTGGACAGTCAATCTCACTTGCACCATTTGCGGATGGTTCTCCTGAGACTGAGGGAGAATCATTTGTATGCCAACTTGGAAAAATGCTCATTTTTCATGCAAGAAGCATCCTTTCTGGGGTTGATTGTGTCAGGGGAGGGGTTCCGCATTGATCCTAAGAAGGTCCAGGCTGTTACAGATTGGGTGCAGCCTCATGACTTGAAAGGGTTGCAGCGATTTTTAGGCTTTGCTAACTTTTATAGGAAATTTATTAAGGGCTTCTCGCAGGTGGTAAAGCCTCTAACGGACCTCACTCTCAAGGGAGCTGATGTAAAAAATTGGTCTGTAGCTGCAAAAAATTCTTTCATGACATTAAAAAAGTGCTTTTCTGCAGCCCCTGTATTGGTACAACCCGACCCATCAAGACCTTTTATCGATTTCAGTTTACCATCACATTCCGCCCGGGATCTAAAAACAACAAGGCTGATGCCTTATCCTGAAGCTTTGATTTGGTGTCCCACCCAAAACCTCCCTCCTCCATTCTTCAGCCTGGAGTAGTGGTGGCCAAAATCTCATCTGAGTTACAAAGAGAGATTTTGGAGGCCCAGGCTCGGGCTCCGGGTGGTAAACCCCCGGGTAAATTGTTTGTACCGGAAAGTTTCCGTCTCGGACTCATGCAGGAATTTCACGATTCTATGTTGAGTGCTCATCCTATCCTGGGATTGCAGCTACCTGGGGGGGCAATTGCGAGGGGTTTCTGGTGGCCCTCTATGTTAACAGATATTAAAAAGTTTGTGACTGCATGTGGGGTGTGCGCTCGTTCTAAAAGTTCTCAGGTCCGGCCGGCCGGGGAGTTGGTGCCTTTGCCAATTCCGGATAGACCATGGACACATTTGTCCATGGATTTTATCACAAACCTTCCTCCTTCCAGGGGCAACTTGGTGATATGGGTGGTGGTGGTGGATAGGTTTTCAAAACAAGCCCACTTTGTACCTCTCCCCGCGTTACCATCTGCTGAAACCCTGGCCCGCTTATTTATGCAGCATATAATTCGGTTGCATGGAGTGCCTATGAATGTGGTTTCAGACAGAGGGGTACAGTTTGTAGCCAGGTTCTGGAGGGCTTTTTGCAAAAAGCTGGGGATTTCGTTGTCCTTCTCCTCTGCCTACCACCCAGAGTCTAATGGACAGACGGAGTGCACGAACCAATCGTTGGAGCAGATTCTGAGATGCTTGGCCTCTTCCAGGCAGGAGGACTGGTGTGAGGTATTGCTCATGGCAGAGTTTGCATTCAACGGTCGTGTGAGTCAATCTACTGGGAAGTCTCCCTTTCAGATCAACTATGGGTTTAACCCACATTTTGGAGAGTTTTCCCGCATGGATTTAGGTTGTCCTGGAGCTGAGAGTGCGACACAACGTCTTAGAATTCTTTGGAGGGAGGTTCAGTGGAATATTTCCAAGGCCCAGGAAAACTATAAGCGGTTTGCTGACAGGAGGAGGGGGTCAGGTCCAGCATTTGCAGTAGGGGAGAAGGTGTGGCTGTCCACCCACAATATCAAGATTAAGATACCATCTATAAAGCTGGGCCCCAAGTTTATTGGCCCATACAAAGTTGTGGAGGTTATTAACCCAGTAGCCTACCGACTGCAGCTGCCCACCTCCTTTAAAATTTCTGATGTCTTCCACAGGTCCGTGTTAAAACCTGTGGGGACGGTGAGAGAGGATCCATCATCAAATGCTCTGCCAATGCTGGTAGAGGGGCAGCTGGAGTATGAGGTAGGGCACATTGTCGACTCCCGGTGGGTGCGCCAGAGACTCCAGTATCTGATACACTGGAAGGGGTACTCTCTGGAGGATCGGTCATGGGTTCCCGCCAGTTCGGTGCATGCCGATCATCTGGTGCAGGCTTTCCACGCCAGATACCCAGACAAACCTGGGGGTCCAGTGGCCCCCCGTTAAGAGGGGGGTACTGTCATGGTTTGAACAGGGTTCTTGCCCTGCACTCACAGGGTTAAGTGTTCGTGGCCTCTTTCTGGATCTGGGAGGGGTATTTATACTCACTCTTTACCAGGGTTCTCTGTCAGCTATACAGTTGCTCTGGTGTGTCTGACCCCTGGTGTGCGTGTATTCTGGGTTGCTTGTTTGCTTCCCGTGTATGATCCGGTCTGTTCCCTCACTCTGTACTCCGGCTCTCGTTTTGGTACTATTGTCTTTTCTGGTTCTGACCTCCTGGCTTGGCTATCGTTACTCCGTTACAGTTTGTCCCTATTGTACCGTCTATTGCCCTTTCTGGTTTTCTGATCTATTGCTACGTCCTGACTATCCATTCTGTCTAACCCTTTGGTACTGTATTGCTATCTCGTACTTTGACCCGGCTTGATCTGGTTTCTGTCTCTGTCTATGCCCCTTGGTAACAATGCACTGTAGTTACCTTTCTAGGAGTTTCCCTGCAGCTCCTGGCTCTGTGGAGCTGAGGCCACGCCCCCCAGCAGTCACATGCTTCAGGTCCTGTGAGCTTGGAGCATGCTTCGTCACCACTGAGACCCCGCTCCGCAGGTATCTTTGAGCACAAAGGACAGTGAGCAAGTGCAGTGCGGTGTTCCTGACATTACCGCTGAGAGCCTGTTAGGGCTGGGTGCTTTCACTTCGACAGGGCAGACTGTAATTCTCCCAGTGAGAAGGTCTTGGTGAGCTGCTGTTTTTGTGAGTCCGATAGGACTGGTAGATCTAATTTATTTAAGAAGGATTTTACATCTAATTGTCTTTTACAAATAGACTCAGCAGTTTCTTCCGGGAGTAAATTGTATAATTGTTTATAATAGTCAAGGAATGCTAATTCCATGTGGTCCGGATTTTGTGAGCTTTCACCTTGCTCATTTTTAATTGAGTTAATGAATGTGCGAGCTTGTCTCTTCCTCAATAGGGACAATAGTAGTTTGGAGACTTTGTCTCCATGCACGTACATTTTATGCTTCCACTATGTATAGAGTTTAGCAGACCTTGAGTTGAGTATATCTTTAAGTTGTTTTCTTTTTTTGTAGTGTGCCCCAAGTTTGTTGTTCAGTTTTGTGTTTATGTTGAAGCTCAAGCTGTGTTATGCTGTCATATAAGTCATGAATTTCTTTTTGCCTAAGTTTGTTAAGGAAGGAGGTGATAGATATAATTTCCCCTCTAGCTACTGACTTATGTGCTTCCCATAGAAACTGCGGAGAAGTTTCCTGCAGGTCATTTTGTTCAAAGTATTGGGTGAGCATTCTGCTCATGCGCGCCCGTACCTCACTGCTTCCCAATACAGATTCATTGAATAGCCATATTCTGCAGCGGGGATAAGATTTGGCAAGCACGAGTTTTAACAATACTGCTGAGTGGTCAGAGTATACATTTGAGATTATTTTTGCTTGTCTCGTATGTGGAAGCATTTTACTGGGGACGAAGATATAATCTAAGCGATGGTAAGATTTGTGGGGGTGGGAATAAAAGGTGTAGTCCCGATCTGTCTGGTTTAGATATCTCCATGAGTCTATTAATTTTAGGGATCCCAATTGTGATTTTATCCTACATAAATCCTTTGGTAGGATCGTGCTTTTTTGCTTAGTAGTGTCCATCAAAGGTTCTAATGCCACGTTAAGATCCCCTTCCATTACCAGCACACCCTCCCTGAAGTTGTCAATTTGCCTCAGGGTGGAAATTATCCACTTTAATAACTTTTTATTTGGGGCATATAAGCTGCATAGTGTAACCAGGGCACTGTCTAGCAGACCCTTGTTCAAGATATATCGGCCCTGTGGATCAGTCAATGATTCCCTTAACTGGAAGGACACTCCGCTCGCCACTGCCACTGATACACCTCTCGAACCCGATTGCGTAGTTGTTGCATGATACCACTTATCATAGACCGAGAGCTCAAAATAAGGTAACTTATCAGGTTTGAAATGTGTTTCCTGGATGAGGTGAACATCTGCTTGTTGTTTTTTAAACAACTGTAATGTATGGCGTCTCATGTTTGGAGAATTCAGTCCATGTGCGTTAAACAAGACAAACGTGTGCACCTTATTAGGGTCTGCTATGGTTCTGCATGATGTAGCGATCCTGTTTCTCGCATTTTCATCTAGTCCACGTGCCTATAGGAATAAGGTGATGGGTCAGGTGGGGAGGGTGGGGGGAGAAGTAAAAGAAGAGCGATAGAAGATAGTGATGAAAAAGAATAGAAAAGAACATTAATAATATCAACATACGATGATAGAAAAATACCATCTTCAAATTGAATGGTAAACAGTAACTAACAATGAGCATGGCATTGTATTGTGCCAGCTTAAGGGAATTCAAAAGTATTATAGCAAACTAAATAAATATTGCTCCATTTCAAGGCATTGCCCGACTTGGGCTAGGGAGCATCATTAATTGAAGGCCTCTTATGAAGTTATCAATTGGGTGGGGTAGGTGTGTCCACCTATAGATAGGTAAACACAGCTCCCAGGTGAACTATCATTGACTAAATTTTCATATCCTTAATTAGGATTGAACAGGTAGTTAACTGGTACACATGACAGTAATTTAAGTTTCAGGAGACGTCCTAAAAGTCTTTAGGTGGTGGTGTTTTCGCCAGCTTCCTCTTCTGTCTTTGTGACTTCGGGGTCAGAGCCACCTGCCATGCCAGTATGTTAGGAAGAGGGCGCAACAGGGATGCTTAATGGAAAGACTACAGATCCGGGTAGGCTTCCAAGGTGATCTCCAATGCCTCACACGCCGATCTGAAAAAATGGCCGGAGCTGAGCCCCCCCACCCTCCCAAAGGAAGCATAGGCAGAGGCCAGCATGATGGGGGGTGGTCAGGCACAAAGGGGGAGTACCCGGGAGGAGGGGAGCTGGGGGAGTATACAGTGGAGGGGCAGGGGTGTCTCCCTCCTCTTTGGATCCGGGTCCCCAGAAAGAAGAAGTCACCACAGAGACAGGCACTTACCTTGGCCGAGGTGGCGCGGCTTCTGGAGCAGCTGCGGACGGCGGCGCGGTCGCAGCTCCCAGGCTGGCTGGCATCACAGGTGGCGGGGATCATGCCAGGGACCTCCGGGGAGTCAGCTGCAGGAGTGGTGAGGGAGCGGCGCTACAGACGGGTGAGGCTTCCCGAGTGGCTCTCACCCGATTCAGCTCCCAGGGCCTCATGGCACCGCAGGAGCCCCTGCCCCTCCAGGCCGGGCGCTGCGTTCTGCTCCCACCACCGCTACCCGGCCTGGGAGGAATCTGCAGGCCAGGCGAGGGCCCACGGCGGTGACTAGGCCGCAGCCTGCATCCAGGCGGGGGGCGGTTCTGTCATGCGCCGGGCGGCGGCAGGCACCAGGAACAGCGGGGGGCCGTGGCGGTAGCCTCCATGCTGCGCGGCCTGCCTCCCCCTCAAGCAGGGGGCGATCGTCGGGGGACCATCGGCCTGCAGCCTGACAGGAGGGGGACACCGGGTGTGGCGGAGGGCCGCGGCGAGGGGGCCTTGCATCTGCGGTCCGCTTCAGTGGCCGCTTCAGGAGAAGGAGGATGCTTCAGCAGCAGGGTCGCGGCCTGCTACCCTGCAGGGCCGGCATCAGTGATGCCCATGGACGGAGGCGATGGGCTCTTTTCGGGAGGCCTGGAGGCGCAGCGGGGGGCCATACATGCTTCCCTGCTGGATCCAGGCGTAGCAGCAGGAACTCGACGCATGGTGTCCCGGCCAGCATCCGTAAACGGGGTCCCGCCATCGGGGTCCCCCGGGGGGTCCAGTCACCCCCATCTGGCTCCTCCCGCGGGGAGTCCCAGAGGTCGACAGCAAGTTGGCGAAGTTACATCCGCGGATCCTGGTTTTCCGGCTGGAGGGCACACTGCCCCCTCGCAGCCTGGTGAGTATGGCTCTGTGTCCCCTGTTTGTCATTCCGTTGAGACATCATCTGGGTTAGGTGGGGGGTTGGGGTTCGGTGGCGTAGCCGCAGTTGGCGGTGTTAGCGATGTGCTTGCGGACATGCGTAATTTGGTGTCACATCTGGAGCGGAGTCTCGTTGCGCCTTCACCGATAGCAGCTTGGGTTGGGGTACAAGCTGGGAGTCCTGCGGGACAGAGCGGGTCGGATCTGGCCGGACGCGCAAGCGAGGCGGTATCTGTGCAGACTGAGACGGAAAAAGAATGTCGTGTGCATTTGGACGACAGAGAGCATGGGGAGGTGTACGTTTGTTTTGAAGGCCAGTTGGGGGCTCATTTAAACAAGGAAGTAAAGGAGCGCATTTGAAAGGACGAGTACGTGGAAATATTTTCCTTGTTACCATTAGAGAAATTTAATTTGGATAAGGGTAAGAAGGATGACAGCAAAAGGGAGGATGAAGAAAAGCGCAGGTGGCGTCTGATCCCTCAGACGTTTGTTAATTGGCAACAGGCGTTCGCTATCTTGGCAAGCGTCACTGGGAAAAAGTCCCCCGATAATTGCTCGGCGTTATTTTGTTACTTTGACACCATCGGGGATGCCTATAGGGTTTACGGGGGGCAGGATTGGTTGCGTTACGACAAGCAATTCTGGCAGAGGAAGGCTGTCCATCCGGCTATCCGTTGGGACCAGAAAGACATTGGGTTGTGGATGCGGGTCATAGCTCAAAAAAAGTTTGGGAGCTCCTTTCACAGGGGGGGCTGGGAGTACCCGCCAGAGTAGCAGCAGTTCCGGTGCCTCAGGAGGAGGCAGGCAAGGTCAAACGGGGATTCGTAAGTAGTGTTGAGCTTTCCGATACCGCAAGTATCGGGTATCGGCCGATATTAGCTGTATCGGAATTCCGATACTGACTTCCGATACTTTTTTCATATCGGATACCGGGATCGGAAGTTCCCATAATGCTATCAGCCCGCTCGCTTTGATTCAGCCAATGGGATTCCTCAGAAGTGTGGGCACATCCTGTAAGGCATGTAGGCATGTTAACTATTGGCATGGCTGTGATTGGCTGCTGAAATGATGTCATGATGCACTATAAAAGCCACTGCCGCCGCCATTTCTGGTCACTCTGCTGTGAATTCAGTTAGGGACAGGCTGCTGTTGAAGACTGTGAGGGACAGTTAGAAATAGCGATTCTCAAAACAATATTGTGCTTTACCCAGGCTACATAAACCACCACTGTAGCTTGCTTTTCCCTAGCAGCAGTGTTCACAGCTGTCTGCAAGGACTGTGTGAGTGCAGCTCACGCTGTGGAGTGGTTCCTGCAGCCACGTCTGGTTGTAGGCCGCCCAGCGTGCCTCACTGCTGCCTTATACATATTTTTCTTTTTGAGCTGCTTATTTTTAAAAAATTCTATCTAATGTGCTTCCATCCGTATCCATATACGTTGGTTGCAAACACTAGTAGTAGACAGCGGAGCCTTTCTGCAGCCTTTCAGTGCTAGTGCCCACTTAGCTGCACTGTTCACGGCTGTCTGAGAGGTCTCTGACTGTGTGTGAGTGCAGCTCACGCTGAGTAGTGTGTCCTGCAGCTACGTCTGGTTGTAGTACGCTCAGCGTGTCACTGCCTCACACATTTTTCTTTTATTGCAGCTCATTTTTTCTCCTATTAGTGTGCATCCATCCGTATCCATATACGGTGGTTGCAAACACTCTAGGAGTACACAGCGGAGCCTTTCTGCAGCCTGTCAGTGCTAGTGCCCACTCAGCTGCACTGTTCACGGCTGTCTGAGAGGTCTCTGACTGAGTGTGAGTGCAGCTCACGCTGAGTAGTGTGTCCTGCAGCTACGTCTGGTTGTAGGCTGCTCAGCATGTGTCACTGCCTCACACATATATTTCTTTAATTGCAGTTCATTTTTTCTTCTCCTATTAGTGTGCATCCATCCATATCCATCTACATTGGTTGGTTGCAAACACTATATAGGAGTAGGTAGAGGAGCCTTTTTTCTGGCTTGTGCCCTTCAGCTGCAGCCAGATTAGTATTACCTAATTTTTTTGGAGCCTCATCTTTTGCATTGTAGGTTACCTGCCTGCATTGTAATAGCACCAGAAAGTTGGTGATACTCTGACTTTCAAATCTTTGGTCACATCCTTTTAGTTTTTTTCCCCCCAAAGAAACAACAAAGTTCACCAAACACTACATTTGAAAGTTGTGTAGGCCACATTAGCTCCCATTAAAGTGTAGTCGACACACACACTTCATAAAATTAGTGTTTCTTATACCTGTAACCAGCTGTTCAGGAATAAGCACACTAAGGCCACCCTTTGTACTTTTCTGCCTATCTTTCTCAGTCTAGCAAGATGAAGAAGGCAGGGAGTAAGGCACGTGGCCGTGGGCGTGGAGTTTCAGCAGGGAGAGGACGTGGGGATTCTGCAGGGAGAGGATGTGGGGATTCTGCAGGGAGAGGACGTGGGGATTCTGTGCCTGCTGTTGGCACCAGTGAGTCAGCATCCCCCAGTTTTAGCAGGCAACAGTCCTTTATGCGCAGATTTGTAGGACCTCACCGTACCCCACTGCTGCGGGAGGATCAAATTGAAGCCGTTGTCGGATGGATGGCAGCTAACGCATCGACTTCAATTACTTCCACATCCTCTCAGGACCAGAGAACTGAAGAGCAACCATCTGTCTCTTCACCACCTGCCAAAGTGCCCAGGAAGTCAGAGAGCCCTGGACAGGAGCCATCACAGTCTCTACTTCTGTTCTCGGAATCTGTTGGTTTGGAAAGAGGGGGCCAGCCAAGCAGCATTCCAGAATGTGAAGAAGAGGGAGTATGCAGTGATGCGCAACTTCTTTGTACCTCTGAATCTGAAGAGGCGGGTGGGCCAGTGCCTATGGTCAGCACACCTCAGTACGCATCAGATGATGACGAGACTCAGTTACCACTTTCTGTTGCGTACGGTGCTGGCGAGACAACCCAGGAGAAGCAGGTGTTTGAAGAGGGGAGTGTAGATGATGAGGTCCTTGACCAATCATGGCGTGAGGAACAGGAAGGTGGTGGGAGCAGCTCTGAGGAAGAGATTCCCCGAATGGCCAAAACCGGAGGGAGAGGGAGGGGGCAGACTTGGTTGCCTGTAGCCTCTACTTCAGCACCCGTTAGGAGCATTCCACTTTCAAAAGGAAAAAAGGGCGCTCCCAAGACTTGCAGTGCGTGGTCCTTTTTTGACACAGTTGCAGATGACATTTGCTTTGTCAAATGCAAGCTGTGTCATCAGACAGTCAAAAGAGGGAAAAATGTCAGCAACCTCAATACCACTAATATGTGGAAACATGTGCGGACCAAGCACGAGCTGGAGTTACACAGACACACTGAAGACGTAGGCCAACGTACAGCACCACCTACCACCTCTTCAGCTCGTGTTGGGGCCTCTTCCTCCAGCTCACACACAGCTGGTTCAGCTTCCTCACAGGATCGCCAAGGAAGAACCTCTGGCACTGTTGTCTGGAGACCCTGTGACATTCCACCCACAGCACCACGTTCCAAGTCATCCTCACACTTCCAGGTCACTCGGCAGCCATCGGTAGCACAGGCATGGGAGAAAAGGCAGCCATACTCGGCAAACCATCCATCCGAGCACAGGCTCTGAATGCTGGCATTGCCAAACTACTGGCTCTTGAATTGCTGTCATTCAGGCTGGTGGAGACTGACACCTTCTGGGACTTCATGGCATTGGCAGTCCCACATTACACTGTGCCCAGCCGCTTTTATTTCAGCAGGCGAGCCGTCCCTGCCCTGCAGAAACATGTGGAGGCAAACATAAAACATGCGCTACTAAACGCCGTCAGTAGCAAGGTCCACCTGACCACCGATGCGTGGACCAGTAACCATGGACAGGGACGATATCTTTCCCTCACTGCCCATTGGGTCAATGTTGTGGATCCGGGTACAGATCTGGAGAGTGGTGCTCTACGTGTTCTGCCAACTCCACGGATTGCAGGAATCCAGTCTGTACACATTGACTCCTCCTCCTACTCCAGTTCCTCTGAAACAGTGCAGCAGGAGCCTGTTACGACCGATATGAGCACAGCCGTGGCCAAACGTCAACAGGCAGTACTGAAATTAATTTCATTGGGGAATCGAAGCCACACGGCGCAGGAGCTCTGGAATGCCATCAAGCAGGAGAGCGACGTGTGGTTTCTGCCAGCGAATCTCCAGCCGGGCTTGGTAGTGTGTGACAATTGCCAAAATCTGGTGACAGCTCTTGGCCTTGGCAACCTCACTCACATCCCATGTCTGGCACATGTGCTCAACTTGGTCGTGCAGAGCTTTCTGAGGGACTATATGGATCTTGATGTACTGCTGCACAAGGTCCGCATAGAGTGCGCTCACTTGCGGCGTTCCAGCACGGCAAGATCGCGCCTTGCTGCTCTGCAGCGCCGATTACGCCTTCCGGAACATCGCATCATATGTGACCTACCCACCAGGTGGAATTCAACGTTACATATGTTGGAGCGGTTGTGTGAGGAGCAGGCAGCAGTCATGGAGTTCCAGCTGCATCAGGCGCAAACAAGTTGCAATGTGCGCCGGTCACACTTCAGCACCACTGAGTGGGCCTCTATGAAGGACATCTGCTTTGTTTTGCGTGCCTTCGATGATTCCACGCGGATGGCGAGTGCAGATGATGCACTAGTCAGCATGACTGTCCCCCTCATCTGCATGCTTCAAAAAACACTGCAAGCACTAAGGGATGAGGTTTTGGAAGAGGTGGGGGATGAGGAGTCCCAAATGCCATCTGCTTCTGGACAGTCTGCGCTACGTGCTTCCTCACAAAGGCCTAGGCAGGGGACACTTTGTGAGGAGGATGAGGAGGAGTCGATGGAGCATGAAGACATCTCTCCACAGGAGGGAGGTACACAAATCTGTAGTCAGTATGTACAGCGAGGGTGGGGTGATGCAGAGTAGGCAGCGATCACGCCTCAAGCAGGGGACAGCGGTTCTTTGGCAGTTGGGAGTCTGCAGCACTTGGTTGACTTCATGCTGCAGTGCCTGAGAAACGACCGCCGCATCACCCACATTCTCTACATGGCTGATTATTGGGTGTACACCCTCCTAGATCCTCGCTACCGGGACAACTTGCAAACCCTCATACCAATGTTGAACCGGGAGCGTAAACTGCGGGAGTACCAAGACACACTGGTGCAGTCCATCATGTTTTCCATTCCACCCGACAGCAGTGGTGCTAGTGCTTTGCAAAGCACCTCTGTGCGTCGACCCAGTGGAGGAAACTTGGCACAAAGAGGGAGCAGAGGCAGTGCCTCAGCACAAGGCAAGACCACTATGGCCCAAATGTGGCAAAGTTTTGTGTGTCCGCCACAATTGTCTACACCATCACTGACGGCTCCAGTCAGCAGGAGGCAACGTTTCCGTCAGATGGTGACAGACTACATGTCTTGCCCTCTCAGTGTACTCCCAGATGGCTCTTCCCCCTTCAAGTTTTGGGTCTCTAAGCTGGATACATGGCCAGAGCTTAGCCAGTATGCATTGGAGGTGCTGGCTTGCCCTGCTGCCAGTGTATTATCGGAACGCGTCTTTAGTGCCGCAGGTGGTGTACTAACAGACCGTCGCACGCGACTTTCTTCCGATAACGCCGACCGGCTTACTTTTCTGAAAATGAACAAGGCATGGATCTCCCCAGAATTTGCCAGTCCTCTTCCCGACTAAATAATTGGTTGGCAACTGTATCCGGGTCTCCTGTTGTGTTCATGTTTCTACCACCTGAACTATAATCCCTGGGCTTCAACACAGCCAGTTGTCGCTCAGATGTGTCGTCTGCACAGAGAAAAACACTAGCTCCTGTGTTAGTGGGGTTCAGTAACGCCAGCTGCTCCCCTCCTGTGTGGACGGCAAAATCTCCTGCTCCATCCACATTCAAACTTCTACTGATTTTTAACCCTGCTCCACTTAGGCCTCTGGCTCCACTGTCTCTAGTATTTCCCCTGGCCTCCAACCCCGCCAGTGACAGCTCTTAAGTGGCGTCTGCATAATCCACACTTGTTCCAGTGTTACTTGGCCTCAGTCACGTCAGTTGATCCCCTGATGTGTGTCCGGCAAGGTCTCCTGCTCTGTCCACATTCCCATTACTAGTAGTGTGAATGAGGACAGAGCAGGAGACCTTGCCGGACACACCTCAGAGGATGAACTGACGGGACTGAGCCCAAGTAACACAGGAACAAGTATGGATTGTGCTGATGCCACTTCAGAGCTGTCACTGGCGGGGTTGGAGGCCAGGGGAAATACTAGAGACAGTGGACCCGGAGGCCATAGTGGAGCACGGTTACAATCAGTTGTAGTCTACTACCTCTAATAAACATGCTGCAAGTTGGCCTCAGCCAGCTCCATGCCTCATCCTGGGCTCCAACAACGTCAGTTGGTGTTCAGAAGTGCCGTGTTCGCAGAGAAACACACACTAGCTACTGTGTTAGTGGGGTTCAGTAATGCCAGCTGTTCCCCTGCTGTGTAGACGGCAAAGTCTCCTGCTGCCTCCACATGCCAACACCATCAGGCCTCAGCCTGCTCCATTCCTCATCCTGGGCTCCAACAACGCCAGTTGGTGTTCCGAAGTGCCGTCTTCACAGAGAAAAACACACTAGCTCCTGTGTCAGTGGGGTTCAGTAATGCCAGCTGTTCCCCTGCTGTGTAGACGGCAAAGTCTCCTGCTGCCTCCACATGCCAACACCATCAGGCCTCAGCCTGCTCCATGCCTCATCCTGGGTTCCAACAATGCCAGTTGGTGTTCAGAAGTGCCGTCTCCTCAGAGAAAAACACTCTAGCTCCTGTGTCAGTGGGGTTCAGTAATGCCAGCTGTTCCCCTGCTGTGTAGACGGCAAAGTCTCCTGCTGCCTCCACATGCCAACACCATCAGGCCTCAGCCTGCTCCATGCCTCATCCTGGGCTCCAACAACGCCAGTTGGTGTTCAGAAGTGCCGTATTCACAGAGAAAAACACACTAGCTCCTGTGTCAGTGGGGTTCAGTAATGCCAGCTGTTCCCCTCCTGTGTAGACAGCAATGTCTCCTGCTCCATCCACATGCAAATTACTACAGATTTGTAACTTTGGTCAACTTAGGCCTCTGGCTCCACTGTCTCTAGTATTTCCCCTGGCCAACAACCACGCCAGTTACAGCTGTGAAGTGGCGTCTGCACAATCCACACTTGTTCCTGAGTTACTGTGGCTCATTCCCGTCAGTTGATCCCCTGATGTGTGTCCGGCAAGGTCTCCTGCTCTGTCCACATTCACATTACTAGTAGTGTGAATGAGGACTAAGCAGGAGAGCTTGCCAGACACACATCAGGGGATCAACAGATGGGACTGAGCCACAGTTACACAGGAACAAGTGTGGATTGTGCAGATGCCACTTCACAGCTGTAACTGGCGGGGTTGTTGGCTAGGGGAAATACTAGAGACAGTGGAGCCGGAGGCTATAGTGGAGCACGGTGACAATCAGTAGTAGTCTACAACCTCTATAAAACCAGCTACAAGTTGTCCTCCACCTGCTGCATGCTTCATCCTGGGCTACAACACAGCCAGTTGTAGCCTGGAAGTGCCGTCCGCACAGATATAAACACTCGCTCGTGTGTTAGTGGTGTTCAGTAACGCCAGCTGTTCCCCTGCTGTGTGGACGGCAAAATCTCCAGCTGCCTCCAAACTTACACTACAACGCTTTTTCTCCTCGCTCCAAGTAAGCCTCAGCCTGCTTGGAGCATTGATCCTGGGCTACAACACAGCCTGTTGTAGCCTGGAAGTGCCGTCCGCACAGATAAAAACACTCGCTCCTGTGTTAGTGGGGTTCAGTAATGCCAGCTGCTCCCCTGCTGTGTGGACGGCAAAGTCTGCTGCTCCATCCACATTCAAACTACAACTGATTTTTAACCCTGCTCCACTTAGGCCTCTGGCTCCACTGTCTCTAGTATTTACCCTGGCCTCCAACCCCGCCAGTGACAGCTCTGAAGTGGCATCAGCACAATCCACACTTGTTCCTGTGTTACTTGGCCTCAGTCACGTCAGTTGATCCCCTGATGTGTGTCTGTAAAGGTCTCCTGCTCTGTCCACATTCCTATTACTAGTAGTGTGAATGAGGACAGAGCAGGAGACCTTGCCGGACACACATCGGGGGATCAACTGACGGGACTGAGGCCAAGTAACACAGGAACAAGTGTGGATTGTGCTGACGCCACTTCAGAGCTGTCACTGGTGGGGTTGGAGGCCAGGGGAAATACTAGAGACAGTGGAGCCAGATGCCTAAGTGGAGCACGGTTACAATCAGTAGTAGTCTACAACCTCTATAAAACGTGCTGCAAGTTGGCCTCAGCCAACTCCATGCCTCATCCTGGGCTCCCACAATGCCAGTTGGTGTTCAGAAGTGCCGTCTTAACAGAGAAACACACTAGATCCTGTGTCTGTGGGGTTCAGTAACGCCAGCTGTTCCCCTGCTGTGCGGATGGCAAAGTCTCCTGCTGCCTCCAACATCACACTACATGTTATTTAAAACTTGCTCCAAGTAGGCCTCAGCCTGCTCAGAGCATTGATCCTGGGCTTCACACAGCCAGTTGTAGCTCGGAAGTGCCGTCCGCACAGATAGAAACACTCGCTCCTGTGTCTGTGGGGTTCAGTAACGCCAGCTGTTCCCCTGCTGTGCGGATGGCAAAGTCTCCTGCTGCCTCCAACATCACACTACATGTTATTTAAAACTTGCTCCAAGTAGGCCTCAGCCTGCTCAGAGCATTGATCCTGGGCTTCACACAGCCAGTTGTAGCTCGGAAGTGCCGTCCGCACAGATAGAAACACTCGCTCCTGTGTCTGTGGGGTTCAGTAAGCCAGCTGTTCCCCTGCTGTGCGGATGGCAAAGTCTCCTGCTGCCTCCTACAACACACTACATGTTATTTACCACTTGCTCCAAGTATGCCTCAGCCTGCTTGGAGCATTGATCCTGGGCTTCAACACAGCCAGTTGTAGCTTGGAAGTGCCGTCCGCACAGATAGAAACACTCGCTCCTGTGTCTGTGGGGTTCAGTAACGCCAGCTGTTCCCCTACTGTGCGGATGGCAAAGTCTCCTGCTGCCTCCAACATCACACTACTACTGACTTTTAACCGTGGTCCACTTAGGCCTCTGGTTGTACTGTCTCTAGTATTTCCCCTGACCTCCAACCCCGCCAGTCGCTGCTCTGATGTGCCGTCTGCACAATCCACACTTGTTCCTGTGTTACTGGGGCTCAGTCACGTCAGTTGATCCCCTGTGGTGTGTCCGGCAATGTCTTCTGCTCTGTCCCCATTCCCATTAATAGTTGTGGGAATGTGGACAGAGCAGGACACCTTGCCGGACACACATCAGGGGATCAACTGACGTGACTGAGCCCCAGTAACTCAGGAACAAGTGTGGATTGTGCAGACAACTCTGCAGAGCAGCAACTGCCGTGGTTGGAGGCCAGGGGAAATACTAGAGACAGTAGAGCCAGAGGCCAAAGTGGATCACGGTTACAATCAGTAGTTGTTTACAACCAATATAAAACTCGCTCCAAGTTGGCCTCAGCCTGCTGCCTGATTGACCCCTGGGCTTCAACATCGCATGTTGCTGCTCAAAAGTGTGTTTGCCACGGGTACTCCCTCCTGCCCAGCCGGGTTCCAGCAACATCAGCTGTTTCTCGGCAGAGCCTTTGGCCTAGGTGCCTCCTTCATGGTATCCGAGTTCTAGCAACGTCTGCTGGTTCTTGGTAGTGCTTTTTAGCACAGGTACCTCCTGCTTAGAAACCGTGTTCCAGCACCGTCAGCTGGTCCACGGTTGTGCCATTGGCTCTTGTTCCTTTTGCTGCCCCTCCGGGTTCCAGCACCGTCAGCTGGTTCTCGGCAGTGTCTTTGGCACGGGTACTCCCTCCTGCCCAGCCTGGTTACAGCACGCCTGCTGTTTCCGGGTAGTGTCGACGTCACTTTGCCACTGATACGTTGTCCTGTCGTGTTGCGGTCGGGTTAGCCGAGTCTATGGTGCCTGCAGTTTCAGTGCTTCCTATGTGGGCTGAGGGTTCTGGTAACAAAGGCTGGTTCCATAGTGCCAATAGGACAAGCACTCCTTGTAGGACTGTGGGTTTCGGTAACTGCAGCCGGCTCGCGGCCTTGCAACTTTGTTTTTCAAGGGTACCTTCTGCTATCCATCCGGGTTCCAGCACCGTCAGCTGGTTCTCGGCAGAGCCTTTGGCCTAGGTGCCTCCTTCATGGTATCCGAGTTCCAGCAATGTCTGCTGGTCCTTGGTAGTGCTTTTTAGCACAGGTACCTCCTGCTTAGAAACAGTGTTCCAGCACCGTCAGCTGGTCCACGGTTGTGCCATTGGCTCTTGTTCCTTTTGCTGCCCCTCCGGGTTCCAGCACCGTCAGCTGGTTCTCGGCAGTGTCTTTGGCACGGGTACTCTCTCCTGCCCAGCCTCGTTCCAGCATGCCTGCTGTTTCCGGGTAGTGTCAACGTCACTTTGCCACCAATACATTGTCCTGTCGTGTTGCGGTCGGGTTAGCCGAGTCTATGGTGCCTGCAGTTTCGGTGCTTCCTATGTGGGCTGCGGGTTCTGGTAATAAAGGCTGGTTACGTTGTGCCAATAGGACAAGCAACAAGCACCCCCTGTTGGACTATGGGTTTTGGTAACTGCGGCCGGCTCACGGCCTTGCAACTTTGTTTTTTCCTGGGTACCTTCTGCTACCCATCCGGGTTCCAGCACCGTCAGCTGGTTCTCGGCAGAGCCTTTGGCCTAGGTGCCTCCTTCTTGGTATCCGAGTTCCAGCAACGTCTGCTGGTTCTTGGTAGTGCTTTGTAGCACAGGTACCTCCTGCTTAGAAACCGTGTTACAGCACCGTCAGCCGGTCCACGGTTCTCCCATTGGCTCCTGTTCCTTCTGCTGCACCACCGGGTTCCAGCACCATCAGCTGGTCCTCGATAGTGTCATTTGCTCTTGCAGCTTCTGCTACCCATACGGGTTCCAGCACCGTCAGCTGGTTCTCGGCAGTGCCTTTGGCCTAGGTGCCTCCTTCTTGGTATCCGAGTTCCAGCAACGTCTGCTGGTCCTTGGTAGTGCTTTGGAGCACAGGTACCTCCTGCTTAGTAATCGTGTTCCAGCAACGTCAGCTGGTCCACGGTTGTGCCATTGGCTTTTGTTCCTTTTGCTGCCCCTCCGGGTTCCAGCACCGTCAGCTGGTTCTCAGCAGTGTCTTTGGCAGGGTACTCCCTCCTACCCAACCTGGTTACAGCACGCCTGCTGTTTCTGGGTAGTGTCGACGTCACTTTGCCACTGATACGTTGTCCTGTCGTGTTGCGGTCGGGTTAGCCGAGTCTATGGTGCCTGCAGTTTCAGTGCTTCCTATGTGGGCTGAGGGTTCTGGTAACAAAGGCTGGTTCCATAGTGCCAAAAGGACAAGCACTCCCTGTAGGACTGTGGGTTTCGGTAACTGCGGCCGGCTCGCGGCCTTGCAACTTTGTTTTTCAAGGGTACCTTCTGCTACCCATCCGGGTTCCAGCATCATCAGCTTGCTCTTGGCAGAGCCTTTGGCCTAGGTGCCTCCTTCTCGGTATCCGAGTTCCAGCAACGTCTGCTGGTCCTTGGTAGTGCTTTGGAGCACAGGTACCTCCTGCTTAGTAACCGTGTTCCAGCACCGTCAGCTGGTCCACGGTTGTGCCATTGGCTGTTGTTCCTTCTGCTGCCCCTCCGGGTTCCAGCACCGTCAGCTGGTTCTCGGTAGTTCCATTTACTCTTGTAGCTAATGCTACCCATCTGGGTTCCAGCACCGTCAGCTGGTTCTCGGAAGTGTCTTTGGCACGGGCACTCCCTCCTGCCCAGCTTGGTTCCAGCATGCCTGCTGTTTCCGGGTAGTGTCAACGTCACTTTGCCACCGATACGTTGTCCTGTCGTGTTGCGGTCGGGTTAGCCGAGTCTATGGTGCCTGCAGTTTCGGTGCTTCCTATGTGGGCTGCGGGTTCTGGTAATAAAGGCTGGTTGCGTTGTGCCAATAGGACAAGCAACAAGCACCCACTGTAGGACTGTGGGTTTCGGTAACTGCAGCCGGCTCACGGCCTTGCAACTTTGTTTTTTTCCTGGGTACCTTCTGCTTCCCATCCGGGTTCCAGCACCGTCAGCTGGTTCTCAGCAGAGCCTTTGGCCTAGGTACCTCCTTCTTGGTATCCGAGTTCCAGCAACGTCTGCTGGTCCTTGGTAGTGCTTTGTAGCACAGGTACCTCCTGCTTAGAAACCGTGTTACAGCACCGTCAGCTGGTCCACGGTTCTCCCATTGGCTCTTGTTCCTTCTGCTGCCCCACCGGGTTCCAGCACCGTCAGCTGGTCCTCGCTAGTGTCATTTGCTCTTGCAGCTTCTGCTACCCATACGGGTTCCAGCACCGTCAGCTGGTTCTCGGCAGTGCCTTTGGCCTAGGTGCCTCCTTCTTGGTATCCGAGTTCCAGCAACGTCTGCTGGTCCTTGGTAGTGCTTTGGAGCACAGGTACCTCCTGCTTAGTAACCGTGTTCCAGCAACGTCAGCTGGTCCACGGTTGTGCCATTGGCTCCTGTTCATTCTGCTTCCCCTCCGGGTTCCAGTACTGTCAGCTGGTTCTCGGCAGTTCCTCAGCCTTCTTGTACCTTCTGCTACTTTTCCAAGTTCAAGCTTGTGGAAATGGTTTTTGATTCTCTCTCTGGATCTCCCTGACAATGACCCTGAAGACGACGACCCTGAAGACCACACAGAAGAATACCTAAAAGATGACCCTGAAGAAGATGACCAAGAGGACAAAGAACAGGAAGACAACCACCAAGATGCAGAACAACAAGAGACAGAAGACCAAGAAGCATAAAAACCAAAAGCAGAAGAACATGAAGCATAAGACTAAAAATCAGAGCAAATGATATTATCTAATTTATAAGCAGAAGAAGACTAAGCAGTGTATGGGGGTGAGTCCGTTCCTCCTCGTGGTGCCCCTGGAAAAGGCCTGCTGCTGCCACCCAAACTGAACGCGGACAAATCCTGTTGTAAATCTTTTGTGACAGGCTGAACGGAAGGTGTAATCTTCAAACTTTTATAGATAACAACTACAGGAATGCCTGACACAAATAAGAATATGATGAAGATGAATAGGAAGAAGATGAAGAAGTAGAATAAAAAGAAGAATAAAAGAAGAATAAAAGAAGAATAAAAGAAGAAGAATAAAAAAAGAATAAAAGAAGGAGAAGAAGAAGAAGATACTGCTGCTGCTGAAGATGATGAAGGAGAAAGTGTGGGAGAAGTAAAAAAGAAGGTGAAGAGCATGGAAGTAGTGAAACATACATATCTGACAAAAAATTAAAGACTTTAACATAGTCAATATCTTTGTAACTACGAACGTCTTTAAAAACAAAAAAATACTGCGATTCCATTTGATTGGGCTAAACCTCTATGGCTTTAATGTCTCCTACACCTCCCACAATACATTCTACATTATTATTAGTTGTTTTTCTCCATGTAGAATTAACCAACAGGGAAAGAAAGGGTTTTTTTTTTATTTCCGATATTTCTGTTCCATTGACTTGAATGGGACTTCCGGGATCGGAATCGACGATACCCGATACTTTTTTTAAATCGGCTGATCCATTCCGATACGATATTTTTCAGTATCGGGTGGTATCGCTCAACACTAGTCATAAGTTGGGGGTGTGCTGGCAGTTCAACGACAGCCAGTGTAAGTTCGGGGCGAACTGCAAATTCAAACATCTTTGCTCCAACCGCAATAGCGCTTTACATGGAGCCGCAAAGTGTTTCAAGAAAGGTAAGCCCTGAACCGGCGGTAGTAATTCCCAAGGGGGAGACTCGAGTGAAGCTGGAGAGGATGGTCCCTTATCTAAATAGATATGGGGACTGGGAGAAGGCGGCGTTGCGGTACGCGGTTTTTAAAGACGGTTTTGTTATCCCTCACCCTCCTTTTGCAATTCCGCGGGTTTTAAAAAATCTGCGCTCAGCCCTGTTACATGGCTCGGTGGTCTCAGAAAAACTGGGAAAGGAGGTTTCATTGGGCCGTATGGCTGGCCCCTTTGTTTCTCCCCCGTTTTCAGATTTGGTGGTTTCTTCCAAAGAAAGAGCCGAGTAAGTTTCGGCTGATTCAACATCTGTCATACCCACGCGGGGGGTCTGTTAACGACGGTATTGATCCAGAGATCTGTTCGGTGGTTTACTCCTCCTTTGACGAAGCAGCACGGTGGGTGCGGAAATGTGGTTGGGGTGCCCTCATGGCTAAAACGGACGTGGAATTTGCATTTCGTTTGCTGCCGGTCCACCAGGAAAGCATGAAGTTGCTGGGTTGCTATTGGGAAGGCATGATTTTTGTGGACAGGTGTCTACCTATGGGATGTTCGCTGTCCTGTGCGTATTTTGAAGCCTTCAGTTCCTTTTTGTAGTGGGTCGTGCGTGATGTTTCCGGTTTCGATTCGGTCATTCATTACTTGGATGACTTTTTGTGTGTGGGCCCGGCGGATTCTTCGCATTGTGATAGATTGTTACAGGCCATTGAGTGGGTGGCGGAGTGTTTTGGAGTTCCACTCGCGCCTGGGAAAACGGAAGGCCCCAGTATGTGCTTGCATTTTTTGGGAATTGTCATTGACACGGTGAGTTGGGAGTTCCGGCTGCCTGAGGATAAGTTGGCTGATTTGCGGGCGGAGGTGGTCCGAGCGCGTCGGGTAAAAAAGTTGTCACTGCGTGATCTCCAGTATTTGTTGGGGAAGCTCAATTTTGCATGTCGAGTCATGCCGATGGGGCGAGTTTTTTCACGTCATCTGGCAAGTGCAACTGCGGGTATTCGAGCCCCGTATCATTTCATCAGATTGTCGGCGGAACTCAGGGATGATTTGGTGATTTGGGAGTCTTTCCTGGAAAGGTACATTGGCCGTTCGTTCGTGATGGAAGAGGTGGTCAGCAGCGACTAGTGTTGAGCATTCCGATACCGCAAGTATCGGGTATCGGCCGATACTTGCTGTATCGGAATTCCGATACCGACTTCCGATATTTTTTCAATATCGGAAGTCGGCATCGGAATCGGAAGTTCAAAGTTGATTGACAGCCTGACGTCATCATGATGCGCGGTGTGTGCGCATCATGATGCGCCGTCATTTCGGGCCTTCCGGGGATCTCTGCCGGCCTGCCGGGGGGCTGTGTGGACTGCCCGGGGTCTGTACCGGCCTGCCGGGGGGCTGTGCCGGCCTGCCGGGGGGCTGTGTGGACTGCCCAGGGTCTGTACCGGCCTGCCGGGGGGCTGTGCCGGCCTGCCGGTGGTCTGTGCACCCTGTGGGGGTCTGTACCGGCCTGCCGGGGGGATGTGCCGGCCTGCCGGGGGGCTGTGCTGATGTCCGGGGGTCTGTGCAAGCATCGTCCGATGGGACTATAAGTCCCATCTGGCAATGCCTGCTACCATGACAGTGATTGACACATTAGCCAATGATGGGACAGTAGTAGTCCCATCATCCGGCTAATGTGTTAAATGTTTAAAAAAAAAAAAAAAAAAATACTACATACATACTACATGCATGCTACATACATACTACATGCTACATACATACTACATATATACTACATGCATGCTACATACATACTACATGCTACATACATACTACATACATACTACATGCATGCTACATAAATAACACATACAGTATATACTACATGCATGCTACATACATACTACATACATACATACCACATACATACTACATACATACTACATGCATGCTACATACATACTACATATATACTACATGCATGCTACATACTACATGCTACATACATACTACATATATACTACATGCATGCTACATACATACTGCATGCTACATACATACTACATACATACCACATATATACTACATACATACTACATGCATGCTACATACATACTACATACATACTACATGCATGCTACATACATAACACATATATACTACATGCATGCTACATACATACTACATGCTACATACATACCACATACATACTACATACATACTACATGCTACATGCTACATACATACTACATATATACTACATGCATGCTACATACATACTGCATGCTACATGCATGCTACATACATACTACATACATACTACATGCTACATACATACCACATATATACTACATACATACTACATACAATACATTCATACAATACATACATAGACATACAGTACATATAACATAGAGTAACATACTTACCAATACTTGTCACATTGTTCCCCGAAGCCATTGTCTTTTACGGAATAAATATTAACATAACAAACCACAAAAATACTCACCCACGATCCGAAGCAGTCCACGAGTGTGTCCCACGACGATCTTGGGTAGAGAACTGCAGCATCAGCTGATGCTGCCGTTCTCTACGGGCTGCAGGAATCCAATGACGGAAGGTAGGTATCCTTCCGCACTGTATTCCTCCGCCACTTAAAAAAAAAAAAAGTCCCTAGTTTCACTTTATGCCATTGCTGTGTGGGAATTTCCCACGCAGCAATGGCATAAAGTGAGACTAGGGACTTTTTTTTTTTTAAGTGGCGGAGGAATACAGTGCGGAAGGATACCTACCTTCCGTCATTGGATTCCTGCAGCCCGTAGAGAACGGCAGCATCAGCTGATGCTGCAGTTCTCTACCCAAGATCGTCGTGGGACACACTCGTGGACTGCTTCGGATCGTGGCTGAGTATTTTTGTGGTTTGTTATGTTAATATTTATTCCGTAAAAGACAATGGCTTCGGGGAACAATGTGACAAGTATTGGTAAGTATGTTACTCTATGTTATATGTACTGTATGTCTATGTATGTATTGTATGAATGTATTGTATGTAGTATGTATGTAGTATATATGTGGCATGTATGTAGCATGTAGTATGTATGTAGTATGTATGTAGCATGCATGTAGCATGCAGTATGTATGTAGCATGCATGTAGTATATATGTAGTATGTATGTGGTATGTATGTAGCATGTAGTATGTATGTAGCATGCATGTAGTATGTATGTAGTATGTATGTAGCATGCATGTAGTATATATGTAGTATGTATGTAGCATGTAGTATATATGTAGTATGTATGTAGCATGTAGTATATATGTAGTATGTATGTAGCATGCATGTAGTATGTATGTAGTATGTATGTAGTATGTATGTGGTATGTATGTAGCATGTAGCATGCATGTAGTATGTATGTAGTATGTATGTGGTATGTATGTAGCATGTAGTATGTATGTAGCATGCATGTAGTATGTATGTAGTATGTATGTAGCATGCATGTAGTATATATGTAGTATGTATGTAGCATGTAGTATATATGTAGTATGTATGTAGCATGTAGTATGTATGTAGCATGCATGTAGTATGTATGTAGTATGTATGTAGTATGTATGTAGTATATATGTAGTATGTATGTAGCATGTAGTATGTATGTAGTATATATGTAGTATGTATGTAGCATGTAGTATGTATGTAGCATGCATGTAGTATGTATGTAGTATGTATGTGGTATGTATGTAGCATGTAGCATGCATGTAGTATGTATGTAGTATATATGTGGTATGTATGTAGCATGTAGTATGTATGTAGCATGCAGTATGTATGTAGCATGCATGTAGTATATAGGTAGTATGTATGTAGCATATATGTAGTATGTATGTAGCATATAGTATGTATGTAGCATGCAGTATGTATGTAGCATGCATGTAGTATATATGTAGCATATATGTAGTATGTATGTAGCATGTAGTATATATGTAGTATGCATGTTGCATGCATGTAGTATATATGTAGTATGTATGTTGCATGTAGTATATATGTAGTATGCATGTTGCATGCATGTAGTATATATGTAGTATGTATGTTGCATGTAGTATATATGTAGTATGAATGTAGCATGTATGTAGTATGTAGTATGAATGTAGCATGTATGTAGCATGTAATTTTTTTTTTTTTTTTTTTTTTTTTTTACATTCAACACATTAGCCGGATGATGGGACTACTACTGTCCCATCATTGGCTAATGTGTCAATCACTGTCATGGTAGCAGGCATCGCCCAATGGGACTTGTAGTCCCATCGGACGATGCCTGCACAGACCCCCGAAGCCTGCACAGCCCCCCGGCAGGCCGGCACAGCCCCCCGGCAGGCCGGCACAGCCCCCCGGCAGGCCAGCACAGCCCACCGGAGCCTGCACAGACCACCGGCAGGCCGGCACAGCCCCCCGGCAGGCCGGCACAGCCCACCGGAGCCTGCACAGACCACCGGCAGGCCGGCACAGCCCCCCGGCAGGCCGGCACAGCCCCCCCGGAGCCTGCACAGCCCCCCCGGCAGGCCGGCACAGCCCCCCAGCAGGCCGGCACAGACCACCGGAGCCTGCACAGACCCCCTGGCAGGCCGGCACAGCCCCCCGAAAGGCCCGTACAGACCCCAGAGAGGCTGTACAAGGCAAAAACAGGGTTTTTCTTATTCCGATACCGGAAGTCCCATAGACTTGAATGGGACTTCCGGTATCGGAATCTGCGATACCGATACTTTTTTTTAAGATCGGCCGATCCATTCCGATCCGATACTTTGAAGTATCGGACGGTATCGCTCAACTCTAGCAGCGACGCATTGGAGTTGTTCACGGACGCAGCTGGCGGTGTCGGATGTGGGGCCTACTTTGGGGGCAGTGGTGCGCGTCCCGGTGGCCCGATGAGTGGATTACGGACGGCTTGGTACACAACATCACTTTGTTGGAGATCTTTCTGATTCTCATAGCCGTACATTTGTGGGGACGGGAGTTTCGGGATCGGTGGGTGAGTTTTAATTGCGATAACATGGGCGTGGTGTGTGCGATCAATGGCCTTACTGCATCATCTCCCCCTGTCATTCGGGTGTTGCAACAGTTGGTTTAACTATGTTTGGACCTGAATGCACACGTGACCGCGACACATGTTCCAGGTGTTAAGAACGATATCGCTGACTCTCTTTCTCGTTCACAGTGGGATCGGTTCCGCTCTTTGGTGCCAGAGGCAGAGATCATGGGTTTAGCTTGTCTGGAGGAGCTGTGGAAAGTGGCTTACGGGGAGCGGAGTCGCTGATTGAGTCGTCTTTAGCTCCAAAAACTTGGGAGGCATTCCGGGCTTTATGAGGCAAGTGGGAGGAGCATCTTGCGGCCGGTGCGGCAGTCGGGCCCGGGCTGGATCAGGAGGGAATTTTGTGGTCTTCGTTAGGGCGCGGGGCCTCTAAGGGTTGGTCTGATGCAAAAGCCATGCGTATTTTGGCAGGGATGTCTTTTGGTTTTTGTTTGCGCGGTTGCCGCGATTGGACAAAGACATTTTTGGTGAAACAGGCGGCAAAAGGGTTTCGCCGTTTAAAAATCGGGGGTGAGTTGAGGTGTCCGATATCTTTTAATGTACTCGAATGCCTGGGAGGCATTTTGGAGTCGGTGTGTTCTTCACGCTATGAGGTTCTGTTTTTTCGCCTAGCCTTTTCATTGGCATTTTTTGGCACATTGAGGGTAGGGGAGCTAGTGTCGGGGAACAAAGAGTCAGCTGGGGGTATATTGGCCAGGGACGTTGTGGTTACTGCGCGGGGCATTGAGTTTTGGCTGCGACGGTCTAAGACGGATCAGGCAGGGAAAGGCCACCAAGTGGTGTTAGGTAGTGTACCGGGGTCTTTGATGTGTCCCGTTCAGTGTTTGCGGGGTTTTTGGGAACTTAGTCCTAGTTTGCGCGGTTCCCTTTTGTGTCACGTTGATGGCTCTAGTTTGTCCAGATACCAATTTGGCGCTGTTTTTAAGAGGTCCATCTAATTGTTGGGTTTGGATGAATCCCGTTTCACTTCTCATTCATTCAGGATAGGGGCGGCATCGGAAGCAGTAGTTCGGGTTTTGGATCTGGCTTCGATACAGCGCATTGGCGGTTGGGCGTCTAATCGCTACCGAACTTATGTCAGGTCGGTGGGTGGTGATTGGTGAGGCAGAGGGTTGCATTCACGTTTAATTGAGGTTGGTTTTGATGTTGGCATTGCCTTTTTTATTTCAGGTGTCGAGCCGTTGCTGGTGTGGATTTTTGGTCATTCCTTCGTTTACTGGGGAGCATTGCGGGCCGATGTCCGGAACGAAGGCAGATAGCTCGTTTTTTCCAGGAACACGACCTTGTTGCATTGGTATGGTTTTAGGGGGATGGAGTGGAGACGGGTCTTGCAGGAAATACTCGAGTGCGTTCGGTTGGACCGCGCTCCGGACATCCTGGTGTTACATGTCGGGGGTAACGACTTGGCGGTTCGTCCTTTCCGGGAATTGATAAGGGACATCAAGCAGGATTGTCTGCACCTGTGGTTGCTATACCGAGGGGTCACTATCGTTTGGTCCGACATCGTCCCTCGGAGGTGATGGCGTTCCATGAGGTCTCTCACAAAGGTCAACAAGGCCAGGATAAAAGTGAACAGGGCTGTGTCTTCTTTTGTTATCAGGAATGGGGGAGTGGCTGTGCGACACTTTGATTTGGAAAAGGGCGAGGGTGATTTTTGGCTGGCCAATGGGGTTCATCTGAATTCGGTTGGTTCCGATATTTGGGCTCCCGGTCTCCAGGAAGGTATTGAGCGGGTCATAGCATGGCGTGTTTGGGGGGGTCTCGGGCCGTTGAGGTGTTCAAGGGCCCTCGTTGTGGCGGTTTTGAGAGGGGGGAGTCCTTGAAGTGGGTGGAAATTGGGTTTTGGAGACTCAGTGTCTAGGGTCTACTTCGTTAAAAGGTATGTTGGGGGTGATCTGGTGAAAGGTGGAGGGGGAGTTGCCAACCGAAGTGGCGGATCCCCAAGTAGCTTAGTGGACAATATATATTGGTGTTGGTGCTCCCGAGCCAGTGGGGTAATGGCTGGGAGCAATCATGATGGGTTTTGTCCCCAGCATTTTGGGCTTATTCACCAAGCTCTTGGGGCTTCAAGGACTCCTTCTCAGTGTTCATGTTATTGTATATGTGATTTATGATTCACTGTTTGTTGTTTGGTGTTTAAATAAAGGCTGCTGTGGCCATAACATTCAAAAAGAAATCCCGAGTCTCCGTGTTTTGGTGTAGGTAATGGAGGTGACGCGGGGGGAGGCTAGGGGATGATGTGATGCTCGTTTCCCCCTCAGGTAGCAATTTGACACTACCAACGTCATGTCCAATGAGGTTCTAGCCTGTATAGATTTATCTCCAGTTGCAATATGTATGCCAAAGGGGAAAAGCCATCTGAAGCAGAGGCCTTTTTTCAATACGGCTTCAGTAAATGGTTTCAAAATTCTTAGTTTTCTGAGTTTAGTAGCAGATAGATCCTGGAAAAGTTTAATTTGTGAGCTGTCATATGGAATCTCCTGTGCTTCTCGTGCTCTGCGGAGGATTAGGTCTTTAAGGCCTCTTTCACACATCAGGTTTTCGCCGTCAGGCGCGATCCGGCGCTTTTGACAGAAACCGGATCCGGCGAAATGCAATGCCGGATCCGGTTTCCCCCCCATTGACTTGCATTTGCGCCGGATCGCGCCGGATGGCCATGCGTTTCATCCGGTTATCGCCGGATCCGGCAATGTGTCGCAATGTGTCGCGATCCGGCATCTGGAAAAAACGTCTACTGTAACGTTTTTTGTCTCCGGCGAAAAAGCCGGACACGCCGGATCCGGCGCGTCCGGCTTTTTCACACAATGAAAGCCTATGAGCGCCGCAATGCGCCGGATCCGGCGAAAGCCGGATCCGGTGGCCGGATCCGTTTTTTTTGGTCTGAGCATGCTCAGTAGCTCTGCCCACAGGAGATATATAAAAGCAAGACAATGGGAC
Source organism: Dendrobates tinctorius (assembly GCF_039654945.1). Lineage (NCBI taxonomy): Eukaryota > Metazoa > Chordata > Amphibia > Anura > Dendrobatidae > Dendrobates > Dendrobates tinctorius. Next base: position 29,314,877 of record NW_027361825.1, read on the forward strand.
CCTCAGCCACACCCAACATGCCACCCAAGACAGCAACCAGGCGCAGGAGAAGGCAGCAGACATCTGCAGCAGCAGCACCATCAGCAACACCCCAAATGGAGCAGCATGCTGAACGGGAGGGGAGTCCAGAAGCAGATGAGAGACGGTAATTATCAAATCCCCCATTCCTCCAAACTAGGGCCATGGAATATCAAGATATTCATTGGCCCTTTGTTTCTCTTTATTCAACAGCCGCCAAAGAGATGCAGCAGCAGCACCATCAGCAACACCCCAAATGGAGCAGCATGCTGAACGGGAGGGGAGTCCAGAAGCAGATGAGAGACGGTAATTATCAAATCCCCCATTCCTCCAAACTAGGGCCATGGAATATCAAGATATTCATTGGCCCTTTGTTTCTCTTTATTCAACAGCCGCCAAAGAGATGCAGCAGCAGCAGCAGCAGCAGCAGAAATGGCATCACTGGCAGCAGCAATACCCACAGCCATGGAGTCTGGCCATCAACAGGACAGCACATCTTCTTCTGGGAGCCCTCCCTCGCATCGTCAGCGTTTGACGGTAAGTTTTTATTTCCAAAATCCATCATCTCTGTAATATATGTCTATTCATTGCCTTTTATTTCAAAACAGGAATCACAAGATGAAGAGGAGCTCCCAGAAGAAGAAGGAAGGGGTGGACAGACGCTTGGAGTGGGCTCACAATTCGTAAGTTTTTTGCATCAAACGCAGAAACACAACATCACACTACACACAACACATAGAAAACAATGTTCTGCAGACCACACACAGCAAACAAATGCCTACATCCAAACTCATAACATTTTTTGTTTTCTTCTCTAGTCTTCCCAAACTGGTGCTCGGCCAAGAGGTCCTCGCAGTGCCTCCCAGGGTCGTCGGCGACAGCAACGCGGCGGTCACCAGCGTGTAAGTATAAATATTTTTGCTTTGTTTTTTGGCACTTTTTATTTCATTTCTTTTGTGGAGGCTAATTATGTTATTTTTGTCTTTTTCTTTAACAGCCTTCACAGCGTGCTCCCGACTCTGACGGTGAGGATGGAGGGATTGATGTGGACCGCCTCATCGATCTCGTCAGAGAAAGGGAGCCGCTCTGGAATATGGCTGACCGCCGCCACGCTGACCTGATCATTACCCGACGACTCTGGGAGGAAATCTGTTCTCTCCTTGTGGGCCACTGGGAGGACCTCGAAGCTCGGGACCAGATTAAAGAGCGTAAGTATATACAGTAACGGTTGCTTGATGTAAACCAGTGTTTCCCGAACTCCAGTCCTCGTGGTCCCCACGGATCATGTGTTCAGGATTTCTATTTACTATTGAAATCCTGAAAACATGACCCCTGGGGACCATGAGGACTGGAGTTTGTGAAACACTGATGTTGTATACTAACCACTCCTTTCTCGTTTCAGGGAACAGAATTGTGAATCGGTGGCGGTCTGTGAGGGATCGTTTCAAGAAGGAGTTCAATAAAGAGATGCGGGCCCCGAGTGGATCTGGAGGACGCAGGAGCAAGTACAAGTACGCACAAGCCCTGTCGTTCCTCCGGGAAACAATGCTCACCAGAAGGTAAATATTACACACCACATGTGAAAAAGATGTAACTTTTTTTTTTCAGCCAGGGCCATACCATGTCAGTATTTTAATTGTTTTTTTTTCTCTTTATTCCACAGCACGGTGAGCAGCACTCGGGAGCCTGCACGATTGGACCCTTCTGAGGCGATCCCTGAGGAGACCGGCACCGAGGGACACTTCGACCGCCCCGGTACATCTGCACCTTCCCTGCCTTCCCACACATTCGACCCATCTGTCCCATCCACCAGCACAGGAGCATCGTGGCCGCCTACATTACATGAAGCTGCTGGTGAGGAGATCGCTTTCCCTTTACCCCACCCTTCTGCCCCTGCCGCCTCTAGTACACCTGCGGGTACTGGGCGGCAGCGGCAGAGGGGTCAGGAAAAGAGTTATGCGCAAGAGTTATTGCATCTGAATGCATCTTTCCAGAACTGTCTCAAAGTCTTGTCAGAGCAAATCTCCGCAGGCTTTCAGCAGATCAACTCCAGCATTCTGGAGGTGAAGACACTTCTGCAAACCATGCATTCAGAAGCAAGATCTTCGCCAAACCACACCTTTTTCAGGTCTGTTGTGGAGCGCATGGAAACGCTCTCTCCTGCCCAGCAGATGCATGTAATGCATTCGTGCTATGGTGCTCTACAGCAGGTTACCTCCCAACCTCCACCTCCCACCACTGTAGTTCCTCCACCTGCACCCCCTCCAGCCACTTTCCATCCTCCCCCTCCTATTACATCTGCACCCCCTCCAGCCACTTTTCATCCACCCCCTCCTACTACATACCAGCAACCTGCCCAGTACCAGCAACCTCCCCAGTACCAGCAACCTCCCCAGTACCAGTCATCTCCCCACTTCCAGCAACCTGCCCCGTACCAAACTCCTTCCCCGTACCAAACTCCTTCCCCGTACCAAACTCCTTCCCCATACAACTTTCCATCAACATCATCTGCTCCTACAGTCCCTGCCCAACCCTCCACTCCACCACCCACCACCTCTTCTGCTTCCCACATGTCCACCCATTCTGTAGCTTTTTCCACACCTTCACCTCTAACTGTTCCTTCCCCACCACGATCCCAGTCCTCTCTCCACACACCCAGTGTCGAAGTGTCCCGCAGCCCCTCCAGCAGTATTTCCACCCCACAATACACAGATTTGTAATGTGTGTTTTTTAATAAAAATGCCCATTGGGTTTAAAACCTTTATTAAAAAAGTTTTTTGCACTTTAAAAACATTTTACAAAAAAAAAAAATTTTAAATAAAAGTTAAATTATCGTTTCACAATGGTTGTCTGTCTTTTCTTTCTGCGGCGAACTATGTTTAAAAAAAAGGTTAAATACAGGGTATTTCAAAGGTAAAAAGGTATTCAAAACCAGGTATAACTGTGGGTAAATTTTAGCTTTTTGCCACAGTTGTGTTCCTGGTTGTGTTTGAAGCAAAGTATTTCACCTAAAAAGTTGTGTTTATTGTTGGTGATTTCCTAACAATGTACACAACTTTTGTTAAAAGGTGAAATACTTTGCATAAAACCCAACCAGGTACACACCTGTGGCCTAAAGCTAAAAATAGTAGACCATGACAAGATAGCCAACTTTGGTTGGCAAAGGTATATACTGTTGGTCCAGAAGGTACACAAGTTTGGTTAGGGCACAAATCTTTCACACTCTGTCATCCTGCCAGTGTACTCTGCCTTGAGGGGCCACAAGGGTCAATTTTAAAAACCGGATCCGGCGTAATCCGTCGAAAAAACGGATAGAATAACGGATGAACCGGATGAGACGGATCCGGTTTTGTCTGTCAAGAACAAGACGGATCCGGCAGAAAACCGGATCCGGCACATCAGGTTTTACAAAACATTTGCCGGATCCGGCATTCCGGCACGACGCCGGATCGCGCCTGACGCCGAAAACCTGATGTGTGAAAGTAGGCTAACTCGGTAATCGAGAAAACAACAGATCACGTCTCGTGGCTGCTCCCCCTGGGGTGGTTTGGGGTGGAGGGCCCTGTGGACTCTTCAATTTCTTGCGGGTCTGATTCAGAGAGCAGGCTTTTGAAAATCTCTTGCGCTGTTTTACTTAGCGCCTCGAATGCTACTTTTTCAGTTGGAACCTTGATTCTTACATTATTGCGACGTTCTCGGTTTTCATCATCTTCCAATGCTGTATGGACCATATGTAATTGGTTTTCATGTGCATTCAGGCAGTCTAGCACAGCGTTGGATCGTTGTGTCACAATATTTTGTGAATTTTTAAGTGTCTGAAGTCTGTGACCTTGGAGATTTAAGTCTTGTTTTATATCTGTGAGTTCCTTTCCTATCAGTTCAAGAGCCTTGGATAATATACGTTTAATAAACGATCGGGTGACTAAAGCGTCTTTCGTTGTTCCTCCTATGTCAGAGTCACTTTCTAGCTCAGAATCCGAATCCTTCATTAGAGCCATATCTTGAAACTTGGGGGATTTAAGTGGGTCTGGTTGAGCAGTTTGTTTTTTAAGGAAGTTATCTAGATCTGCTTGCGTGATGACCTTTGCCGTTTTGGATATGCTTTTTTGTGTTTTTACACTCGATTTCCTCATGTTTGCAATTATCTATGAGGCAAGGGTAGAGCAAATATGAAGTTAGAATTCCCACAGCCAGCAGAATATTTAGTTAGAATACCATATTTTCTTAGGCTAAAAAAGTTGAACAGCAGGGAAGTTGCAATCCTGGTGTTTGACACTAGATGTCAGTCAAGGTTTATATATTGCTTTCTCAAATTTACAGTTATGAATTCAAGAACCTGTTAGAAACTCATAACAATATGCACAATGTTCCTGGGGTTGGTGAAAGTTAATGTAAAAATAGGGGGGGGGGGAAGGGGAGGAAAAAAAAAAGGATCAATATCCGTAAGAGGGGTTGATTGAGACACCCCTATGCTCCCCAGTAGGTTAGGCACTTAATCCCCACCGCTTCTATTAATCGATATCGGAGCCCCTCCAGTTTCTCTGAGCCCAGGTAAATTCCGTCCCTTCTAGTATGGTGCCTCCGGGTGAGAGCGCAGCAACAAGATATATAACGGAGGTGAGAAACTGGGTCTGAGCAGAAAAAGTAAATTAATGTGCATGCAAAATGTAATTGCATATGAACACATGACCTTTACACAGAGAAAACCAAAAGCAAAACACAAAACAAATATCCTGGAATAAAAAAGTAAAAAAAATATATTGCAAAAATTGCATGAAGGTAGTAATAATAGTAATAATAAGGGTATTTAGTTAACATAATTTTGATCAAAATAATGTAGAAGCCATCCCGCCACGTCACGGCAACCCTTGTGGGACAGTCCTAACTCTTGTATTTAAAACCTTTCCACTTGTCAAGTGACGTAAATGTGAACAAGGACAGAGGGACTGAACCACCAGTAATAGTATAGGCCAGACAGGATGGATTTTCCAACTCAGAAACAGGGCGGTCACACCCTTATATGCACAGAATGCACAATGAAACAAATGAGAAACTGGGTCTGAGCAGAAAAAGTAAATTAATGTGCATGCAAAATGTAATTGCATATGAACACATGACCTTTACACAGAGAAAACCAAAAGCAAAACACAAAACAAATATCCTGGAATAAAAAAGTAAAAAAAATATATTGCAAAAATTGCATGAAGGTAGTAATAATAGTAATAATAAGGGTATTTAGTTAACATAATTTTGATCAAAATAATGTAGAAGCCATCCCGCCACGTCACGGCAACCCTTGTGGGACAGTCCTAACTCTTGTATTTAAAACCTTTCCACTTGTCAAGTGACGTAAATGTGAACAAGGACAGAGGGACTGAACCACCAGTAATAGTATAGGCCAGACAGGATGGATTTTCCAACTCAGAAACAGGGCGGTCACACCCTTATATGCACAGAATGCACAATGAAACAAATGAGAAACTGGGTCCCACAAGGGTTGCCGTGACGTGGCGGGATGGCTTCTACATTATTTTGATCAAAATTATGTTAACTAAATACCCTTATTATTACTATTATTACTACCTTCATGCAATTTTTGCAATATATTTTTTTTACTTTTTTATTCCAGGATATTTGTTTTGTGTTTTGCTTTTGGTTTTCTCTGTGTAAAGGTCATGTGTTCATATGCAATTACATTTTGCATGCACATTAATTTACTTTTTCTGCTCAGACCCAGTTTCTCATTTGTTTCATTGTGCATTCTGTGCATATAAGGGTGTGACCGCCCTGTTTCTGAGTTGGAAAATCCATCCTGTCTGGCCTATACTATTACTGGTGGTTCAGTCCCTCTGTCCTTGTTCACATTTACGTCACTTGACAAGTGGAAAGGTTTTAAATACAAGAGTTAGGACTGTCCCACAAGGGTTGCCGTGACGTGGCGGGATGGCTTCTACATTATTTTGATCAAAATTATGTTAACTAAATACCCTTATTATTACTATTATTACTACCTTCATGCAATTTTTGCAATATATTTTTTTTACTTTTTTATTCCAGGATATTTGTTTTGTGTTTTGCTTTTGGTTTTCTCTGTGTAAAGGTCATGTGTTCATATGCAATTACATTTTGCATGCACATTAATTTACTTTTTCTGCTCAGACCCAGTTTCTCATTTGTTTCATTGTGCATTCTGTGCATATAAGGGTGTGACCGCCCTGTTTCTGAGTTGGAAAATCCATCCTGTCTGGCCTATACTATTACTGGTGGTTCAGTCCCTCTGTCCTTGTTCACATTTACGTCACTTGACAAGTGGAAAGGTTTTAAATACAAGAGTTAGGACTGTCCCACAAGGGTTGCCGTGACGTGGCGGGATGGCTTCTACATTATTTTGATCAAAATTATGTTAACTAAATACCCTTATTATTACTATTATTACTACCTTCATGCAATTTTTGCAATATATTTTTTTTACTTTTTTATTCCAGGATATTTGTTTTGTGTTTTGCTTTTGGTTTTCTCTGTGTAAAGGTCATGTGTTCATATGCAATTACATTTTGCATGCACATTAATTTACTTTTTCTGCTCAGACCCAGTTTCTCATTTGTTTCATTGTGCATTCTGTGCATATAAGGGTGTGACCGCCCTGTTTCTGAGTTGGAAAATCCATCCTGTCTGGCCTATACTATTACTGGTGGTTCAGTCCCTCTGTCCTTGTTCACATTTACGTCACTTGACAAGTGGAAAGGTTTTAAATACAAGAGTTAGGACTGTCCCACAAGGGTTGCCGTGACGTGGCGGGATGGCTTCTACATTATTTTGATCAAAATTATGTTAACTAAATACCCTTATTATTACTATTATTACTACCTTCATGCAATTTTTGCAATATATTTTTTTTACTTTTTTATTCCAGGATATTTGTTTTGTGTTTTGCTTTTGGTTTTCTCTGTGTAAAGGTCATGTGTTCATATGCAATTACATTTTGCATGCACATTAATTTACTTTTTCTGCTCAGACCCAGTTTCTCATTTGTTTCATTGTGCATTCTGTGCATATAAGGGTGTGACCGCCCTGTTTCTGAGTTGGAAAATCCATCCTGTCTGGCCTATACTATTACTGGTGGTTCAGTCCCTCTGTCCTTGTTCACATTTACGTCACTTGACAAGTGGAAAGGTTTTAAATACAAGAGTTAGGACTGTCCCACAAGGGTTGCCGTGACGTGGCGGGATGGCTTCTACATTATTTTGATCAAAATTATGTTAACTAAATACCCTTATTATTACTATTATTACTACCTTCATGCAATTTTTGCAATATATTTTTTTTTACTTTTTTATTCCAGGATATTTGTTTTGTGTTTTGCTTTTGGTTTTCTCTGTGTAAAGGTCATGTGTTCATATGCAATTACATTTTGCATGCACATTAATTTACTTTTTCTGCTCAGACCCAGTTTCTCATTTGTTTCATTGTGCATTCTGTGCATATAAGGGTGTGACCGCCCTGTTTCTGAGTTGGAAAATCCATCCTGTCTGGCCTATACTATTACTGGTGGTTCAGTCCCTCTGTCCTTGTTCACATTTACGTCACTTGACAAGTGGAAAGGTTTTAAATACAAGAGTTAGGACTGTCCCACAAGGGTTGCCGTGACGTGGCGGGATGGCTTCTACATTATTTTGATCAAAATTATGTTAACTAAATACCCTTATTATTACTATTATTACTACCTTCATGCAATTTTTGCAATATATTTTTTTTTTTACTTTTTTATTCCAGGATATTTGTTTTGTGTTTTGCTTTTGGTTTTCTCTGTGTAAAGGTCATGTGTTCATATGCAATTACATTTTGCATGCACATTAATTTACTTTTTCTGCTCAGACCCAGTTTCTCATTTGTTTCATTGTGCATTCTGTGCATATAAGGGTGTGACCGCCCTGTTTCTGAGTTGGAAAATCCATCCTGTCTGGCCTATACTATTACTGGTGGTTCAGTCCCTCTGTCCTTGTTCACATTTACGTCACTTGACAAGTGGAAAGGTTTTAAATACAAGAGTTAGGACTGTCCCACAAGGGTTGCCGTGACGTGGCGGGATGGCTTCTACATTATTTTGATCAAAATTATGTTAACTAAATACCCTTATTATTACTATTATTACTACCTTCATGCAATTTTTGCAATATATTTTTTTTACTTTTTTATTCCAGGATATTTGTTTTGTGTTTTGCTTTTGGTTTTCTCTGTGTAAAGGTCATGTGTTCATATGCAATTACATTTTGCATGCACATTAATTTACTTTTTCTGCTCAGACCCAGTTTCTCATTTGTTTCATTGTGCATTCTGTGCATATAAGGGTGTGACCGCCCTGTTTCTGAGTTGGAAAATCCATCCTGTCTGGCCTATACTATTACTGGTGGTTCAGTCCCTCTGTCCTTGTTCACATTTACGTCACTTGACAAGTGGAAAGGTTTTAAATACAAGAGTTAGGACTGTCCCACAAGGGTTGCCGTGACGTGGCGGGATGGCTTCTACATTATTTTGATCAAAATTATGTTAACTAAATACCCTTATTATTACTATTATTACTACCTTCATGCAATTTTTGCAATATATTTTTTTTACTTTTTTATTCCAGGATATTTGTTTTGTGTTTTGCTTTTGGTTTTCTCTGTGTAAAGGTCATGTGTTCATATGCAATTACATTTTGCATGCACATTAATTTACTTTTTCTGCTCAGACCCAGTTTCTCATTTGTTTCATTGTGCATTCTGTGCATATAAGGGTGTGACCGCCCTGTTTCTGAGTTGGAAAATCCATCCTGTCTGGCCTATACTATTACTGGTGGTTCAGTCCCTCTGTCCTTGTTCACATTTACGTCACTTGACAAGTGGAAAGGTTTTAAATACAAGAGTTAGGACTGTCCCACAAGGGTTGCCGTGACGTGGCGGGATGGCTTCTACATTATTTTGATCAAAATTATGTTAACTAAATACCCTTATTATTACTATTATTACTACCTTCATGCAATTTTTGCAATATATTTTTTTTACTTTTTTATTCCAGGATATTTGTTTTGTGTTTTGCTTTTGGTTTTCTCTGTGTAAAGGTCATGTGTTCATATGCAATTACATTTTGCATGCACATTAATTTACTTTTTCTGCTCAGACCCAGTTTCTCATTTGTTTCATTGTGCATTCTGTGCATATAAGGGTGTGACCGCCCTGTTTCTGAGTTGGAAAATCCATCCTGTCTGGCCTATACTATTACTGGTGGTTCAGTCCCTCTGTCCTTGTTCACATTTACGTCACTTGACAAGTGGAAAGGTTTTAAATACAAGAGTTAGGACTGTCCCACAAGGGTTGCCGTGACGTGGCGGGATGGCTTCTACATTATTTTGATCAAAATTATGTTAACTAAATACCCTTATTATTACTATTATTACTACCTTCATGCAATTTTTGCAATATATTTTTTTTACTTTTTTATTCCAGGATATTTGTTTTGTGTTTTGCTTTTGGTTTTCTCTGTGTAAAGGTCATGTGTTCATATGCAATTACATTTTGCATGCACATTAATTTACTTTTTCTGCTCAGACCCAGTTTCTCATTTGTTTCATTGTGCATTCTGTGCATATAAGGGTGTGACCGCCCTGTTTCTGAGTTGGAAAATCCATCCTGTCTGGCCTATACTATTACTGGTGGTTCAGTCCCTCTGTCCTTGTTCACATTTACGTCACTTGACAAGTGGAAAGGTTTTAAATACAAGAGTTAGGACTGTCCCACAAGGGTTGCCGTGACGTGGCGGGATGGCTTCTACATTATTTTGATCAAAATTATGTTAACTAAATACCCTTATTATTACTATTATTACTACCTTCATGCAATTTTTGCAATATATTTTTTTTACTTTTTTATTCCAGGATATTTGTTTTGTGTTTTGCTTTTGGTTTTCTCTGTGTAAAGGTCATGTGTTCATATGCAATTACATTTTGCATGCACATTAATTTACTTTTTCTGCTCAGACCCAGTTTCTCATTTGTTTCATTGTGCATTCTGTGCATATAAGGGTGTGACCGCCCTGTTTCTGAGTTGGAAAATCCATCCTGTCTGGCCTATACTATTACTGGTGGTTCAGTCCCTCTGTCCTTGTTCACATTTACGTCACTTGACAAGTGGAAAGGTTTTAAATACAAGAGTTAGGACTGTCCCACAAGGGTTGCCGTGACGTGGCGGGATGGCTTCTACATTATTTTGATCAAAATTATGTTAACTAAATACCCTTATTATTACTATTATTACTACCTTCATGCAATTTTTGCAATATATTTTTTTTACTTTTTTATTCCAGGATATTTGTTTTGTGTTTTGCTTTTGGTTTTCTCTGTGTAAAGGTCATGTGTTCATATGCAATTACATTTTGCATGCACATTAATTTACTTTTTCTGCTCAGACCCAGTTTCTCATTTGTTTCATTGTGCATTCTGTGCATATAAGGGTGTGACCGCCCTGTTTCTGAGTTGGAAAATCCATCCTGTCTGGCCTATACTATTACTGGTGGTTCAGTCCCTCTGTCCTTGTTCACATTTACGTCACTTGACAAGTGGAAAGGTTTTAAATACAAGAGTTAGGACTGTCCCACAAGGGTTGCCGTGACGTGGCGGGATGGCTTCTACATTATTTTGATCAAAATTATGTTAACTAAATACCCTTATTATTACTATTATTACTACCTTCATGCAATTTTTGCAATATATTTTTTTTACTTTTTTATTCCAGGATATTTGTTTTGTGTTTTGCTTTTGGTTTTCTATATATAACGGAGGTGCCTGAGTGCCCCTACCTCCGGGTCTGCTTCCCTCCACGGGGTAGAATGTCCCGGTGACAGCTGTTAGTGTAGCGTCCGCTGTAGCACCACGGCGTTGTGTCCCCAAGGCCACTCACCCCTCCACATCTCCAGGGAGAGCGGTGTCGGGTCAGCGGTACCACGTGCCTGCTTCTGTCCTGTGGCACCGCGCTGACTCTAGATCTGCCGGGACTATTTTTACATGCTGCGGCGGTATACAACACTCACAGACTAGGTCTCCGCCAGTGGGAATCGCCTGGGCCCGGGTGTGCCTCGCTCTGGGGGCAGGAATGGGTCCATCAGCAGGAGGGAGCTGGTCCGGGCAGTTCTCTCTACAGATAGTCCTTGCAGAGGCTGTAGATCTTCTTTTCAGGGGCACTGACTATGGTCCTTTGTATCCCTCCGCCATTCCAGTGTTTTCTCGCCTGTGGTTTCCCAAAGAAAGGACCCCTTTTTCACCTGAATTAGATGGAGGGATCAGGATCTAAATGGTCTCAGGGGGTCCGGGAACAGTTCCAATTTCAGGGATGTTTCAAGAGCAGAAGCTGTAATAATTGTAAAGCCTCTTTTGTGGTCTCAGTCTGGGAGCTCAGGATCCCTGCCTCTTGTCTCTCCAGCGTTCAAGCTCCAACAACCAACAAAAATTCTGTCCACAACTGGCAGAAAAATTGGACGGGACGCAAAGAAAAACCCACAAATAACAACAGCTGAAATACTGGACTCTCTGAAATGTAACGGTGTGGCTGTTTCAAGATGCACAATAAGGAGGCACTTGAAGAAAAATGGGCTGCATGGTTGATTCGCCAGAAGAAAGCCATTACTACACAAATGCCACAAAGTATCTCACCTACAATATGCAAAACAGCACAGAGACAAGCCTCAAAACTTCTGGAACAAGGTAATTTGGAGTGGTGACACCAAAATTGAACTTTTTGGCCACAACCATATACGTTACATTTGGAGAGAGGTTAACAAGGCCTATGATGAAAGGAATACCATTCCTACTGTAAATCATGGAGGTGAATCGCTGATGTTTTGGAGATGTGTGAGTTACAAAGGCACAGGAAACTTGGTAAAAGTTGAAGGAAAGATGAATGCAGCACATTATCAGCAAATACCAGAGGCACATTTGCAATCATCAGCACGGAAGCTGCACATGGGACGTACTTTGACGTTCCAATGTGCCAACATGACAACGATCAAAAACACAAGGCCAAGTTGAACTGTTATTGGCTACACCAGAGCAAAGGGTAGGTTCTGGAGTGTCCATCTCAGTCTCCTGACCTTAGTATCATTGAGCCTCTCTGGGGAGATCTCAAGTGCGCAGTTCATGCTAGACAGCCCAAGAGGTTTTTTGCAAAGAAGAGAGGGCAGCTTTACCATCTGAGAAAATAAAGAACCTCATCCACAGCTGCCACAAAAGACGTCAAGGTGTCATTGATGTTAGAGGGGGCAATACACAGTATTACGAAATGGGGTATGTAAACTTTTGATCTGGGTCATTTTGGATGTTTTGGGTTGTCATTATGTTTTAAAAAGAGAAAACACAGTAGTTTGACAAAAATGGCTTCACCCAACCACAAACCATGAGTGGAGTAAAAGTTTTGGTGTTATCATTCATATTCTCTGAAAAAAGGCCAAGAAAGCAAAAATTCTGCCTGGGTATGTAAACTTTTGAGCACAACTGTATATCTTAGCAATATGCCATCAGTTACTGAGATGGGAATATCCCTTAATACTATACAGCTCTGGAAAAAAATTAAGAGACCATCACATCAAATCTCTGTCCTGGGTAGCCCATTCTCCAGATCCGAACTCCATTGAAAACCTCTGGAATGTAATCAACAGGATAATGGATAGTCACAAGCCATCAAACAAAGAACTGCTTAAATTTTTGAGCCAGAAACAGTGTGAAAGACTGGTGGAAAGCATGTCAAGATGCATGAAAGCAGTGATTAAAAATCATGGTTCTTCCACAAAATATTGATTTCAGAACTCTTCCTGAATAAAAACATTAGTATTGTTGTTTCTAAATGATTATGAACTTGTTTTCTTTTCATTATTTTTATTTGAGGTCTGAAAGCACTGGGTGTTTTTTTTAATTTTGAGCATTTTTTTCCAAAAAGAAAAAATCAAAATTTATTGCTTGGAAATTCAGAGACATGTTATCAGAAGTTTATAGACTAACAGAACAATTAACATTTTACTCAAAAATATACCTATAAAGAGAAAATTCAGACAAACTGAACATTTGAATGTGGTCTCTTAATTTTTACCAGAGTCTTAGTCAAACTCTATCATGGGAAGTTCAATATTTTGATTGTATTCTTAGTTTGACCATTATGATTTAAGACATATATTGACAAAAAACATTATTCTCATTAGCTAAACTTCAAAAAGAAATTGACCTCGTTGTTGGCCAGAACCGCTGTCCATCTGTGGAGGACCGCAGTAAAATGCCTTATACAGATGCTGTTATTTATGAAATACAGAGATGTGGAGACATCTTGCCTTTGGGTGCTCCACATGCAACTGCTGAAACCATCATCTTTAGAGGATACACGATACCCAAGGTTGGAAAAAAATATTAATTTAATAGCGTGCAGGAGCCCCTGGGTTCCATCTCAGTTATTGGAAAAACAAGGCATATTGTCAATCCAGCCAAGAGTTTGTACAGCAGTTATCTAATATGGCCACTTTTATACAGGCCGTACAAATGATGATTGCTGGACAAAAGATGCCTTAACAGATTGATTGGCCAGCTGCCATCTCAGCCAGTACTCCTATGCACAATAGTGCTCACTCAGTCGAGCGCTCCTATGTTCTCTATGTGAAAGCTGTGATTGATACGTTGGTTGGAGGCTTATATCAGGGACTCCAAAATCACACATGTGCGATCGACATCTCTCACGGCCATCAGTTGAACCCGTGGATATCAGAATGTTCAGCCAGCATTGGTCTAATATGTATAGGGGGCTTTAGTGAGATAGTATGTATCGTAGTTTCCAGGTTATAAAAACCTATATTTGGGGCAGAGTTTTTCAGGCTTTTCTATTTTTAGGGATGCAGGGAGGGAGGATGTATTCTGTTCAAGTATTTCTTCCATAAGTCTAATTAAAATTTTTTTTTAATTGTGATAACTACTGTATTTTTCAGATTATAAGACGTACTTTTGTTCCCCCAAATTTTGGGGGAAAGTGGGGGGTGCGCGCTCTGTCATGGTGTCAGGGGCTGGGGTGGCTTGCTGCAGGCTGCAGAGACAGCTGGTGGTCATGTGCTCCCGCTCATTAGGCTCATGTAATATTCACTGCACCCGCTGTCCATCACCTCAGTGCTGAAGCAGAGCCAAGTTGGTAGACAGGGGAGCGGTGCATATTACATGTGCCTGCACTCTCCCCCCCGGCCCCGTCACTATATTCACCTTCCGATGATGGATCCTACTCCCAGCTCCCCCCTTGGCTCTTCCTGTGTCTGTGCTGACATCTTCCTCCTGCGAGGGCACGCGGCAGGAGCTACTCATTCAGGCAGTTCATCGTAGCTTCAGGACCTTCCATGATGTGACCAATAGGACCTGCGGTCACATGACTCCCAGAATGTACTGCAAGTCATGTGACCGCAGGTCCTATTGGTCACGTGACAGAAGGTTCTGTAGCTACAACGAAGTGCCTGAATGAGCAGCTGCTGCCGCGCTCTCGCAGGAGGAGGATGTCAGCACAGACACAGGAAGAGCTACGGGGGAGCTAAGAGCAGGAGCCATGATCGGAAGGTGAGTTAACTGTTATTTTATCATGTGTTTGCCAGCAGGGGGGAAATATAGGGATTGGGGCCATGTATGCCAGCAGGGGGGAATATAGGGACGTGTGCCATGTGTGACAGCAGGGGGCAATATAGGGATGGGGGCCATGTGTGCCAGCTGGGGGGAATATAGGGATGGGGGGACAATGTGTGCCAGCAGGGGGGAATATAGGGACATGGGAGGACAATGTGTACCAGCAGGGGGGAATATAGGGACGGGGGCCATGTGTGACAGCAGGGGGAATATTTGGACTGTGGGGCCATTTGTGCCAGCAGGGGGGAATATAGGGATGGGGGACAATGTGTGCCAGCAGGGGGGAATATAGGGACGGAGGGCCATGTGCATACCAGCAAGGAGGCATATAGAGGCGGGCCATGTGCGTGCCAGCAGGGGGCATATAGAGAGAGGGGGCCATGTGAGTGCAAGCAAGGGGGCAAATAGTGACTGGGGGGCTATGTGCCAGCACCATGGGGCAATGTGCCAGGATGGGGGTTATATAGATAACAGGATGAGGGACATATATGATTTGAAAGACGGACACTGGCATTATAAGACACACCTCCATTTAACATTAAAAAAAATTCTCTTTTTCTTCACCAAATTTGGGGTTGCATCTTATAATTAGATGCGTCTTATAAAGCGAAAAATACGGTATATGATTTCATGCAAAGGACAGAGTCATGTGCATAGAAACTGTATGGGCTCAAGCAAAGTGTTTTTTTTTAGCACTTATTGGTGTTTTTCTCTTGTGGAAAATACCTATGAAGATTGGAGGAGGAGAATATGTGTACTGTTAGACCATGCCACATGAGTAAAATATGGCCCTATAGATAGCTAACCATAGAAGTTTGCACTAAGCTATCACATGCACATGGACATTTTACTATAACCGTACTTTATGATGGATGAGTATAGTAAATATAACATGGTTCCATCTTTCTTCATTTCCCTGACATCTTCTTGAAGAATACCACCGTGTTTCCTCTCTTGACCTCAGTGCTGACGGATCCCAAATACTTTAAAAACCCAGAGAAATTTGATCCTAATCGCTTTTTGGATGAAACTGGAGGTTTAAAGAAGATTGACGCCTTCATACCATTTTCAACAGGTACTGAGAAGTTGATTGTAGCAAAAAGCACACGCATAATTAAAACCATATTAATAACATCATTATAACACTCCCATCTGCAGGAAGGAAATCCTCCCAAAAAAGTGCCCAGTAAATACACAGTATGTCAAGCATCAACATTCAATGTAGACAGATAACAATATAAACAAATAACCATAGGTATATGTGTCTGCATATGAGAAATGTGATGCCTGATATTGTCCAACTAATCAGTGGGACTGGACAAAAACCAAGACAAAAATGGGCATCCCCATTAGTTCTTGTCAATATAGGACTAATATAAAACAGAGTCCCATATAAGGATCAAAGCATAATAGCATAATAGATGTCCACCTATACCAGATATGGGGAAATTGTTTTCTTGTACTGAAAAAGGTTCTGCTACGTATAGAGGACCAAGATGCATGAACTATAAATAGGACAAACTTGATAGATGTAAAAAGAATTTTTTTTATTCACAATCCCTCCAAAATAAGGTGCGCAATCTAAAAAAGAAGATGTGCACTGCCTATATGCATTAGCCTTTCTTGTTTCTTGTCATGTCCTCTCTTCCACGCACTTTGTAGCACCCTGACTTACATTTAATAATACATTGTTGTGCACCCGGTACCCTATTGTTTTCAACAGGTACTGAGAAGTTGGGAACAATTGAAAGGTCTGGGGGTGAAGATTGCTGTACTGAAAGAGACGTTTCAAATGACAGATTATGGGTATTACATTATTTTGAGCAGTTGAGTAAAATTCTCATCAGGACAATGGTATCTGTAAATCCTCATGCTAGATACTGAGAATGTAAAGTGCTGACTCGATTTTGGAACATCCTGGTCTGTTAAGTCTAGTGTTAAGACCAAAAGTCTTCACGCCTACAGGTCTAACCTTTAGTGTGAAGTCATGCAAAAAATTCAACGTTTTCATGCTCTTGATGCAGCATCTTTACCTTGTGAAATAGAATGATATAAAAATAACCAAAATCTTTAATCCATTTATTTTTTTCTTTTCTCTACAGGGAAGAGAATCTGCCTTGGAGAAGGAATGGCAAAGATGGAGATCTTTATTTTCCTTACCTTCATATTGCAGAATTTCAATTTGAAATCTGATGAAGACCCTTCTTTTATTGACCTCTCCCCTTTGCCTAATACCAATGGTATGATCCATCGCCCATATAATATGCAGTTGGTTCCTCGCTGACCCAATGGAGGATTCAACATTCCTGAGTAAAATTAATGATCCTGACAATTTTCAGTTCCAACTATGTTTTACTTATATGGGGCAGACTGAACCATTGGGCCCACTGAGGCTCAAGGATTCGGGAATCTTGGCAAGCACTACTGCACAAACCCGCAACAACCTGTTCAATGTATATGAATTGTCAAACTAATAGCAATTTATCTGTTGTGAAATGATGGCTCATAAATAAACTGGTTAATTACTTAATTGGTATGAGGAAAAATGTTTTGGTGGCATCAGGTAGTCATTATCCTGGTCGCACTCTACAGGGAATTAAGAAGGATAACAATGCGAAGCATAATAAGCTGGAATTATCCGACTGAAATGATCAGGTCTTGTATGGGATATAAATCAAACCTCACTTTCTAACTGCTTCTGTGCAACTAATGTGCTCATTGTGGTCTACCCAATGAATGACCATCAATTTGACATAAGGCCTAGAAATTAGGGAAGATTTCCCATACGTTGATGGGAGAGAGTAAAAAGTCTGCAACATAGTAGCTTTATGAATTCTCTATGTCAAGCTTTACATGGTCCAGTGGAGAATGGTTAAGGACCCTCTTGCACCTCGGTTTTCAAGATATCTTTGAATCCCCCCATTATAAGCCTTTTTGGCCTGGAGAAAGTGAGAGCAATAAATAAATAAAAAAATTCAGATTTCAACATGATATCATAGAGGAAAATTCAAATCCATAAGACATATCCAAGGAGGGAACATGTGTCTCTCACATTGAACATATGTGCAATAGAGAAAACTAATTATTACTGGAGGAGAGCTGACACTCCAACCTCAGTTGAGGCAGCGGCCCCTGCAGAGACCAGGTAATTAGAATAGGAAGGTTTACTCTGGGAGTCAGATACCAGAATTGTGATTCTTTTACACAGATGCATAAGCTTTCCTAGGTCTAACGATCTCTCACAGCCATACCAGTGCAAGTGGTCAGATATGAATATTGGGGTTTACATCGATCCAATAATTATGGGAGATATAGTTTCAGCTTTGTAGCAAAGGGATGAACAGATCACATTCACTCATTCACTCACATCACTATAAGGCCATGAGAACTCCACCATCTTAATAACAGTCCAATAAATGATGATACTGAGGTCATGTTTGATGTCTATATAAAGTTAAAATCATAATAACAAATATGATGGTAATATCTACTACCTGGTAGCTCCAGAGGCAAAGACATCCTGTAAGTTGGGGATACAATAATATTCTGAAGAGCCGAGCACATCCCACAATCAGACTTCACATGTGCTCATTTATCGGAGGTATGTGGACGTAATGATAAGCAGTATTTAGGTTTGGGTCATTTGTCAGTTCTTGGAAGGTAGAGCTTGCTGTAGGTTCTGTTCGTTTTTCAATTGTAGCGCCTCCCTCCACTAAGCTCGGGACCATTACCGCTACATCAGGTTTAGTAGTTTTCTTTTGTTATTCCTTTTTATTTAATGTTGTAGCATATGTTGTCTGTTCCCACTTTGTATCATTTTGTACACTTTTTAAAAACACTGCCCATCTTTCTGGATTAAGTATATAAAATGTAATACATGTGGAATTCTTGCACCATGAAGCCAAATGTTACCTGTAAATGATTGCTGTTGGCAGAAAGCTCCTTATTTTTTAAAGAAAAGCACAGTTTTTTACAATGAAGCTAACATTAAATGATTCAGAAATACACTCTATACATTGTTAATGTGGTAAATGACTGTTCTAGCTGCAAATGTCTGGTTTGTAATGCCATATCTTCATAGGTGTATAGAGACCCATTTCCAACAACCATCACTTCAGTGTTCTTATGGTACTTTGTGTTTGTTAACTGTGTAAGAAGGTTAATGGATGGTTAGAATACCCTTGAAAACCCTTGTGCAAGTATGTTAGCAGAGCTGAAAGCAGTTTTGCTGATTAGAGAAGCTATAAACCTGACCTTCCTTTGAGCTAGATGAGAATCTGGAGCATTACATTTGTTGGTTCCATTAAACTCTCAAAATGAGCAGAAAATAAGAACTTTCATGTGAAATTCGACCTAGCAATGAGTACTACTCCCTCCAGAGGAGAGCACAAACAGGCTCTAACCAGAGTAGAAAGAGAAGTGGAAGGCCCCGCAGCACAACTGAGCAACAAGACAAGTACATTAGAGCCTGTAGTGTGAGAAATTGACGTCTCACAGGTCCTAAACTGGCAGCTTCATTAAATAGTACACGCAAAATGCCAGTGTCAACATCTACAGTGAAGAGGCGACTCCAGGTTGCTGGCCTTCAGGGCTGAGTGGCAAAGAAAAAGCCATATCTGAGACTGGTTAATAAAAGGAAAAGTTTAATATGGGCAAAAGAACACAGACATTAGACAGAGGAAGATTAGTAAAAAGTGTTATGGACAGACGAATCCAAGTTTGAGGTGTTTGAGGCACAGAACAACAGAAAAGGTGCTGGAAGAGTGCCTGGCGCCATCTGTCAAGGATGGTGTAGGTAATATGATGGTCTGGGGTTGCTTTGGTGCTGGTAAAGTGGGAGATTTGTACAAGGTAAAAGGGATTTTGAATACGGAAGGCAATCACTCCATTTGGCAAATCCATGCTATACCCTGTGGACAGCGCTTATTTGGAGCCAATTTCATCCTACAACAGGACAATGACCCAAAGCACACCTCCAAATATGCAAGAACTATTTAGAGAAGAAGCAGGAAGCTGGTATTCTATCTGTAATGGAGTGGCCAGCGCAGTCACCAGATCTCAACCGCATTGAGCTGTTGTGGGAACAGCTTGACTGTATGGTATGCAAAAAGTGCCCATCAAGCCAAATCAACTTGTGAGAAGGGCTTCTGGAAGCATGGGGTGAAATTTCTGTAGATTACCTCAGCAAATTGCTAGAATGCCAAAGGTTGGCAATGTTGTAATTACTGCAAAGGGAGCATTCTTTGACATAAGCAAAGTTTGAAGGAGAATTTTTATTTTCAAATAAAAATCTTATTTTTGAACCTTGTCAATGTCTGGACTAGATTTTGGCAACTCATTTGATCAATAAAAGTATGAGTTTTCATGGAAGACACAAAATTGCCTGGGTGACCCCAAACTTTTGACCGGTAGTGTACATATACAATATATAAGGGATGTACTCACTCAGGTGCGACAGGAGGAAGACAGCAGGCACATTCCTTTCAAAGTCCATATGGGTTTATTGCTTCATAAACCCTGAAGCACCAATAAGAAGGTAAACAGTCCTCTAGCTCCTCCCAGAGCTATGTGGGAATTCCAACTCTCCCAAGACACTAGCCACTGCTAACTCACATGGCCTGGGCAGCACCCAATGTGACGGTCACATGACCGCAACCTCACTCAAGTCCTAGCAGGATTCTGCTCCCTCAGCCTGTGGGCATACAGGCTTGGGTAATGTCCAGCACTCAGGCTCAGTCTGGAGTCACACACAAAGGAAGACTTCTCCCTCTTTGCTCACAGACCATGTGAAAAAAAACAGCTTCCATCATGTAGCTGTAACCACACCCACATATGGGGTATGTGGGCAGCCCCCCTCTGCCTAAAGCCATTGGACTTGGCACCTTCCATTACCCAACGAGAGACCCCTCTCGGTCGCCTTTGATAGTACCCATCTGTCAAAACCAGGCCATGTCACTGAAACTTTTTGGAGCAATGTATCATCTGACTCCGTCAGTTCCTCTGGCAGAGTCGCCCCTTTTTCCAGACCATCCTCTTCCCTGATTGCCTCCACTGGTTTGTGCAGCTGTGAGAGTCCCTTACAGTCGAGCCTACTGACTGTGGAGAAGTCTGAATGAGAAAGATTAATGGAGCATCAGGCTGGCAGGTCCCGGGGTGCTGGTTAGATTAGTTCCGATGCTGCTCCTGCCGAGTGCCTCAAAGGAGGATGAGAACATGGAATGCAGGAAAACCCAGTCACAGGGGAGCACAAAAAATCTTTCTTCTTTTATTAGATTCCACTACGCGTTTCGACGCATAACCTCCGTCTTCATCAGGTGGCATATACAGTAAGTGGGGGAAAGGGAGTATATAAACGGACAACAGCCAATAGCAAATAAGGTGCAATTATTAGGAACACTTGATGAGTTGGATTGAAAGCACAATTAGGGTAAAAGAGGAAAGAAAACACTTAAAATGACATGATATAAAACACAAATACAACAATAAAATGAGCTGTTAATATAAAGTAAGGGGATATATATAAGATAAGGTGTGCAAGAACTGCTTAAAAAATTAAAATATACTAAAAGGAATATAGTTAAATGCCTTTTCCAATAATAAGATTTAACCCCTCTGGTGCTAAAGTTCCAATTTTAAAAATCCAGTAACTCTCTCTTCTTATTAACCCCTTACCTACAATGGACGTAATATTCCGTCCATGTGACCCTGGACCTAATTACCATGGACAGAATATTACGTCACAGCGATCAGCGGCTCCCACGTGGTGAGCGCCGCTGATCGCGGCCGGGTGTCAGCTGATTATCACAGCTGACCCCGACACGTTAACCCCTTGCACACCGCGATCAAACACGATCGCGGTGTACCAGGAGTTAAAGGGAAGCATCGGCAGGGAGGGGGCTCAATCTGTGCTTCCCTGAGCCCCCCACGGAAGCGCAATGTGCAGCGCTGCTGCGGGGGGCTCCTTTCCTGCAGGTCCCCGGATCCAATATGGGGGCGGGGACCTCCGGGGGCCTGCAGGAAGCTGGCTTCCTCAGTGCCTGCAAAGCGCAGGCATGAGGAAACCTTCTGCACTGCCTGTGACAGATCGCTGATCTGTCACAGTGATCTGTGATGTGACAAATCAGTCGTCTGTGATGTGACAGATCAGCGATCTGTCACAGGACAGTTATGTCCCCCCTGGGACATTGTAATAAAGTAAAAAAAAAAAAGTGTAAAAATAATTTTTAAAAAATCGCTAAATAAATAAAAAAAAAAAATATTCCCCAATAAATTCATTTTTTGGAAAAAAAAAAAAACAATAAAAGTACACATATTTGGTATCGCCGCGTCTGAAACGACCCGCCCTATAAAACTGTCCCAATAGTTAACCCCTTAAGTGAACCCCTTAAAAAATAAAAATAAAAAACTAAGCAAAAAATAATGATTTATTATCATACGCCGAACAAAAAGTGCAATAACGCGCGATCAAAAAGACACATATAAATATCCATGGTACCAGTGAAAACGTCATCTTGTCCCGCAAAAAACAAGCCGCCACTCAGCATCATCAGCGAAAAAGAAAAAAGTTATAGCTCACAGAATAAAGTGATGCAAAAATAATTATTTTTTATATAAAATTGTTTTCATTGCATAAAAGCGCCAAAACATAAAAAAAGACCTAAATGAGGTATTGCTGTAACCGTACTGACCCGAAGAATATAACCGTCTTATAAATTTTACTGCACCCGGAACGGCGTAAACGCACCACCCAAAAGAAATTCATGAAACGCTGGTTTTTGTAAATTCTGCGTCCCAAAAAAACAAAATAAAAAGCGATCAAAAAATGTCACGTGCCCGAAAATTGTATAAATAAAAACGTCAACTCGTCCTGCAAAAAATAAGACCTCACATGACTCGGTGGGTCAAAATATTGAAAAATTATAGCTCTCAATATGTGGTAATGCAAAAACTATTTTTACAATAAAAAGTGTCTTTTAGCATGTGACAGCTGCCAAACATAAAAACCGCCGTAAATAGTAAATCAACCCCCCAATTATCACCCCCATAGTTAGGGAAAAATAATAAAATTAAAAGAAAATGTATTTATTTTCATTTTCCCATTAGGGTTAGGGCTAGGGTTAGGGTTAGGGTTAGGGCTAGGGCTAGGGCTAGGGCTAGGGTTAGGGCTAGGATTAGGGCTAGGATTAGGGTTAGGGGTGTGTTGGGGTTAGGGTTGGTGTTAGATTTAGGGGTTTCCACTGTTTGGGCACATCAGGTGCTCTCCAAATGCAACATGGCTTCTGATCTCAATTCCGGCCAATTCTACGTTGAAAAAGTCAAATGGTGCTCCTTCCAAACTCTGCCATGCACCCAAACAGTGTTTTACCCCCACATATGGGGTATCAGCCTACTCAGGACAAATTGCAAAGCAACTTTTGGGGTTCAATTTCTCCTGTTACCCTTAGAAAAAAAAATTGGGGGCAAAATATCATTTTTGTGGAAAAAAATGATTTTTTTATTTTCACGCCCGGGCGTTATAAACTTCTGTGAAGCACTTGGGGGGTTCAAAGTGCTCACCACACATCTAGATAAGTTCCATGGGGGGTCTAGTTTCCAAAATGGGGTCACTTGTGGGGAGTTTCAATAGTTTAGGTACATCAGGGGCTCTCCAAACGCACATGACACCCGCAGACCATTCCATCAAAGTCTGCATTCCAAAACGTCACTACTTCCCTTCCGAGCCCCGACATGTGCCCATACAGTAGTTTTCTCCCACATATGGGGTATCAGCGTACTCAGGACAAATTGGACAACAACTTTTGGGATCCAATTTCTCCTGGTACCCTTGGGAAAATAAAAAAATTGGGGACTAATTGATCATGTTTGTGGAAAAAATATGATTTTTTTATTTTCATGCTCGGGCATTATAAACTTCTGTGAAGCCCTTGGGGGTTCAAAGTGCTCACCACACATCTAAATAAGTTCCTTAGGGGATCTAGTTTCCAAAATGGGGTCACTTGTGGGGGGTTTCCACTGCTTAGGTACATCAGGGGCTCCAAAAGCAACATGACACCCGCAGACCATTCCATGAAAGTCTGCATTCCAAGACATCACTACTTCCCTTCCGAACCCCAACGTGTGCCCATACAGTAGTTTTCTCCCACATATGGGGTATCAGCGTACTCAGGACAAATTGGACAACAAATTTGGGGTCCAATTTCTCCTGGTACCCTTGGGAAAATAAAAAAATTGGGGACTAATTGATCATGTTTGTGGAAAAAATACAATTATATTATTTTCATGCCCGGGCATTATAAACTTCTGTGAAGCCCTTGGGGGTTCAAAGTGCTCAGCACACACCTAGATAAGTTCCTTAGGGGGTCTAGTTTCCAAAATGGGGTCACTTGTGGGGAGTTTCCACTATTTAGGTACATCAGGGGCTCTCCAAAAGCAACATGACACCCGCAGACCATTCCATCAAAGTCTGCATTCCAAAATGTCACTATTTCCCTTCCGAGCCCCGACATGTGCCCATACAGTAGTTTTCTCCCACATATGGGGTGTCAGCGTACTCAGGACAAATTGGACAACAACTTTTGGGGTCCAATTTCTCCTGGTACCATTGGGAAAATAAAAAAATTGGTGACTAAAAGATCATGTTTGTGGAAAAAATATGATTTTTTTATTTTCACGCCCAGGCATTATAAACTTCTGTGAAGCACTGGGGGGTTCAAAGTTCTCACCACACATCTAGATAAGTTCCTTGGGGGGTGTAGTTTCCAAAATGGTGTCATTTGTGGGGGGTTTCCACTGTTTTGGTACATCAGGGGCTTTCCAAACGCGACATGGTGTCCGATCTCAATTCCAGCCAAAAGCGTCAAATGGCGCTGCTTCCCTTCCGAGCTCTGCCATGCGCCCAAATAGTGGTTTACCCCCATATGTGGGGTATCAGCGTACTCAGGACAAATTGCACAATAACTTTTAGGGTTCTGTTACCCTTGGTAAAATGAAAATTGGGGGTGAAAAGATAATTTTTGTGGAAAAAATATGATTTTTTAATTGTACCGCTGTACGTTATAAACTTCTGTGAAGCCCTTGTGGGTTCAAAGTTCTCACCACATATCTAGATAAGTTCCTTGGGGGGTCTAGTTTCCAAAATGGGGTCACTTGTGGGGGGGTTTCCACTGTTTAGGCACATCAGGGGCTCTCCAAACGCGACATGGCGTCCGATCTGAATTCCAGCCACTTTTGCATTGAAAAAGTCAAACTGCGCTCCTTCCCTTCTGAGCTCGGCCATGCACCGAAACAGTGATTCCCCCCACATATCAGGTATCAGCGTACTCAAGACAAATTGCGCAATAACTTTTGCAGTCCAATTTCTCCTGTTACCCTTGGTAAAATAAAAAAAATTGAACCTGAAGTATTTCTTTTGTGAAAAAAGTTAAATGTTAATTTTTTTTTAAAATATTCAAAAAATTCCTGTGATGCACCTAAAAGGTTAATAAACTTCTTGTATGTGGTTTTGAGCACCTTAAGGGGTGCAGTTTTTAGAATGGTGTCACTTTTGGGTATTTTCTATCATATAGACCCCGCAAAGTGGCTTCAAATGTGATGTGGTCCGTAAAAATAAAATGGTGTTGCAAAAATGAGAAATCACTGGTCAATTTTTAACCCTTATAACTTCCTAACAAGAAAAAATTTTGGCTCCAAAATTGTGCTGATGTAAAGTAAACATGTGGGAAATGTTACTTATCAAGTTTTTTTTGTGCCGTATCTCTGTGATTTAAGGGCATAAAAATTTTCACCAAATTTCCATTTTTTTCACAAATAAACGCAAGTTATTTGAATGAAAATTTACCACTAACATGAAGTACAATATGTCACGAGAAAACAATGTCAGAATCACCGGGATCCATGGAAGCATTTCAGAGTTATTACCTCATAAAGGGACAGTGGTCAGAATTGTAAAAATTGGCCAGGGAGTTAACGTGCAAACCACCCTTGGTAGAGAAGGGGTTAAAGCTGCACAGTGGTCAGAGGTCTCTGCTGGAATCTGATCAATGATAGCGAGTTTTAGAGAATTTGGGTCTATTGTTATGAGTTCATTTTCCCCTTCACCATTGAGGTCTGGTGAAGGAAGGTAGTGATGCTGATTACCAAGCACCTGTGCAGGATGATGATGACTGGGTGACTGGAATTGCTGACTGGATATAAGGCAGGGATTCTAGGAGACCATGCTATAGTACACAATTCTTTCTAGCTACTTATAGCAGAAAAAACGAGTATTTAGGAAAAAATATATAAACAATTTTATTGAAATATATTAAAAATATATATAATAAACAGAGTTTCCCACTATGCAGGCTAACAAGGGGTTAATCCAAAAATAGACAGTACAGATAATGTAAAATAGCTGAAACCATATACTATCAGCATACAAGCATCTTGAAGTATTTCAATATTAACATATGTAATGCAAATTTTCAACTTTATGAATAAGCTCATTACATAATCAGGCCACGTTTAAAGTGCAAGGAGTGCTTTGTGCAAATGGAACTAATCACTACACTGACAATAAAGTATCATACAATCTTCCAGTTCCGGCAAATAAGCTATACAAACTGGATAATACAATTTAGATAAGCCCATTGTAAATGGACAGGAGGCCTGAGGAATCCTCTATTACATAATAGATGTAAGTACAGCGTATAGTTTATTTACATGCATCACTATTTGGGCCACAGTTTAAGCACTGGCCGCAGTATATAACTGTCCATTTACAATGGGCTTATCTAAATTGTAGCCGCATTCAATCAAATATATAACATAACATGACTAACAGTTCACACGGCAATTGAGAGAAAAACTAGAACTCGTGGTGTGTGACTGAAAATTTTTTGTTCCATTGCTGATTGACATCCAACATAAACATTTTGCTGTTTTACATGAAAAACAGCCCGGATTAAGGAGTGTCCGGGAATGAGAAGAGATTGAGGGTCTAAGGGTTGTGTTGCTGGGGGAAATAAGATTGCAAAGAGTGCGATTTTTACTAAAAATAGTTCTTGGTTGCATGGGAATGTGCATTGATAAAAATGGATATGCTCTTAAAATAAACCAATATTTTTTCAAAAGGTTACGTACAACACCATGCGATTGATTAAAAGTGGAGTTAAAACGCAATTTAGTGAAATCAGGGGAGTCATCAGGCCTGCTCTTCCTATTTTTAATTCGCTCAATGCAGTCCTTTTGTGTAAGAGCTCCTGCTTTTATAATGGCATCAGAGACTAATTCCTTAGGATACCCTTTGTTCTTAAAACGATTTTTCAGGGTAACGGCTTCTCTAAGAAAATCTCTGTCTTTTGTGCAGTTCTTCCTTATCCTCCAGTACTGTCCATAGGGTATATTTGAAATCCAATTGGGGAGATGGCCGCTACTGAAACAGAGGTAACTATTTACATCAACCCTTTTAAAATGAGTGGAGGTTGAAAAACAGCCAAATGAATCAACTTGAATCATTAGATCTAAGAATTGAATTGTTGTATTAGAAATATTGGCTGAGAATCTCAAACCCCAAGAATTATTGTTAAGAAATTGGACAAAATCTAGGGCCTCTGACTCGGAACCAGTCCAAATAATAAAAAGATCATCAATAAAGTGGCGGTAAAGGGATATCTTGCCAGCTGCAAGAGGGGACTGTGCGATGAGGACTGACTCAAATGCCCCCATGTACAGATTAGCGTAAGTGGGGGCGAATCTCGTCCCCATCACACAGCCCCTCACCTGGTGGTAGAAAGCCCCCTCGAAAGAGAACACATTGTTACTGAGGACAAATATTATTGCTTTTTGAGAAAGTCAGTTTGTGAGGGGGGTAATTGGTCATTCTTCAACAAAAAATGAGCTACCGCCTCAAGATCTAAATCGTAGGGAATGTTAGCATACAGGGCCTGAACATCCATAGTCAATAGATAACAGTTGGGAGCACTGACTGGTCTGAGTCTGACCCTTTGTCACTACATCTACTACAGGGCCTCCTGCCTATGCTACTCAGCCCTGAGTCAACCGAGGAGTCACTACTTCTTTCCATTTCCTGTAGCTGTACCTTAATCTGCAGTCTGTCCTGACTCAGTTGCTCTACCTATCGTAGGTATGCCAGCCGATATTCAAGGAGTATTTGAATATTTTTAAGGCTCTCCATTGATTCGACAATGAAGAATGGAACCATCCCATCTTTACCAGCTGCCTGAGCTTCGGTGCCAGCCGGGATCCTCACGCTTGCCACACTGGACTTATTCACAATTTCTTGCATCACTTGTCCAAGTCTCACAATGACTTTCCTCACCAGACTTCTGGGCACTTGAACGATGTCTTCCACAAACCCCAGCTGACTTTGAGCTTTCCTTGCATTCTCCAGATGTCGAGCGGCTTCCTTATTCCTTACCGGATCATCTGTTTCATGCATAGTGTAGGTGCATGTCACCCAGGATAGCCACCCGCTTCAATATGACTTCCCTAGTTGACAGTATAACCTACTGCCGAGTCTCTGGTGCCCATTTCACACTACATACCTCCACCGCCTTTCTAAATGCCTCATGCACGGCCTCACTGGCACACGCTTCTCACACGTCCTCGGGTACTTCTACTACGCACTGGAATAGCGAAGTCTCACCTTCTTAGACAAAGTGTTTGATCTTCTCGTCCTGAGAGTCAGAACGGTTTTTCAAGATGTCGACTTCTCTTGTGAGGTCGTCTGCGTGGCTCTTCCCCTCCTGGATATCTTCCTCCCTAGAGGCCACTTCTTTAGTCAGCCTCTCCAGCTCACTCTCCATTGCGATCAGATCGGGAGAACGCGACAGTTCCTTCTGTATAGCAGAGAGCTCATTTTCTCGTCCATCCACGTATTTCTGGAGCTGGGCCTTAGCCTCCTGCTTGGCCTCCTGCTTGATTTTGAGCACTTGGAGAACTTCTTCTCGCTCCCCTGCCAGGCAGCGACACTCATCGTCTCTCCGTAGAAGCTCCTGCTGACACCTCTCACGGGCCTCTTTGATACATGTGTTCTTCTACTTCAAGTCCGCAGATAGTTCCTGAAGAGCTTGTTCAGTTTGTGTCCTCACCTTCCATACTGAATTTATTTTAGACTCCAATGCCATGACTTCTTCAGCCTTAGTTCGTCCTGCAAATCTGCCACTTTTTCCTTCTCACGAACAAACTCTTTGACGAGGTCCTGGAGCTCCTGTCCTTTGCTGCAGCAGGTTATTTCCAGCTGGGATACGTGTTCTATGACCTTCTGCCGAGCAGAGCGCAGCTTCTCCTCAGTGGAGCAGATGGTATGAAGCAGCTTTCGCTCCTGCGCTTCCTTCTCTCCTTGACTGCTGAGACCTCGGACTCCAGGTGATGCACCTGATCCAACTGTGTGGAGTTGGCAGCTTCCATGCTCGATACCTTCAACCTTTTGTTCGCCAGCTGTTGACAGACCTCGTCGTACTCTTTCCATGTGCACATTTCCCTTGTCAGTTTGTCAATTTTATCCTCTCGTTGCCAAGTGGCAGCGGTCCATTCTGACAGCTTCACCTGCAGGCCCTCCGTCTTTGCTCTGTGTTTTTCCCCTACTGCGATTTTTGCTATTGGATCTAATCCGCCACCCTGTGTCAGTTTTATCTTCCTTACAACATCGACTACCTCTGTTCTACGATTTGACAGAGGTAAAGTGACCCCCTTATCAAGGAATTTTGATTCATTTACAGAGATGCATAAGCTTCCCTAGGTCTAACGATCTCTCACTGCCCTACCAGTGCAAGTGGTCAGATATGAATATTGGGGTTTACATCGATCCAATAATTATGGGAGATATAGTTTCAGCTTTGTAGCAAAGGGATAAACAGATCACATTCACTCACATCACTATAAGGCCATGAGAACTCCACCACCTTAATAACAGTCCAATAAATGATGATTCTGAGGTCATGTTTGATCTCTATATAAAAGTAAAATCATAATAACAAATATGGCGGCAATATCTACCACCTGGTAGCTCCAGAGGCAAAGACATCCTGTAAGTTGGGGATACAATAATATTCTGAAGAGCCGAGCACATATCACAATCAGACATCACATGTGCTCATCTATGGGAGGTATGTGGATGTAATGAAAAGCAGTATTTAGGTTTGGGTCATTTGTCAGTTCTTGGAAGGTAGAGCTTGCTGTAGGTTCTGTTCATTATTCAATTGTAGCGCCTCCCTCCACTAAGCTCGGAACCATTACCGTTACATCAGGTTTAGTAGTTTTCTTTTGTTATTCCTTTTTATTTAATGTTATAGTATATGTTGTACTGTCTGTTCCCACTTTGTATCATTTTGTACACTTTTTAAAAACACTGCCCATCTTTCTGGACTAAGTATATAAAATGTAACAGATGTGGTATTCTTGCACCATGAAGCCAAATGTTACCTGTAAATGATTGCTGTTGGCAGAAAGCTCCTTATTTTTTAAAGAAAAGCACATTTTTTACAATGAAGCTAACACTAAATGATTCAGAAATACACTCTATACATTGTTAATGTGGTAAATGACTGTTCTAGCTGCAAACATCTGGTTTGTAATGCAATATCTTCATAGGTGTATAGAGGCCCATTTCAAACAACCATCACTCCAGTGTTCTTATGGTACTTTGGGTTTGCTAACTGTGTAAGAAGGCTAATGGATGGTTAGAATACCCTTGAAAACCCTTGTGCAAGTATGTTAGCAGAGCTGAAAGCAGTTTTGCTGATTAGAGAAGCTATAAACCTGACCTTCCTTTGAGCTAGATGAGAATCTGGAGTATTACATTTGTTGGTTACATTAAACTCTCAAAATGGGCAGAAAATAAGAACTTTCATGTGAAACTCGACAGTCTATTCTTGTTCTTAGAAATGAAGGCTATTCCATGTGAGAAGTTGCCAAGATACTGAAGATTTCCTACAGCGGTGAGTACTACTCCCTCCAGAGGAGAGCACAACAGGCTCTAACCAGAGTAGAAATAGAAGTGGAGGCCCCGCTGCACAACTGAGCAACAAGACAAGTACATTAGAGTCTGTAGTTTGAGAAATTGACGTCTCACAGGTCCTCAACTGGCAGCTTCATTAAATAGTAAACGCAAAATGCCAGTGTCAACGTCTACAGTGAAGAGGCGACTCCAGGTTGCTGGCCTTCTGGGCAGAGTGGCAATAAAAAAGTCATATCTGAGACTGGCTAATAAAAGGAAAAGTTTAATATGGGCAAAAGAACACAGACATTAGACAGAGGAAGATTAGTAAAAAGTGTTATGGACAGATGAATCCAAGTTTGAGGTGTTTGGATCACACAGAAGAACATATTTGAGGAACAGAACAACTGAAAAGTTGCTGGAAGAGTGCCTGACGCCATACGTCAAGCATGGTGTAGGTAATGTGATGGTCTGGCGTTGCTTTGGTGCTGGTAAAGTGGGAGATTTTAAAAAGGTAAAAGGGATTTTGAATACGGAAGGCTATCACTCCATTTTGCAAAGCCATGCCATACCCTGTGGACAGCGCTTAATTGGAGCCAATTTCGTCCTACAACAGGACAATGACCCAAAGCACACCTCCAAATTCTGCAAGAACTATTTAGGGAAGAAGCAGAAAGCTGGTATTCTATCTGTAATGGAGTGGCCAGCGCAGTCACCAGATCTCAACCCCATTGAGCTGTTGTGGGAGCAGCTTGACTGTACAGTACGCAAAAAGTGCCCATCAAGCCAAACCAACTTGTGAGAAGGGCTTCTGGAAGCATGGGGTGAAATTTCTGTAGATTACCTCAGCAAATTAACTGCTAGAATGCCAAAGTTCGGCAATGTTGTAATTGCTGCAAAGGGAACATTCTTTGACATAAGCAAAGTTTGAAGGAGAAAATTATTATTTCAAATAAAAATCTTGTTTTTGAACCTTGTCAATGTCTGGACTAGATTTTGGCAACTCATTTGATTAATAAAACTATGAGTTTTCATGGAAAACACAAAATTGCCTGGGTGACCCCAAACTTTTGACCGGTAATGTATATATACAATATATATAAGGGTTGTACTCACTCAGGTGCGACAGGAGGAAGACAGGAGGCACATTCCTTTCAAAGTCCATATGGGTTTATTGCTTCATAAACCCTGAAGCACCAACAAGAAGATAAACAGCCTTCAGAGCAAAGCATCTGTGTCCATAGCACAGTCCTCTAGCTCCTCCGAGAGCTATGTGGGAATTCCAACTCTCCCAAGACACTAGCCACTGCTAACTCAAATGGCCTGGCTTCCAACACCCAATGTGACAGTCACATGACCGCAACCTCACTCAAGTCCTGGCAAGATTCTGCTCCCTCAGCCTGTGGGCATACAGGCTTGGGTAATGTCCAGCACTCAGGCTCGGTCTGGAGTCACACACAATGGAAGACTTCTCCCTCTTTGCTCACAGATTATGTGACAAACAACAGCTTCCATCATGTAGCTGTAACCACACCCACATGTGGGGTATGTGGACAGCCCCCATCTGCCTAAAGCCATGGGACTTGGCACCTTCCATAACCCAATGAGAGACCCCTCTCGGTCGCCTTTGATAGTACCCATCTGTCAAAACCGGACCCTGTCACTGAACCTTTTTGGAGCAATGTATCATCTGACTCCGTCAGTTCCTCTGGCAGAGTCGCCCCTTTTTCCAGACCATCCTCTTCTTTCCTGATTGCCTCCACTGGTTTGTGCAGCCGCGAGACTACCTTACAGTCGAGCCTACTGACTGTAGAGAAGTCTGAATGAGAAAGATTAATGGAGCGTCAGGCTGGCAGGTCCCGGGGGGCTGGTTAGATTAGTACCGATGCTGCTCCTGCCGAGTGCCTCAAAGGAGGATGAGAACATGGAATGCAGGAAAACCCAGTCACAGGGGAGCACAAAAAATCTTTCTTCTTTTATTAGATTCCACTACGCGTTTTGACGCATTACCTCCGTCTTCATCAGGTGGCATATACAGTAAGTGGGGGAAAGGGAGTATATAAAGGGACAACGGCCAATAACAAATAAGGTGCAATTATTATGAACACTTGATTAGTTGGATTGAAAGCACAATTAGGGTAAAAGAGGAAAGAAAACACTTAAAATGACATGATATTAAACACAAATACAACAATAAAATGAGCTATTAATATAAAATAAGGGGATATATATAAGACAAGGTGTACAAGAACTGCTTAAAATATTAAAATATACTAAAAGGAATATAGTTAAATGCCTTTTTCAATAATAAGATTTCACCCCTCTGGTGCTAAAGTGCCAAGTTTAAAAATCCAGTAACTCTCTCTTCTTATTAAAGCTGCACAGTGGTCAGGGGTCTCTGCTGGAATCTGATCAATGATAGTGAGTTTTAGAGAATTTGGGTCTATATTGTGTGCTACAAGAAAATGTTTTGACAGACTATACATTAGATATCCATTGCAGATGTTCTGGTAGTGTTTGTTTATCCTCACATGCATAGTCTGTATTGTATGCCCAACGTATTGTAGCCCGCAGCCGCATTCGATCAAATAAATAACATAACAGGACTAACAGTTCACATGGCAATTGATAGAAAAACTAGAACTCGTGGTGTGTGACTGAAAATTTTTTGTTCCATTGCTGATTGACACGCAACATAAACATTTTGCTGTTTTACATGAAAAACAGCCCGGATTAAGGAGTGTCCGGGAATGAGAAGAGATTGAGAGTCTAAGGGTTGTGTTGCTGGGGGAAATAAGATTGCAAAGAGTGTGATTTTTACTAAAAATTGTTCTTGGTTGCATGGGAATGTGCATTGATAAAACTGGATATGCTCTTGAAGTAAACCAATATTTTTTCAAAAGGTTACGCACAACACCATGCGATTGATTAAAAGTGGAGTTAAAACTCAATTTAGTGAAATCAGGGGAGTCATCAGGCCTGCTCTTCCTATTTTTAATTTGCTCGATGCAGTCCTTTTGTGTAAGAGCTCTTGCTTTTATAAAGGCATCAGAGACTAATTCCTTAGGATACCCTTTGCTGTTCAAACGATTTTTCAGGGTAACGGCTTCTCTAAGAAAATCACTGTCTTTTGTGCAGTTCTTCCTAATCCTCCAGTACTGTCCGTAGGGGATATTTGAAATCCAATTGGGGAGATGGCCGCTACTGAAACAGAGGTAACTATTTACATCAACCCTTTTAAAATGAGTGGAGATTGAAAAACAGCCAAATGAATCAACTTGAATCATTAGATCTAAGAATTAAATTGTTGTATTAGAAATATTGGCTGTGAATTTCAAACCCCAAGAATTATTGTTTAGAGATTGGACAAAATCTAGGGCCTCTGACTCGGAACCAGTCCAAATAATAAAAAGATCATCAATAAAGTGGCGGTAAAGGGATATCTTGCCAGCTACAAGAGGGGACTGTGCGATGAGGACTGACTCAAATGCCCCCATGTACAGATTAGCGTAAGTGGGGGCGAATCTCGTCCCCATCACACAGCCCCTCACCTGGTGGTAGAAAGCCCCCTCGAAAGAGAACACATTGTTACTGAGGACAAATATTATTGCTTTTTGAGAAAGTCAGTTTGTGAGGGGGGTAATTGGTCATTCTTCAACAAAAAATGAGCTACCGCCTCAAGATCTAAATCATAGGGAATGTTAGCATACAGGGCCTGAACATGCATAGTCAATAGATAACAGTTGGGAGCACTGACTGGTCTGAGTCTGACCCTTTGTCACTACATCTACTACAGGGCCTCCTGCCTATGCTACTCAGCCCTGAGTCAACCGAGGAGTCACTACTTCTTTCCATTTCCTGTAGCTGTACCTTAATCTGCAGTCTGTCCTGACTCAGTTGCTCTACCTATCGTAGATATGCCAGCCGATATTCAAGGAGTATTTGAATATTTTTAAGGCTCTCCATTGATTCGACAATGAAGAATGGAACCATCCCATCTTTACCAGCTGCCTGAGCTTCGGTGCCAGCCGGGATCCTCACGCTTGCCACACTGGACTTATTCACAATTTCTTGCATCACTTGTCCAAGTCTCACAATGACTTTCCTCACCAGACTTCTGGGCACTTGAACGATGTCTTCCACAAACCCCAGCTGACTTTGAGCTTTCCTTGCATTCTCCAGATGTCGAGCGGCTTCCTTATTCCTTACCGGATCATCTGTTTCATGCATAGTGTAGGTGCATATCACCCAGGATAGCCACCCGCTTCAATATGACTTCCCTAGTTGACAGTATAACCTACTGCCGAGTCTCTGGTGCCCATTTCACACTACATACCTCCACCGCCTTTCTAAATGCCTCATGCATGGCCTCACTGGCACACGCTTCTCACACGTCCTCGGGTACTTCTACTACGCACTGGAATAGCGAAGTCTCACCTTCTTAGACAAAGTGTTTGATCTTCTCGTCCTGAGAGTCAGAACGGTTTTTCAAGATGTCGACTTCCCTTGTGAGGTCGTCTGCGTGGCTCTTCCCCTCCTGGATATCTTCCTCCCTAGAGGCCACTTCTTTAGTCAGCCTCTCCAGCTCACTCTCCATTGCGATCAGATCGGGAGAACGCGACAGTTCCTTCTGTATAGCAGAGAGCTCATTTTCTCGTCCATCCACGTATTTCTGGAGCTGGGCCTTAGCCTCCTGCTTGGCCTCCTGCTTGATTTTGAGCACTTGGAGAACTTCTTCTCGCTCCCCTGCCAGGCAGCGACACTCATCGTCTCTCCGTAGAAGCTCCTGCTGACACCTCTCACGGGCCTCTTTGATACATGTGTTCTTCTACTTCAAGTCCGCAGATAGTTCCTGAAGAGCTTGTTCAGTTTGTGTCCTCACCTTCCATACTGAATTTATTTTAGACTCCAATGCCATGACTTCTTCAGCCTTAGTTCGTCCTGCAAATCTGCCACTTTTTCCTTCTCACGAACAAACTCTTTGACGAGGTCCTGGAGGTCCTGTCCTTTGCTGCAGCAGGTTATTTCCAGCTGGGATACGTGTTCTATGACCTTCTGCCGAGCAGAGCGCAGCTTCTCCTCAGTGGAGCAGATGGTATGAAGCAGCTTTCGCTCCTGCGCTTCCTTCTCTCCTTGACTGCTGAGACCTCGGACTCCAGGTGATGCACCTGATCCAACTGCGTGGAGTTGGCAGCTTCCATGCTCGATACCTTCAACCTCTTGTTCGCCAGCTGTTGACAGACCTCGTCGTACTCTTTCCATGTGCACATTTCCCTTGTCAGTTTGTCAATTTTATCCTCTCGTTGCCAAGTGGCAGCGGTCCATTCTGACAGCTTCGCCTGCAGGCCCTCCGTCTTTGCTCTGTGTTTTTCCCCTACTGCGATTTTTGCTATTGGATCTAATCCGCCACCCTGTGTCAGTTTTATCTTCCTTACAACATCGACTACCTCTGTTCTACGATTTGACAGAGGTAAAGTGACCCCCTTATCAAGGAATTTTGATTCATTTACAGAGATGCATAAGCTTCCCTAGGTCTAACGATCTCTCACTGCCCTACCAGTGCAAGTGGTCAGATATGAATATTGGGGTTTACATCGATCCAATAATTATGGGAGATATATTTTCAGCTTTGTAGCAAAGGGATGAACAGATCACATTCACTCACATCACTATAAGGCCATGAGAACTCCACCACCTTAATAACAGTCCAATAAATGATGATTCTGAGGTCATGTTTGATCTCTATATAAAAGTAAAATCATAATAACAAATATGGCGGCAATATCTACCACCTGGTAGCTCCAGAGGCAAAGACATCCTGTAAGTTGGGGATACAATAATATTCTGAAGAGCCGAGCACATATCACAATCAGACATCACATGTGCTCATCTATGGGAGGTATGTGGATGTAATGAAAAGCAGTATTTAGGTTTGGGTCATTTGTCAGTTCTTGGAAGGTAGAGCTTGCTGTAGGTTCTGTTCATTATTCAATTGTAGCGCCTCCCTCCACTAAGCTCGGAACCATTACCGTTACATCAGGTTTAGTAGTTTTCTTTTGTTATTCCTTTTTATTTAATGTTATAGTATATGTTGTACTGTCTGTTCCCACTTTGTATCATTTTGTACACTTTTTAAAAACACTGCCCATCTTTCTGGACTAAGTATATAAAATGTAATAGATGTGGTATTCTTGCACCATGAAGCCAAATGTTACCTGTAAATGATTGCTGTTGGCAGAAAGCTCCTTATTTTTTAAAGAAAAGCACATTTTTTACAATGAAGCTAACACTAAATGATTCAGAAATACACTCTATACATTGTTAATGTGGTAAATGACTGTTCTAGCTGCAAACATCTGGTTTGTAATGCAATATCTTCATAGGTGTATAGAGGCCCATTTCAAACAACCATCACTCCAGTGTTCTTATGGTACTTTGTGTTTGCTAACTGTGTAAGAAAGCTAATGGATGGTTAGAATACCCTTGAAAACCCTTGTGCAAGTATGTTAGCAGAGCTGAAAGCAGTTTTGCTGATTAGAGAAGCTATAAACCTGACCTTCCTTTGAGCTAGATGAGAATCTGGAGTATTACATTTGTTGGTTACATTAAACTCTCAAAATGGGCAGAAAATAAGAACTTTCATGTGAAACTCGACAGTCTATTCTTGTTCTTAGAAATGAAGGCTATTCCATGTGAGAAGTTGCCAAGATACTGAAGATTTCCTACAGCGGTGAGTACTACTCCCTCCAGAGGAGAGCACAACAGGCTCTAACCAGAGTAGAAATAGAAGTGGAGGCCCGCTGCACAACTGAGCAACAAGACAAGTACATTAGAGTCTGTAGTTTGAGAAATTGACGTCTCACAGGTCCTCAACTGGCAGCTTCATTAAATAGTAAACGCAAAATGCCAGTGTCAACGTCTACAGTGAAGAGGCGACTCCAGGTTGCTGGCCTTCTGGGCAGAGTGGCAATAAAAAAGTCATATCTGAGACTGGCTAATAAAAGGAAAAGTTTAATATGGGCAAAAGAACACAGACATTAGACAGAGGAAGATTAGTAAAAAGTGTTATGGACAGACGAATCCAAGTTTGAGGTGTTTGGATCACACAGAAGAACATATTTGAGGAACAGAACAACTGAAAAGTTGCTGGAAGAGTGCCTGACGCCATACGTCAAGCATGGTGTAGGTAATGTGATGGTCTGGCGTTGCTTTGGTGCTGGTAAAGTGGGAGATTTGAACAAGGTAAAAGGGATTTTGAATACGGAAGGCTATCACTCCATTTTGCAAAGCCATGCCATACCCTGTGGACAGCGCTTAATTGGAGCCAATTTCGTCCTACAACAGGACAATGACCCAAAGCACACCTCCAAATTCTGCAAGAACTATTTAGGGAAGAAGCAGAAAGCTGGTATTCTATCTGTAATGGAGTGGCCAGCGCAGTCACCAGATCTCAACCCCATTGAGCTGTTGTGGGAGCAGCTTGACTGTACAGTACGCAAAAAGTGCCCATCAAGCCAAACCAACTTGTGAGAAGGGCTTCTGGAAGCATGGGGTGAAATTTCTGTAGATTACCTCAGCAAATTAACTGCTAGAATGCCAAAGTTCGGCAATGTTGTAATTGCTGCAAAGGGAACATTCTTTGACGTAAGCAAAGTTTGAAGGAGAAAATTATT
Organism: Dendrobates tinctorius; assembly: GCF_039654945.1. Classification (NCBI taxonomy): domain Eukaryota; kingdom Metazoa; phylum Chordata; class Amphibia; order Anura; family Dendrobatidae; genus Dendrobates; species Dendrobates tinctorius. Next base: position 29,353,170 of record NW_027361825.1, read on the forward strand.
ATTTCAAATAAAAATCTTGTTTTTGAACCTTGTCAATGTCTGGACTAGATTTTGGCAACTCATTTGATTAATAAAACTATGAGTTTTCATGGAAAACACAAAATTGCCTGGGTGACCCCAAACTTTTGACCGGTAATGTATATATACAATATATATAAGGGTTGTACTCACTCAGGTGCGACAGGAGGAAGACAGGAGGCACATTCCTTTCAAAGTCCATATGGGTTTATTGCTTCATAAACCCTGAAGCACCAACAAGAAGATAAACAGCCTTCAGAGCAAAGCATCTGTGTCCATAGCACAGTCCTCTAGCTCCTCCGAGAGCTATGTGGGAATTCCAACTCTCCCAAGACACTAGCCACTGCTAACTCAAATGGCCTGGCTTCCAACACCCAATGTGACAGTCACATGACCGCAACCTCACTCAAGTCCTGGCAAGATTCTGCTCCCTCAGCCTGTGGGCATACAGGCTTGGGTAATGTCCAGCACTCAGGCTCGGTCTGGAGTCACACACAATGGAAGACTTCTCCCTCTTTGCTCACAGATTATGTGACAAACAACAGCTTCCATCATGTAGCTGTAACCACACCCACATGTGGGGTATGTGGACAGCCCCCATCTGCCTAAAGCCATGGGACTTGGCACCTTCCATAACCCAATGAGAGACCCCTCTCGGTCGCCTTTGATAGTACCCATCTGTCAAAACCGGACCCTGTCACTGAACCTTTTTGGAGCAATGTATCATCTGACTCCGTCAGTTCCTCTGGCAGAGTCGCCCCTTTTTCCAGACCATCCTCTTCTTTCCTGATTGCCTCCACTGGTTTGTGCAGCCGCGAGACTACCTTACAGTCGAGCCTACTGACTGTAGAGAAGTCTGAATGAGAAAGATTAATGGAGCGTCAGGCTGGCAGGTCCCGGGGGGCTGGTTAGATTAGTACCGATGCTGCTCCTGCCGAGTGCCTCAAAGGAGGATGAGAACATGGAATGCAGGAAAACCCAGTCACAGGGGAGCACAAAAAATCTTTCTTCTTTTATTAGATTCCACTACGCGTTTTGACGCATTACCTCCGTCTTCATCAGGTGGCATATACAGTAAGTGGGGGAAAGGGAGTATATAAAGGGACAACGGCCAATAACAAATAAGGTGCAATTATTATGAACACTTGATTAGTTGGATTGAAAGCACAATTAGGGTAAAAGAGGAAAGAAAACACTTAAAATGACATGATATTAAACACAAATACAACAATAAAATGAGCTATTAATATAAAATAAGGGGATATATATAAGACAAGGTGTACAAGAACTGCTTAAAATATTAAAATATACTAAAAGGAATATAGTTAAATGCCTTTTTCAATAATAAGATTTCACCCCTCTGGTGCTAAAGTGCCAAGTTTAAAAATCCAGTAACTCTCTCTTCTTATTAAAGCTGCACAGTGGTCAGGGGTCTCTGCTGGAATCTGATCAATGATAGTGAGTTTTAGAGAATTTGGGTCTATATTGTGTGCTACAAGAAAATGTTTTGACAGACTATACATTAGATATCCATTGCAGATGTTCTGGTAGTGTTTGTTTATCCTCACATGCATAGTCTGTATTGTATGCCCAACGTATTGTAGCCCGCAGCCGCATTCGATCAAATAAATAACATAACAGGACTAACAGTTCACACGGCAATTGATAGAAAAACTAGAACTCGTGGTGTGTGACTGAAAATTTTTTGTTCCATTGCTGATTGACACGCAACATAAACATTTTGCTGTTTTACATGAAAAACAGCCCGGATTAAGGAGTGTCCGGGAATGAGAAGAGATTGAGAGTCTAAGGGTTGTGTTGCTGGGGGAAATAAGATTGCAAAGAGTGTGATTTTTACTAAAAATTGTTCTTGGTTGCATGGGAATGTGCATTGATAAAACTGGATATGCTCTTGAAGTAAACCAATATTTTTTCAAAAGGTTACGCACAACACCATGCGATTGATTAAAAGTGGAGTTAAAACTCAATTTAGTGAAATCAGGGGAGTCATCAGGCCTGCTCTTCCTATTTTTAATTTGCTCGATGCAGTCCTTTTGTGTAAGAGCTCTTGCTTTTATAAAGGCATCAGAGACTAATTCCTTAGGATACCCTTTGCTGTTCAAACGATTTTTCAGGGTAACGGCTTCTCTAAGAAAATCACTGTCTTTTGTGCAGTTCTTCCTAATCCTCCAGTACTGTCCGTAGGGGATATTTGAAATCCAATTGGGGAGATGGCCGCTACTGAAACAGAGGTAACTATTTACATCAACCCTTTTAAAATGAGTGGAGATTGAAAAACAGCCAAATGAATCAACTTGAATCATTAGATCTAAGAATTAAATTGTTGTATTAGAAATATTGGCTGTGAATTTCAAACCCCAAGAATTATTGTTTAGAGATTGGACAAAATCTAGGGCCTCTGACTCGGAACCAGTCCAAATAATAAAAAGATCATCAATAAAGTGGCGGTAAAGGGATATCTTGCCAGCTACAAGAGGGGACTGTGCGATGAGGACTGACTCAAATGCCCCCATGTACAGATTAGCGTAAGTGGGGGCGAATCTTGTCCCCATCACACAGCCCCTCACCTGGTGGTAGAAAGCCCCCTCGAAAGAGAACACATTGTTACTGAGGACAAATATTATTGCTTTTTGAGAAAGTCAGTTTGTGAGGGGGGTAATTGGTCATTCTTCAACAAAAAATGAGCTACCGCCTCAAGATCTAAATCGTAGGGAATGTTAGCATACAGGGCCTGAACATGCATAGTCAATAGATAACAGTTGGGAGCACTGACTGGTCTGAGTCTGACCCTTTGTCACTACATCTACTACAGGGCCTCCTGCCTATGCTACTCAGCCCTGAGTCAACCGAGGAGTCACTACTTCTTTCCATTTCCTGTAGCTGTACCTTAATCTGCAGTCTGTCCTGACTCAGTTGCTCTACCTATCGTAGATATGCCAGCCGATATTCAAGGAGTATTTGAATATTTTTAAGGCTCTCCATTGATTCGACAATGAAGAATGGAACCATCCCATCTTTACCAGCTGCCTGAGCTTCGGTGCCAGCCGGGATCCTCACGCTTGCCACACTGGACTTATTCACAATTTCTTGCATCACTTGTCCAAGTCTCACAATGACTTTCCTCACCAGACTTCTGGGCACTTGAACGATGTCTTCCACAAACCCCAGCTGACTTTGAGCTTTCCTTGCATTCTCCAGATGTCGAGCGGCTTCCTTATTCCTTACCGGATCATCTGTTTCATGCATAGTGTAGGTGCATATCACCCAGGATAGCCACCCGCTTCAATATGACTTCCCTAGTTGACAGTATAACCTACTGCCGAGTCTCTGGTGCCCATTTCACACTACATACCTCCACCGCCTTTCTAAATGCCTCATGCATGGCCTCACTGGCACACGCTTCTCACACGTCCTCGGGTACTTGTACTACGCACTGGAATAGCGAAGTCTCACCTTCTTAGACAAAGTGTTTGATCTTCTCGTCCTGAGAGTCAGAACGGTTTTTCAAGATGTCGACTTCCCTTGTGAGGTCGTCTGCGTGGCTCTTCCCCTCCTGGATATCTTCCTCCCTAGAGGCCACTTCTTTAGTCAGCCTCTCCAGCTCACTCTCCATTGCCATCAGATCGGGAGAACGCGACAGTTCCTTCTGTATAGCAGAGAGCTCATTTTCTCGTCCATCCACGTATTTCTGGAGCTGGGCCTTAGCCTCCTGCTTGGCCTCCTGCTTGATTTTGAGCACTTGGAGAACTTCTTCTCGCTCCCCTGCCAGGCAGCGACACTCATCGTCTCTCCGTAGAAGCTCCTGCTGACACCTCTCACGGGCCTCTTTGATACATGTGTTCTTCTACTTCAAGTCCGCAGATAGTTCCTGAAGAGCTTGTTCAGTTTGTGTCCTCACCTTCCATACTGAATTTATTTTAGACTCCAATGCCATGACTTCTTCAGCCTTAGTTCGTCCTGCAAATCTGCCACTTTTTCCTTCTCACGAACAAACTCTTTGACGAGGTCCTGGAGGTCCTGTCCTTTGCTGCAGCAGGTTATTTCCAGCTGGGATACGTGTTCTATGACCTTCTGCCGAGCAGAGCGCAGCTTCTCCTCAGTGGAGCAGATGGTATGAAGCAGCTTTCGCTCCTGCGCTTCCTTCTCTCCTTGACTGCTGAGACCTCGGACTCCAGGTGATGCACCTGATCCAACTGCGTGGAGTTGGCAGCTTCCATGCTCGATACCTTCAACCTCTTGTTCACCAGCTGTTGACAGACCTCGTCGTACTCTTTCCATGTGCACATTTCCCTTGTCAGTTTGTCAATTTTATCCTCTCGTTGCCAAGTGGCAGCGGTCCATTCTGACAGCTTCGCCTGCAGGCCCTCCGTCTTTGCTCTGTGTTTTTCCCCTACTGCGATTTTTGCTATTGGATCTAATCCGCCACCCTGTGTCAGTTTTATCTTCCTTACAACATCGACTACCTCTGTTCTACGATTTGACAGAGGTAAAGTGACCCCCTTATCAAGGAATTTTGATTCATTTACAGAGATGCATAAGCTTCCCTAGGTCTAACGATCTCTCACTGCCCTACCAGTGCAAGTGGTCAGATATGAATATTGGGGTTTACATCGATCCAATAATTATGGGAGATATATTTGCAGCTTTGTAGCAAAGGGATGAACAGATCACATTCACTCACATCACTATAAGGCCATGAGAACTCCACCACCTTAATAACAGACCAATAAATGATGATTCTGAGGTCATGTTTGATCTCTATATAAAAGTAAAATCATAATAACAAATATGGCGGCAATATCTACCACCTGGTAGCTCCAGAGGCAAAGACATCCTGTAAGTTGGGGATACAATAATATTCTGAAGAGCCGAGCACATATCACAATCAGACATCACATGTGCTCATCTATGGGAGGTATGTGGATGTAATGAAAAGCAGTATTTAGGTTTGGGTCATTTGTCAGTTCTTGGAAGGTAGAGCTTGCTGTAGGTTCTGTTCATTATTCAATTGTAGCGCCTCCCTCCACTAAGCTCGGAACCATTACCGTTACATCAGGTTTAGTAGTTTTCTTTTGTTATTCCTTTTTATTTAATGTTATAGTATATGTTGTACTGTCTGTTCCCACTTTGTATCATTTTGTACACTTTTTAAAAACACTGCCCATCTTTCTGGACTAAGTATATAAAATGTAATAGATGTGGTATTCTTGCACCATGAAGCCAAATGTTACCTGTAAATGATTGCTGTTGGCAGAAAGCTCCTTATTTTTTAAAGAAAAGCACATTTTTTACAATGAAGCTAACACTAAATGATTCAGAAATACACTCTATACATTGTTAATGTGGTAAATGACTGTTCTAGCTGCAAACATCTGGTTTGTAATGCAATATCTTCATAGGTGTATAGAGGCCCATTTCAAACAACCATCACTCCAGTGTTCTTATGGTACTTTGTGTTTGCTAACTGTGTAAGAAAGCTAATGGATGGTTAGAATACCCTTGAAAACCCTTGTGCAAGTATGTTAGCAGAGCTGAAAGCAGTTTTGCTGATTAGAGAAGCTATAAACCTGACCTTCCTTTGAGCTAGATGAGAATCTGGAGTATTACATTTGTTGGTTACATTAAACTCTCAAAATGGGCAGAAAATAAGAACTTTCATGTGAAACTCGACAGTCTATTCTTGTTCTTAGAAATGAAGGCTATTCCATGTGAGAAGTTGCCAAGATACTGAAGATTTCCTACAGCGGTGAGTACTACTCCCTCCAGAGGAGAGCACAACAGGCTCTAACCAGAGTAGAAATAGAAGTGGAGGCCCCGCTGCACAACTGAGCAACAAGACAAGTACATTAGAGTCTGTAGTTTGAGAAATTGACGTCTCACAGGTCCTCAACTGGCAGCTTCATTAAATAGTAAACGCAAAATGCCAGTGTCAACGTCTACAGTGAAGAGGCGACTCCAGGTTGCTGGCCTTCTGGGCAGAGTGGCAATAAAAAAAGTCATATCTGAGACTGGCTAATAAAAGGAAAAGTTTAATATGGGCAAAAGAACACAGACATTAGACAGAGGAAGATTAGTAAAAAGTGTTATGGACAGACGAATCCAAGTTTGAGGTGTTTGGATCACACAGAAGAACATATTTGAGGAACAGAACAACTGAAAAGTTGCTGGAAGAGTGCCTGACGCCATACGTCAAGCATGGTGTAGGTAATGTGATGGTCTGGCGTTGCTTTGGTGCTGGTAAAGTGGGAGATTTGAACAAGGTAAAAGGGATTTTGAATACGGAAGGCTATCACTCCATTTTGCAAAGCCATGCCATACCCTGTGGACAGCGCTTAATTGGAGCCAATTTCGTCCTACAACAGGACAATGACCCAAAGCACACCTCCAAATTCTGCAAGAACTATTTAGGGAAGAAGCAGAAAGCTGGTATTCTATCTGTAATGGAGTGGCCAGCGCAGTCACCAGATCTCAACCCCATTGAGCTGTTGTGGGAGCAGCTTGACTGTACAGTACGCAAAAAGTGCCCATCAAGCCAAACCAACTTGTGAGAAGGGCTTCTGGAAGCATGGGGTGAAATTTCTGTAGATTACCTCAGCAAATTAACTGCTAGAATGCCAAAGTTCGGCAATGTTGTAATTGCTGCAAAGGGAACATTCTTTGACATAAGCAAAGTTTGAAGGAGAAAATTATTATTTCAAATAAAAATCTTGTTTTTGAACCTTGTCAATGTCTGGACTAGATTTTGGCAACTCATTTGATTAATAAAACTATGAGTTTTCATGGAAAACACAAAATTGCCTGGGTGACCCCAAACTTTTGACCGGTAATGTATATATACAATATATATAAGGGTTGTACTCACTCAGGTGCGACAGGAGGAAGACAGGAGGCACATTCCTTTCAAAGTCCATATGGGTTTATTGCTTCATAAACCCTGAAGCACCAACAAGAAGATAAACAGCCTTCAGAGCAAAGCATCTGTGTCCATAGCACAGTCCTCTAGCTCCTCCGAGAGCTATGTGGGAATTCCAACTCTCCCAAGACACTAGCCACTGCTAACTCAAATGGCCTGGCTTCCAACACCCAATGTGACAGTCACATGACCGCAACCTCACTCAAGTCCTGGCAAGATTCTGCTCCCTCAGCCTGTGGGCATACAGGCTTGGGTAATGTCCAGCACTCAGGCTCGGTCTGGAGTCACACACAATGGAAGACTTCTCCCTCTTTGCTCACAGATTATGTGACAAACAACAGCTTCCATCATGTAGCTGTAACCACACCCACATGTGGGGTATGTGGACAGCCCCCATCTGCCTAAAGCCATGGGACTTGGCACCTTCCATAACCCAATGAGAGACCCCTCTCGGTCGCCTTTGATAGTACCCATCTGTCAAAACCGGACCCTGTCACTGAACCTTTTTGGAGCAATGTATCATCTGACTCCGTCAGTTCCTCTGGCAGAGTCGCCCCTTTTTCCAGACCATCCTCTTCTTTCCTGATTGCCTCCACTGGTTTGTGCAGCCGCGAGACTACCTTACAGTCGAGCCTACTGACTGTAGAGAAGTCTGAATGAGAAAGATTAATGGAGCGTCAGGCTGGCAGGTCCCGGGGGGCTGGTTAGATTAGTACCGATGCTGCTCCTGCCGAGTGCCTCAAAGGAGGATGAGAACATGGAATGCAGGAAAACCCAGTCACAGGGGAGCACAAAAAATCTTTCTTCTTTTATTAGATTCCACTACGCGTTTTGACGCATTACCTCCGTCTTCATCAGGTGGCATATACAGTAAGTGGGGGAAAGGGAGTATATAAAGGGACAACGGCCAATAACAAATAAGGTGCAATTATTATGAACACTTGATTAGTTGGATTGAAAGCACAATTAGGGTAAAAGAGGAAAGAAAACACTTAAAATGACATGATATTAAACACAAATACAACAATAAAATGAGCTATTAATATAAAATAAGGGGATATATATAAGACAAGGTGTACAAGAACTGCTTAAAATATTAAAATATACTAAAAGGAATATAGTTAAATGCCTTTTTCAATAATAAGATTTCACCCCTCTGGTGCTAAAGTGCCAAGTTTAAAAATCCAGTAACTCTCTCTTCTTATTAAAGCTGCACAGTGGTCAGGGGTCTCTGCTGGAATCTGATCAATGATAGTGAGTTTTAGAGAATTTGGGTCTATATTGTGTGCTACAAGAAAATGTTTTGACAGACTATACATTAGATATCCATTGCAGATGTTCTGGTAGTGTTTGTTTATCCTCACATGCATAGTCTGTATTGTATGCCCAACGTATTGTAGCCCGCAGCCGCATTCGATCAAATAAATAACATAACAGGACTAACAGTTCACACGGCAATTGATAGAAAAACTAGAACTCGTGGTGTGTGACTGAAAATTTTTTGTTCCATTGCTGATTGACACGCAACATAAACATTTTGCTGTTTTACATGAAAAACAGCCCGGATTAAGGAGTGTCCGGGAATGAGAAGAGATTGAGAGTCTAAGGGTTGTGTTGCTGGGGGAAATAAGATTGCAAAGAGTGTGATTTTTACTAAAAATTGTTCTTGGTTGCATGGGAATGTGCATTGATAAAACTGGATATGCTCTTGAAGTAAACCAATATTTTTTCAAAAGGTTACGCACAACACCATGCGATTGATTAAAAGTGGAGTTAAAACTCAATTTAGTGAAATCAGGGGAGTCATCAGGCCTGCTCTTCCTATTTTTAATTTGCTCGATGCAGTCCTTTTGTGTAAGAGCTCTTGCTTTTATAAAGGCATCAGAGACTAATTCCTTAGGATACCCTTTGCTGTTCAAACGATTTTTCAGGGTAACGGCTTCTCTAAGAAAATCACTGTCTTTTGTGCAGTTCTTCCTAATCCTCCAGTACTGTCCGTAGGGGATATTTGAAATCCAATTGGGGAGATGGCCGCTACTGAAACAGAGGTAACTATTTACATCAACCCTTTTAAAATGAGTGGAGATTGAAAAACAGCCAAATGAATCAACTTGAATCATTAGATCTAAGAATTAAATTGTTGTATTAGAAATATTGGCTGTGAATTTCAAACCCCAAGAATTATTGTTTAGAGATTGGACAAAATCTAGGGCCTCTGACTCGGAACCAGTCCAAATAATAAAAAGATCATCAATAAAGTGGCGGTAAAGGGATATCTTGCCAGCTACAAGAGGGGACTGTGCGATGAGGACTGACTCAAATGCCCCCATGTACAGATTAGCGTAAGTGGGGGCGAATCTCGTCCCCATCACACAGCCCCTCACCTGGTGGTAGAAAGCCCCCTCGAAAGAGAACACATTGTTACTGAGGACAAATATTATTGCTTTTTGAGAAAGTCAGTTTGTGAGGGGGGTAATTGGTCATTCTTCAACAAAAAATGAGCTACCGCCTCAAGATCTAAATCGTAGGGAATGTTAGCATACAGGGCCTGAACATGCATAGTCAATAGATAACAGTTGGGAGCACTGACTGGTCTGAGTCTGACCCTTTGTCACTACATCTACTACAGGGCCTCCTGCCTATGCTACTCAGCCCTGAGTCAACCGAGGAGTCACTACTTCTTTCCATTTCCTGTAGCTGTACCTTAATCTGCAGTCTGTCCTGACTCAGTTGCTCTACCTATCGTAGATATGCCAGCCGATATTCAAGGAGTATTTGAATATTTTTAAGGCTCTCCATTGATTCGACAATGAAGAATGGAACCATCCCATCTTTACCAGCTGCCTGAGCTTCGGTGCCAGCCGGGATCCTCACGCTTGCCACACTGGACTTATTCACAATTTCTTGCATCACTTGTCCAAGTCTCACAATGACTTTCCTCACCAGACTTCTGGGCACTTGAACGATGTCTTCCACAAACCCCAGCTGACTTTGAGCTTTCCTTGCATTCTCCAGATGTCGAGCGGCTTCCTTATTCCTTACCGGATCATCTGTTTCATGCATAGTGTAGGTGCATATCACCCAGGATAGCCACCCGCTTCAATATGACTTCCCTAGTTGACAGTATAACCTACTGCCGAGTCTCTGGTGCCCATTTCACACTACATACCTCCACCGCCTTTCTAAATGCCTCATGCATGGCCTCACTGGCACACGCTTCTCACACGTCCTCGGGTACTTCTACTACGCACTGGAATAGCGAAGTCTCACCTTCTTAGACAAAGTGTTTGATCTTCTCGTCCTGAGAGTCAGAACGGTTTTTCAAGATGTCGACTTCCCTTGTGAGGTCGTCTGCGTGGCTCTTCCCCTCCTGGATATCTTCCTCCCTAGAGGCCACTTCTTTAGTCAGCCTCTCCAGCTCACTCTCCATTGCGATCAGATCGGGAGAACGCGACAGTTCCTTCTGTATAGCAGAGAGCTCATTTTCTCGTCCATCCACGTATTTCTGGAGCTGGGCCTTAGCCTCCTGCTTGGCCTCCTGCTTGATTTTGAGCACTTGGAGAACTTCTTCTCGCTCCCCTGCCAGGCAGCGACACTCATCGTCTCTCCGTAGAAGCTCCTGCTGACACCTCTCACGGGCCTCTTTGATACATGTGTTCTTCTACTTCAAGTCCGCAGATAGTTCCTGAAGAGCTTGTTCAGTTTGTGTCCTCACCTTCCATACTGAATTTATTTTAGACTCCAATGCCATGACTTCTTCAGCCTTAGTTCGTCCTGCAAATCTGCCACTTTTTCCTTCTCACGAACAAACTCTTTGACGAGGTCCTGGAGGTCCTGTCCTTTGCTGCAGCAGGTTATTTCCAGCTGGGATACGTGTTCTATGACCTTCTGCCGAGCAGAGCGCAGCTTCTCCTCAGTGGAGCAGATGGTATGAAGCAGCTTTCGCTCCTGCGCTTCCTTCTCTCCTTGACTGCTGAGACCTCGGACTCCAGGTGATGCACCTGATCCAACTGCGTGGAGTTGGCAGCTTCCATGCTCGATACCTTCAACCTCTTGTTCGCCAGCTGTTGACAGACCTCGTCGTACTCTTTCCATGTGCACATTTCCCTTGTCAGTTTGTCAATTTTATCCTCTCGTTGCCAAGTGGCAGCGGTCCATTCTGACAGCTTCGCCTGCAGGCCCTCCGTCTTTGCTCTGTGTTTTTCCCCTACTGCGATTTTTGCTATTGGATCTAATCCGCCACCCTGTGTCAGTTTTATCTTCCTTACAACATCGACTACCTCTGTTCTACGATTTGACAGAGGTAAAGTGACCCCCTTATCAAGGAATTTTGATTCATTTACAGAGATGCATAAGCTTCCCTAGGTCTAACGATCTCTCACTGCCCTACCAGTGCAAGTGGTCAGATATGAATATTGGGGTTTACATCGATCCAATAATTATGGGAGATATATTTTCAGCTTTGTAGCAAAGGGATGAACAGATCACATTCACTCACATCACTATAAGGCCATGAGAACTCCACCACCTTAATAACAGTCCAATAAATGATGATTCTGTGGTCATGTTTGATCTCTATATAAAAGTAAAATCATAATAACAAATATGGCGGCAATATCTACCACCTGGTAGCTCCAGAGGCAAAGACATCCTGTAAGTTGGGGATACAATAATATTCTGAAGAGCCGAGCACATATCACAATCAGACATCACATGTGCTCATCTATGGGAGGTATGTGGATGTAATGAAAAGCAGTATTTAGGTTTGGGTCATTTGTCAGTTCTTGGAAGGTAGAGCTTGCTGTAGGTTCTGTTCATTATTCAATTGTAGCGCCTCCCTCCACTAAGCTCGGAACCATTACCGTTACATCAGGTTTAGTAGTTTTCTTTTGTTATTCCTTTTTATTTAATGTTATAGTATATGTTGTACTGTTTGTTCCCACTTTGTATCATTTTGTACACTTTTTAAAAACACTGCCCATCTTTCTGGACTAAGTATATAAAATGTAATAGATGTGGTATTCTTGCACCATGAAGCCAAATGTTACCTGTAAATGATTGCTGTTGGCAGAAAGCTCCTTATTTTTTAAAGAAAAGCACATTTTTTACAATGAAGCTAACACTAAATGATTCAGAAATACACTCTATACATTGTTAATGTGGTAAATGACTGTTCTAGCTGCAAACATCTGGTTTGTAATGCAATATCTTCATAGGTGTATAGAGGCCCATTTCAAACAACCATCACTCCAGTGTTCTTATGGTACTTTGTGTTTGCTAACTGTGTAAGAAAGCTAATGGATGGTTAGAATACCCTTGAAAACCCTTGTGCAAGTATGTTAGCAGAGCTGAAAGCAGTTTTGCTGATTAGAGAAGCTATAAACCTGACCTTCCTTTGAGCTAGATGAGAATCTGGAGTATTACATTTGTTGGTTACATTAAACTCTCAAAATGGGCAGAAAATAAGAACTTTCATGTGAAACTCGACAGTCTATTCTTGTTCTTAGAAATGAAGGCTATTCCATGTGAGAAGTTGCCAAGATACTGAAGATTTCCTACAGCGGTGAGTACTACTCCCTCCAGAGGAGAGCACAACAGGCTCTAACCAGAGTAGAAATAGAAGTGGAGGCCCCGCTGCACAACTGAGCAACAAGACAAGTACATTAGAGCCTGTAGTTTGAGAAATTGACGTCTCACAGGTCCTCAACTGGCAGCTTCATTAAATAGTAAACGCAAAATGCCAGTGTCAACGTCTACAGTGAAGAGGCGACTCCAGGTTGCTGGCCTTCTGGGCAGAGTGGCAATAAAAAAGTCATATCTGAGACTGGCTAATAAAAGGAAAAGTTTAATATGGGCAAAAGAACACAGACATTAGACAGAGGAAGATTAGTAAAAAGTGTTATGGACAGACGAATCCAAGTTTGAGGTGTTTGGATCACACAGAAGAACATATTTGAGGAACAGAACAACTGAAAAGTTGCTGGAAGAGTGCCTGACGCCATACGTCAAGCATGGTGTAGGTAATGTGATGGTCTGGCGTTGCTTTGGTGCTGGTAAAGTGGGAGATTTGAACAAGGTAAAAGGGATTTTGAATACGGAAGGCTATCACTCCATTTTGCAAAGCCATGCCATACCCTGTGGACAGCGCTTATTGGAGCCAATTTCGTCCTACAACAGGACAATGACCCAAAGCACACCTCCAAATTCTGCAAGAACTATTTAGGGAAGAAGCAGAAAGCTGGTATTCTATCTGTAATGGAGTGGCCAGCGCAGTCACCAGATCTCAACCCCATTGAGCTGTTGTGGGAGCAGCTTGACCGTATGGTAGGCAAAAAATGCCCATCAAGCAAAACCAACTTGTGAGAAGGGCTTCTGGAAGCATGGGGTGAAATTTCTGTAGATTACCTCAGCAAATTAACTGCTAGAATGCCAAAGTTCGGCAATGTTGTAATTGCTGCAAAGGGAACATTCTTTGACATAAGCAAAGTTTGAAGGAGAAAATTATTATTTCAAATAAAAATCTTGTTTTTGAACCTTGTCAATGTCTGGACTAGATTTTGGCAACTCATTTGATTAATAAAACTATGAGTTTTCATGGAAAACACAAAATTGCCTGGGTGACCCCAAACTTTTGACCGGTGATGTATATATACAATATATATAAGGGTTGTACTCACTCAGGTGCGACAGGAGGAAGACAGGAGGCACATTCCTTTCAAAGTCCATATGGGTTTATTGCTTCATAAACCCTGAAGCACCAACAAGAAGATAAACAGCCTTCAGAGCAAAGCATCTGTGTCCATAGCACAGTCCTCTAGCTCCTCCGAGAGCTATGTGGGAATTCCAACTCTCCCAAGACACTAGCCACTGCTAACTCAAATGGCCTGGCTTCCAACACCCAATGTGACAGTCACATGACCGCAACCTCACTCAAGTCCTGGCAAGATTCTGCTCCCTCAGCCTGTGGGCATACAGGCTTGGGTAATGTCCAGCACTCAGGCTCGGTCTGGAGTCACACACAATGGAAGACTTCTCCCTCTTTGCTCACAGATTATGTGACAAACAACAGCTTCCATCATGTAGCTGTAACCACACCCACATGTGGGGTATGTGGACAGCCCCCATCTGCCTAAAGCCATGGGACTTGGCACCTTCCATAACCCAATGAGAGACCCCTCTCGGTCGCCTTTGATAGTACCCATCTGTCAAAACCGGACCCTGTCACTGAACCTTTTTGGAGCAATGTATCATCTGACTCCGTCAGTTCCTCTGGCAGAGTCGCCCCTTTTTCCAGACCATCCTCTTCTTTCCTGATTGCCTCCACTGGTTTGTGCAGCCGCGAGACTACCTTACAGTCAAGCCTACTGACTGTAGAGAAGTCTGAATGAGAAAGATTAATGGAGCGTCAGGCTGGCAGGTCCCGGGGGGCTGGTTAGATTAGTACCGATGCTGCTCCTGCCGTGTGCCTCAAAGGAGGATGAGAACATGGAATGCAGGAAAACCCAGTCACAGGGGAGCACAAAAAATCTTTCTTCTTTTATTAGATTCCACTACGCGTTTCGACGCATTACCTCCGTCTTCATCAGGTGGCATATACAGTAAGTGGGGGAAAGGGAGTATATAAAGGGACAACGGCCAATAACAAATAAGGTGCAATTATTATGAACACTTGATTAGTTGGATTGAAAGCACAATTAGGGTAAAAGAGGAAAGAAAACACTTAAAATGACATGATATAAAACACAAATACAACAATAAAATGAGCTATTAATATAAAATAAGGGAATATATATAAGACAAGGTGTACAAGAACTGCTTAAAATATTAAAATATACTAAAAGGAATATAGTTAAATGCCTTTTTCAATAATAAGATTTCACCCCTCTGGTGCTAAAGTGCCAAGTTTAAAAATCCAGTAACTCTCTCTTCTTATTAAAGCTGCACAGTGGTCAGGGGTCTCTGCTGGAATCTGATCAATGATAGTGAGTTTTAGAGAATTTGGGTCTATATTGTGTGCTACAAGAAAATGTTTTGACAGACTATACATTAGATATCCATTGCGGATGTTCTGGCAGTGTTTGTTTATCCTCACATGCATAGTCTGTATTGTATGCCCAACGTATTGTAGCCCGCAGCCGCATTCGATCAAATAAATAACATAACAGGACTAACAGTTCACACGGCAATTGATAGAAAAACTAGAACTCGTGGTGTGTGACTGAAAATATTTTGTTCCATTGCTGATTGACACGCAACATAAACATTTTGCTGTTTTACATGAAAAACAGCCCGGATTAAGGAGTGTCCGGGAATGAGAAGAGATTGAGAGTCTAAGGGTTGTGTTGCTGGGGGAAATAAGATTGCAAAGAGTGTGATTTTTACTAAAAATAGTTCGTGGTTGCATGGGAATGTGCATTGATAAAACTGGATATGCTCTTGAAGTAAACCAATATTTTTTCAAAAGGTTACGCACAACACCATGCGATTGATTAAAAGTGGAGTTAAAACTCAATTTAGTGAAATCAGGGGAGTCATCAGGCCTGCTCTTCCTATTTTTAATTTGCTCGATGCAGTCCTTTTGTGTAAGAGCTCTTGCTTTTATAAAGGCATCAGAGACTAATTCCTTAGGATACCCTTTGCTGTTCAAACGATTTTTCAGGGTAACGGCTTCTCTAAGAAAATCACTGTCTTTTGTGCAGTTCTTCCTAATCCTCCAGTACTGTCCGTAGGGGATATTTGAAATCCAATTGGGGAGATGGCCGCTACTGAAACAGAGGTAACTATTTACATCAACCCTTTTAAAATGAGTGGAGATTGAAAAACAGCCAAATGAATCAACTTGAATCATTAGATCTAAGAATTAAATTGTTGTATTAGAAATATTGGCTGTGAATTTCAAACCCCAAGAATTATTGTTTAGAGATTGGACAAAATCTAGGGCCTCTGACTCGGAACCAGTCCAAATAATAAAAAGATCATCAATAAAGTGGCGGTAAAGGGATATCTTGCCAGCTACAAGAGGGGACTGTGCGATGAGGACTGACTCAAATGCCCCCATGTACAGATTAGCGTAAGTGGGGGCGAATCTCGTCCCCATCACACAGCCCCTCACCTGGTGGTAGAAAGCCCCCTCGAAAGAGAACACATTGTTACTGAGGACAAATATTATTGCTTTTTGAGAAAGTCAGTTTGTGAGGGGGGTAATTGGTCATTCTTCAACAAAAAATGAGCTACCGCCTCAAGATCTAAATCGTAGGGAATGTTAGCATACAGGGCCAGAACATCCATAGTCAATAGATAACAGTTGGGAGCACTGACTGGTCTGAGTCTGACCCTTTGTCACTACATCTACTACAGGGCCTCCTGCCTATGCTACTCAGCCCTGAGTCAACCGAGGAGTCACTACTTCTTTCCATTTCCTGTAGCTGTACCTTAATCTGCAGTCTGTCCTGACTCAGTTGCTCTACCTATCGTAGGTATGCCAGCCGATATTCAAGGAGTATTTGAATATTTTTAAGGCTCTCCATTGATTCGACAATGAAGAATGGAACCATCCCATCTTTACCAGCTGCCTGAGCTTCGGTGCCAGCCGGGATCCTCACGCTTGCCACACTGGACTTATTCACAATTTCTTGCATCACTTGTCCAAGTCTCACAATGACTTTCCTCACCAGACTTCTGGGCACTTGAACGATGTCTTCCACAAACCCCAGCTGACTTTGAGCTTTCCTTGCATTCTCCAGATGTCGAGCGGCTTCCTTATTCCTTACCGGATCATCTGTTTCATGCATAGTGTAGGTGCATGTCACCCAGGATAGCCACCCGCTTCAATATGACTTCCCTAGTTGACAGTATAACCTACTGCCGAGTCTCTGGTGCCCATTTCACACTACATACCTCCACCGCCTTTCTAAATGCCTCATGCACGGCCTCACTGGCACACGCTTCTCACACGTCCTCGGGTACTTCTACTACGCACTGGAATAGCGAAGTCTCACCTTCTTAGACAAAGTGTTTGATCTTCTCGTCCTGAGAGTCAGAACGGTTTTTCAAGATGTCGACTTCCCTTGTGAGGTCGTCTGCGTGGCTCTTCCCCTCCTGGATATCTTCCTCCCTAGAGGCCACTTCTTTAGTCAGCCTCTCCAGCTCACTCTCCATTGCGATCAGATCGGGAGAACGCGACAGTTCCTTCTGTATAGCAGAGAGCTCATTTTCTCGTCCATCCACGTATTTCTGGAGCTGGGCCTTAGCCTCCTGCTTGGCCTCCTGCTTGATTTTGAGCACTTGGAGAACTTCTTCTCGCTCCCCTGCCAGGCAGCGACACTCATCGTCTCTCCGTAGAAGCTCCTGCTGACACCTCTCACGGGCCTCTTTGATACATGTGTTCTTCTACTTCAAGTCCGCAGATAGTTCCTGAAGAGCTTGTTCAGTTTGTGTCCTCACCTTCCATACTGAATTTATTTTAGACTCCAATGCCATGACTTCTTCAGCCTTAGTTCGTCCTGCAAATCTGCCACTTTTTCCTTCTCACGAACAAACTTCTTGACGAGGTCCTGGAGCTCCTGCCCTTTGCTGCAGCAGGTTATTTCCAGCTGGGATACGTGTTCTATGACCTTCTGCCGAGCAGAGCGCAGCTTCTCCTCAGTGGAGCAGATGGTATGAAGCAGCTTTCGCTCCTGCGCTTCCTTCTCTCCTTGACTGCTGAGACCTCGGACTCCAGGTGATGCACCTGATCCAACTGCGTGGAGTTGGCAGCTTCCATGCTCGATACCTTCAACCTCTTGTTCGCCAGCTGTTGACAGACCTCATCGTACTCTTTCCATGTGCACATTTCCCTTGTCAGTTTGTCAATTTTATCCTCTCGTTGCCAAGTGGCAGCGGTCCATTCTGACAGCTTCGCCTGCAGGCCCTCCATCTTTGCTCTGTGTTTTTCCCCTACTGCGATTTTTGCTATTGGATCTAATCCGCCACCCTGTGTCAGTTTTATCTTCCTTACAACATCGACTACCTCTGTTCTACGATTTGACAGAGGTAAAGTGACCCCCTTATCAAGGAATTTTGATTCATTTACAGAGATGCATAAGCTTCCCTAGGTCTAACGATCTCTCACTGCCCTACCAGTGCAAGTGGTCAGATATGAATATTGGGGTTTACATCGATCCAATAATTATGGGAGATATAGTTTCAGCTTTGTAGCAAAGGGATGAACAGATCACATTCACTCACATCACTATAAGGCCATGAGAACTCCACCACCTTAATAACAGTCCAATAAATGATGATTCTGAGGTCATGTTTGATCTCTATATAAAAGTAAAATCATAATAACAAATATGGCGGCAATATCTACCACCTGGTAGCTCCAGAGGCAAAGACATCCTGTAAGTTGGGGATACAATAATATTCTGAAGAGCCGAGCACATATCACAATCAGACATCACATGTGCTCATCTATGGGAGGTATGTGGATGTAATGAAAAGCAGTATTTAGGTTTGGGTCATTTGTCAGTTCTTGGAAGGTAGAGCTTGCTGTAGGTTCTGTTCATTATTCAATTGTAGCGCCTCCCTCCACTAAGCCAGGAACCATTACCGTTACATCAGGTTTAGTAGTTTTCTTTTGTTATTCCTTTTTATTTAATGTTATAGTATATGTTGTACTGTCTGTTCCCACTTTGTATCATTTTGTACACTTTTTAAAAACACTGCCCATCTTTCTGGACTAAGTATATAAAATGTAATAGATGTGGTATTCTTGCACCATGAAGCCAAATGTTTCCTGTAAATGATTGCTGTTGGCAGAAAGCTCCTTATTTTTTAAAGAAAAGCACATTTTTTACAATGAAGCTAACACTAAATGATTCAGAAATACACTCTATACATTGTTAATGTGGTAAATGACTGTTCTAGCTGCAAACATCTGGTTTGTAATGCAATATCTTCATAGGTGTATAGAGGCCCATTTCAAACAACCATCACTCCAGTGTTCTTATGGTACTTTGTGTTTGCTAACTGTGTAAGAAAGCTAATGGATGGTTAGAATACCCTTGAAAACCCTTGTGCAAGTATGTTAGCAGAGCTGAAAGCAGTTTTGCTGATTAGAGAAGCTATAAACCTGACCTTCCTTTGAGCTAGATGAGAATCTGGAGTATTACATTTGTTGGTTACATTAAACTCTCAAAATGGGCAGAAAATAAGAACTTTCATGTGAAACTCGACAGTCTATTCTTGTTCTTAGAAATGAAGGCTATTCCATGTGAGAAGTTGCCAAGATACTGAAGATTTCCTACAGCGGTGAGTACTACTCCCTCCAGAGGAGAGCACAACAGGCTCTAACCAGAGTAGAAATAGAAGTGGAGGCCCCGCTGCACAACTGAACAACAAGACAAGTACATTAGAGCCTGTAGTTTGAGAAATTGACGTCTCACAGGTCCTCAACTGGCAGCTTCATTAAATAGTAAACGCAAAATGCCAGTGTCAACATCTACAGTGAAGAGGCGACTCCAGGTTGCTGGCCTTCTGGGCAGAGTGGCAATAAAAAAGTCATATCTGAGACTGGCTAATAAAAGGAAAAGTTTAATATGGGCAAAAGAACACAGACATTAGACAGAGGAAGATTAGTAAAAAGTGTTATGGACAGACGAATCCAAGTTTGAGGTGTTTGGATCACACAGAAGAACATATTTGAGGAACAGAACAACTGAAAAGTTGCTGGAAGAGTGCCTGACGCCATACGTCAAGCATGGTGTAGGTAATGTGATGGTCTGGCGTTGCTTTGGTGCTGGTAAAGTGGGAGATTTGAACAAGGTAAAAGGGATTTTGAATACGGAAGGCTATCACTCCATTTTGCAAAGCCATGCCATACCCTGTGGACAGCGCTTAATTGGAGCCAATTTCGTCCTACAACAGGACAATGACCCAAAGCACACCTCCAAATTCTGCAAGAACTATTTAGGGAAGAAGCAGAAAGCTGGTATTCTATCTGTAATGGAGTGGCCAGCGCAGTCACCAGATCTCAACCCCATTGAGCTGTTGTGGGAGCAGCTTGACCGTATGGTAGGCAAAAAATGCCCATCAAGCAAAACCAACTTGTGAGAAGGGCTTCTGGAAGCATGGGGTGAAATTTCTGTAGATTACCTCAGCAAATTAACTGCTAGAATGCCAAAGTTCGGCAATGTTGTAATTGCTGCAAAGGGAAAATTCTTTGACATAAGCAAAGTTTGAAGGAGAAAATTATTATTTCAAATAAAAATCTTGTTTTTGAACCTTGTCAATGTCTGGACTAGATTTTGGCAACTCATTTGATTAATAAAACTATGAGTTTTCATGGAAAACACAAAATTGCCTGGGTGACCCCAAACTTTTGACCGGTAATGTATATATACAATATATATAAGGGTTGTACTCACTCAGGTGCGACAGGAGGAAGACAGGAGGCACATTCCTTTCAAAGTCCATATGGGTTTATTGCTTCATAAACCCTGAAGCACCAACAAGAAGATAAACAGCCTTCAGAGCAAAGCATCTGTGTCCATAGCACAGTCCTCTAGCTCCTCCGAGAGCTATGTGGGAATTCCAACTCTCCCAAGAAACTAGCCACTGCTAACTCAAATGGCCTGGCTTCCAACACCCAATGTGACAGTCACATGACCGCAACCTCACTCAAGTCCTGGCAAGATTCTGCTCCCTCAGCCTGTGGGCATACAGGCTTGGGTAATGTCCAGCACTCAGGCTCGGTCTGGAGTCACACACAATGGAAGACTTCTCCCTCTTTGCTCACAGATTATGTGACAAACAACAGCTTCCATCATGTAGCTGTAACCACACCCACATGTGGGGTATGTGGACAGCCCCCATCTGCCTAAAGCCATGGGACTTGGCACCTTCCATAACCCAATGAGAGACCCCTCTCGGTCGCCTTTGATAGTACCCATCTGTCAAAACCGGACCCTGTCACTGAACCTTTTTGGAGCAATGTATCATCTGACTCCGTCAGTTCCTCTGGCAGAGTCGCCCCTTTTTCCAGACCATCCTCTTCTTTCCTGATTGCCTCCACTGGTTTGTGCAGCCGCGAGACTACCTTACAGTCGAGCCTACTGACTGTAGAGAAGTCTGAATGAGAAAGATTAATGGAGCGTCAGGCTGGCAGGTCCCGGGGGGCTGGTTAGATTAGTACCGATGCTGCTCCTGCCGGGTTCCTCAAAGGAGGATGAGAACATGGAATGCAGGAAAACCCAGTCACAGGGGAGCACAAAAAATCTTTCTTCTTTTATTAGATTCCACTACGCGTTTCGACGCATTACCTCCGTCTTCATCAGGTGGCATATACAGTAAGTGGGGGAAAGGGAGTATATAAAGGGACAACGGCCAATAACAAATAAGGTGCAATTATTATGAACACTTGATTAGTTGGATTGAAAGCACAATTAGGGTAAAAGAGGAAAGAAAACACTTAAAATGACATGATATTAAACACAAATACAACAATAAAATGAGCTATTAATATAAAATAAGGGGATATATATAAGACAAGGTGTACAAGAACTGCTTAAAATATTAAAATATACTAAAAGGAATATAGTTAAATGCCTTTTTCAATAATAAGATTTCACCCCTCTGGTGCTAAAGTGCCAAGTTTAAAAATCCAGTAACTCTCTCTTCTTATTAAAGCTGCACAGTGGTCAGGGGTCTCTGCTGGAATCTGATCAATGATAGTGAGTTTTAGAGAATTTGGGTCTATATTGTGTGCTACAAGAAAATGTT
The DNA here is from genome assembly GCF_039654945.1 of Dendrobates tinctorius. Taxonomy (NCBI): domain Eukaryota; kingdom Metazoa; phylum Chordata; class Amphibia; order Anura; family Dendrobatidae; genus Dendrobates; species Dendrobates tinctorius. Next base: position 29,374,882 of record NW_027361825.1, read on the forward strand.
TTGACAGACTATACATTAGATATCCATTGCGGATGTTCTGGCAGTGTTTGTTTTTCCTCACATGCATAGTCTGTATTGTATGCCCAACGTATTGTAGCCCGCAGCCGCATTCGATCAAATAAATAACATAACAGGACTAACAGTTCACACGGCAATTGATAGAAAAACTAGAACTCGTGGTGTGTGACTGAAAATTTTTTGTTCCATTGCTGATTGACACGCAACATAAACATTTTGCTGTTTTACATGAAAAACAGCCCGGATTAAGGAGTGTCCGGGAATGAGAAGAGATTGAGAGTCTAAGGGTTGTGTTGCTGGGGGAAATAAGATTGCAAAGAGTGTGATTTTTACTAAAAATTGTTCTTGGTTGCATGGGAATGTGCATTGATAAAACTGGATATGCTCTTGAAGTAAACCAATATTTTTTCAAAAGGTTACGCACAACACCATGCGATTGATTAAAAGTGGAGTTAAAACTCAATTTAGTGAAATCAGGGGAGTCATCAGGCCTGCTCTTCCTATTTTTAATTTGCTCGATGCAGTCCTTTTGTGTAAGAGCTCTTGCTTTTATAAAGGCATCAGAGACTAATTCCTTAGGATATTCTTTGCTGTTCAAACGATTTTTCAGGGTAACGGCTTCTCTAAGAAAATCACTGTCTTTTGTGCAGTTCTTCCTAATCCTCCAGTACTGTCCATAGGGGATATTTGAAATCCAATTGGGGAGATGGCCGCTACTGAAACAGAGGTAACTATTTACATCAACCCTTTTAAAATGAGTGGAGATTGAAAAACAGCCAAATGAATCAACTTGAATCATTAGATCTAAGAATTAAATTGTTGTATTAGAAATATTGGCTGTGAATTTCAAACCCCAAGAATTATTGTTTAGAGATTGGACAAAATCTAGGGCCTCTGACTCGGAACCAGTCCAAATAATAAAAAGATCATCAATAAAGTGGCGGTAAAGGGATATCTTGCCAGCTACAAGAGGGGACTGTGCGATGAGGACTGACTCAAATGCCCCCATGTACAGATTAGCGTAAGTGGGGGCGAATCTCGTCCCCATCACACAACCGCTCATCTGGTGGTAGAAAGCCCCCACGAAAGAAAACACATTGTTGTTGAGGACAAATATTATTGCTTTTTTGAGAAAGTTGGGTCTCCTGCCTATGCTACTCAGGCCTGAGTCAACCGAGGAGTCACTACTTCTTTCTATTTCCTGTTGCTGTACCTTAATCTGCAGTCTGTCCTGACTCAGTTGCTCTACCTCTCGTAGGTATGCCAGCCAATATTCAAGGAGTATTTGAATACTTTTAAGGCTTCGCCTGCAGGCTCTCCGTCTTTGCTCTGAGTTTTTCCCTTACTGCGATTTTCGCTGTTGGATCTCTTCCGCCACCCTGTTTCAGTTTTATCTTCCATACAACATCGACTACCTCTGTTCTAGGATTTTTCGGAGGTATAGTGACCCCCTTATCAAGGACATTGACCTTGTTGGCACCTGACCCAGTCTCTTCTTTATCTGTCTTCTCAGAGGGTGTAGCCTGACCTGCCTTTCTGCGGCTTCTGTGTTCCTGGTGATGAGAGGAAGACTTATTTGTACCCGGGTCAACATTACTGCACTCTTTTCCCCTTGCATCACAGTCTGAATGGGAGTCACCACTACTCACTCTGTCATCCTGGAACAAACAGTCCTCACTTAAACAGGTGTCAAACCCCTCTCCTGGAGCTACCACATCTTCAACGGTCACACTTTTCATCACCTCTGCCAAGTCCCAGAGATATCAGACCCACACTTCCGTCTGGTCACCCCTAACTCCTGACTATCGACCTTAAGGGGCGCTACCTCATTAATACCTCTCATACACATTACCTCTACAAACACCTCTCCCTTTTATCCACCAGTCCCACAGTACTTCCAAGTCCCATCCTATTACCATAGGATACCTTAAGTCCGGGACTACACCCACTTCTTGGTACATGGAAACCTCAGCTGCGACAATGTGGATACAGGCTATCAGAAGACTTTTACTGTCCTCACATATGACACTTACTTTCATCTCAGGTGACATGGAACATTCAGGAGGGGATTTTAGTATGAACACTCTACTCCCTGGGTCTATCACTCCCATCACAAGTTCTCCATCCAGCGAGATGGGACACAGGAGTCATGACTCATTGGATGAGCAATCCACGCTAACAAGTAGACCTGCATAGCATAAACCTTGTTGTTCCCGGCTACAGTCCTTCGGCACATTCACTGCCGCCCCTTTTTTGGGCCACCATCCCCATTTGGGTCACTGCCCCCTTTTGCGACTCCACCCCTTTTGGAACAACCATCCCTGTTTAGGTTAACACCATCTTTTGGGACTCCACCCCCTTTTGACAACCATCCCTCTATTCACACTATGGACTCACCATGCCCTCTCAGGCCCCAGTTTGCACAGTCCACTAATATCTCTTTTGGGCTTGCACTTGCCCTGTAAGAGTTTGATTTGGTCCCCCAATGTCCTCTTGTGACACCCCACCAGCTCCTGCTCGCACTGCCACAGCTTCTGCTGCAGGCACTGGCTCTCCACAGCAAGACTCTGTACCACTCCACAAGGCTCTGCACAGTTTGGCACAGCAAAGCTCTGCACTGCTCTGCATGACTCTGTGTCAATTGTTTCATTGCGGGTGAGCTCGGTCAGGACTACCACCCCTGACGCCTTGTTCCAACACAATAAAATGACTAAAAATAAAATGAGTCAATTTATCCCCTTTTTATCTAGTTTCAGGTGTGATTTTCTTATTGCCCACAATTGTTATTTTCCATAGGTGTTATTGAATGTGCATCACATGCTTGAAACAAAGTTGTTTATCCACAATTTTGGAAAGGTGCCAACAATTTTATCTGCCCCACTTTTGGGGTTTTGTGCGATATTATTTCCAGTTTGCCACCTTCTCCTATTTTTTGTGTTGTTCCAATTCATACAAAGGAAGTAAACAAAACATGTGTGATTGCAATAATTTTCTGGGAGAAATACTTAATTTTCTGGTACAATTTCAATAGTGTCAACACATCTGAGATGACTGTACTTTTTCTTAATTAACATGCATTACGGTTCTGGTGGGTTTAATGGGTCTGCAAATATATTTATACATGTAAAATAACAATAGAGAAGATTACGGACTTACATAATAATATTGGGCGAAAAAAATGAAGAGATCCAGAAAAATGTAATAAAATCACATATTTATTAATAACACACAAATAAAAAATAAATAATAAAGAAAATGCCCAGTAGGAGGCGCTCAAAACGCCCTAACTTGTATAGTAAATATGAAGCATATATAGGTAATAAAGTCAAATATGCAAAGCATATAAAGAATTATGATAAACTACAAACATCCTCAAAAAGTAAGACCAATCTGTTAAGTAAATAAATGCAACCGCAAAGCAACTAATGAGTATTAGTTCCCATATCAATAAAGGTGTATACAAAGTAGATAAGGTACAACGGAAAACATGACATCTAAGCCTAAGTCCCTATACCCCTGCAAATTATAACAAATAGCCCAGTAAACCAAATGAGGATGAATGAGCCAAAAAGTAATATTACCTAAATGCTGTGGATAAAGATAGCGGAAGAAGCTTATTGTGAAACGCGCGTTGGGGTGGAGGAGGCTGCTGTGCTCACCGCTATCTTTATCCACAGCATTTAGGTAATATTACTTTTTGGCTCATTCATCCTCATTTGGTTTACTGGGCTATTTGTTATAATTTGCAGGGGTATAGGGACTTAGGCTTAGATGTCATGTTTTCCGTTGTACCTTATCTACTTTGTATACACCTTTATTGATATGGGAACTAATACTCATTAGTTACTTTGCGGTTGCATTTATTTACTTAACAGATTGGTCTTACTTTTTGAGGATGTTTGTAGTTTATCATAATTCTTTATATGCTTTGCATATTTGACTTTATTACCTATATATGCTTCATATTTACTATACAAGTTAGGGCGTTTTGAGCGCCTCCTACTGGGCATTTTCTTTATTATTTATTTTTTATTTGTGTGTTATTAATAAATATGTGATTTTATTACATTTTTCTGGATCTCTTCATTTTTTTCGGCCAATATTATTATGTAAGTCCGTAATCTTCTCTATTATATATCTTCAGGAAGTGCCAGATTCTCTTTTACAGGACTACTCTAGTGTAATTATGTAAAATAACAAACAGAACAGGTGCTGTAGTCACTTTTTTATATGTGTCCAGCCTTGGCTTTTCGCCATTGCTTTCATTTATGTGTTCTTGTGTCAGCAGTGAAGTAACAACTACAGCCCACATCACCGCTGCAACTAATGATGTTATTGTTGACGCCAAACCACAGAGACAAGAACAGCCATGTAGAACAGGCACTGGACTCATCGAGGGTGAATATCTGCTCTGCTTGTTATTATTTAAGTATAAATGCTTTTGGGGGCCACTTTTAGGGCCGCTTTAAGATTGCCCAGTTCTGCTCCCATTGGGCTAGGTTTTGACTTGAACACCTGAATCCCATCCATAGTTCTTCACCATAGTATGATAATGCAGTATGAAGTAAAGACTGGAGGACCTGCTTGCTGCCACCTGGAAAAGTTAAATTGTGTGACTGTTACTGACTGCTAATGAAAGTTATACCATTAATAACAATTTGCAAGAAAGTTGCTTTAAGAAACTCCTGACAGATGACTGTCTGACAAGGAGTTAACTGCTGTATTGAAAACTGACTTACATGACTCAGTAAATGAGAGGGTGGAGAGGTCCTGCTGCTTATTAGACTAAACAACTTTGCACAATGGGGGAGGTGCAAACGTGCTTTGTATCGTATTTCGTAATTCCGACAGTGCTGATATACAAGTTGCCTTGCACAAGCCCACGGACAAATTTAAGGACACGGCGAGGCAACATACAGTAGGTTTTCTAAAAGGTACTGGTAAGATTAACCCTTTTACCCCGAGGGTGGTTTGCATGTTAATGACCTGGCTAAGTTTTAAATTCTAACCACTGTCCTTTTGTGAGGTTATAACTCTGGAACGCTTAGATGGATCCCGGTGATTCTGAGTTTTTTTTCTCAAGACATATTGTATTTCATGATAGTGGTAAAATTTCTTTGATATGACTAGCGATTATTTGTGAAAAAAAAGGAAATTTAGAGAAAATTTAGAAAATTTCACAATTTTCCAACTTTGAATTTTCAAGCCCTTAAATTACAGATGTATGTCACACAATATATTTAAGAAGTAACATTTGCCACATGACTACTTTACATCAGCACAATTTTAGAACCAAAATTTTTTTGTTAGGAAGTTATGAGGGTTAAAATTTGACCAGCGATTTCTCATTTTTACAACACCACTTTTTTTTAGAGACCACATCACATTTGAAGCCACTTTGAGGGGTCTGTGTTAGAAAATACCCAAAAGTGACACCATTCTAAAAACTGCACCACTCAAGGTGCTCAAAACCACATGCAAGAAGTTTATTAACCCTTCAGGTGCCTCACAGGAATTTTTGGAATGTTTTTAAAAAAATGAACATTTAACTTTATTTACAAAAAATTTACTTTAGATCCAATTTTTTTTTATTTTCCCAAGGGACCAGGAGAAATTGGACCACAAACGTTGTTGTGCAATTTGTCCTGAGGACGCTGATACCCCATATGTGGGGGTAAACCACTGTTTGGGCGCATGGCAGAGCTCAGAAGGAATGGAGCGCCGTTTGACTTTTTCAATGCAAAATTGGCTGGAATTGAGATCGGACGCAATGTCGTATTTGGAGAGCCCCTGATGTGCCTATACAGTGGAAACCCCCCTCAAGTGGCTCCATTTTGGAAACTATAGCCCCCAAAGAACTTATCTAGATGTGTGGTGAGCACTTTGAACCCCCAAGGGCTTCACAAAAGTTAATAACGTAGAGCTGTAAAATTAAAAAAATCATATTTTTCCCACAAAAATGAAGTTTTTGCCCCTATATTTTGTTTTATCAGGGATAACAGGAGAAATTGGACCCCAAAAGTTGTTGTGCAATTTCTTTTGAGTGTGATATGTAGGGTAATACTACTTTTGAGGCACAGTGCAAAGCTCCGAAGGGAAAAGGTGCAAAATTTAAGTTCAGATTTTGCAGGAATGTTTTGAGGGTGCCATGTCACATTGGCAGAGCCCCTGAGGTGCCAGAAGAACAGAAACCCCCTATATATGAATGAATTTAACAAACTACAGTCCCCAATAAATTCATCTAGGGGTGCAGTGATCATATTAACACCACATGTGCCTCACAGAATGTTATACCACTGAGCGGTGAAGAAAGAATAAATTACATTTTCACCACTAAAATGTTGTTTTAGCCCCAAGTTTTTAATTTTTCTAAGGGCTAATAGGAAATTTTTTTTTGCAACAAACTGAGTTCCTTTTTTTCCTGAGTGTGCCAATACCCTACATATAACAGGGAAATAGTTTTCAGGGACAGTGCATAACTTAGAAGGCAAGAGCACCAAGTTTGCAGGTGCCATGACCCACTGGGAGAGCTCATGAGTAGAGTTGAGCGATACCAGCCGATACTTGAAAATATCGGATCGGAATGGATTGGCCGATCTTAAAAAAAAGTATCGGTATCGCCTATTCCGATACCGGGAACCAATGCAAGTCAATGGGGCCAAAATATCGGAATTAAAAAAAACCCTTTCTTTCCTTGTAGGTTAATTCTACATGAAGAAAAACAACTAAGAATAATGTAGAATGTATTGTGGGAGGTGGAGGATACATTAAAGCCATAGAGGTTTAGCCCAATCAAATGGAATAGCAGGAATTAAACTTTTTTTTTAAAGACGTTAGGAGTTACAAAGATATTGACTATGTTAGCCTCATTTATATTTTGCCAGACATGTATGTCTTCTTCTTTCTTCTTTCTTCTTCTTTCTTATTCTTCTTCCTTTTTTTAACCTTCTTCTTCTTCTTCTTATTCCTTTTTTTACCTTCTTCTTCTTCTTCTTATTCCTTTTTTTACATTCTTCTTCTTCTTCCTTTTTTTACATTCTTCTTCTTCTTCCTTTTTTTAAATTCTTCTTCTTCTTCCTTTTTTTAAATTCTTCTACTTCCTTTTTTTACATTCTTCTTCTTCTTCCTTTTCTTACATTCTTCATATTCTTCTTATTCAACAATTATTATTCTACATATTCAACTTCTTCATCTTCTTCCTATTCTTCTTCATCATATTCTTATTTGTGTCAGGCATTTCTGTAGTTGTTATCTAGAAAAGTTAGAAGTTTACACCTTCCGTTCTGCCTGTCACAAAAGATTAACAACAGGATTTGTCCGCGTTCAGTTTGGCCTGCAGCAGCAGGCCTTTTCCAGGGGCACCACGAGGAGGAACGGACTCACCCCCATACACTGCTTAGTCTTCTTCTGCTTATAAATAAGATGCTCAGAGTATTAGTCTTATGCTTAATGTTCTTCTGCTTTGTTTTTTTATGCTTCTTTGTCTTCTCTCTCTTGTTGTTCTGCATCTTGGTGGTTGTCTTCCTGTTCTTTGTCCTCTTGAACCAGCTGACGGTACTGGCACCCGGAGGGGCAGCAGAAGGAACAAGAGCCAATGGCACTACCGAGGACCAGCTGACGGTGCTGGAACCCGGTTACTAAGCAGGAGGTACCTGTGCTACAAAGCACTACCAAGGACCAGCAGACGTTGCCGGAACTCGGATACCGAGATGGAGGCACCTAGGCCAAAGGCTCTGCCGAGAACCAGCTGACGGTGCTGGAACCCGGATGGGTAGCATAAGCTGCAAGAGCAAATGGAAATAGCAAGGACCAGCTGACGGTGCTGGCGCCCGGAGGGGCAGCAGAAGGAATAAGAGCCAATGGCACAACCGAGGACCAGCTGACGGTGCTGGAACCCGGTTACTAAGCAGGAGGTACCTGTGCTACAAAGCACTACCAAGGACCAGCAGACGTTGCCGGAACTCGGATACCGAGATGGAGGCACCTAGGCCAAAGGCTCTGCCGAGAACCAGCTGACGGTGCTGGAACCCGGAGGGGCAGCTGAAGTTACCCCTGAAAAGCAAAGTTGGCATGCCGCAAGCTGGCTGCAGTTACCGAATCACACAGTCCTACAGGGGGTGCTTGTCCTACTGGCACTACGGAACAAGCCTTTCTTACCAGAACCCGCAGTCTACATAGGAAGCACCTAAACTGCTGGCACCCTAGCCTCGGCTAACCCAACCGCAACACGACATGGCAACTTGGGGTGGCAAACTGACATTGACACTTCCCGGAAACAGCAGGCAGGGCTGGAACCAAGCTGGGCAGGAGGGAGTACCCATGCCAAAGTCAGTTATGAGCAGCAACTGGCGATTTTGGAGCCCAGGGACAAGCACTTAGCAGGCTGAGGCCTGATGTGCTGTCAATTGGGAGGCAGCAGGACAGATTGCCATCAAAACAGCAGGGGAACAGCTGACGTTACTGAACCCCACAAACACAGGAGCTAGTGTTTTACTCTGTGAAGACGGCACTTCCGAGCAACAACTGGCTGTGTTGAAGCCCAGGGACAAGCACGGAGCAGGCTGAGGCTGCATTGAAGAAATTTTAAGATCGGTTGTAGACGTCTACTAATTTTAACCAAGCTCCACTTAGGCCTGTGGCTTCACTGATTTTCGTATTTCCCCTGTCCTCCAACCCCGCCAGTTACAGCTCCAAAGTGGCGTCTGCACAATCCACACTTGTTCCTCTGTTACAGGTGTTCAGTCCGGTCAGTTAATCCCCTGATGTGTGTCCGGCAATGTCGCCTGCTCTGTCCACATTCCCATAACTAGTTACAGGTGTTCAGTCCGGTCAGTTAATCCCCTGATGTGTGTCCGGCAATGTCGCCTGCTCTGTCCACATTCCCATAACTAGTCCCATAACTAGTTATGGGAATGTGGACAGAGCAGGCGACATTGCCGGACACACATCAGGGGATTAACTGACCGGACTGAACACCTGTAACACAGGAACAAGTGTGGATTGTGCAGACGCCACTTCGGAGCTGTAACTGGCGGGGTTGGAGGACAGGGGAAATACGAGAGACAGTGGAGCCACAGGCCTAATTGGAGCACGGTTAAAAATCAGTAGTAGTAGGACTGTGTAGGCAGCAGGAGACTTTGCCATCCACACAGCAGGGGATCAGCTGAAGTTACTGAACCCCACTGAGACACGGGAGCAAGTGTCTCTTTCCGTGTGGACGGCACTTCCGAGCTACAACTGGCTGTGTTGAAGCCCAGGAAATAGGAGGGTGTAGGCAGAGGCCTACTGTCTTTGGAATGCAGAGACAGCAGGAGAGACTGCCATCCACACAGCAGGGGAACAGCTGACGTTACTGAACCCCACTGAGACACAGGAGCAAGTGTCTCTTTCCGTGTGGACGGCACTTCCGAGATACAACTGGCTGTGTTGAAGCCCAGGAAATAGGAGGGTGTAGGAAGAGGCCTACTGTCTTTGGAATGCGGAGACAGCAGGAGAGACTGCCATCCACACAGCAGGGGAACAGCTGGCGTTACTGAACCCCACTGAGACACGGGAGCAAGTGTCTCTTTCCGTGTGGACGGCACTTCCGAGCTACAACTGGCTGTGTTGAAGCCCAGGAAATAGGAGGGTGTAGGCAGAGGCCTACTGTCTTTGGAATGCGGACACAGCAGGAGAGACTGCCATCCACACAGCAGGGGAACAGCTGACGTTACTGAACCCCACTGAGACACGGGAGCAAGTGTCTCTTTCCGTGTGGACGGCACTTCCGAGCTACAACTGGCTGTGTTGAAGCCCAGGAAATAGGAGGGTGTAGGCAGAGGCCTACTGTCTTTGGAATGCAGAGACAGCAGGAGAGACTGCCATCCACACAGCAGGGGAACAGTTGACGTTACTGAACCCCACTGAGACACAGGAGCAAGTGTCTCTTTCCGTGTGGACGGCACTTCCGAGATACAACTGGCTGTGTTGAAGCCCAGGAAATAGGAGGGTGTAGGCAGAGGCCTACTGTCTTTGGAATGTGGAGACAGCAGGAGAGACTGCCATCCACACAGCAGGGGAACAGCTGGCGTTACTGAACCCTACTGAGACACGGGAGCAAGTGTCTCTTTCCGTGTGGACGGCACTTCCGAGCTACAACTGGCTGTGTTGAAGCCCAGGAAATAGGAGGGTGTAGGCAGAGGCCTACTGTCTTTGGAATGCGGAGACAGCAGGAGAGACTGCCATCCACACAGCAGGGGAACAGCTGACGTTACTGAACCCCACTGAGACACGGGAGCAAGTGTCTCTTTCCGTGTGGACGGCACTTCCGAGCTACAACTGGCTGTGTTGAAGCCCAGGCAAAATCTGGGTGTAGGCTGAGGCCTACTGTCTTTGGAATGCAGAGACAGCAGGAGAGACTGCCATCCACACAGCAGGGGAACAGCTGATGTTAATGAACCCCATTGAGACACGGGAGCAAGTGTCTCTTTCCGTGTGGACGGCACTTCCGAGCTACAACTGGCTGTGTTGCAGCCCAGGAAATAGGAGGGTGTAGGCAGAGGCCTACTGTCTTTGGAATGCGGAGACAGCAGGAGAGACTGCCATCCACACAGCAGGGGAACAGCTGACGTTACTGAACCCCACTGAGACACGGGAGCAAGTGTCTCTTTCCGGGTGGACGGCACTTCCGAGCTACAACTGGCTGTGTTGAAGCCCAGGAAATAGGAGGGTGTAGGCAGAGGCCTACTGTCTTTGGAATGCGGAGACAGCAGGAGAGACTGCCATCCACACAGCAGGGGAACAGCTGGCGTTACTGAACCCCACTGAGACACGGGAGCAAGTGTCTCTTTCCGTGTGGACGGCACTTCCGAGCTACAACTGGCTGTGTTGAAGCCCAGGAAATAAGAGGGTGTAGGCAGAGGCCTACTGTCTATGGAATGCAGAGACATCAGGAGAGACTGCCATCCACACAGTAGGGGAACAGCTGACGTTACTGAACCCCACTGAGACACGGGAGCAAGTGTCTCTTTCCGTGTGGACGGCACTTCCGAGCTACAACTGGCTGTGTTGAAGCCCAGGAAATAGGAGGGTGTAGGCAGAGGCCTACTGTCTTTGGAATGCAGAGACAGCAGGAGAGACTGCCATCCACACAGCAGGGGAACAGCTGACGTTACTGAACCCCACTGAGACACAGGAGCAAGTGTCTCTTTCCGTGTGGGCGGCACTTCCGAGATACAACTGGCTGTGTTGAAGCCCAGGAAATAGGAGGGTGTAGGCAGAGGCCTACTGTCTTTGGAATGTGGAGACAGCAGGAGAGACTGCCATCCACACAGCAGGGGAACAGCTGGCGTTACTGAACCCCACTGAGACACGGGAGCAAGTGTCTCTTTCCGTGTGGACGGCACTTCCGAGCTACAACTGGCTGTGTTGAAGCCCAGGAAATAGGAGGGTGTAGGCAGAGGCCTACTGTCTTTGGAATGCGGAGACAGCAGGAGAGACTGCCATCCACACAGCAGGGGAACAGCTGACGTTACTGAACCCCACTGAGACACGGGAGCAAGTGTCTCTTTCCGTGTGGACGGCACTTCCGAGCTACAACTGGCTGTGTTGAAGCCCAGGCAAAATCTGGGTGTAGGCTGAGGCCTACTGTCTTTGGAATGCAGAGACAGCAGGAGAGACTGCCATCCACACAGCAGGGGAACAGCTGATGTTAATGAACCCCACTGAGACACGGGAGCAAGTGTCTCTTTCCGTGTGGACGGCACTTCCGAGCTACAACTGGCTGTGTTGAAGCCCAGGAAATAGGAGGGTGTAGGCAGAGGCCTACTGTCTTTGGAATGCGGAGACAGCAGGAGAGACTGCCATCCACACAGCAGGGGAACAGCTGACGTTACTGAACCCCACTGAGACACGGGAGCAAGTGTCTCTTTCCGTGTGGACGGCACTTCCGAGCTACAACTGGCTGTGTTGAAGCCCAGGAAATAGGAGGGTGTAGGCAGAGGCCTACTGTCTTTGGAATGCGGAGACAGCAGGAGAGACTGCCATCCACACAGCAGGGGAACAGCTGGCGTTACTGAACCCCACTGAGACACGGGAGCAAGTGTCTCTTTCCGTGTGGACGGCACTTCCGAGCTACAACTGGCTGTGTTGAAGCCCAGGAAATAGGAGGGTGTAGGCAGAGGCCTACTGTCTTTGGAATGCAGAGACAGCAGGAGAGACTGCCATCCACACAGTAGGGGAACAGCTGACGTTACTGAACCCCACTGAGACACGGGAGCAAGTGTCTCTTTCCGTGTGGACGGCACTTCTGAGTTACAACTGGCTGTGTTGAAGCCCAGGAAATAGGAGGGTGTAGGCAGAGGCCTACTGTCTTTGGAATGCAGAGACAGCAGGAGAGACTGCCATCCACACAGTAGGGGAACAGCTGACGTTACTGAACCCCACTGAGACACGGGAGCAAGTGTCTCTTTCCGTGTGGACGGCACTTCCGAGCTACAACTGGCTGTGTTGAAGCCCAGGAAATAGGAGGGTGTAGGCAGAGGCCTACTGTCTTTGGAATGTGGAGACAGCAGGAGAGACTGCCATCTCCACAGCAGGGGAACAGCTGGCAGTGCTGAACCCCACTAACACTTGAACAAATGTGTTTGGCTCTGTGGAGACGACACTTCTGAACTCCAACTGACGCTGTTGGAGCCCAGGATTAGGTGAGGAGCAGGCTGGGGCCTACTGGATTTTAGCAGGTGAAGGCAGCAGGAGACTTGCCATCTCCACAGCAGGGGAACAGCTGGCAGTGCTGAACCCCACAAACACTTGAACGAATGTGTTTGGCTCTGTGGAGACGACACTTCTGAACACCAACTGACGCTGTTGGAGCCCAGGATTAGGCGAGGAGCAGGTTGGGGCCTACTGGATTTTGGCAGGTGTAGGCAGCAGGAGACTTGCCATCTCCACAGCAGGGGAACAGCTGGCAGTGCTGAACCCCACAAACACTTGAACGAATGTGTTTGGCTCTGTGGAGATGACACTTCTGAACACCAACTGACGCTGTTGGAGCCCAGGATTAGGCGAGGAGCAGGCTGGGGCCTGTTGCTTTTGGCAGGTGAAGGCAGCAGGAGACTTGCCATCTCCACAGCAGGGGAACAGCTGGCAGTGCTGAACCCCACAAACACTTGAACGAATGTGTTTGGCTCTGTGGAGACGACACTTCTGAACACCAACTGACGCTGTTGGAGCCCAGGATTAGGCGAGAAGCAGGCTGGGGCCTACTGGATTTTGGCAGGTGAAGGCAGCAGGAGACTTGCCATCTCCACAGCAAGGGAACAGCTGGCAGTGCTGAACCCCACAAACACTTGAACGAATGTTTTTGGCTCTGTGGAGACGACACTTCTGAACCCCAACTGACGCTGTTGGAGCCCAGGATTAGGCGAGAAGCAGGCTGGGGCCTACTGGATTTTGGCAGGTGAAGGCAGCAGGAGACTTGCCATCTCCACAGCAGGGGAACAGCTGGCAGTGCTGAACCCCACAAACACTTGAACGAATGTTTTTGGCTCTGTGGAGACGACACTTCTGAACACCAACTGACGCTGTTGGAGCCCAGGATGCAGCATGCAGAGGCCAATGGGCAGCGGTTTTTATGGAGGTTGTTGACTACTACTGATTCTAACCATGCTCCACTTAGGCCTCTGGCTCCACTGTCTCTACTATTTACCCTGGCCTCCAACCCCGCCAGCTACATCTCTGAAGTGTCGTCAGCACAATCTACACTTGTTCCTGTGTTACTGGTGCTCAGTCCCATCAGTTGATCCCCTGATGTTTGTCCTGAGCCACAGGAACACAGGAACAAGTTGTGACATCGGCGGTCGTGCCCGCCGATGCCCCTTTAGCGGCGGTGCCCGCCGCAGCTTCCTCTCACCTGCGCCCCCCGGTTCGCGCGTTCCTCCGCGCTGCTTGCCGCTCTGCTGCGGGTAACCGCGACGGCCTTAGGCCGCGCACGCGCGTTCCCCCGGCCTCTTCCGTTGGCAGGGGGCGTCGCTAGGGGAGGGTCTGTAGGGCGCACTTCCGGTCTCCGCATATATCAGGCGTCCGCTCTATTCTGAGGGCGCCTGATGATTGTTTGTGACTTGCAGCACCCATCGGCCCTACCTTCTTCTGTGTACCCTGCCTATCCTTATTGTTCCTTTGTCTGCCCTGTTCCTGGTCCGTGTCTGTCTGCCTGTCTCCTTCCTGTGGTCCTCGCTGTACCTTTCCTGTAGGCTTCCAGCCATTTCCTTCTGCCCTCCACCTCGCTACTCCTGCTCTGTCTGCCAGTCCTCCGAGTCGTCCCTGCTGGCTCCGGCTGTCGCGGTTCCGCCCCCTGCGGTCCTGCCCCTAACGATCCCTGTACAGGGGTCGGTCTTCACCAGGTGTGCTCGGCCCAGGGGCTCCGGATCCGCGATCCAGAGGGTCCACTCTTGGACGTATTAGCCAGAGGCGTCACAGTATCATCAGGCCCTGGATCCCGCCGGTGCCGCAGCCGCCACACAAAAGGAATTGCTTTTCCTTCGTGAAAATCAGAACCGGATAATGTCCTTTATGAAGTCTATGGACACCCGGTTGTCCGCCCTGCAGACCTCTGACCCCGGGCACGCTCCTCTCTTAGTCAGCCTTCAACAGGAGCTCGCGCAGCAGCGCAACGCCCAATCCCACATCTTGGGTTACATGGCATCCGTGGATGACCGATTGCTGGCCCTGCAATCCTCTGCTGCCGCTGCAACTTCCTCCCCGGATGTAGCCTCTACTCCGGCTCCCCGTCTGGGTAAACCCCCCAGGTACAGCGGAGATCCCAAGTTATGCCGGGGTTTTTTAAATCAATGCAGGCTACATTTTGAGCTTGCCCCCCTTCAGTACCCTACTGACCGCGCCAAGGTGGCGTTCGTTGTGTCCCATCTTGAGGGTGAGGCCCTGTCCTGGGTGAACCCCTTGTGGGAGAGAGATGACCCCGTAGTGCTAAATTTACAGACCTTCTTAGAAACCTTTCGCAAGGTATTCGATGAACCGGGTCGCTTAGCATCCTCCACTGAGGCCCTTTTTAACCTCCGCCAGGGTTCCCTCACAGTGGGGCAATACGCCATCCGCTTCCGGACCCTCTCTTCTGAGTTAGGGTGGAACAATGAGGCTCTTGTGGGAGCCTTTTGGAGAGGCCTCTCCGGTAAGATCAAGGATGAGCTTGCCGGGCGAGACACCCCCACCACTCTGGAGGACCTTATTTCGCTGGCCACTCGCATAGACCTACGCTTTCAGGAGCGCGCTCGAGAGGCAGTCGGAGAGAGAAGGTCCTTTAGGCTGTATCAGGCTCCTGTCCCCCGTTTCCCTGTATCTCCTGTTAGCGCCGCTCCTGAGCCTATGCAGGTTGATCGTGTCAGACTGTCCGAGCAACGCCGCAGGGAGAGGATGACCAAGGGCCTCTGCCTGTACTGTGGAGGGGCCAACCATTTTGTGCGTTCCTGTCCAGAGAAGCCAGAGAGGTCGGGAAATGCCTCCACCTAGGTCAGGTAAGAGAGGACCCCCTAGGTGATCAAAATTCCTCTCTTCCCCTTACTCTTTCAGCTTTGCTAATTACAGGTCGGGGGCGTGGGTCTGTGGAGGCGTATGTGGACTCGGGTGCTGCCGGTAATTTCATCCGCCAGGAGGAGGTTGACAAACTCCAGATTCCGGTGTTGGTATTGAAGAACCCTCGCGCTATTTCCTCCGTTGATGGTAAACCTTTACCCGGACTCATCACCATGATTACCGTCGAAGTAGATCTTCAAATCGGAGCTCTCCACCTCGAAAAGATAGCCTTTTATGTCCTGCCACAACTAGCCCATGCTGTTCTCCTAGGACTGCCCTGGCTCAGACGGCACGAGCCTGTGATTGACTGGCGCTCTGGGGAAGTTCTCCGTTGGGGGCACTCCTGCCAGGAGCACTGCCTACGGGCCCTCACGCGTCCTCGTCCATGCTTGAAGCCTGCCGACCTCCCGGGCTTACCCGCACCCTATCACACGTTTGCCGACGTGTTCAGCAAGAAGGAGGCGGATTCCTTACCCCCTCATCGCTCCTATGACTGCCCTATCGACCTAGTTCCTGGTGCCACTCCTCCCAGAGGGAGAACTTATCCTTTGTCCCCAGCAGAGACCTCGGCTATGTCGGAATATATACAGGAAAATCTGGCCAAGGGGTTCATCCGGAGGTCCTCGTCCCCAGCGGGCGCAGGTTTCTTCTTCGTCCGGAAGAAAGATGGGTCCCTGCGACCCTGTATTGACTACCGGGGCCTGAACAACATCACGGTTAAAAACCGGTACCCGCTCCCGCTGATTCCTGAACTCTTCGACCGGCTGAGGGGGGCCAGAATCTTCACGAAGTTGGATCTGCGGGGAGCTTACAACTTAATCCGAATCCGAGCGGGGGACGAGTGGAAGACGGCCTTCAATACCCGGGACGGCCATTATGAATACTTGGTCATGCCGTTCGGTCTCTGCAATGCTCCAGCGGTGTTTCAGGAATTCGTAAATGAGGTGTTCCGAGACCTACTCTATTCCTGCGTGGTGGTGTATTTGGACGATATCCTCATTTTCTCGACCGACCTCTCCTCCCATCGGAGAAGTGTACGCATGGTCCTGCAGCGCCTTCGAGAAAATCGTCTTTACGCCAAGATCGAGAAGTGCCTCTTCGAGCAAACAGCGTTACCCTTCTTGGGGTATATCATCACGGATTCCGGTCTTAAGATGGATCCGGACAAGCTGTCCGCGGTACTCCAGTGGCCTCGTCCGGTTGGCATAAAGGCCATCCAGCGTTTCCTCGGCTTCGCTAATTATTACCGGCAGTTTATACCCCACTTCTCTACAGTCACCAAGCCCATTACGGTCCTGACCCGTAAGGGGACGAAGCCTAACGTCTGGCCCTCTGAAGCCGAGGACGCCTTTCTTGCCCTGAAACGCTCGTTTGCTTCTGCTCCGATTTTACACCGTCCAGTGGCCAGTAGGCCCTTCATTCTGGAGGTTGATGCCTCCTCCACTGGAGCTGGGGCAGTTCTCTCCCAACAGGCTCCATCTGGACGTCTTGTCCCCTGCGGGTTCTTCTCCAAATCCTTTTCTCCGGCGGAGTGCAACTACTCCATTGGGGACCGGGAATTATTGGCCATTAAAATGGCGCTGGAGGAATGGCGATATCTGCTCGAGGGGGCAGTGCACCCCTTTACTATCTTCACGGACCACAAGAACCTGGCCTACCTGCAATCTGCCCAGAGACTCAACTCCAGACAAGCCAGGTGGGCTCTGTATTTTTCCCGTTTTGAGTTTAAGCTCCACTTCCGGCCCGGCAGTAAGAACATCAAAGCCGATGCGCTTTCCAGGTCTTTGCAGCCTCCGGAGAGGGAGGAGGATCCATCATATATCATCGAGCCGGCTAAGGTTATCTCCGTGGCCCCCGTGAGTTTCTCTAACCCTCCGCCTGGCAAGACCTTCGTCCCTCCAAACAAACGCCTGGAAGTACTGCGCTGGGGACATTCTTCCAAGGTTGCTGGGCACGTTGGGATTAAGAAGACTCTTTTGCTTCTTTCCCGGTATTACTGGTGGTCCTCTCTCCACCAGGATGCAAAGGACTTTGTAGCCTCCTGCAGGTCTTGTGCTCAGAACAAGGTTCCAAGGACTCTCCCCTCCGGCCTCCTTCATCCGTTGCCTGTCCCAGAGGCTCCTTGGCACCAAATCGCCATGGATTTCGTAACTGATCTGCCTCGCTCGGCTGGGTGTACTACCATCTTAGTCGTCGCTGACCGCTTTTCCAAGATGGCCCACTTTATTCCCTTGGTCGGACTGCCATCTGCCCCAAAGTTGGCCGAAATCTTTATCCACCACGTGTTCAGGCTACATGGTCTCCCTCTGCGAATCGTGACCGATCGAGGGGTCCAGTTTACTTCCCGATTCTGGAGGGCCCTCTGTCGGCTCCTGGGCACGTCTCTCGACTTCTCTTCAGCGTATCATCCTCAAACCAACGGCCAAGTGGAACGGATTAACCAAATTCTGACCACCTACCTACGCCACTTTTCTAACGCCCATCAGGATAATTGGGTCTCTCTTCTACCTTGGGCGGAATTCGCTCATAATAATCATTCCAGCGAATCAACGTCCAAGACACCGTTCTTTGTGGTAACTGGGCTAAATCCTGGGGTTCCATTGCCCTTTTCCGCATCGTCTGGAGTTCCTGCAGCAGACACTCTCGCCAAGGAGTTTTCGCAAATCTGGAAGGAGACCAGAGAGGCGCTCGAGCTAGCCAACGTCCGAATTAAGAAACACGCGGACAAAAGACGAAGGGATCTACCCCCGTACCAGCCCGGGGACAAAGTCTGGCTTTCTACCAAACATATCCGCCTGAAAGTCCCTGCTTACAAATTAAGTCCTCGGTACATCGGGCCTTTTGAAGTACTTGGGCGCATTAACAAGGTAGCCTACAAATTGAGGTTGCCGGCGTCACTCCGGGTCCCTAACGCCTTCCATATCTCGCTCCTTAAACCTGTGGTCTTGAATCGGTTCCAACCAACCTCCATGTCCCCTCCCTCGCCAATTTGTTCTGACAATGTCTTTGAAGTAAAGGACATCCTGGCTATGAAAAGGGTCAAAGGTAAGACTCTTTTTCTTATCGACTGGAAGGGTTTTGGCCCAGAGGAGAGGTCCTGGGAGCCCCGAGAGAATGTCGATGCCCCCCTTATCATGAAAAGATTTCTAACCAACCTCAGAAGGAGAGGGCATATGGGAGGGGGTACTGTGACATCGGCGGTCGTGCCCGCCGATGCCCCTTTAGCGGCGGTGCCCGCCGCAGCTTCCTCTCACCTGCGCCCCCCGGTTCGCGCGTTCCTCCGCGCTGCTTGCCGCTCTGCTGCGGGTAACCGCGACGGCCTTAGGCCGCGCACGCGCGTTCCCCCGGCCTCTTCCGTTGGCAGGGGGCGTCGCTAGGGGAGGGTCTGTAGGGCGCACTTCCGGTCTCCGCATATATCAGGCGTCCGCTCTATTCTGAAGGCGCCTGATGATTGTTTGTGACTTGCAGCACCCATCGGCCCTACCTTCTTCTGTGTACCCTGCCTATCCTTATTGTTCCTTTGTCTGCCCTGTTCCTGGTCCGTGTCTGTCTGCCTGTCTCCTTCCTGTGGTCCTCGCTGTACCTTTCCTGTAGGCTTCCAGCCATTTCCTTCTGCCCTCCACCTCGCTACTCCTGCTCTGTCTGCCAGTCCTCCGAGTCGTCCCTGCTGGCTCCGGCTGTCGCGGTTCCGCCCCCTGCGGTCCTGCCCCTAACGATCCCTGTACAGGGGTCGGTCTTCACCAGGTGTGCTCGGCCCAGGGGCTCCGGATCCGCGATCCAGAGGGTCCACTCTTGGACGTATTAGCCAGAGGCGTCACACAAGTGTAGATTGTGCTGACGCCACTTCAGAGATGTAGATGGCGGGGTTGGAGGCCAGGGGAAATAGTAGAGACAGTGGAGCCAGAGACATAAGTTGGGCACGGTTAAAAATCAGTAGTGGTTTGAATGTTGATGGAGCTGGTGACTTTGCCGTCCACACAGCAGGGGAACAGCTGACGTTACTGAACCCCACTGAGACACAGGAGCAAGTGTCTCTTTCCGTGTGGACGGCACTTCCGAGATACAACTGGCTGTGTTGAAGCCCAGGAAATAGGAGGGTGTAGGCAGAGGCCTACTGTCTTTGGAATGTGGAGACAGCAGGAGAGACTGCCATCCACACAGCAGGGGAACAGCTGGCGTTACTGAACCCCACTGAGACACGGGAGCAAGTGTATCTTTCCGTGTGGACGGCACTTCCGAGCTACAACTGGCTGTGTTGAAGCCCAGGAAATAGGAGGGTGTAGGCAGAGGCCTACTGTCTTTGGAATGCAGAGACAGCAGGAGAGACTGCCATCCACACAGCAGGGGAACAGCTGACGTTACTGAACCCCACTGAGACACAGGAGCAAGTGTCTCTTTCCGTGTGGACGGCACTTCCGAGATACAACTGGCTGTGTTGAAGCCCAGGAAATAGGAGGGTGTAGGCAGAGGCCTACTGTCTTTGGAATGCAGAGACAGCAGGAGAGACTGCCATCCACACAGCAGGGGAACAGCTGACGTTACTGAACCCCACTGAGACACAGGAGCAAGTGTCTCTTTCCGTGTGGACGGCACTTCCGAGATACAACTGGCTGTGTTGAAGCCCAGGAAATAGGAGGGTGTAGGCAGAGGCCTACTGTCTTTGGAATGTGGAGACAGCAGGAGAGACTGCCATCCACACAGCAGGGGAACAGCTGGCGTTACTGAACCCCACTGAGACACGGGAGCAAGTGTCTCTTTCCGTGTGGACGGCACTTCCGAGCTACAACTGGCTGTGTTGAAGCCCAGGAAATAGGAGGGTGTAGGCAGAGGCCTACTGTCTTTGGAATGCGGAGACAGCAGGAGAGACTGCCATCCACACAGCAGGGGAACAGCTGACGTTACTGAACCCCACTGAGACACGGGAGCAAGTGTCTCTTTCCGTGTGGACGGCACTTCCGAGCTACAACTGGCTGTGTTGAAGCCCAGGCAAAATCTGGGTGTAGGCTGAGGCCTACTGTCTTTGGAATGCAGAGACAGCAGGAGAGACTGCCATCCACACAGCAGGGGAACAGCTGATGTTAATGAACCCCACTGAGACACGGGAGCAAGTGTCTCTTTCCGTGTGGACGGCACTTCCGAGCTACAACTGGCTGTGTTGCAGCCCAGGAAATAGGAGGGTGTAGGCAGAGGCCTACTGTCTTTGGAATGCGGAGACAGCAGGAGAGACTGCCATCCACACAGCAGGGGAACAGCTGACGTTACTGAACCCCACTGAGACACGGGAGCAAGTGTCTCTTTCCGTTTGGACGGCACTTCCGAGCTACAACTGGCTGTGTTGAAGCCCAGGAAATAGGAGGGTGTAGGCAGAGGCCTACTGTCTTTGGAATGCGGAGACAGCAGGAGAGACTGCCATCCACACAGCAGGGGAACAGCTGGCGTTACTGAACCCCACTGAGACACGGGAGCAAGTGTCTCTTTCCGTGTGGACGGCACTTCCGAGCTACAACTGGCTGCGTTGAAGCCCAGGAAATAAGAGGGTGTAGGCAGAGGCCTACTGTCTATGGAATGCAGAGACAGCAGGAGAGACTGCCATCCACACAGTAGGGGAACAGCTGACGTTACTGAACCCCACTGAGACACGGGAGCAAGTGTCTCTTTCCGTGTGGACGGCACTTCCGAGCTACAACTGGCTGTGTTGAAGCCCAGGAAATAGGAGGGTGTAGGCAGAGGCCTACTGTCTTTGGAATGCGGAGACAGCAGGAGAGACTGCCATCCACACAGCAGGGGAACAGCTGGCGTTACTGAACCCCACTGAGACACGGGAGCAAGTGTCTCTTTCCGTGTGGACGGCACTTCCGAGCTACAACTGGCTGTGTTGAAGCCCAGGAAATAGGAGGGTGTAGGCAGAGGCCTACTGTCTTTGGAATGCAGAGACAGCAGGAGAGACTGCCATCCACACAGTAGGGGAACAGCTGACGTTACTGAACCCCACTGAGACACGGGAGCAAGTGTCTCTTTCCGTGTGGACGGCACTTCTGAGCTACAACTGGCTGTGTTGAAGCCCAGGAAATAGGAGGGTGTAGGCAGAGGCCTACTGTCTTTGGAATGCAGAGACAGCAGGAGAGACTGCCATCCACACAGTAGGGGAACAGCTGACGTTACTGAACCCCACTGAGACACAGGAGCAAGTGTCTCTTTCCGTGTGGACGGCACTTCCGAGCTACAACTGGCTGTGTTGAAGCCCAGGAAATAGGAGGGTGTAGGCAGAGGCCTACTGTCTTTGGAATGCAGAGACAGCAGGAGATACTGCCATCCACACAGCAGGGGAACAGCTGGCGTTACTGAACCCCACTGAGACACGGGAGCAAGTGTCTCTTTCCGTGTGGACGGCACTTCCGAGCTACAACTGGCTGTGTTGAAGCCCAGGAAATAGGAGGGTGTATTCAGAGGCCTACTGTCTTTGGAATGTGGAGACAGCAGGAGAGACTGCCATCTCCACAGCAGGGGAACAGCTGGCAGTGCTGAACCCCACTAACACTTGAACAAATGTGTTTGGCTCTGTGGAGACGACACTTCTGAACACCAACTGACGCTGTTGGAGCCCAGGATTAGGCGAGGAGCAGGCTGGGGCCTACTGGATTTTGGCAGGTGAAGGCAGCAGGAGACTTGCCATCTCCACAGCAGGGGAACAGCTGGCAGTGCTGAACCCCACAAACACTTGAACGAATGTGTTTGGCTCTGTGGAGACGACACTTCTGAACACCAACTGACGCTGTTGGAGCCCAGGATTAGGCGAGGAGCAGGCTGGGGCCTACTGGATTTTGGCAGGTGTAGGCAGCAGGAGACTTGCCATCTCCACAGCAGGGGAACAGCTGGCAGTGCTGAACCCCACAAACACTTGAACGAATGTGTTTGGCTCTGTGGAGATGACACTTCTGAACACCAACTGACGCTGTTGGAGCCCAGGATTGGGCGAGGAGCAGGCTGGGGCCTGTTGCTTTTGGCAGGTGAAGGCAGCAGGAGACTTGCCATCTCCACAGCAGGGGAACAGCTGGCAGTGCTGAACCCCACAAACACTTGAACGAATGTGTTTGGCTCTGTGGAGACGACACTTCTGAACCCCAACTGACGCTGTTGGAGCCCAGGATTAGGCGAGAAGCAGGCTGGGGCCTACTGGATTTTGGCAGGTGAAGGCAGCAGGAGACTTGCCATCTCCACAGCAGGGGAACAGCTGGCAGTGCTGAACCCCACAAACACTTGAACGAATGTTTTTGGCTCTGTGGAGACGACACTTCTGAACACCAACTGACGCTGTTGGAGCCCAGGATGCAGCATGCAGAGGCCAATGGGCAGCGGTTTTTATGGAGGTTGTTGACTACTACTGATTCTAACCATGCTCCACTTAGGCCTCTGGCTCCACTGTCTCTACTATTTACCCTGGCCTCCAACCCCGCCAGCTACATCTCTGAAGTGTCGTCAGCACAATCTACACTTGTTCCTGTGTTACTGGTGCTCAGTCCCGTCAGTTGATCCCCTGATGTTTGTCCTGAGCCACAGGAACACAGGAACAAGTGTAGATTGTGCTGACGCCACTTCAGAGATGTAGATGGCGAGGTTGGAGGCCAGGGGAAATAGTAGAGACAGTGGAGCCAGAGACATAAGTTGGGCACGGTTAAAAATCAGTAGTGGTTTGAATGTTGATGGAGCTGGTGACTTTGCCGTCCACACAGCAGGGGAACAGCTGACGTTACTGAACCCCACTGAGACACAGGAGCAAGTGTCTCTTTCCGTGTGGACGGCACTTCCGAGATACAACTGGCTGTGTTGAAGCCCAGGAAATAGGAGGGTGTAGGCAGAGGCCTACTGTCTTTGGAATGTGGAGACAGCAGGAGAGACTGCCATCCACACAGCAGGGGAACAGCTGGCGTTACTGAACCCCACTGAGACAGGGGAGCAAGTGTCTCTTTCCGTGTGGACGGCACTTCCGAGCTACAACTGGCTGTGTTGAAGCCCAGGAAATAGGAGGGTGTAGGCAGAGGCCTACTGTCTTTGGAATGCGGAGACAGCAGGAGAGACTGCCATCCACACAGCAGGGGAACAGCTGACGTTACTGAATCCCACTGAGACACGGGAGCAAGTGTCTCTTTCCGTGTGGACGGCACTTCCGAGCTACAACTGGCTGTGTTGAAGCCCAGGCAAAATCTGGGTGTAGGCTGAGGCCTACTGTCTTTGGAATGCAGAGACAGCAGGAGAGACTGCCATCCACACAGCAGGGGAACAGCTGATGTTAATGAACCCCACTGAGACACGGGAGCAAGTGTCTCTTTCCGTGTGGACGGCACTTCCGAGCTACAACTGGCTGTGTTGAAGCCCAGGAAATAGGAGGGTGTAGGCAGAGGCCTACTGTCTTTGGAATGCGGAGACAGCAGGAGAGACTGCCATCCACACAGCAGGGGAACAGCTGACGTTACTGAACCCCACTGAGACACGGGAGCAAGTGTCTCTTTCCGTGTGGACGGCACTTCCGAGCTACAACTGGCTGTGTTGAAGCCCAGGAAATAGGAGGGTGTAGGCAGAGGCCTACTGTCTTTGGAATGCGGAGACAGCAGGAGAGACTGCCATCCACACAGCAGGGGAACAGCTGGCGTTACTGAACCCCACTGAGACACGGGAGGAAGTGTCTCTTTCTGTGTGGACGGCACTTCCGTGCTACAACTGGCTGTGTTGAAGCCCAGGAAATAGGAGGGTGTAGGCAGAGGCCTACTGTCTTTGGAATGCAGAGACAGCAGGAGAGACTGCCATCCACACAGTAGGGGAACAGCTGACGTTACTGAACCCCACTGAGACACGGGAGCAAGTGTCTCTTTCCGTGTGGACGGCACTTCCGAGCTACAACTGGCTGTGTTGAAGCCCAGGAAATAGGAGGGTGTAGGCAGAGGCCTACTGTCTTTGGAATGCAGAGACAGCAGGAGAGACTGCCATCCACACAGCAGGGGAACAGCTGACGTTACTGAACCCCACTGAGACACAGGAGCAAGTGTCTCTTTCCGTGTGGACGGCACTTCCGAGATACAACTGGCTGTGTTGAAGCCCAGGAAATAGGAGGGTGTAGGCAGAGGCCTACTGTCTTTGGAATGTGGAAACAGCAGGAGAGACTGCCATCCACACAGCAGGGGAACAGCTGGCGTTACTGAACCCCACTGAGACACGGGAGCAAGTGTCTCTTTCCGTGTGGACGGCACTTCCGAGCTACAACTGGCTGTGTTGAAGCCCAGGAAATAAGAGGGTGTAGGCAGAGGCCTACTGTCTATGGAATGCAGAGACAGCAGGAGAGACTGCCATCCACACAGTAGGGGAACAGCTGACGTTACTGAACCCCACTGAGACACGGGAGCAAGTGTCTCTTTCCGTGTGGACGGCACTTCCGAGCTACAACTGGCTGTGTTGAAGCCCAGGAAATAGGAGGGTGTAGGCAGAGGCCTACTGTCTTTGGAATGCAGAGACAGCAGGAGAGACTGCCATCCACACAGCAGGGGAACAGCTGACGTTACTGAACCCCACTGAGACACAGGAGCAAGTGTCTCTTTCCGTGTGGACGGCACTTCCGAGATACAACTGGCTGTGTTGAAGCCCAGGAAATAGGAGGGTGTAGGCAGAGGCCTACTGTCTTTGGAATGTGGAAACAGCAGGAGAGACTGCCATCCACACAGCAGGGGAACAGCTGGCGTTACTGAACCCCACTGAGACACGGGAGCAAGTGTCTCTTTCCGTGTGGACGGCACTTCCGAGCTACAACTGGCTGTGTTGAAGCCCAGGAAATAGGAGGGTGTAGGCAGAGGCCTACTGTCTTTGGAATGCGGAGACAGCAGGAGAGACTGCCATCCACACAGCAGGGGAACAGCTGACGTTACTGAACCCCACTGAGACACGGGAGCAAGTGTCTCTTTCCGTGTGGACGGCACTACCGAGCTACAACTGGCTGTGTTGAAGCCCAGGCAAAATCTGGGTGTAGGCTGAGGCCTACTGTCTTTGGAATGCAGAGACAGCAGGAGAGACTGCCATCCACACAGCAGGGGAACAGCTGATGTTAATGAACCCCACTGAGACACGGGAGCAAGTGTCTCTTTCCGTGTGGACGGCACTTCCGAGCTACAACTGGCTGTGTTGAAGCCCAGGAAATAGGAGGGTGTAGGCAGAGGCCTACTGTCTTTGGAATGCGGAGACAGCAGGAGAGACTGCCATCCACACAGCAGGGGAACAGCTGACGTTACTGAACCCCACTGAGACACGGGAGCAAGTGTCTCTTTCCGTGTGGACAGCACTTCCGAGCTACAACTGGCTGTGTTGAAGCCCAGGAAATAGGAGGGTGTAGGCAGAGGCCTACTGTCTTTGGAATGCGGAGACAGCAGGAGAGACTGCCATCCACACAGCAGGGGAACAGCTGGCGTTACTGAACCCCACTGAGACACGGGAGCAAGTGTCTCTTTCCGTGTGGACGGCACTTCCGAGCTACAACTGGCTGTGTTGAAGCCCAGGAAATAGGAGGGTGTAGGCAGAGGCCTACTGTCTTTGGAATGCAGAGACAGCAGGAGAGACTGCCATCCACACAGTAGGGGAACAGCTGACGTTACTGAACCCCACTGAGACACGGGAGCAAGTGTCTCTTTCCGTGTGGACGGCACTTCCGAGCTACAACTGGCTGTGTTGAAGCCCAGGAAATAGGAGGGTGTAGGCAGAGGCCTACTGTCTTTGGAATGCAGAGACAGCAGGAGAGACTGCCATCCACACAGTAGGGGAACAGCTGACGTTACTGAACCCCACTGAGACACGGGAGCAAGTGTCTCTTTCCGTGTGGACGGCACTTCCGAGCTACAACTGGCTGTGTTGAAGCCCAGGAAATAGGAGGGTGTAGGCAGAGGCCTACTGTCTTTGGAATGCAGAGACAGCAGGAGATACTGCCATCCACACAGCAGGGGAACAGCTGGCGTTACTGAGCCCCACTGAGACACGGGAGCAAGTGTCTCTTTCCGTGTGGACGGCACTTCCGAGCTACAACTGGCTGTGTTGAAGCCCAGGAAATAGGAGGGTGTAGGCAGAGGCCTACTGTCTTTGGAATGCGGAGACAGCAGGAGAGACTGCCATCTCCACAGCAGGGGAACAGCTGGCAGTGCTGAACCCCACTAACACTTGAACAAATGTGTTTGGCTCTGTGGAGACGACACTTCTGAACACCAACTGACGCTGTTGGAGCCCAGGATTAGGCGAGGAGCAGGCTGGGGCCTACTGGATTTTGGCAGGTGAAGGCAGCAGGAGACTTGCCATCTCCACAGCAGGGGAACAGCTGGCAGTGCTGAACCCCACAAACACTTGAACGAATGTGTTTGGCTCTGTGGAGACGACACTTCTGAACACCAACTGACGCTGTTGGAGCCCAGGATTAGGCGAGGAGCAGGCTGGGGCCTACTGGATTTTGGCAGGTGTAGGCAGCAGGAGACTTGCCATCTCCACAGCAGGGGAACAGCTGGCAGTGCTGAACCCCACAAACACTTGAACGAATGTGTTTGGCTCTGTGGAGATGACACTTCTGAACACCAACTGACGCTGTTGGAGCCCAGGATTAGGCGAGGAGCAGGCTGGGGCCTGTTGCTTTTGGCAGGTGAAGGCAGCAGGAGACTTGCCATCTCCACAGCAGGGGAACAGCTGGCAGTGCTGAACCCCACAAACACTTGAATGAATGTGTTTGGCTCTGTGGAGACGACACTTCTGAACACCAACTGACGCTGTTGGAGCCCAGGATTAGGCGAGAAGCAGGCTGGGGCCTACTGGATTTTGGCAGGTGAAGGCAGCAGGAGACTTGCCATCTCCACAGCAGGGGAACAGCTGGCAGTGCTGAACCCCACAAACACTTGAACGAATGTTTTTGGCTCTGTGGAGACGACACTTCTGAACACCAACTGACGCTGTTGGAGCCCAGGATTAGGCGAGAAGCAGGCTGGGGCCTACTGGATTTTGGCAGGTGAAGGCAGCAGGAGACTTGCCATCTCCACAGCAGGGGAACAGCTGGCAGTGCTGAACCCCACAAACACTTGAACTAATGTTTTTGGCTCTGTGGAGACGACACTTCTGAACACCAACTGACGCTGTTGGAGCCCAGGATGCAGCATGCAGAGGCCAATGGGCAGCGGTTTTTATGGAGGTTGTTGACTACTACTGATTCTAACCATGCTCCACTTAGGCCTCTGGCTCCACTGTCTCTACTATTTACCCTGGCCTCCAACCCCGCCAGCTACATCTCTGAAGTGGCGTCAGCACAATCTACACTTGTTCCTGTGTTACTGGTGCTCAGTCCCGTCAGTTGATCCCCTGATGTTTGTCCTGAGCCACAGGAACACAGGAACAAGTGTAGATTGTGCTGACGCCACTTCAGAGATGTAGATGGCGGGGTTGGAGGCCAGGGGAAATAGTAGAGACAGTGGAGCCAGAGACATAAGTTGGGCACGGTTAAAAATCAGTAGTGGTTTGAATGTTGATGGAGCTGGTGACTTTGCCGTCCACACAGCAGGGGATCAGCTGGCGTTGCTGAACCCCACTAACACAGGAGCTAGTGT
This sequence comes from Dendrobates tinctorius, assembly GCF_039654945.1. Taxonomy (NCBI): domain Eukaryota; kingdom Metazoa; phylum Chordata; class Amphibia; order Anura; family Dendrobatidae; genus Dendrobates; species Dendrobates tinctorius. Next base: position 29,403,075 of record NW_027361825.1, read on the forward strand.
GTTTCTCTGTGCAGACGACACATCTGAGCGACAACTGGCTGTGTTGAAGCACAGGGATTATAGTTCAGGTGGTAGAAAAATGAACACACCAGCAGACCTGGATACAGTTGCCAACCACTAATTTAGTCTGTAAGAGCAATGGCAAAGTCTTTTGAGATCCAGGCCTTGTTCATTTTCAGAAAAGTCAGCCGGTCAACATTATCGGAAGATAGTCGCGTGCGACGGTCTGTTAGTACACCACCTGCGGCACTAAAGACGCGTTCCGATAATACACTGGCAGCAGGGCAAGCCAGCACCTCCAATGCATACTGGCTAAGCTCTGGCCATGTATCCAGCTTAGAGACCCAAAACTTGAAGGGGGAAGAGCCATCTGGGAGTACAGTGACAGGGCAAGACATGTAGTCTGACACCATCTGACGGAAGCGTTGCCTCCTGCTGACTCGAGGCGTTGCTGATGGTGTAGACAATTGTGGTGGACACACAAAGCTTTGCCACATTTGGGCCATAGTGGTCTTGCCTTGTGCTGCGGCGCTGCCTCTGCTCCCTCTTTGTGCAGAGTTTCCTCCACTGCCTCGACGCACAGAGCTGCTTTGTAAAGCACTAGCAACAATGCTGTCGGGTGTAATGGAAAACATTATGGACTGCACCAGTGACTCTTCGTACTCCCGCAGTTTACGCTCCCGGTTCAACGTTGGTATGAGCCTTTGTACGCTGTCCCGGTAGCGAGGATCTAGGAGGGTGTACACCCAATAATCAGCCGAGACGAGAATGTGGGCGATGCGGCGGTCATTTCTCAGGCACTGCAGCATGAAATCAACCATGTGCTGCAGACTCCCAACTTCCAAAGAACCGCTGTCCCCTGTTTGAGGCGTGACCTTGGCCTGCTCTGCATCACCCCACCCTCGCTGTACATACTGAGTAGAGGTTTGTGTACCTCCCTCCTCTGGAGAGATGTCTTCCTCCTCCATCGACTCCTCCTCATCCTCCTCACAAAGTGTCCCCTGCCTAGGCCTTTGTGAGGAAACACGTAGCGCAGACTGTCCAGAAGCAGATGGCATTTGGGACTCCTCATCCTCCACCTCTTCCGAAACCTCATCCCTTAGTGCTTGCAGTGTTTGTTGAAGCAGGCAGATAAGGGGGACAGTCATGCTGACTAGTGCATCATCTGCACTCGCCATCCGCCCGCGTGGATTCATCGAAGGCACGCAAAACAAGGCAGATGTCCTTCATAGAGGCCCACTCAATGGTGCTGAAGTGTGAACGGCGCACAGTGCGACTTGTTTGCGCCTGATGCAGCTGGTACTCCATGACTGCTGCCTGCTGCTCACACAACCGCTCCAACATATGTAACGTTGAATTCCACCGGGTGGGTAGGTCACATATGATGCGATGTTCCGGAAGGCCAAATCATCGCTGCAGAGCAGCGAGGCGCGATCTTGCCGTGCTGGAACGCCGCAAGTGAGCACACTCTATGCGGACCTTGTGCAACAGTGCATCAAGATCCGGATAGTCCCTCAGAAAGCTCTGCACGACCAAGTTAAGCACATGTGCCAGACATGGGATGTGTGTGAGGTTGCCTAGGCCAAGAGCTGCCACCAGATTTCGGCCATTGTCACACACTACCAAGCCCGGCTGGAGATTCGCTGGCCCAAACCACACATCGCTCTCCTGCTTGATAGCATTCCAGAGCTCCTGCCCTGTGTGGCTTCGATTCCCCAAAGAAATTAATTTGAGTACAGCCTGTTGACGTTTGGCCACGGCTGTGCTCATATCGGTCGTAACAGGCTCCTGCTCTGCTGTTTCTGAGGAACTTGAGTAGGAGGAGGAGTCTATGTGTACAGACTGGAGTCCTGCAATTCGTGGCGTTGGAAGAACACGTACAGCGCCACTCTCCAGATCTGTACCCGGCTCCACAACATTGACCCAGTGGGCAGTGAGGGAAAGGTATCGTCCCTGTCCATGGTTACTGGTCCACGCATCGGTGGTCAGGTGGACCTTGCTACTAACGGCGTTTAGTAGCGCATGTTTTATTTTGCCCTCAACATGTTTCTGCAGGGCAGGGACGGCTCGCCTGCTGAAATAAAAGCGGCTGGGCACGTTGTATTGGGGGACTGCCAATGCCATGAAGTCCCGGAAGGTGTCAGTGTCTACCAGCCTGAATGACAGCATTTCAACTGCCAGAAGTTTGGCAATGCCAGCATTCAGAGACTGTGCTCGGGGATGGTTTGCTGAGTAAGGGCGCCTTTTATCCCATGCCTGTGCTACCGATGGCTGTGATGGATGGGAACGTGCTGCTATTGGTGGAATCTGACAGGGTCTCCGGACAACAGTGGCAGAGGTTCTTCCTTGGCGATCCTGTGAGGAAGCCGAACCAGCAGTGTGTGAGCTGGAGGAAGAGGCCCCAACACGAACTGAAGAGGTGGTAGGTGGTGCTGTACGTTGGCCTACGTCTTCAGGGTGTCTCTGCAACTCCAACTCGTGCTTGGTGCGCACATGTTTCCACATATATGTGGTATTGAGGTTGCTGACATTTCTCCCTCTTTTGACTTTCTGATGACACAGCTTGCATTTGACAAAGCAAATGTCATCTGCAACTGTGTCAAAAAAGGACCACGCACTGCAAGTCTTGGGAGCGCCCGTTTTGCCTTTGGAATGAGGAATGCTCCTAACGGGTGCCGAAGTGGAGGGTACAGGCAACCAAGTCTTCCCCCTCCCTCTGCCTCCTGTTTTGACCGGTAGGGAAATCTCTTCCTCCGAGCTGCTCCCACCACCTTCCTGTTCCTCACGCCATGATGGGTCAAGGACCTCATCATCTTCCCTCCCCTCTTCAAACAGCTGCTTCTCCGGGGTTGTCTCGCCAGCACCGTACGCACCAGAAAGTGGCAACTGAGTCTCGTCATCATCTGATGCATACTGAGGTGTGCTGACCATAGGCACTGGCCCACTCGCCTCTTCAGATTCAGAGGGACAAAGAAGTTGCGCATCACTGCATACTCCCTCTTCTTCACATTCAGGAATGCTGCTTGGCTGGCCCCCTCTTTCCAAGCCAACAGATTCCGAGAACAGAAGTAGAGACTGTGATGGCTCCTGTCCATGTCTCTCTGACTGCCTGGGCACTTTGGCAGGTGGTGAAGAGACAGATGGTTGCTCTTCGGTGCTCTGGTCCTGAGAGGCTGTGGAAGTAATTGAAGTCGATGCGTTAGCTGCCATCCATCCGACAACGGCTTCAATTTGTTCCTCCCGCAGCAGTGGGGTACGTTGAGGTCCTACAAAGCTGCGCATAAAGGACTGTTGCCTGATAAAACTGGGGGATGCTGACTCACTGGTGCCCGCAGCAGGCCCAGAATCCCCACGTCCTCTACCTGCAGAATCCCCACGTCCTCTCCCTGCAGAATCCCCACGTCCTCTCCCTGCTGAAACTCCACGCCCACGCCCACGCGCCTTACTCCCTGCCTTCTTCATCTTGCCAGACTGCTTAAGATAGGCAGAAAAGTACAAAGGGGGGCCTTAGTGTGCTTATTCCTGAACAGCTGGTTACAGGTACAAGAAACACTAATTTTATGAAGTGTGTGTGTGTGGACTACACTTTAATAGGAGCTGATGTGGTCTACACAAGTTCCAAATGTAGTGTTTGGTGAACTTTTTTTGTGGTTTCTTTGTTGGAAACAAACTCAAAGTATGTGAACAAAGAATTGAAACTGATAGTATCACCAACTTTTTGGAGCTATTACAATGCAGGCAAGTAACCTATAATGCAAAAGATGAGGCTCCAAAAAAATTGGGTAATACTAATCTGGCTGCGCCGGCAGGGCACAAGCCAGAAAAAAAGGCTCCTCTATCTACTCCTATATAGTGTTTGCAACCAACCAATGTTGATGGATACGGATGGATGCACACTAATAGGAGAAGAAAAAATGAGCTGCACGCAAAGACAAATATGTGTGAGGCAGTGACGCACGTTGAGCGTCCTACAACCAGACGTAGCTGCAGGACACTCTACTCAGCGTGAGCTGCACTCACACACAGTCAAGAGACCTCTCAGACAGCCGTGAACAGTGCAGCTAAGTGGGCACTGGCACTGACAGACTGCAGAAAGGCTCCGCTGTGTACTCCTATATAGTGTTTGCAACCACCGTAGATGGAGACGGATGGATGCACACTAATAGAAGAAAAAATGAGCTGCACTCAAATAAAAATATGTGTGAGGCACTGACGCACGCTGAGCGTCCTACAACCAGACGTAGCTGCAGGACACACTACTCAGCGTGAGCTGCACTCACACACAGTCAGAGACCTCTCAGACAGCCGTGAACAGTGCAGAAAAGTGGACACTAGCACTGACAGGCTGCAGAAAGGCTCCGCTGTCTACTACTAGTGTTTGCAACCAACGTATATGGATACGGATGGAAGCACACTAGATTGAAATTATGCAAAAAATGCAGCTCAAAAATTAAAAGATGTATGAGGCAGCAGTGAGGCACGCTGGGCAGCCTACAACCTGACGTGGCTGCAGGACAAACTCCACAGCGTGAGCTGCACTCACACAGCCCTTGCAGACAGCTGTGAACACTGCTGCTAGGGCAAAGAAGGCTACAGTGGTGGTTTATGTAGCCTGGGTAAAGCACTAGATGTTTGGTGGAATCGCTATTTCTAACTGTCCCTCACAGTCTTCTACAGCAGCCTGTCCCTAACTGAATTCACAGCAGAGTGAACCAGAAATGGCGGCTGCGGTGGCTTTTATAGTGCATCATGACATCATTTCGGCAGCCAATCACAGCCATGCCAATAGTTAACATGCCTACATGCCTAACAGAATGTGCCCACACTTCGGAGGATTCCCATTGGCTTAATCAAAGCAAGCAGGCTCATAGCATGATGGGAACTTCCGATTCCGGTATCCGATATGACGAAAGTATCGGAAGTCAGTATCGGAATTCCGATACCGCTAATATCGGCCGATACCCGATACTTGCGGTATCGGAATGCTCAACACTACTCATGAGATGCCAGAACAGCAGAACCCCCATAGATGACCCCATTTTACAAACTACACCTCTCATTGAATTCATCTAGGGGTGCAGTGATCATATTGACACCATGGGGGTGTCACAGAATTTTATACCATTGGGCAGTGAAGACAAAATAACTACATTTTTACCACCAAAAGTTTGTTTTAGCCAAAGATTTTACATTTTTCACACAAGAAGTAGGTAAAAATGGCACTAAAATTTGTACCACAATTTCTAGTGAACGTGACAATACCCCATATGTGGCTGTACAGTACTACTTAGCCGTACGGAGAGACTCAGGAGGAACGAAGCGCAATTTGCCTATTCAAGTGAATGGGTCTGCGCACATGTCAGTGTGTTTCCACAAACCGTGTGTCCTTGGGCAAAACACGTTAACATGTTAATTTTTTAATGTCAGCACGGGCCACAAAATGTCCCACACACATGGATGTCATCCATGTGACATATATGGAAAGAATCATTACAGTAAGCGCTGTTCCCCAGCACCGGGTGCTGAACACCACTGGTGAATGAGCTATGAGCTGCTGGTAATGCAGAGTCAGTAACCAGGGGCGACATTATAGGGGTTATCTCCAGTCACTGGGCTGCATTCGCAGCCAGGCTGAGCTGCAGTTAGATCCTTAAGATCTCAGCTAGCACCGTGAGCGCTCACGGTGCTAGCGGGGATCTCACCAAAGTCACCGCAGTTCAGCTCGGCTTGGAACGGAGCCTCAGTAACCAGATGTAACCTCTATGATGTCACCCCCGGTTACTGACGCTGCATTCCCAGCAGCTCATTCACCAGTGGTTCTCAGCCTGAATGGTCGCATCTTGGCACCATCGAAGTTGAAAACGAATTATCTCCCAGACATGGATTATAGTGTGGGACAGAACGACGGACAGGTATGGTATATTTTTGTTTTTTATTTTTATCATGATTTGCTTAGTTCATGGGATTAGGTAGTTTAGAGGTTAATCTGGACGGCCTCACTCTGAGATTCTAGGAGGCTTTTTATAGCCTCATTGTGGGCTCATTCCTCATCGCTTATACTCAGATCCTTGGCCGAGTGTTTGTGAACCTGGTGTGCTTTGTGACTGTGATACTTTATGCTTGTTTGGTTTTGATCCGTTTCTGTCCCTGTTATGAGTTCTGCCTGTTCCTTTTGTACTGCATTGCTATCTCTGTGTATGACTCATTGCTTTGGACCTGACTACTCTCTGACTGCCTCCCTTGTACTACGTTGCTGTCTTTGTGTATGATTCATTGCTTACGTTCTGACTATTCTCTGCTTGCCCCTCTGGTACCACGTCGCCATCTCTGTGTATGACCCCCCCGTTTGTCTGACCTGAGTTTCCCTAGTCTTTTCTCCAGGAATCCTGTAATAGAATCCTACAGTCATCTCCTGCAGCAGGATGCTAAGCCACGCCCCCTGTGGTCACATGATCGTAGGTCCTTGTACTCTTTTCTACCTTTAGTGTCGCAGGTCCTGTTCTCAGAACTTTCCCTGCAATAGCGGACCCTGGGCTCTCCCGTAGTCTGAGTGATTTGCCTTGCTCAGCCGCGGCAGTCAGCCGGCGCTGACAGGATCCTGATAATTTTACTTTGATTACAGGAGAAGGAGGGTTTCGGTGGAATTAGGCGAGGCTGTAAGCATGGTTAAATTAAGATTACTAAAGGAGTCTCTGTCATTTTTTCAATTAAAGGACTTTATTCTGGCTGTGTGTTTATTTACAATACACCTATAGGATTAGTAATGGATAGGTGTCTCATAGACGCTTCTCCATTGCTAAGCCGTGGGCTTGTTGTCACCTGACAATACAAAGGTGACATCAATCCCACAAATATGAATCCCACTTGCCACCAATACAGGGCAAGTGAGAAGAGCCAGGCAGTGCGCTAGAATTAACACATCTAATAGATGTGCCTTTTCTGGGCAGCTGTGGGCTGCTATTTTTAGGATGGGGAGGTCAATATCCATGACCCCTTACCAACCTGAGAATACCAGAGAATATCAACCTCCAGCTATAAGCTTTAGCAAGGCTGGTTGTCAAAAATAAGGGGGACCCCATGCTATTTTTTAAAATTATTTATTTAAATAATTAAAAAAAAACAGCATGAGGACCCCTCTATCCTTGATGACAAGCCCTACTAAAGCTGACAGCTGAGGATTGCAGCCCCCAGCTGTGAGTTTTGCCTTGCTTTTTATAGAAAATACATGGGAACCCACACCATTTTTTCCGTTTATTCATTTATAGCTCAGGTTGCGGCTTATGAATACCCCCATCAGTCGCTCCTGCTGTCAATGTTATTAGCAGCAGCAGGGGTAGGCTGATGTGAGTAATAGTCCCATCAGCCGCCGCCTGCTGTATCTTTTATTACTTAAATATAACTCTAATCATTCGCCCTTGCTTGCGCCGATCACCAGCAGAGCAGGGGAGAATGATGATAGCTGTGTTCAGCACCCAGCACCGGGGAACAGAACTTACTGCAATGCTTTTTCCCTGGTGCCCATCCGTGTGTTATTGATGTGGCACACGCATGTCACACGTGTGCCACACGTAATACACACTTAGACACTGACATCTCTGGTACTGGAAATATCAGGCCTTATAGCGGGTTTCCATTTTTGGTAGCTGTCACACTAAAAGACACTTTTTATTGCAAAAAAAAAACTTTTCCACAACTAGATTTTGAGAGCCATAATTTTTCCATATTTTGGCCCACAGAGCCATGTGAGTTCTTGTTTTTTGCGGGATGAGTTGACGTTTTTATTGGTACAATTTTCAGGCACATGACATTTTTTGATCGCTTTCTATTCCGATTTTTGGGAGATAGAATGAGAAAACCAAGCAATTGATGAATTTATTTTTTTGGAGGGGTTTGTATCGCTTCGTGTGTGTTAAAAATGATAAGGCAGTTTTATTCTTCGGGTCAGTATGATTGCAGCTATACCTCATTTAATTTTTTTTTATGTTTTGACATTTTTATACAATAAAAAATATTTTATAGAAAAAATAATTATTTTTGCATCACTTTATTCTGAGAGCTATAACTTTTTTATTTTTCTGCTGATGGAGCTGTATGTTGGCTCAATTTCTGTTGGACAGGGTGATGTTTTCAGCCTCATCATGTTTATTTATATCCGTCTTTTTGATCGTGTGTTATTTCACTTTTAGTTTGACAGTATGATGTTAAAGCATTGTTTTTTACCTTGTGTTTTTTTTTATGGTATTCACTAAAGGTCAGGTCGTTGTGGACGCGGCGATACCAAATATGTGTATTTTTTTCAACCATGAACTACTTATCCTCCACTGCAGTGAGAAGCAGCCACCATGCCGCTCTGGCTTCAGGCCACACATTTCTGGCTTCAGGCCACACCTCTCTGGCCTCAGGCCACACCTCTCTGGCTTCAGGCCACACCACTCTGGCTTCAGGCCGTTCCTTATCTGGCTTCCCTTCCAACCTTTGAATACATCCAACACTGTTCTTACCTGCAAGTGAGGTAATTTGTATCATCTGCCAGAGCATTTTGTGAATGCAAAAGAGAAAACAAGTGGTGATGAACCTGTGTTTTCTCCTCAAGGTCCCCGTATAGCTGCAGTAGACACGGTATAAATGGTGCCATGTATTATTCAGTCTGTATGATCCTGATGAAGTGTCTGGAGTGGCTCCGGAATGCGTAGCTCAATACATTTTAAAGGTTTTTTTAGACATTATAATCTCTTCCTCATATCCTCTGCAGCACTTTTGGAAGCCCAATTTTTGTTCCTTTTTTCTTATGCATGAGACACAGCAGTAAAGTTGTAGACATGCAAGGTGACTTGGCGTAAGAAGTCAGGAGGAAGCACACAGGCGCTGCTGCTGGGTGTGTTTGTTTTTCTTGGTCAATGATATCGAGATAATAAGTGATCAAATGGTAGACTGCCTGGCGGAGTAGAGCTGCTGGGTCATAGCATACCCAGTTAGCTGTGCTTGTGATTTCTCCCCATAACTGCAGCTCCTAGGGACATGCGGGTACAAGTGCAGAGGAAAATATGCAAAACAGATATCTTTTTTATAAGCTTTCTGGTTGCAAATCCTATGAAAAATGTGTATGTATATATTTTTTCCCATAATTTTACATCAGTTTATTAAAGAGGTTTTCTAGGCATGACGTGTGAGTCTGCACTCTATGTGACTGCAGACTTGTGAATCCTCACTGCACCCACACTGCACGCTGTGAGGATTCACCAGTGGCGGGAGCCGGCAGTCATGTCACACTCACCACTAGTAAGTGATTTGCTTACATCCAGCCTGTATCACTCAATACACTTGCACTGAGTGAGTTCCTCTCCATCTAGTCAGCACATGACCGCCGGCTCCGGCACAAGATAATCCTTACAGCGCACAGTGCAAGCGCTGTGAGGATTCAAAAGCCTGACTTTAACCTTAAGCCTGAATAACAACTTTAAGACAAATGCATTTTATTACAGTGGGGTAAATAAGTATTTTATCCAAAATGATTGTCAATCGATGTCGATCTGGGGTACCATGCAAAATCTCATCCCATGTCCAGTTTACTTCATACTTGTTTTATCACTGAACTTCAAGGTCAGATCTGCTCTTCTGTGTGAAGCAACTCACAAAAGTCACCATCTGGAAACCTAATCATTATAGCTGTTTGGTAAACCTGGTACTAATGCACTAAGCTGGCAGACAGCGACGAGGGATCCCTGCTCTAGAGTATATATATATATATATATATATATATATATATATATATATATGTGGCACCCCTGAGGCTCAGTCGCCACAGAGGTACTGCACCTTCTCCTAAGGTGTAGTGCCCCACCATCCAGGTAAGGTGGGAACTCCATTCCACACTCCAACACCCGCACCCCACACACACAGGGTAGTTCTGCACAACCACATTGCGGCTCAGTGCTTAGAGAGTAGCAGAGCACCTTTAGTGGTTCCCTGCTTGGAACACTGGACGTGCTGGGAGGTGGGTGGAGTTTAGATACATAAAAGAGTGGGAAAGTGTAGGATAACAGGTCATTTTGACAGGAGGTCAGTCGAGTAGGAAGTCACTCGGAGAAGAGTGAGGATCCCTGGAAGAAGGGATGGAGGAAGGAGTGCTGCAGCTGCCTCAGTGACCTGAGCCAGCTGGCACGGGAAAGGAGAAGAAGGAGAAAGACGTAGAACTGTAACCTAAGCTTCCATAAGAGAGAGAGACAAGTACGGAATGAAGGAGTAGAGAGAACAAAGAGGACGTGGGTTAGAAGAGGAACCCTGCCTATAGTTTCTCAGCGCAAGGCCGGGGCCCGGTCCCCGAGGTTGTATGGACACTTATGGTTCTGCAGCAGACACCAGTGGAGTAGCTGGCTGTAAATGCACTACTCCCATCTAAGACTTGGGTTACAACAGCATCTGTATAGAGAGCCGGGACTCGGGAGAAGGGAGTCCCCGAAGCAGGCTACAGCTGTCTGCCGTACAAGTAGAGAACACAGAAACATCTGTCAGGAGGAACTCCAGCGTAACTTAGTGCTAGGAAATCTTCACACGTAAAGGCGCAATTGAGGAGACGTTCAGAAAGGTACATGTTGGCGGAGTGCTGGAGAGGAGCCTTCGCTCTTGCCTGGGGGTTGGCAGGGCCTCTAACATGGAGGACACAGCACAGAAGCGGGCACTATGGACTGTGAGTAAAGCTTTGGAACTGCAAGCCCTGGTGTCCTCCATTCATTCTTGTGCCAACACACTCAGCACCGCTACATCTGGATGCCATCTTCCACACTGCATGCGCCTCTCCTCATCCATTACACCTACACTGCCCTGGGGCTGCAGATTCACCTGTGGGGAGCTACACCATCTAGGCTGCAACACACCACCAGCCCCAGAGGATCTGCATGCAGCGTCGGCCTAACATCCTACTTGCCGAACACCACAGGTAGCGTCACGAACTATTCATATAAACTACACTACAAACACCGCCTTTGATTTGGGCACCCAGGGCCACGGACCTTGTCACCGCTGCTGTGATGCATCCCCCTGACACCGGCCCGATACCGAGTACCCCGCAGCACTGGGTGGGAGGGCGACCCAACTTGGCATCACGAACAGGATGACGAGACCCGATGCCATCGGTGTTATGAAAGAGTCACCGAGGAGGAAAAATTAAAAAGCAAGCTAAGCCCAGAAAACCGGAGAGGTTGGTAACTAGCGGATTGCAGACCCCTGATCCTATCCACAACAACTAGCAGTAGCCGTGGAGTGTGCCTATGGTGGTCCTAGACGCCTCGTCACGGCCAGAGAACTAAATAAGCCTAAAGAAAGAAAGGGAAAATCTAAACTGCCCCAGAGCAGACCCCAAAGCAATAGACAGCCCCCAACATGTATTGTCGGAGAAACAAGATGAAAACACAGACACAGGTAGAAAGATAGGCTGAGCAAACGATGGGGCCCTCGCTAACTAGAAAGGACAGGAAAGAAAAGCTGCTGTCTGCAATCACGCAAAAACCCTGCCAAAAAGAATGTCCAACATGTCTGATAGAAAAAGGCCATGAAGTTGCTAGACTTCAAATCACTATATCAGCACTTAGGTATATTCTGAAGACAGAGCAAAAGAGAACAACTGATCAGAGACATAAAAGGGGATTCAGCACAGTCCCAGCCAGGGCTGGCTGAACACAAATACTAAGTAAACCAGACAAAAACTCATATGAACAATAGCAGAGAAAACTTAGCTTTAGGAAGGCAGGAACCAAACTGGAAACCAGGAGCCACAGTCAGGAAAAATCACCAGCAAGAAACTAGGGAGTCGGCTGCCTTAAATCCAATCAGAAACTCCTGATGTCCAATCGCAGTCCTCTTCCTCAGGTGGCCGGTCTCTGCCATTTAGATCAGCTTCATTACCTCCCTTCACCAACAGAGGGAGTCCAGATAGAGAACTCACTATTCCTCTGTCAGCACAGCCAGCTCCATAACCCTCACCAGAAGCCAGAGGCAAACCAGAAAATGAGCTCACAACAGTACCCCCCCTTGAGGAGGGGTCACTGAACCCTCATCCACGCCACCGGGCCGATCAGGATGGGCCCGATGAAAAGCACGAACCAATCTATCGGCATGAATATCAGAGGCAGAGACCCAAGAATTGTCCTCCTGGACATAACCCTTCCAATTGACCAAATACTGGAGTCTCCATCTAGCCAGTCGAGATTCCAGTATTTTCTCTACCTCAAATTCCACATTACCTTCAACCAATACAGGGTCAGGAGGTGCAGCCATAGGAACTACTGGCTCAACATATCTCTTCAACAGTGACTTATGAAACACGTTATGGATCTTAAACGTAACAGGAAGAGCCAATTGAAAAGAAACCGGATTAAGAATCTCCAAAATCTTGTAAGGTCCAATAAATCTTGGCTTGAACTTTGGAGAAGCCACCTTCATAGAGATATTCTTTGATGACAACCAAACCATATCACCCAATTTAAACCCGGGGACCAATGGTCCTATACCGGTTAGAAAACCGTTGGGCTTTTTCCTGGGAGAGACACAACTTATCCACTACTTGGTCCCAAATCTGCTGCATTCTCTCTACCACAGTGTCAACACCTGGGCAGGCTGAAGGTTCCACTTGCCCTGAAGAAAATCGAGGATGAAACCCAAAGTTGCAGAAAAAGGGCGACATCAAGGTGGCAGAACTAGATCTATTATTTAAAGCGAATTCAGCCAAGGGCGAAAATGAAACCCAATCATCCTGATCAGCAGATATAAAACATCTCAAATAGGACTCCAAAGTCTGGTTTGTTCTTTCCGTCTGCCCATTGGTCTGAGGGTGAAACGCAGAGGAGAAGGACAACTTGGAACAAAAGGCTTTCCAGAATCTGGAAACAAACTGAACTCCTCTGTCCGATACAATGTTCTCAGGAATCCCATGCAACCGAACCACCTGTTGTAAAAACAAGGGTACCAACTCTGAGGAAGATGGCAACTTTGGGAGTGGTACAAGATGGACCATATTAGAGAATCTATCATAAATCACAGAGAGACAGGAAGATCAGAAATAAAATCCATTGAAATATGGGTCCATGGCCTCTTAGGCACCGGCAAGGGCATCAACAACCCACTTGAGCGAGAACAGGGTTTAGACCGGGAACATGTCTCACAGGACTGCAAAAAATTCCTGACATCACGAGATAAGGCGGGCCACCAAAAAGACCGACTCACCAAATCTTTGCTACCAAAAATACCTGGATGACCAGCCAATGCGGAGCAATGAACTTCAGACATCACTCTCTTCCTCCACTGGTCAGGAACATACAATTTTCCCATAGGACAACGCTCAGGTTTGTCCTCCTGGAATTCTTCCAGAGCACGTCTCAAATCGGGCGAGATGGCAGAAAGAACTACCCCCTCACCTAGGATGGTAGTAGGCTTGGTCACAATAGGAGAATCAGCAAAGAAACTCCTAGAAAGGGTGTCTGCCTTAACATTCTTAGTGCCTGGAAGAATGGAGACCACAAAATCAAAACGCGTAAAAAACAAGGCCCACCTAGCCTGTCTAGAATTCAAGCATTTGGCCGACTCAAGGTAAATCAAATTCTTGTGGTCAGTGAGGACCACAACTTCATGTCAGCTCCCTCCAACCAATGTCTCCACTCCTCAAATGCCCATTTCATGGCTAACAATTCCCAATTCCCCACATCATAGTTGCGTTCAGTTGGGAAGAACTTTCGGGAAAAGAAGGCACAGGGATTTATTTTAGAGGTCACCGGATCTTTTTGGGACAAAACAGCTCCTGCACCAATCTCTGTCTACCTCCACCTGAAAAGGAAGTGAGACATCAGGTTGCCGCAAAACCGGAGCAGAAGTGAACCTCCGCTTCAGCTCCTGAAAGGCCGAAACAGACTCTGAAGACCAATTCAGCACATCAGCACCCTTCTTAGTTAAATCAGCCAGTGGTTTAGCAATACCAGAATAATTAGGCATAAATTTCCGATAAAAATTAGCAAAACCCAAAAACTTCTGGAGAGCCTTCAAAGAAGTGGGTTGAACCCAATCATAAATGGACTGTACCTTGGCCGGGTCCATTTCAATAGTTGACGGAGACAAAATAAATCCCAAAAATGAAATCCTCTGTACACCAAAAAGGCACTTCGATCCCTTAACATACAAGGAATTCTCCCTCAAAATCCGGAAAACAGTCCGAACATGTTCCACATGAGATTCCCAATCCCTGGAAAAGATCAAAATATCATCCAGATAGATGATCAAAAACTTATCCACAAAGTCCCGGAAAATATCATTCATGAAGGATTGGAAGACAGAAGGGGCATTAGTGAGCCCAAAAGGCATCACCAGGTACTCAAAATGTCCCTCCGGAGTATTAAACGCCGTCTTCCATTCATCCCCATGCTTGATGCGAATAAGATTATACGCCCCCCTGAGGTCAAGCTTAGTAAACCAACCTTTAACTCTGGAAAATAAATCAGAAATCTGGGGTAACGGATACTGAAATTTAACCGTAATTTTGTTGAGGGAACGATAGTCAATACAAGGCCTTAATGAACCATCCTTCTTGGCCACTAAAAAAAACCCAGCACCTAAGGGCGAAGAGGATGGTCTAATATGACCCTTCTCCAATGATTCCTTAATATAAGATCGCATAGCCTCATGTTCGGTTACAGATAAATTGAAAGGTCGACCCTTTACACCCAGGTCTCAACTCAATTGCACAGTCATAACTCCTATGAGGAGGCAAAGACGCAGACTTACTCTCACTAAATACATCATAAAAATCAGCCAAATAGTCAGGAACATCATGTGACTGGGGAGAGGTGGAGAAAACAGGAGTGTCACCAAGAGCACACCGACAACCCCAACTCACCACAGACACAGATTTCCAATCCAAAACTGGATTATGGATTTGCAACCAGGGAAAACCCAGAACAATGGTATCATGTAAATTATGCAACAACAAAAATCTGCAATTTTCTTGGTGGTCTGGGGCGACCCGCATTATCACCTGGGTCCAAAACTGAGGTTTATTCTTCGCCAAAGGAGTGGCATCAATACCCCTCAAAGGAATAGGCATCCGCAGAGCTGTCATAGGAAAACCACAATGTTTAGCAAAATCCAAGTCCATTAGATTCAAGGCAGCTCCTGAATCCACAAAAGCCTTCGCGGAAAATGTGGATAAGGAGCAGATCAGAGTGATTGCCAAAAGAAACTTAGGTTGTACACCACCCACAGCAAATGTGTGTGCAAAACGTTTCTCTCATTTAGGGCAGACAGAAATAACATGAGAGGCATCTCCACAGAAAAAACACAGCTTATTATGCCTTGTAAACTCCTGATGTTGCGCCCTAGACAAAACTCCATCACATTGCATAGGTTCAGACATTTGCTCAAAATGTGGCAGCGCCTCCCGTGTAGTCTTGCATTCACGTAAACGCCGATAAACTTGAATGGCTAATGACATAGAATCGTCAAGACAGAGGGAACAGGAAATCCCACCATAGTATCTTTCAAAGTCTCAGACAAACTCTTCCAAAAGAGAGCTGCAAAAATGCACTATCATTCCATGTAGTAAGGACCGCCCACTTTCGGAATTTCTGAGAGTATAACTCTGCAGTATCCTGACCCTGGTTCAATGCCAATAGGGCTCTCTCAGCTTGAACAATAGCATTAGGTTCATCACATAACAACCCCAAGACTTGAAAAAATGCATCCACATTAGTCAAAACAGGATCTTCAGGTGTCAAAGAAAACGCCCAATCCTTGGGATCGCCGTGCAGCAAGGAGATTACAATTTTAACCTGCTGTGCAGAGCTCCCCGATGAGTTAGGCTTCAAGGCAAGAAATAATTTACAATTATTCTTAAAATTCAAAAATTTAGACCGATTCCCAGAAAACACATCAGGAGCAGGGATTCTTGGTTCAACAGCATGTGAATGAGTGAGATAGGCGGAAATTCCCCGCACTTCAGCAGCGAGCTGCTCCACACGATCAATTGCTTAATCTCCATCAAGGAGAAAAAGAAAAAAGAAAAAAAAGAATCCTCCTACGGCCCCAGAGAAAAAGAGGAGAAAATATACATATAAAAAATAAAATTCTGACACTTTTTTTTTTTTTTTTTACATTTCTCTCCTGCTCTTGAGTACCCTAGAATCTGCGGTATGGCTGGTGATTCTGTTATGAATGAGTCACCAAGGAGGAAAAAACAAAAAGCAAGCTAAGCCCAGTAAACCGGAGAGGTTGGTAACTAACGGATTGCAGACCCCTGATCCTATCCACAACGACTAGCAGTAGCCGTGGAGCATGCCTACGGTGGTCCTAGATGCCTCATCACGGCCGGAGAGCTAAATAAGCCTGAAGAAAGAAAGGGAAAATCTAAACTGCCCCAGAGCAGACCCCAAAGCAATAGACAGCCCCCAACATGTATTGTCGGAGAAACAAGATGAAAACACAGACACAGGTAGAAAGATAGGCTGAGCAAACGATGGGGCCCTCGCTAACTAGAAAGGACAGGAAAGAAAAGCTGCTGTCTGCAATCACGCAAAAAACCCTGCCAAAAAAAATGTCCAACACGTCTGATAGAAAAAGGCCATGAAGTCGCTAGACTTCAAATCACTATATCAGCACTCAGGTATATTCTGAAGACAGAGAAATGGAGATCAACTGATCAGAGACAAAAAAGGGGATTCAGCCCAGTCCCAGCCAGGGCTGGCTGAACACAAAAACTAAGTAAACCAGACAAAAACTCATATGAACAATAGCAGAGAAAACTTAGCTTTAGGAAGGCAGGAACCAAACTGGAAACCAGGAGCCACAGTCAGGAAAAATCACCAGCAAGAAACTAGGGAGTCGGCTGCCTTAAATCCAATCAGAAACTCCTGATGTCCAATCGCAGTTCTCTTCCTCAGGTGGCCGGTTTCTGCCATTTAGATCAGCTTCATTATCTCCCTTCACCAACAGAGGGAGTCCAGATAGAGAACTCACTACTCCTCTGTCAGCACAGCCAGCTCCATAACCATCACCAGAAGCCAGAGGCAAACCCGAAAATGAGCTCACAACACATCGGGTTCTGTGTGCCTGAAATTTGTTGGACTTTACACTTTTGAAGATATGCAGAAGACCTAATTTAATAGACTGTAAAATGGACATTAGAAATGGCCGCTGGCGCGGAGAAGAAGGGCGTGAAGAGATGGGAGGTCCTAGGAAAAGACCACAAAGAGTCTTGGGCCTCCCCTGCCTGAAATACTATGTGACAGCGACATGGTCCACCCCCCGAGGGGTCCGTATATTGGCTTGGTATGGAGGCGCTGGAAGAAGACGCCGCCCCCGGAAGGAGGGGCAGAAGAAGCCAGTGGTGGGAAAGGGGCCGAGGCAGGAACAAGAACGCGCGAACGCAATGATGAAAGGAGACGAGAAGCCAGAAGAACAGGGGAGGAGAAGTCACTCGCCCTCGGGCCGCCCCTGCGGATGCTACGACCGCTGATCCATCCTCAGCAGCGTCCGCTACCACCCTACAACCGACATTGCCACTGGGTGAGCCCCGTCCGGAGGAGATATATGAGGGCCCTAGAACAGAACAGAGGGCCGGGACCTTGTCTCTGTCTGGACCGGGCGCGGTTGCACCAGCCTTCACCGACGACCCCGGTAGAAGCCGGCCGTGCCCCTGCCCGACTTCAGCTGCCGTCCATCCCGTCATGAACTCCGGGAGTTGCGGCCGGTGCCGTCCACCACCAGGTACCGAGGCAGGAACCGCGGCTGGGAGCGCCGGGTACGATTGCCACTCCAGGCCTGACCTTAGCTTTGGGAGCAGACCCCACGAATAGGGATGGCCCGATTGACCTCCGCCGGCGACCCCCGACTGCCACATTGTTAGCTGAGGTCCCGATGGACACGGAAGAGTCAGACCCAGAGGAGTCAGCGACAGCACCGGCTGAGTCTCCAGCAGCCACAGAAGAGCCATCGGTGGTAGCAGATATGCCATCCCCACAGGCAGTGGACGTTTCAATGGCCCTTTCCATTACCCCAACCAGTCCTTATCTCACCCCACTGGAGGAGGAATACCTGAGGACTGCCCGTGAGTTCCTTATGTCTGGTAGCGGTTCCAGTACAGCTTCCAGAACCCCAGGAGGGGATCAACAATAGTAACTCTCGTTACCCTGGAGGGTTTATTTAGCACCTTTGTGCCTTTTTGGTTTTCTCATCATGTTTTAGTTTCGTTTTCCTAAGAGTTGCCCAGTTTTGCTGGCAGCCTTTGCATTTGAACTGAGGAGATCATGAACGCTGAGTGATCCAAAACTTTCTTGTAAATAGTTGCGCCTCTTTAGGTGCCCTCTCTTGGTTTTACATAAGGACACTTTGCGAGGATAGAAGTCTACCTCAAAGGACACTGCAAGAATTCCCGGCTGGGAGCGGTGTCCAGCACTTACAAGAATTTTTGAATGTTTTATTGTGGAGTATTTGATAATGTGTCTTATGATAGCTTTTATATAGAATGTTTTAATGAAGAAGTGAGAGAATTGAATAAAGAGTTGACAAACCAGGTATTTGCGGTAGTCATCATAAGTCTAGAAGAGACAGTGAAAGTAGAATAAAGAAACATGTTAATGGAGAATACTTAAGTAATAGTGACAGAACTTTGAATTAAGTATGGTACTGATAATTTGCACTTTTGAATTTAAAAATTTTAGATAGATAGTTAGGATTTGTTTGCAACGTTCAAGAAACAGTGCCTCTCATATAGGGAAGTATAGTATAAGAAATGTTATTCAGCATTATAAAATTTTGTATGTTCCTGTACTGTCAACTTTGTTTGCCTTGCAGCCCGCGGACGTGCTGTGTTTAATGGGGGGTAGGTGGCGCCCCTGAGGCTCAGTCGCCACAGAGGTACTGCACCTTCTCCTAAGGTGTAGTGCCCCACCATCCAGGTAAGGTGGGAACTCCTTTCCACACTCCAACACCCGCACCCCACACACAGGGTAGTTCTGCACAACCACATTGCGGCTCAGTGCTTAGAGAGAAGCAGAGCACCTTTGGTGGTTCCCTGCTTGGAACACTGGACGTGCTGGGAGGTGGGTGGAGTTTAGATACATAAAAGAGTGGGAAATTGTAGGATGACAGGTCAGTCTGACAGGAGGTCAGTCGAGTAGGAAGTCACTCGGAGAGGAGTGAGGATCCCTAGAAGAAGGGATGGAGGAAGGAGTGCTGCAGCTGCCTCAGTGACCTGAGCCAGCTGGCACGGGAAAGGAGAAGAAGGAGAAAGACGTAGAACTGTAACCTAAGCTTCCATAAGAGAGAAAGAGACAAGTACAGAATGAAGGAGTAGAGAGAACAAAGAGGACGTGGGTTAGAAGAGGAACCCTGCCTATAGGTTCTCAGCGCAAGGCCGGGGCCCGGTCCCCGAGGTTGTATGGACACTTATGGTTCTGCAGCAGACACCGGTGAAGTAGTTGGCTGTAAATGCACTACTCCCATCTAAGACTTGGGGCACAACAGCATCTGTATAGAGAGCTGGGACTCAGGAGAAGGGAGTCCCCGAAGCAGGCTACAGCTGTCTGCCGTACAAGTAGAGAACACAGGAACATCTGTCAGGATGAACTCCAGCGTAACTTAGTGCTAGGAGATCTTCACACTTAAAGGCACTATTGAGGAGACATTCAGAAAGGTACATGTTGGCGGAGTGCTGGAGAGGAGCCTTCCATCTTGCCTGGGGGTTGGCTGGGCCTCTGACCCAGAGGACACGGCACAGAAGCGGGCACTACGGACTGCGAGTAAAGCTTTGGAACTGCAAGCCCTGGTGTCCTCCATTCATTCTTGCGCCTACACACTCAGTACCGCTACATCTGGGTGCCAGCTTCCACACTGCATGCACCTCTCCTCATCCATTGCACCTACACTGCCCTGGGGCTGCAGCTTCGCCTGTGGAGAGCTACACCATCTAGGCTGCAACACACCACCAGCCCCAGAGGATCTGCATGCAGCGTCGGCCTAACATTCTACTTGCCAAACACCACAGGTGGTGTCACGAACTATTCATATAAACTACACTACAAACACCGCCATTGATTTGGGCACCCAGGGCCACGGACCTGGTCACCGCTGCTGTGACACATCCCCCTGACACCGGCCCGATACCGAGTACCCCGCTGCCCTGGGTGGTGAGGGCGACCCTATATATATACTAGATGGAGGCTTGATGCTATCGCATTGGAAAGACAGTGATGTCATGATGGGAGCAGGCTTTGCAGTGTTGAGAATCTCTCCCCTCCATGTGCTCACCCACCTATCCACTCTCTCTTTCCTGTCTACTCCACGTGCTATCCACATCCTGTTCTGTGTTCTCCTGTGTCTGACCATGTACAGAACATGGAAAATTAGGAAGGGGAAAGGGAAATTTGTGCTCACCAAAATAGTCCTGTAAGCCGGTCGTGCCTAGGGATCAAATGGCTGACCACCATGTGTTGCAAACATGAAGAGAGAAGGAAGATCCGGCACTGGAGACTTGATAAAATCCACGATAAGTTTTATTCACATAATTTCATGATAAAACCATAAAGGGGAAAACAGACCCCCCACGCCTGACGCGTTTCGAACCTTACACCAGGTTCTTCCTCAGAGACATGAAACAAAACAGTTCACAAAATGATTATAAACATTCCTAATCAGCAGAGGGACTCCACACATGTGTATAATCAAAGAGGCAGACAACTAAGCCCTCAAATCACTGGTGGAGTCACTCCCTTGCAAGAAGAAAGAAAAAAAAACAGGAAAAGACCTATACAACAATGGACAAGACATAGAATATATAAAAACATGTGCAATACACACGTATAAATGCATAAATACATAGCAACTATCAAATGACAAACAAAAAACAAACAAAAAAAAAACACCCCAAAAAACCCCCCCCCCCAAAAAAAAAAAAAAAAATTAAAAAACACCAAAAATCTCAGCACTCAATAGAAATACATAAGATCATTTCTATAATTTAGACCTTGTAGATATCGTGCATCAAGCGCAAGTATCCAGAAGGCTTCCCGACAGTGTAGTAAATGTTCCCAGTTACCCCCTCTGGGGGGTTTCAATACCCGTTCTATTCCCTTAACTTTAAGACTGCATAAATTACCCTTGTGTATTTCAAGGAAATGTTTGGACAAGCCAGACACATTCCTACGACTGGACATAGACTCTGGATTAGAAGCGGTGATGTGCTCACTTAGTCTCCTCTTCAGGCCTCGTGTAGTACAGCCAATGTAATATAAACTGCACAATGTGCACTCTGCCATATACACTAAGTGTGTGGTGTTACAATTCATGTAGGTTTTAATTTTGTAGGTTTGTTGTGTACTAAAATTAACAAATTTATCTGTAATATCCATATAGCGGCACAAACCACACAATTTTTCACCACACTTATAATTACCCAAGTAATTTAACCACGTAGGTTTAGTGCAATCAGACAAATACAATGAGGGGGACAAAAAATGACTCAAATTTTTATCTCTCTTTGGAACACACCTATGTCCACCAGCCAATATCTGCGATAAGACTGGATCTTGATGCAGTAAGGGAAGATGTTTATTTATGATTTTAATAACACCCTTGTAATCTGAACTGAAAGCGGTAGAAAAAGTGGGAATATTTTTATTTTGATTAGTGTGTACCATGTCATTCTGCAATAAACTACTCCTAGTTTTGTTATCCACTTTCTTAATAGCCCTATTTAACATCCAGTTCTTATAACCCCGTTTTGATAGCCTGGTGCAAATTTTACGACGCTCGGATTCATAAAGAGCGTCATTAGAGCATGATCTTTTGGCACGGATTAATTCACCCAACGGTAAATTTCGTATCACATGTGGCGGGTGACAACTATCCGCATGCAATATGGCATTACCACTGGTATCTTTTCTATATAGGGAAGTATATATATTCCCCATTTTGACATCTCCCATAATTTTAACATCCAGATATGTGGCACAAATGCCACGTATTTCGTGGGTGAATTTAATATTCAAAGAATTAGTCCCAATATACTCAAAAAACTTAAGCATGCCAGGAGAGGGAGATACATCACAACGATCAAACCACAATAGGATCACGTCATCAATGTATCTCCCCCACCACAATACATTGTCTAAATAGGGATTATCCATAGTATATATATTTGTTCTCCCAAAAGGACATATATAAGTTGGCCAGAGTAGGAGAAAATTTTGACCCCATCGGGCAGCCACACACCTGAAGATAGTACTTAGTGTCAAATTTGAAAAAATTGGTGTTCAAAAGATGTTGTAACGCCATAATGATAAATTTTTTAAGATCAGAACTGAAATTACTTTCTTCAGTCAAAATGGTGGAAACAGCAGATAATGCCAAATCATGAGGTATACATGAATATAGAGCAACAACATCACATGTTATCCATGTGTGGTGAGGCCCCCATGCAACCTCCTGAAGTGCCTGCAGAAGCTGTTTGGTGTCTCTAATGTGACCTGGTGTTTTCAAAACCAAAGGTTGTAATTTTCTGTCTATCCACTCGGAGAGTTTTTCATTAACCCCTCCAATACCGGCCACTATGGGCCTGAAAGGTGGAGGAAACACGCCTTTATGAATTTTGGGTAAGGCGTGAAATACAGGACACACTGGTTTATCCAAATATAAAAAATCAGCCATGCGCTTATCCAATACTCCCAAAGCAAGACCCTCCTGCAAAATCACAGATAAACCCTGCTGAATACAGCTTGTAGGATCATTGTTGAGAGGATGATATGTATTAATATCAGATAACATGGATAAAATTTCATTGTGATATAGTAGTGAGTCTAGAATCACCACTGACCCCCCCTTGTCTGATTGACGGACCACTATATGTTGGTTCTTACTTAGTAAATGAAGCGCATGCTGCTCAATTGCAGATAAATTCATACAAGACTGCACATCTGAATCCAACAGAGATTTAACATCACGTTCTATTGCCCTCTGGAAAGTGTCCATAATGGGCACTCTAGATATCAGGGGATAAAAAGTGGGGTTAGATATCTGTACATTTGTGTCACATTGTACTGCTGTATGTTGATTTGTATTCTCCAAACTAGACAACATGTCAAACATAATTTGATCTCTAACAGGAGCAGCAAGTGGCAACAAATCAACATTGTTTGAACTCAAGGATGATATATCAGAAAATTGATTACCAATACCAGACTCAGGAGTAAAGAAATGTCTCTTAACTGTTAATAATCGCACAAATCGATTGACATCACATAATGTTTGAAACAAATCCCCTCTACATGTAGGAACAAAGGAAAGTCCTCTCTTCAAAACGCTCAGCTGAGCTTCACTCAGTATGGTAGCTGAAATGTTTATAACTGTAAACTCATCAGACGCAGCAATGTTACCGTTTATTTCCTCCAATGATTCACATTCCGCAGACCATATTGATGCTTTCTTCTTACGTCGGCGTCCACCTCGCCTTGTTTTCTTTGATCGTTTTTTGCGTGTGATGTTAAAGGTAACACCCGATTAGAGTCCATTGAACCCTCAGAAGTAGTAGGTGAATTAAAAGACTGTTCACATGAGGAAAAACTGACGTTGTTACTACGGAATGATTGATTCCTCTTGAGAATAGATCTAAGCTTATACGGAGTGAATTGTTTCCAAGCATAAACCATATTAGAGTCATAGTCCCTGCGATCACGCAGGAACTTATTTTTCTTGGACTTGGTAATGCCGCTTTCCAAATTATCAATATTAGCATGTAATCGTTCATAGCTCTTAGAAAATGTCATATGATCAGAAAATACATCCAACTTAGACTCCAAATCTTTGATGGAGGCTTCAATGTTGGTCAATTTGACAGATTCTTCCTCCACAATAAGAGACATTAGTTTCAAAGAGCATTCACTCAAAATATCATTCCACTTCTGTAGAAAGGTATCATTATAAATCACAGTCGGTACCTTTTTTAATCTCAAACCTCGCGGTATTATCTTATGACTGACGTATTTCTCAAGAGTCACTGAATCCCACCAGGTTTTAAGGTGAGAAGTCATCTTTCTCTCCAACTCAGAGAAAAGTGAATGCATGTCCATACTAATCTTATCCTCATTATCAGAGGAAATGCCAAATAATTCATCAGCTTTTTTTCTTCTTAACAAGCAAGTTGCTGTAATATTTTTAGTCCCGGCTTGCATGTTAACAAATGTGCGGCTTGATGGGAGCACAGTTAGTCAGTATATTTAGAAAATTAGGAAGGGGAAAGGGAAATTTGTGCTCACCAAAATAGTCCTGTAAGCCGGTCGTGCCTAGGGATCAAATGGCTGACCACCATGTGTTGCAAACATGAAGAGAGAAGGAAGATCCGGCACTGGAGACTTGATAAAATCCACGATAAGTTTTATTCACATAATTTCATGATAAAACCATAAAGGGGAAAACAGACCCCCCACGCCTGACGCGTTTCGAACCTTACACCAGGTTCTTCCTCAGAGACATGAAACAAAACAGTTCACAAAATGATTATAAACATTCCTAATCAGCAGAGGGACTCCACACATGTGTATAATCAAAGAGGCAGACAGCTAAGCCCTCAAATCACTGGTGGAGTCACTCCCTTGCAAGAAGAAAGAAAAAACCAAAAAAAGAAAAGACCTAAACAGCAATGGACAAGACATAAAATATACAAAAACATGTGCAATACACACGTATAAATGCATAAATACATAGCAACTTTCAAATGACATAAAAAAAAAAAAAAAAAAAAAAAAATCTCAGCACTCATTAGAAATACATAAGATCATTTCTATAATTTAAACCTTGCGGATATCGTGCATCAAGCGCAAGAATCCAGAAGGCTTCCCGACAGTGTAGTAAATGTTCCCCGTCACCCCCTCTGGGGGGGTTTCAATACCCGTTCTATTCCCTTAACTTTAAGACTGCATAAATTACCCTTGTGTATTTCAAGGAAATGTTTGGACAAGCCAGACACATTCCTACGACTGGACATAGACTCTGGATTAGAAGCGGTGATGTGCTCACTTAGTCTCCTCTTCAGGCCTCGTGTAGTGCAGCCAATGTAATATAAACTGCACAATGTGCACTCTGCCATATACACTAAGTGTGTGGTGTTACAATTCATGTAGGTTTTAATTTTGTAGGTTTGTTGTGTACTAAAATTAACAAATTTATCTGTAATATCCATATAGCGGCACAAACCACACAATTTTTCACCACACTTATAATTACCCAAGTAATTTAACCACGTAGGTTTAGTGCAATCAGACAAATACAATGAGGGGGACAAAAAATGACTCAAATTTTTATCTCTCTTTGGAACACACCTATGTCCACCAGCCAATATCTGCGATAAGACTGGATCTTGATGCAGTAAGGGAAGATGTTTATTTATGATTTTAATAACACCCTTGTAATCTGAACTGAAAGCGGTAGAAAAAGTGGGAATATTTTTATTTTGATTAGTGTGTACCATGTCATTCTGCAATAAACTACTCCTAGTTTTGTTATCCACTTTCTTAATAGCCCTATTTAACATCCAGTTCTTATAACCCCTTTTTGATAGCCTGGTGCAAATTTTACGACGCTCGGATTCATAAAGAGCGTCATTAGAGCATGATATTTTGGCACGGATTAATTCACCCAACGGTAAATTTCGTATCACATGTGGCGGGTGACAACTATCCGCATGCAATATGGCATTACCACTGGTATCTTTTCTATATAGGGAAGTATATATATTCCCCGTTTTGACATCTCCCATAATTTTAACATCCAGATATGTGGCACAAATGCCATGTATTTCGTGGGTGAATTTAATATTGAAAGAATTAGTCCCAATATACTCAAAAAACTTAAGCATGCCAGGAGAGGGAGATACATCACAACGATCAAACCACAATAGGATCACGTCATCAATGTATCTCCCCCACCACAATACATTGTCTAAATAGGGATTATCCATAGTATATATATATTTGTTCTCCCAAAAGGACATATATAAGTTGGCCAGAGTAGGAGAAAATTTTGACCCCATCGGGCAGCCACACACCTGAAGATAGTACTTAGTGTCAAATTTGAAAAAATTGGTGTTCAAAAGATGTTGTAACGCCATAATGATAAATTTTTTAAGATCAGAACTGAAATTACTTTCTTCAGTCAAAATGGTGGAAACAGCAGATAATGCCAAATCATGAGGTATACATGAATATAGAGCAACAACATCACATGTTATCCATGTGTGGTGAGGCCCCCATGCAACCTCCTGAAGTGCCTGCAGAAGCTGTTTGGTATCTCTAATGTGACCTGGTGTTTTCAAAACCAAAGGTTGTAATTTTCTGTCTATCCACTCGGAGAGTTTTTCATTAACCCCTCCAATACCGGCCACTATGGGCCTGAAAGGTGGAGGAAACACGTCTTTATGAATTTTGGGTAAGGCGTGAAATACAGGACACACTGGTTTATCCACATATAAAAAATCAGCCATGCGCTTGTCCAATACTCCCAAAGCAAGACCCTCCTGCAAAATCACAGATAAACCCTGCTGAATACAGCTTGTAGGATCATTGTTGAGAGGATGATATGTATTAATATCAGATAACATGGATACAATTTCATTGCGATATAGTAGTGAGTCTAGAATCACCACTGACCCCCCCTTGTCTGATTGACGGACCACTATATGTTGGTTCTTACTTAGTAAATGAAGCGCATGCTGCTCAATTGCAGATAAATTCATACAAGACTGCACATCTGAATCCAACAGAGATTTAACATCACGTTCTATTGCCCTCTGGAAAGTATCCATAATGGGCACTCTAGATATCAGGGGATAAAAAGTGGGGTTAGATATCTGTACATTTGTATCACATTGTACTGCTGTATGTTGATTTGTATTCTCCAAACTAGACAACATGTCAAACATAATTTGATCTCTAACAGGAGCAGCAAGTGGCAACAAATCAACATTGTTTGAACTCAAGGATGATATATCAGAAAATTGATTACCAATACCAGAATCAGGAGTAAAGAAATGTCTCTTAACTCTTAATAATCGCACGAATCGATTGACATCACATAATGTTTGAAACAAATCCCCTCTACATGTAGGAACAAAGGAAAGTCCTCTCTTCAAAACGCTCAGCTGAGCTTCACTCAGTATGGTAGCTGAAATGTTTATAACTGTAAACTCATCAGACGCAGCAATGTTACCGTTTATTTCCTCCAATGATTCACATTCCGCAGACCATATTGATGCTTTCTTCTTACGTCGACGTCCACCTCGCCTTGTTTTCTTTGATCGTTTTTTGCATGTGATGTTAAAGGTAACACCCGATAGGTACAGAACATACCACAGCTCCTGGGTAGGGGAGGAAGCAAAAGACAATACTGTCATTACAGCAGGAGATCGCAGAGGATGCATTTTGTGAGGTAAAATATTGTTTAAAAACAGTCAGTGAAATATTTTACCTCACAAAATGAATCCTCTGTGATCCCGTGCTGTAATGTCAGTATTGTCTTTTGCTTCCTCCCCTGCCCAGGAGATGTGGTATGCTTCGTAAATGGTCAGACACAGACAATTTTTAAAGTGAACTTTCGTTTGAGGGAAAACCCCTTTAATGTGACCGCCTTCCTCTGCCTGTAGGCACGTCACACATCTGCCACCAGGGTCAGCCGAATGATTCTCTGCATCTTCGCGGAATTCACGCAGGCACAGTAAAGCCGCCTTCTTTGTGCCGACAGACAGCAACGGTCACATTAAAACTGCGCATGCGCTCCTCCTGTACAAAGATGGCGGCAGTCAATGTATCATTCGGCTGATCCTGGTGGCAGCATTTTCATGACAGTGTTCCACTGGTGTAACCGCGCAAGAGCCTGCGTATGGCGTATAGAGTGTGTGTCTGTGTGTGTGGTGTGTATGGCGTATACAGTGTGTGAGTGGTGCATGCAACGTCTACAGTGTGTGTGTGAGGTGCATACGGCATAAACAGTGTGTGTGTGTGTGTGTGGTGCAACGGTGTTCCGCTGGTGGTGCCACGCAAGAGGCTGGTATCACCAGCACTTGGGTGTCCCAATATGGCAGTCGGTGAACTTCCTCCGCTGGGATCCGGACACATCTGGACGGAACAGGATGTGTAGACATTACAAGGTATGTATATATTATGTATATATATACATATATATATATATATATATATAAAAGAGTTTATGTGTGTGTGTATCGGCCATGCCCACTCCACATAGCAACCAATCACTAAGCATCTTTCATTTCACCAGAGCTGTTTAAAAGAAACTGAGCTGTGATTGGTTGCTATGAGCAACAGTTTTCCTTGTAGACAGTTGTGGTAACTGAGGCCTGCTATTCTTATCATTTCTGTGGTGTTATCATCCTTCTCTAAAGCTGGAAATAACACAATTTATTACCGTACAGACACAGACCACCCTGTGTCACAGACTGCAGAGGGAGCCCAGGATCACACAGGATAGGATTAGATACACGGTTCAGAAGACTGTATCACACAGGATAGGATTAGATACATTGCTCAGCAGACAGTATCATACAGGATTGGATTAGATACATGGTTCAGCAGACAGCAACACAAAGGATAGGATTAGATACACGGCTCAGTAGACTGTATCGCACAGGATAGGATTAGATACATGGCTCAGCAGACAATAACGCACAGGAAAGGATTAGATACACGGCTCAACAGATAGCATCACACAGGAAAGGATTAGATACACAGCTCAGCAGACAGTGACACACGGGATAGGATTAAATACACAGCTCAGCAGACAGTGTCACACAGGATAGGATTAGGACACGGCTCAGCAGACTGTATCACACATGATAGGATTAGATACATGGCTCAGAAGACAGTATCACACAGGATAAGATTAGGTACAGAGCTCAAAAGACAGTATCCCACAGGATAGGGTTAGATACACAGGTCAGCAGACAGTACCACACAGGACAGAATTACATACACAGCTCAGCAGATGGTATCACACATGATAGGATTAGATACATAGCTCAGCAACAGGATGTGCCAAAGGAGAGGACATTTTCACGCCAAGAATTCCACTCATTTCATCTGATTTGCCTTTTGACTTTGAACACCTCCAGTTTCCACTTCGACTGGCATTTGCAATGTCCATTAACAAGGCTCAGGGATAGTCCTTGAAAGTAGAAGGGATCCATTTGCAATCTCCATGCTTTTCTCATGGTCAATTTTACGTAGCCTGTTAAAGAGTTGGAACTGCCAAAAATCTGTTCATCTTTGCACTGAAAGGAGAAACCAAAAATGTTGTTTATCACAAGGCTCTTGAATGAGTTGAATATAAAATACTATCAATACTTAGGTAATTGTTTAGTTAATTTGTGTTGCAAATCTGTAGTGTTGAATATATGATGTGAAATGTTTTTATGTGCAATATAATCATTATAATTTGTTATAACTAACCACAGTTAGTTACTATGCCCGGGCAATGCCAGGCTCTTCAGCTAGTGTATATATATATATATATATATATATATATATATATATATATATATATACAGTCATATGTAAAAGTTTGGGCACCCCTATTAATGTTAACCTTTTTTCTTTATAACAATTTTGGTTTTTGCAACAGGTATTTCAGTTTCATATATCTAATAACTGATGGACTCAGTTATATTTCTGGATTCAAATGAGGTTTATTGTACTAACAGAAAATGTGCAATCTGCATTTAAACAAAATTTGACCGGTGCAAAAGTATGGGCACCCTTATCATTTTCTTGATTTGAACACTCCTAACTACTTTTTACTGACTTCCTGAAGCACTAAATTGGTTTTGTAACCTCATTAAGCTTTGAACTTCATAGCCAGGTGTATCAAATCATGAGAAAAGGTATTTAAAGTGGCCACTTGCAAGTAGTTCTCCTATTTGATTCTCCTATGAAGAGTGGCATCATGGGCTCCTCAAAACAACTCTCAAATGATCTGAAAACAAAGATTATTCAACATAGCTTTTCAGGGGAAGGATACAAAAAGTTGTCTCAGAGATTTAACCAGTCAGTTTCCACTGTGAGGAACATAGTAAGGAAATGGAAGAACACAGGTACAGTTCTTGTTAAGCCCAGAAGTGGCAGGCCAAGAAAAATATCAGAAAGGCAGAGAAGAAGAATGGTGAGAACAGTCAAGGACAATCCACAGACCACCTCCAAAGACCTGCAGCATCATCTTGCTGCAGATGGTGTCACTGTGCATCGGTCAACAATACAGCGCACTTTGCACAAGGAGAAGCTGTATGGGAGAGTGATGCGAAAGAAGCCGTTTGTGCAAGCACGCCACAAACAGAGTCGCCTGAGGTATGCAAAAGCACATTTGGACAAGCCAGTTACATTTTGGAAGAAGGTCCTGTGAACTGATGAAACAAAGATTGAGTTGTTTGGTCATACAAAAAGGCGTTATGCATGAGCTGTATTGTTGACCGATGCACAGTGACACCATCTGCAGCAAGATGATGCTGCAGGTCTTTGGAGGTGGTCTGTGGATTGTCCTTGACTGTTCTCACCATTCTTCTTCTCTGCCTTTCTGATATTTTTCTTGGCCTGCCACTTCTGGGCTTAACAAGAACTGTACCTGTGTTCTTCCATTTCCTTACTATGTTCCTCACAGTGGAAACTGACTGGTTAAATCTCTGAGACAACTTTTTGTATCCTTCCCCTGAAAAGCTATGTTGAATAATCTTTGTTTTCAGATCATTTGAGAGTTGTTTTGAGGAGCCCATGATGCCACTCTTCATAGGAGAATCAAATAGGAGAACTACTTGCAAGTGGCCACTTTAAATACCTTTTCTCATGATTTGATACACCTGGCTATGAAGTTCAAAGCTCAATGAGGTTACAAAACCAATTTAGTGCTTCAGGAAGTCAGTAAAAAGTAGTTAGGAGTGTTCAAATCAAGAAAATGATAAGGGTGCCCATACTTTTGCACCGGTCAAATTTTGTTTAAATGCAGATTGCACATTTTCTGTTAGTACAATAAACCTCATTTGAATCCAGAAATATAACTGAGTCCATCAGTTATTAGATATATGAAACTGAAATACCTGTTGCAAAAACCAAAATTGTTATAAAGAAAAAAGGTTAACATTAATAGGGGTGCCCAAACTTTTACATATGACTGTATATATATATATGTAAATGAATATAAATGAATTAGAATGTGAGCTATGACTGATTGCATTCTTTCAAAATTGCAGTTGCACTGGTGAAACCTATCCATGACCATGGACTTTGCAGGTGCCGGGACCCTAATCTTGGTTTTCTGTGTCACGTGCCTCATTTTTCTTATGTGGGCAGAGAATGGTAAGCGGAAAAAGATGCCTCCTGGACCAACTCCTCTCCCTCTTCTAGGAAACATTCTACAGCTAAACATGAAAGAGCTGCACATGTCATTCAAGAAGGTGAGACCGACAAGAACCAATTCTAACTCATTTCTTAACTTATGCAAACAGTACCTTAATATTTGTTATAGCAGTTGTTTAATAATGCCCTTTTGTTTAAGAAACACCTAAACTGTGGTTTACGAAGCCGGACAAAAATATTCACAGTGAGCTGATCCAGCTGCCAAGTGGTTAGAGCACAGTCACAGAGCACTGCAAACCTTCTACTACCTACAACATCTTCAATGACTCCTCTGACTAGCATGCCATGTGACGTCTTTACGATGCTGTGCATTGCATGTGTAACCTGGGCCCTACTAATAAGTAGAGGTGCCAGGTATTCAACAAGTAGGAGGTTTGCAGTACAACAGCCGCAGACAACCAACGTGGCCACTGGAACAGGATAAGGTGAAACTTTTATACCAGTTCTGATGACTAATTAAAGGAGCACTCAAGGCAAAAATAAAACATTGTGTCATGCCTCTTGCAGAATCGGATAGAGTGTAATATGATTGAAGAATTGCAAAAAACAAAAGGATCCGTCATGCACCACTCCATCGGATCCTGGACTAGATAAAATAATGTATCATTTGCTGGACACCTTAGTGACAGTCATTGTACATGTACAGCAGATGTGCAAAGATTTTTAATAAGCGCGCTCAGCAGCTGAGCCTGCTCTATACACAGTGGGTCCCAGCTGTGCTATAAAGTCAGACCTGTAATTGTTACGATCGAATCTAGTTCTGAAATGTGCTGGTTATTTTAGAGCCTTGATCTCAGGAATGTTGGGGGTCCCAGGAGTCCCAGCCTTCGTATAGTTGGGAACTTCAATGTTGGCAATAACCCTTTAGTGATTGTCCCTTTACATTTTTTCCTTACACAATAGCACTCCTAGAGAAAGTAAAAAAGATGTATCCAGCACCCATCCGAAGGTTCAGTAAAAAAAATTGCCATTTATTAGATATGGTATTTATAATAATAATAATCTTTATTTTTATATAGCGCTAACATATTCCGCAGCGCTTTACAGTTTTTGCACACATTTTCATCACTGTCCCCGATGGGGCTCACAATCTAAATTCCCTATCAGTATGTCTTTAGAATGTGGGAGGAAACCGGAGTGCCCGGAGGAAACCCACGCAAACACGGGGAGAACATACAAACTCCTTGCAGATATTTTTAAAAATTTAACTATAAAAAATTATAGAAAAAAATACACATATATAGACTGTAACACGGTTTAAACCTTAGTCCATAGGTTCTTAATCATAAATGCCCAGTGCATTCTAACTCATTAGACCATGGATTCTCTTTCTATAGATGGGTCAGCCCAAATTACACTTTTTTATTTCAGCTATCACAACAGCACCCCTAATCACCTGGAAACAAACATTGCCACCTTTTACTTGAATAATGCCACTCTGCCTTAGTTGGCCTAAAACCCGCTGTGCAGAGTAAAAGCTGCAGAATGCATAGTTATGAAGGGGATGCCGACAGGGTTCTATGGTTTAGAACTCAAGTGATCAGTACAGGGGTTGTCAAAGACTTTTATATTGATGGTCTTTCCTTAGGATAGGTCACCAGTATCTGATTAGTGGAATGTACCACTCAACAGACTCCCACTGATCAGCTGTTCCCTGTGATGGTGGAGGCCAGAAGTACTCTGCTGGGATGCAGCACAGCTCCGTAAAGTGGTCACTGCCAAATGTTGCACATTTGCTCAATACTCAATAGGGGACTGCACACTCACAGCCGGGAGTGTGTTGAGTGGCACATCTCAACTGATCTGATCTATCCTAAGACCATCAATCTAAAACTCACGGACAGCACCTTTAATTGATGACAACGCAACCATATGTCATCATATACTGAGATGACAAAACTCATTTAAAGCCTTTTTATCTCTGTATATTTCTTAAAAACCTGAACTGTATTAGGAAAGCATGGCTTCTTATTCCAAAACTAGTGCCACGCCTGTCCACAAGTCATGTGGTGCTGCAGCTAAAAAGAGCTGAGCTGCAATACCAGTCACAACACAAGGACAGGCATGGCAATGTGTCAATAAAAAACAGCCATGCTTTATTAATCTTGGCCAACCATTTAATATGGCCTTAATTTCTCTAACTACATCTTTGTGTGTTAATACTCCCATAGCTTGGAAAAGTTTATGGAGATATTTTCACTGTCCATCTTGGGTCAAAAGCAGTTGTTGTGCTGCATGGATATGATGCAGTGAAGGAAGCTCTTGTGGACAGAGCCGATGTCTTCAGCAACAAGGCAAAAACTCCATCAGCAGACTTTGCCTTTAAGGGCTATGGTAAGTACCAATCATCCTTAGCTGCACTCAGTTAGTGGCGTATAAATCTCTGGACTGGAAAATAAAAAGTAGTTGGCTTCATGTTCCGTTCATCCATTGGTGGACATCATTATACACAAGACTGATCAAATGTATTGTAACATGATGCATAATTTTGGTTTTTAGGAGTTATTCTCAGTAATGGTGAGCGCTGGAAGCAACTCCGAAGATTTTCCCTCACCACAATGAGAAATTTTGGCATGGGTAAGAGGAGTGTGGAAGAGCGGATCCTAAAGGAGTCACGTTTTCTTGGAGATGAGCTTAAGAAACTTAAAGGTATATTTTTACTTTGGGACAATACTCGGGACCTTTCACCAATTTTTTGTGTTGAACTATGTAATAGTGGCTGCAAAGTGGGATGATTTTCATTTTTTGTATTTCGCTTCTCCGTTGCGGAGATATTGACAATCAAATATTTGCTACCTATTAAGTTAATTTTAGTTAAGTCCAAGTTGGCATAATTTCATAGTTCTCACTGGTAGTGTGTAGTTTTGCCTCCTGTATGACACTGACCAATCACAAGCAGGCTGCAACATAGAAGTGCAGAAGGAACTGTGATGATGTCATCAGGGTCACATGGCCAAAGTCCTCAAGTCCTGCCAGCCTGACTGTGCAGCCTAAATGAGCACTGAAGATCAAGTACACATCACAAACCTGTGAAGCTTTTTATTATAGTTAATAAGTCCACACTACTGTGGAGGTAAAACAAAAAAAATGTTTTATTCTGCTCTGAAGACACTATTACATCATGTGACCAGTTCAACATTAAAAATTTGATGAAAGGTTCTCTTTATTGAAAGCACAAACATATAAATGACAAAGCACTGTATAGGCACAGGGCAAGTTGGTTACATGCCAAAATTAAGAAACTGAGCTTGGCAGCTGCCTGATAACTGGAACAGTCTTTAATCCAAGTGGTGATACTAAATTCAGGCCCTGCGCATGGAAGTTACACAATAACTACAACAGTCTGTAGTCTTGGCAGTTACACTATTGCAGGGGTGGACAATTAATTTTCCAGAGGGACTTTTGTGGAGGGCTGAACCAATTGGCTAAAAGTAATTTTGCTCAATAATATTAACATATTATTATTTTATATTAATATTATACTTATTGAGCAGAATTAATTCTGTTTACACACTGCTACTGCTAATATTTGTTATGATTGGGCATATTGTAACATGTACAGTATTCTTACCTGTAGTCGTCAATCAAAACCATACAATTTACTGCTTTTTATACAGTTTATAAATTATACTTTTCCTTTAATTTAATCCTTGTACCTTGATCAACATTATGATTCCCCCAGTCACCCCCCACAGAATGATACTCCCACAGCTTCCACTCTTAGTATAATGGACCCCAAATTCTCCCAAATAGTATGATAGATTTCACAGTCCCTCACACAAAGTATGATGGAGCTCAGGAACTCACAGCCCCCCACACTACATGATGGACCCCACAGCCCATCAACTGTATGATGGAGCCCACAGCCCCCACACTGTATGATGAAAATCACAGCCCCACAAATTGTATGAAACATCCAACAGCCTTCCATATGGTATAATGGCCCCGGCATCCCCCACACACAGTTTGATGGACTCCTCACATCCCTACACAGCTTGATGGATCCCATGTGTAATTTATCTGTTACATTGTCAGCATGAGTCAGGACTCAAAAGCTGTATACTTTGATCTGCAACTACTAGTGATGAGCGAGTATACTCGTTGCTTGATTTTTCCCGAGCATGCTCAGGTGATCTCCGAGTATTTTGGCGTGCTCAAAGATTTAGTATTTGTTGACTCAGTTGCATGATTTGTGGCTGCTGGACAGTCTGAATACATGTGGGGATTGCCTGTTTGTTAGGAATGCCACACATGTATTCAGGCTGTCTAGCAGTCGCAAATCATGTAGCTACGTTGACACAGACTAAATCCCCGAGCACATCCAAATACTCGGAGATCACCCGAGCATGCTCAGGAAAAGCCGAGTAACTAGTATACTTGCTCATCACTAGTAACTAGCTTAGTAATAAATAATAATCTTTATTTTTATATATCGCTAACATTGTCCGCAGCGCTTTACAGTTTGCACATATTATCATCACTATCCCTGATAGGGATCACAATCTAAATTCCCTATCAGTATGCCTTTGGAATGTGGGAGGAAACCGGAGTACCCGAAGGAAACCCACGCAAACACGGGGAGAACATGCAAACTCCTTCCAGATGTTATCCTTGGTGGGATTCCAGCCTCCAGCGCTGCAGTGCTATCCACTGAGCCACCGTGGTAGAGCTCCGGTGCTCAGATTACAGTCAGACTCAACCCAACTCCAACCTAGGACCTCTCACTACAATAACTGACAAGTGTGATACATTCATGCACTTAGTGCCCACTACTCTTCTTTTTACCTCGGCAGTAGACTGGACGTGAGGAGCTGCAGGTCTCGCCATATGATCAACTATAATTTTACCATGACAGAACATGAATCAAAAGATCATGAATTAACACTTGTTGTCTGGACTCAACTAGAAAAATGCAACTAAAAATGCAAAGCACTTCATCTGGGCAATAAAAATGAAAAAAGATTATACAGAATGGGAGGAATAGGGCTAAGCAACAGCACAAGTGAAAAAGACTTGTGTATACTAATAGATTACAGACTGCACATGAGTCAACAGTGTGATGCAGCAGCAAAAAAGGCAAATACAATTCTGGGATGTATTAACAAAAGCATGCAGTCTAGATCACGTGAAGTTATTATTGCCCTCTATTCCTCTTTGGTCAGACCTCATCTGGAATATTGTGTCCAGTTTTGGGCACCACTTTTTTATTGCTTTTGATATCTCTGGCAAGCCTTAATTCATTGCCAGGTTTAAATAATCTGATTTGTGCCCTGCAGGTTCTGCAGACTGCATTATAATCTTCTCTAGATATGCCTCCCCTTTCCATTTGATAAACATTTATGTCTTCCTTTTTATCATTTGTTTAAGTTCTATGTTCATCCATCCTGATTTCCTTAACTGTTTCCTATTATTCCCTCTTTTTGGAATTTTGAACGATTGTGCTTTGAAAATCTAATTTTTCAAAATTTCCCATCCTTCCTGGACATTTTTGTCCTTAAGGATATCGAGTCGTTGGATCTCTCCGATTCTCTTTCTGAGTCCCTTAAAATCTGCCTTTCTGGCCTTTCTGAAATCTAACCTTGAAGTCTGAGTCTTCACAGGTCTTCCTCTTCTTGATATCCAAAATTCTAAAATAGCATGGTCACTACCTCCTAGCGTCCCAACCACTCTTACCTCCTCAACCATTTCCTCCCTGTTTATAAGGACTAGATCCAAGGTAGCAGATCCCCTTGTTTTCTCCCCTATCTTTTGGAAGATAAAGTTGTCAGCAAGAGAAGAAAATAATTTTCTTGACCTGCTGGTTTTGCCTGAGAGAGATTCCCAAAAAATGTCTGGATAGTTGAAATCTCCCATGTCCACTATGTCATATTTTTTAGAGAACTTGGCCATTTGATGCATAAAGAGTTCATCTACAGTATATCTTGAGCTTGCCAAGGTGTCCTGTAGTAAATGCCTACAATGGTGTCCTTTCCGTTGTTCTCTCCTTGTATTCTTACCCAAACAGTTTCCACAGAACTCCCAGTCTCTGAAGCTTCAATCTATGCGCAAATATACTTACTGTAATGGTAAGTGACAACTTTTCTAAGCTTAAGGTAAATTCATTAAATTTGTCACTAACTTTTTCTTTTCAAGGTTCTTCTTTTGACCCCACTTATCTGTTGACTTTGGCGATTTCTAATGTGATTTGTTCCATTGTCTTTGGTGAGCGCTTTGAATATAAAGATGAAAAGTTCCTTAGTCTATTGGCTATGTTGAAAGAATTCTTCAAGATATCAAACTCATCAACTGTGCAGGTAATAACAATGGTTGTCTGAGATTTGGAGTTTTCAGATGCTGAGGGCTGAGAGTAACTTTAGATGTAAACCCCCAAGGGGTGAATCAGCAAGTTGGGGAACACAGCTGTAGGCAATTTAATGTTGTCCTATCTACTGACAAAATTTGAAGCAAGAGTATGTAATTGAGATCAGATTAATGTTGTCCTATCTACTGACAAAATTTGAAGCAAGGGTATGTAATTGAGATCAGATGAGTAAAATGAAGATCTTTGTTATTTACTAAGGATGAGTAGACCCATGGAAGTTCGAGTTCTTGTACCCAACCCAAACTTTATTCCAAAGTTTGGTTCGAGCAACAGAAACATACTCAAACTTGAACTAGAACCCGAACCCCATTGAAAACACATGGGGACCCAGACTTTTGAGCTGGAAAATTCTCTCTCGTTCTCTCTCTCTCTCACTCTCGCTTTCTTTCTCTCTCTCTCCCCCACTATTCTTAACTCAAATTCATTATTTTCAAGCTATTTAACGCTACAGTTAGGTCCAGAAATATTTGGACAGTGACACCAGTTTTGGCATTTTGGCTGTTTACCAAAGCATATTCAAGATACAGTTATATAATCAATATGGGCTTTTCATGATGAAGAAAATCCCCTTCACAACAACCATCTAAGTGAAGTACCCCCTCTAGTGAGTAGGTGTTTCAATATTTAATTATTTAAGTTACCATAAAGATAAAGAGTTACCATAAAGATGAAGCAGCACCTTCTATACGCAGAAAGACCCGACACAGACAACGGCAGCCCTGGCACACAACGCAAACACGCTCTCTTCAGCGCTGCTCGAGGTGTGCAGAGCGGCAGTGGAGAAAATCTTTCTTAGCAGAAGACTTCATCCACTATAAGTTCATGCTCAAAACCTATAACTCTGCCCTTCATCTGGCCAAACAATCCTACTTCACCACCCTCATCACCTCACTATCCAACAACCCAAGACGACTTTTTGAAACCTTAAACTCCCTCATGAAACCTAAAGTACAGGCCCCCATCACCAACCTCAGCGGTGAGGATCTGGCCACTTATTTCCTAGAAAAAATCAACCACATCCATCAGGATATCTCAGCCCTATCTCCTCAGTGCCTGGATCCCCTTCCCTGCCGCACCTCAAGCTCACTAGACATCTTTGAGCCTGTTTCAGAAGAAGAAGTTTTCAAGCTCCTCGCTTCTGCTCGGCCTACAACCTGCAACAGTGACCCTATTCCTTCACAGCTCCTGCAGTCTCTCTCACCAGTGGTCACCACTCACCTGACTAAAATATTTAACCTCTCTCTTTCTTCAGGTATATTTCCCTCCTCATTTAAACATGCCATCATAACCCCTTTACTTAAAAAGCCATCCCTGGACCAGAACTGCACTGCTAACTACAGACCTGTCTCTAACCTTCCCTTCATCTCTAAACTCCTGGAACGCCTGGTCCACTCCCGTCTAATCCGCTATCTCTCGGATAACTCTCTTCTCGACCCCTTACAATCTGGTTTCCGCTCTTTACACTCTACTGAAACTGCCCTCACTAAAGTCTCTAATGATTTAATAACAG
The DNA here is from genome assembly GCF_039654945.1 of Dendrobates tinctorius. NCBI lineage: Eukaryota > Metazoa > Chordata > Amphibia > Anura > Dendrobatidae > Dendrobates > Dendrobates tinctorius. The sequence goes on from NW_027361825.1 coordinate 29,442,382, forward strand.
CTAAATCGAAAGGTCATTGCTCCCTGTTGATTCTCCTGGATCTCTCTGCCGCATTTGACACTGTGGATCACCAGCTCCTCCTCACTATGCTCCGCTCTATAGACCTCAAGGACACAGCCCTCCCCTGGTTCTCCTCCTACCTCTCTGACCGCTCCTTCACTGTATCTTTTTCCGGCTCCTCTTCCTCTTCTCGTCCCCTTACTATCGGGGTCCCGCAGGGCTCAGTCCTAGGCCCCCTCCTCTTCTCTTTATACACTGCCCCTATTGGACAAACAATCAGCAGATTTGGGTTCCAGTATCATCTCTATGCTGATGACACCCAATTATACACTTCTTCCCCTGACATCACCCCTACCCTAATTCAAAATACCAAGGATTGTCTGTCTGCTGTCTCTAGCATCATGTCCTCCCTCTATCTGAAACTAAATCTCTCTAAAACTGAACTTCTTGTGTTTCTCCCCTCTACTAACCTCACTCTAGCTAACATCGAAATAACCCTGGAGGGTTCAACCATAACTCCCAAGCAGCATGCCCGCTGTCTTGGGGTCATATTTGACACTGAACTTTCCTTTACTCCGTACATCCGATCACTCAGTCGCTCTTGTCACCTGCATCTTAAAAACATCTCCAGAATCCAACCTTTTCTCACCTTTGAAACTGCTAAGACTCTTACTGTCGCTCTTATTCATTCTCGTCTGGACTACTGCAACTCTCTTCTGATCGGTCTCCCTCTTACCAAACTTTCTCCTCTCCAATCGATCTTGAATGCGGCAGCCAGGGTCATATTTCTGTCCAGCCGCTTCACCGATGCCTCCATCTTGTGCCAGTCATTACACTGGCTACCTATTCGCTACAGGGTCCAGTATAAACTCATCTCTCTCACCCACAAAGCTCTCCACTGTTCTGCACCGCCTTATATCTCCTCTCTCATCTCTGTCTATCGCCCTACACGTGCCCTCCATTCTACAAATGACCTAAGACTAACATCCCCCGTAATCCGAACCTCGCACCTCCGCCTCCAAGACTTCTCTCGTGCTGCTCCAGCTCTCTGGAATGCACTTCCCCAGACAATCAGACTGATACCTAGCCCTGACCTATTCAAGCGCGCTTTGAAAACCCATCTCTTCAAACAAGCCTATCACATCAACTACTCAGCAAGCTAACTTTGCCCTGTTCCCTCCTTCCAAATATTATTCTGAATCTGCACCCTACTATTCATCTGTCTCCACACCCTTCATGCACATGATAACTGCACTTGATACTTGTCTATTGCACTTAAACACACGGGCTGATGACCGGATCATGCAGCTTTATATGAAAATCCCTATTATAATTGCCAGACCTGAATTAACAAGCATTTCTCACCTACTGTGTCCCCCCATTTCCTTGTAGATTGTAAGCTTGCGAGCAGGGACCTCACTCCTAATGTCATTGTTTGAATTGTCTTAACTTGTATTGAATTTATTGTCTGTACATGTCCCCGCTTAATTGTAAAGTGCTGCGGAATATGTTGGCGCTATATAAATAAAAATTATTATTATTATTATTATAAGGCTTCATACAGTGGGGGAAATAAGATCAGTGAAGTAAATGTTGAAATGCGGGCAGTCAGTGGTTAGCACTAAAAATAATCTTTATTTTTATATAGTGCTAACATATTCCTCAGCACTTTACAGTTTGCACACACTATCCTCACTGTCCCCGATGGGGCTCACACTCTAAATTCCCTAGCAGTATGTCTTTGGAATGTGGGAGTAAATCGGAGTACCCAGAGGAAACCCACGCAAACATGGGGAGAACATACAAGCTCCTCGCAGATGTTGTTTTTGGTGGGATTTGAACCCAGGACTACAGCGCTGCAAGGCTGCAGTGCTATCCAATGAGCCACTGTGATGCCCTTGCACTGCAGCCTTGCCGCACTGGGGTCCTGGGTTCAAATCCCACCAAAGACACACATTCGCAAGGAGTTTGTATGTTCTCCATGTGTTTGTGTGGGTTTCCTCCGAGTTCTCCAATTTCCTGCCACACGCCAAAGACATACTGATAGGGAATCTATATTGTGAGCCCCGTTGGGGACAGTGATGATAATGTCTGTAATTTCCCATAGAATTAACAGCGCTATTTAAATAAATGTGCTTTAGGGTTTCCTGCTTGTTGGCTAGCAGAGCAGTACTCAAAGCTAAAGGTGCAGAATGACATTTTACAGAACAAAGTTGAATGTTTAGATGCATTACATGCAGATATGAGGAAAGAAAAGAATACTGGAATGTCGGATAAATGTTTTCAATAAGGAAATTCAAACATTAAAGGCATCTGATAAAAATGCTGCTGCATTATTTGTTAGTAGCCAGCTAATTGTGGCAGAGAATAAGCTATTTAAAAGGAAGAATGAAAGCTATAAAGGTGGGCTATCGCTAATCAGACTGATCATTCTAAATCACCAAAGAGAAGAAAAAAAGTGCTTAAAGTGATACAAAGAAATGTAATAATGAGGCCCAAGAATTCTCTATTAAAGTTGTACCTGCAGATAAAAGTCTACAACACCTTTTATAAAGAGCAGAGCAGTGCTTTTATTCTGGACTTTTGGGTCATGTTGCAAAATTTGTCAATTTTCTGGTAGTGAGACACACAAAAAAGGGACAATGAAGTGTTTTGCATGTGGAAATGTGAAGCAACAAAAAGAAGACTAAAAATCCTCTAAAAATGAAATTTTTGGAGCATTTTTAGTTTTCTTTTTGTGGCTTTGCTATTAAGTTAAGTGTTTGGACTCGCAAGTATGAGGACCCTTGCGAGCTTGCTTATCTTGGCCAAAATATCGACCAATACTTCACATATTTATATGTATTTTTGCACTTTATTTTTCAGGGTGCAGCCAAGCCCAGAACTTTTGATCTTATAAACTGGGGTATCTGTTTACGTGGGATGCATTTAGTGCTGGGCAGCCCGCTTGATCATATAGTATGGGTGTGACTAATAGGCTGTAAACCAGACACTGTGCATTACCTGCATGTGAACGGCACCCTATACAAGCCTCTTTTGTGCAATCATATACTGGGCAATCACCCCCTCCATGAACTGGTAGGTTGTGAGTGGTTGTCTTATCAGTTTTGTGCACCAGCCATCTTTCCTACATGGGTTTGCTGCATCCTGAGAGTGCATTTGTTCTGAGACTTGGGCGGATAATCACTGCTGCCCCTTTTCTGATGTGGAACTGTGAGTCACAATGTGAAGATATATTACATTTATGGTAAACCAGGCCATATTTCTAGGAATTGTTTTATTTCAAAGAGAGATGCATGGGGCTTACAAGTAGAGCGGCAAAATGATGAGCCTAAAATAGGAGGAAGAGAGAAGAAAAATCCTTCATCAAGGTTTAGACATTGGAAAAGTGGCCATACCAAACATTCCGACTGGTGTCCATTTCATGTGGTGAAGAGGAAAAGAGGATCTGAAGGTATGGGTATGCACAGCTTCCAATGGCAGTGAGTTACTTGTGCTTATTGATGATGTGACTAAAGACAGAAGCCGGATGAATTCAGTAGTGTTGCAGGGTGATACTTTCTGCTCAGATTCAACCAAATGCAGCAAGGCTGATTGGGAGACGCGTCACAATACAGATGGAAACTTATGTAAGCCCTCACTTCACCAGGGCTGAATTAATAATGGTGGAGTCCAATTATTTGAGATATTGAGTGAGGACCTCTCTTCCATGAAAAATGGAAGCAGAAGGGCAAACATGATGGTGGGATGGGTAGAAGTTGAACCAAGTAAAATCTGTGTAATGTTTTAAATTATTGCATCAATTATTTTAATGATTTTTTATATGGCAAAAATAATTTATTTGTTCATATGATCAATCCTTTTGTGAAATTTGTAAAAATTGTTTTTAAAAATACATATTTTTTATCCATTTTAGCTACTCAACTCTTTCCCACAAATTTTCCTGCGTGTTCCGGGACCACACCAAAAAGCTTTTAACAATATTTTTACCATAAAAAAGTTTGTGATGGATAAAGTGAAAGAACATAAAGAGACCCTGGACCTGAACTGCCCCCGGGATTTCATAGACTGTTTTCTTATAAAGATGGAAGAGGCAAGTAAGATGGATATTGTGTGGTCAAAATATTCATATTTAATGGTGTTGTCATCATCATTTCCTTTGGCTAAAAAGTGATTTTTTTTTTCCTTTAAAGCTATACGGCTGCTTTAATTAAAAAAAAGAAACACATCTGTCTTTCCTGTTATTCAGCTGACATTAAGTGACACCTAAGGAAAGGCTTCATAAGGAGGCAGAGTGAAGGATAAAAAAACAAACTTTATTGAGATAAGATATAAAAACAAGCCATGAAGGCAGTAAGAATATAAAAGGAATGAGAAGACACAGCTGAGTTAAAAAAAAGGTGGAACAGCCTGGACATGTACAAGTTAATTTTTTACCCTTTCCTCTGCCTGACTATGAAGCCTCTCCTTAGGTGTCACTTATAGTCATATGCTTCCTGGCATTTATATAGAATTCTAGTATAGGTGTCTTACAGCTGACATTAGTCATAACTGTACGCCTCCTGGATGATGCCCTGTTCAGTAAAAATCATCTTTTGTAGCTTTTATCTTCCAGGCTATGGGGTGTATGCTGCCTGAAAGATAAGATTTCTCCTCCCCTTCTCTTCAGTGTCCTTTGACGTCAGGTGCACGAAACATAAATCCCGCGCCTGCACATTCTGCCTGCTGCCTCTCCTCCGCACTGTTCCACCCTTCTGTGGGAACTGTCTTCAATTTTGATATGTGCAGGCTCTTAAGAGTCACTATAATTTCCGGTCCCAGTGATCTCCGGCGAACAGTAAAGGTGAATTCTACACAGTCCAGAACAGTGCAGAGGAGAGATGGCAGGCAGAATGCCCAGGTGTGGAATTTCCAGCCGCATACTTGATGTCAACAGAAAACTGAAGAGAAGGAGGGGAGAAATAATGAAGTATACACTGTGTTCCAAATTATTATGCAAAAAGAGTTTAGGAGTGATAAGGTTAGAATTTTTTTGTTTGTCATTTAAACTCATTGATGGTGATGTGTGTCAGGGCTCTTTATATCACTGAAAGCAATTGCAGATACCTGTGCAAATTAGTTTGGCAGGTGTGTCCAATTAAGGGCAAGACTACTTAAGAAGGCTGTTCCACATTATTAAGCAGCCTATATTTTTTGCCAAAATGGGAAAGAAAAAGGATGTGTCGGCTCCTGAGAAGCAACAAATTGTGGAGTATTTAGGTCAAGGCATGACTATAATCAACATTGCCAAGACACTTCATCGTGATCATCGCACAATCAAGAAGTATGTAGCTGATTCCCAGCACACACGTTTGCGTGCTGATAAGGAAAAATTGAGGACTCTTTCCAACAGGCAATTGCGTCAGGTTAAAAGAGCAGCTTCAAAAATGCCTTGTCATAGCAGCAGACAAGTTTTTGAAGCTGCTGGTGCCTCCAACGTCCCCCGAACAACAAGATGCAGGGTCCTTCAGAGGTTTGCAGCTGTGCGTAAGCCATCCTGTCGACCACCTCTATCCACTGCACACAAGCAGAAATGGCTCCAGTGGGCCAAACGATACATGAAGACTGACTTCCAAACTGTTTTGTTCACCGATTAGTGCCGTGCAACGCTCGATGGTCCAGATGGATGGAGTGGAGGATGGCTGGTTGATGGACACCCCATGAAAACATGGCTAAGGCGCCAACAAGGAGGAGGGGGAGTAATGTTTTGGGCTGGAATCATGGGGAGAGAGATTGTCGGCCCCTTTAGGATTCCTGAAGGGGTAAAGATGAACTCCATAATCTATGTGGAGTTTCTAAAACAGCACTTCCTGCCATGGTTCAAGAGGAAGAACCGTGCTTTCCACAGCAAGATCATTTTCATGCATGATAATGCACCGTCTCATGCTGCAAAGAACACATCTGCATCTCTGGCTGCTATGGGGATAAAAGAGGACAAACTTATGGTGTGGCCACCATCTTCCCCTGACTTCAACCCCACTGAGAACCTCTGGAGCATCATCAAAAGGAGTGTCTATGAAGGTGGGAGGCAGTTCACATCTAAGCAACAGCTCTGGGAGGGTAATCTGTCCACATGCAAAACAATTCAAGCACAAACCATCCAAAAACTGACAAATTCAATGGACGAGAGAGTTCAGAAGCTTCTTTCCATCAAGGGGTCCTATGTACAAATGTAACATCACCTAGAATAAAGTTTTGACTTGAAAACTGTTTGATTTCATTTTGTAATAAGCTGATAATGCTTATAATTTCACAATTGACCATTTTCTTGTTCAAAATAAAAATGAAAAGGTTCAAAACTCTGCTGTGCATAATAATTTGGAATAGCATTTTGAGTGTTTCTTATTTTTAAAAATATACTGTTTTCATAGGCAGTTTGTTCAAAAACATTGCAATTATACTAGAATATTAGATGACTGGAAAATAACAATGACTGCAATTCATATAGGTAATGTAGAGAAAATATGAGGAAATATGTTTTGCATAATAATTTGGAACACAGTGTAATGAAGATCGAAGGCAGTCTTATCTTATGAAGACCATAGACAGTCTTTTCTGCCGGGCAGCATACGTCCCATAGTCTGGAAGATCAAAGCTATAAAAGATGATTTTACTGAACAAGTCATCATCCAGGAGGCATAAAGGTATGACTAATTTCAGCTGCATACAACTTGTGTGCCATATTCATAACTCAAGAAGCGCAAAAAGGATAAAAATTCCCCTCTGACATCTTTTCCTTAGTCATTAACATGAACAAATTTTAATGGGTGCCATTACTAGAGATGGTGTGGTACTCGCAGGTACGCAGGATGCAGTGACGAGGCGGAGATGGAGCAAGCTTAACTTCAACCTTTATATATGAGTAATATGGATAACTGGTAAGCTGACAATGGTTTTCCTCGCAGGGAATTAGACAATAATACAACCAAACAACCCGATATCAACTACCCGGCCGGTGGCGGCAACTATATGGCAGCGGGATGGCCAACTGCGAGTCCTGGAATTATAATCAACTAACAATGAAGGGTCACTTATCCTTCTCTGATGTTCTGCAGAGTTGTTATCCGGGAGGTGTCCGTTTGGCGTCTCAGCCGATGGGCCCAGCCAATCAGGAGTTGTCGCAGGCTTCGGGCGTTCCTACGCCTGGGTGTAGAAGGGGCGCAACAGGCCCCAGGAGGATTCCTCAGCGTCAGGTCCCCTCGGGGAGGCGTTGTGGTGGCAGCCGCAGGCGTGGATGTATCGGCTGCAGCCGCAGACTGAAGCGGGGCAGTGGTGGCCAAGAGGTGCAGCTTCTGGGCCACTGCCGCGGTGTGGATCGGGACAGTGGTGGCCGCAGGTGGCAGAGTACGGGCCGCAGCCGTGGGCCGGAGTGAAGCAGTGGCGGCCGCGGGTAGCAGCGTACAGACCACAGCCGTGGTGTGGAGCGGGGCAGTAGCGGCAGTGGGTGGCAGCGTACAGGCAGCAACCGCGGTGTAGAGCAGGACAGTAGCAGCCGCGGGTGGCAGGGTACGGGCCGCAGCTGCGGTGTGGAGCGGGGCAGTAGTGGCCGCGGGTCTCTGTCTCCTGGGCACAGCCGCGGATGTCAGGTCTGTGTCACTCCCTCGCACTGTTCGGTGCCGTCCTCTCCTTGGATCAGGTGAGCCCCCATCCTGTCTCTCTGGAAGGCGCTGGTGCACTCCTGCTCTCCAGCGCCACCTATGCTCCAGCTTCCTGCTCCTTCTCTCTCTTTCTGTCGAGTGTCCCCTGCTGGCTCCCTGCATTCTTTTTATGACCTCTTTGTCACCATACTTTCTAGAAGAGTCTATAGTCCAACCTCTAATTCCTTTCCCTGGAAACAGATCCCCTGGGAACCATAGTGATAGCCCTCTTGGTTCCGGCCCGGTTACACAGCGGGGACTCTCTCTCCTACAATGGCGAATTGAATTCATGTCAAATGTTTAAATATTCACAACTTTAAACAATTTACAATTCAGTTCATGTGAATCCTCGCAAATGATCATTACAAAAGATTGCTACAACTAGAGATGGATCACATGCAGAAATCCTTAGAATCACTATCTTCACTGGACCCAAGTACATCTGGCCCAACACTGCCAATATTTGCTACATGTACACATTAATTTGAGTAAATGATTAAAAAAAAAACCCGAAACAGTTTAATGCAATGTAATCTCATGTACGTTTCCAGGACAAGGAAAGCCCTAACCCAGAGTTCAACCTCGAAAACTTATTTGCTACTGTGATGAACCTCTTTTTTGCTGGGACGGAAACAACAAGCATGACTTTAAGGATTGGTCTGAGGATTTTACTCAAATATCCAGAAGTTTTAGGTAGGTATTGCCAGTGACATAACTTGGGCACAGGTCTCAGAGGTCAGATTTCAACAATCATTAGTGAAGGTTAGGGCTCTTGCACATGGCCATAATTTTGGTCCGAGTACAATCTGACAAAACATCAGATCGCGCTCGGACCAATCTTGTTCTATGGAGCTGATTTTTTTCTGAACCAGTCCCAGCATGCTTGAGTTTGTTCCAATATTTGGATCGCACTCAGCCATGCAAGTCAATGCATGCCTGTAAAACGTCACACTGCACTCAGATAACATCTTAAGGCCCCATCACACTAAACGATGTCCCAGCGATCCCACCAATGATCAGACATGATGGGATCGCTGGGACATCATTAGGTTGATCGCTGGTTAGCTGTCACATAGACAGCCCCAGCGATCAGGACCAGCGATGCTGGACGCTGGTTTCTAATGTAAACGTCGGGTATCCAGGAGCCGCGCGACTCCTGGATACCCGCTGTTTACCTTGGAAACCGGCGTACACACTGGTTTCCAAGGTAAACATCGGGTATCTAGGATCCGCGCGACTCCTGGATACCCGACGTTTACCTTGGAAACCAGCGTGTATGCCGGTTTCCAAGGTAAACAGCGGGTATCCAGGAGCCGCGGCTCCTGGATACCCGACATTTACATTAGCAACCAGCGTCCAGCATCGCTGATCGCTGGTCTCTCGCTGCCACACGCAGCGATGCGTGCTGGGCAGTGGGAGACCAGCGATCTAAAAATGGCCCTGGACGCTCGAGCACGATCAGCGATAACTGGCAGGGGGGCCGGTCGCTGATCCCTGTCACACACAGCGATCTTGCTGGCGAGATCGCTGATGTGTCACAAAATCAGCGATCTCACTAGCGAGATCGCTTAGTGTGATGGGGCCTTTAATGGAGTCTGATTCCCGCTGGTTGACAGAATGGAGAAGATGGAGACATTTTTTTTTCTCCATTTTCTCTTCATCTCAGAGAATAGGATCATACTGTGCTGATACTCTGATCAAACTCTGATTAGGGTTTGATCAGAATGTGATTTGCATAATTGGCCTGATTCTGTCAGATGAGAAATTCTACGACCATGTGACCCTAGTCAAAAGTTGTGTTGAAAAGTTTACATACTCCTGCAGAGTTTTTGCTTTCCTCAACTTTTTCAGAGAATCTGAATGATAATACCAAAACTTATTCTCCACTCATGGTTAGTGGTTGGGTGAAGCCTGGCGGAATGCACCGGATAATAAAGTAGTAGTGGGTGCGTTCGCAGCCCGGGGTCCACCGTGCAGAGGTGGTACACTGCTGCTAGACAATGGCGGAAGAATTGAGCGGCGAGAAAACAGTCACACGTGGGTTACGTCACCCAGTGTGAACAGGAGTGGACACTGTTAATTCACAGAACCGGACAGCCGCTGAACGTGGATGCCGGAGCCTGTTTAGCTCACAGAGCCCGGCCAAAGAGCGCACAGCAAACGGCCACAGAACTCTACCCCAAGGACATGGGGTTAGAGTCCCTCTAGGCCCACTGGGCGTGAGGCGTCGCTGCCACGAACGCAGCTATAGACGCTGGCTATGGAGTATGGAGCACTTGCACTAAGGTGTGCTGAGTCACTAATGAAGGCTAAAGCCTGACTCAGACTCTGACCTACCTACGCCTAAGCCTGGGCACTAGCAGGCTAGGCTGCACAGCACATGTGTACCAAGGGTAGGGGTTTCATAATGAGTCAGTCACCAGAGACAGTCATACGTGAATTCATCACTCACTCCTTATAGTCTGAAAATACAGTCTATCCTAGCGCATGGCCGAGCGGCCATGCAAACCTTTTATAGCCGCGAGCATCCGGGACCTTCCTGGCTTCACGGATTGACCAATGCGAACAGGAGCAGGACCTGAGCACGTGACCTTCGATCTCCAATGGGAGATCACTCCACGGGCATGCTCAGTGGCCTGACATGGGGACTTAGTCCCTGGAGAATCTCGCTGCTGAACAGCATGTATTGCCGTAGCTGTGCCAGAGGTGGCAGCAGCAAACAAGCCCACAGAGCTGGTCTGGGCAGAGCACCGAGACCGACGAGTTTGCTGAGCAACCTCCTCCGTGGCTGGAGAAGAATGGGAGACCGCTGGAAGTAAGGCTCGAGATTTCCGCTGTGCAGCGACCAGAACCCGACGCCTAACAAAGCCATTTATTGTCAAACTACTGTGTTTTCTCTTTTTAAATCATAATGATAACCCAAAATATTCAAATGAACCTGATCAAAAGTTCACATACCCTGGTGATTTTGGCCTGATAACATGCACAGAAGTTGACACAAATGGGTTTGAATGGCTACTAAAGGTATCATCCTCACATGTGACCTGTTTGCTTGTAATCAGTTTGTGTGCATAAAAGCTGAGTGAGTTTCTGGGATCCAAACAAACTCTTGCCTCTTTCATCCAGCCACTAACATTTCTGGATTGGGAGTCATGGGGAAAGCAAAAGAATTGTCAATTGATCTATGGGTAAAGGTAGTTGAACTGTATAAAACAGGAAAGGGATACAAAAAGATATCCAAGGAATTGATAACGCTAGTCAGCAGCGTTCAAACTGTGATTAACAAATGGAAAATAAGAGGCTCTGTAAAAACAAATCAGTCAGGTAAACCAACAAAAAATTATTTTCTTTTTCTGTTCTTTTCAGTGGTTTTCTTTATTGAAAATATAGACAAAAAAGCAAAGCATGTAATCAAGTAGATTGTAGCATTAATCTACATCGAACGTACAATCATCATTTAACAGGTGGTAGATAATTAGCTTTTGATATATACATATTACACTGAGGGATGATTAGTGACAATTAAAGCAGTACCTTAATATCGAGATTCATCAAATAACAGTACCATAGTGAAGTATAGCCATAAGGTTGCTACATTTAACCAACATCCTTTGATAAACTGTATTAAGGTTCCTGGTACAAAAGGTACAAAAGAAACAAGGCAAGGTGGGAATCAAATGAAGAAAGCGGATAATGAGGAAGGGGAGAAGAAGAAGGAGGGGAGGAGTTGGACATGAGATGCATAGGTTCTGTATTAGTTTTGAATTGCTACATTAGTCTTGTTGGAATGTGTAGGTAGATCTAAAACGGATCCATGGACGCCAAATTTCTTCAAATGTTGATTGGGAGCAGTTTACTAGAGCCACAAGTTTAGCTACATGGTATAACATATCAACTTTTTTAAATATTTGGGAGGTGGAGGGGATATTCGTTGTTTTCCATTGAGTCGGAATTAGTAATTTCACTGCTGTCATAATGTGTTGCACTAATACTGAGACGCGTTTATGTCTATGCCACATCGGGAAGTTTAAGATTACTATTTCGGGTGTCAATTTAAGATTTTTGTTTAATACACTTTATAAAATTTTCCACAGTGTGTAAAAATTGCAGAAGAGGCGGACAGGACTACCACATGTGAAGGTATAATCCTTCAGCAATCCCACACCTCCAACACTTAGTCGAGGCACCTGTCCGCCAAGGACTGCTTTGTTTTGGTGTAATGTACCATCTGGTTATAATTTTGAAGGAATTCTCCTGTGCCCTGACACACTGTGTTGGGCCATGTGAGTATTTGTTAATGTGGGAGATCTGGGTTGGAGTAAACTTGTATCCCAAATCTTTCTCCCAATGTGTTATAAAGGCTCTCTTAAAACAACAATTTAAAGAATTCAGGTTTTGGTATATAGTTGACATTTTTTCTTGGGTTTATGGGTAGTTGCACAAAGTGCTTCAAATGTAGTCAGGGGACGTGAAAGGTCTGACGAGCGAAGATAATGTCTCAATGAGTCTCTGATAGAACCATATTGAATAAAAGACAGATTCTAGAGGCCCGGTATTTCCTGCAGGTCCTGTAACGAGGGGAGTGTCCCATCTGTCAAAAGCTGATCAACAGGTATATTAGCCAGGTATCTAGATTCCCCAGTATCATTGCCCCGAGAGTGGAATGAATGTGGTATCACATCTGCAAGCTTGAGTAAGGGAGACAGGGGTGGCAAGAGCCTCCACCACCTCCAGCCATATTTTCAGGGTGGCTTTAGTATGTATGTTGTAGAGTGGCATGCTTAATTTCTTATGTGTGCATGTTAAAAAAATAGATCTTAGAGGATAGGGGGAAATAGCCTCCTCTACCTCGACCCACTGTTTATCGTGGGAGTTTCTCAGTAGGTCAACAACTCTGGACAACATTGCCGCATGATAGTACCCCAATATATCCGAGGCACCCATTCCTCCCTTAGACATAGGTAGAGTTAAAGTTCTGTAAACTAGATGAGGTTTCTTTTTCTTCCATATGTAGTTACGGAATAACATGTTGATTTTGGCAAGATAGAATTTAGGGATATACGAGGTAAACTTGGGCAGTATTAGGCTCTTCAATAAATTTTTCCTCCCATCCACGAGATATACGAGTCCTTCCATGTCTTCATGGAGGCTTCTACTGAAGAAATCAGAGGGGGGATATTTATATTTATATTTATTCTTCGCAGTTTTACTCCTAAGTATGCAATGTATTGTTTAGGCCAAGTAAAGGGATATAAGCTTTTTAACTTAGTCAAAGGAATGTGCAAATCCAATGCTTCCGATTTGGACATGTTAACTTTGAAGTTAGAGAGGCAACTGAAATGCTCTAATTGGTTCATTAAGGCCGGCAACCCTAACAAGGGTTTGGTCATCAGAACTAGAGATGAGCGACTCTGCCTTTTTTAGGGTCGAGTCGGGTTTCATGAAACCCGACTTTCTCAAAAGTCAAGTCGAACGAAATCGGCCGACTATAGGAAAAGTCGGAGGTCCGACTGAAACAAGAAACCCAATGCAAGTTAATGTGGAAGCAAATTCGACAGGGAGTGGAGAACAGTAAACACCTACAGTGCCCATTTCAATGCTAACAACAACAATTCTTATTACTTAAACTTGTCAACCTTAATTTACTTTATAATAATAGTTACACATTGAAAACTGGGGGTTATTTGGCTAAAGTTGGGGGGTAGGGCTGGCTCCAGGTTTTCGTGTGCCCCGGGCCTGCGCCCCTTTAACACAAACCACAATTCATGATGCTCCGATATGGCACAGAAATATAGGTATAGTACAATGAAAAATACTTAACTTCTTACATGACATGACTGATAGCTATTTTAAATTCTACAATAGCTCAAAAAACGGAGAGTATATTACTCCATACAGTATTATGGCCACCACCTAGTGCACCATACAGAATAAGGAGCCCCATATATTTCTCCTACAGAATAATTGGTCCCATACAATGTTCCATACAGTATATGATGAGCTCCACATAATGCTACAGTATATGATGGTCCCCATGGATGATGCTCCAGTGTCTTATGGGCCCAAATAATGCTCCATATATAATGGGCTCCATTTCTAATGCTCCAGTGTATAATGGGCCCCATAAATGCTGCTCCAGTGTCTGATCTGCCCCATTTAGAATGCTCTAGTATATGATGGGCCACATGGATGATGCTCCAGTGTCTTATGGGCCCAAATAATGCTCCATATATAATGGGCCCCCTTTCTAATGCTCCAGTGTATTATGGAACCATAAATGCTGCTCCAGTGTCTGATGTCCCTCATTTGGAATGCTCCAGTATATGATGGGCTCCATGGATGATGCTCCAGTGTATGATGGGCCCAAATAATGCTCCATATATAATCTTCCCCATGTAGAATGCTCCAGTATATGATGGGCCCCATGGATGATGCTCCAGTGTTTTATTGGCCCAAATAATGCTCCATATACAATAGGCCCCATTTCTAATGCTCCAGTGTGTAATGGGCCCCATAGATGCTGCTCCAGTGTCTGATCTGCCCCATTTAGAATGCTCCACTATATGATGGGACCCATGGATGATGCTCCAGTGTGTTATGGGCCCAAATAAAGCTCCATATATATTGGGCCACATTTCTAATGTTCCAGTGTATAATGGGCCTTGTAAATGCTGCTCCAGTGTCTGATGTCTCCCATTTGGAATACTCCAGTATATGATAGGCCTCATGGATGATGCTTCAGTGTATGAAGGGCCTCATATATCATTCTCCAGTGTATAGTGCTCCCCAAAAATTGCTTCCAACCTTTAAAAATATTAAATACCTCTCCTCGCTGGGCACTGCTCTACTCTGGACTCCTCAGCATCGCCATCTTCCAGCTCTCTGCACTTGGTCTATTTAGGCAGATGTGATGTCATCGCGCTCTCTGACCTGAATGTCACTGTCAGGAAACGCGGAAGACGTCACGGCGGTGGAGCAGGGAGAGGTAAGTATTGCAAGTGCTGTGGCCCTGAGCAAGCAGGGGGTCCCACTCGTGGGTTACGGCACTGGCACAGGGCCTCTCATAGTACACCAGTGTGTCTGACGGCGAGTGGGCCCTCCCACCGGCATAGACACTTTATTCATAGAATCATAGAATGGTAGAGTTGGAAGGGACCTCCTGGGCCATCTGGTCCAACCACCTGCTCAAAGCAGGATTCGCTAAATCATCCCAGTCAGATGTCTGTCCAGCCTCTGTTTGAAGACTTCCATTGAAGGAGAACTCACCACTTCTCGTGGCAGATTGTTCCACTCATTGATCACTCTAACTGTCAAAAAGTTTTTTCTAATATCTAATCTGTGTCTCCTCCCATTCAATTTCATCCCATTGCTTCTAGTCTTTCCTTTTGCAAATGAGAATAAAGTTGATCCTTCTAAAATGTGACAGCCCTTTAGATATTTGTAGACAGCTATTAAGTCTCCTCTCAGTCTTCTCTTTTGCAAACTAAACATTCCCAAATCCTGCAACCTTTCCTCTTAAGACAGGGTTTGCAGACCGGTCACCATTCTGGTCGCTCTTTTCTGAACTTGCTCCAGTTTGTTGATGTCTTTTTTTAAATGTGGTGCCCAAAACTGGACACAATATTCCAGATGAGGTCTGATCAAAGAGGAGTAGAGGGAAATAATGACTTCACGTGATCTAGACTGTATGCTTCTGTTAATACATCCTAGAATTGCATTTGCCTTTTTTGCTGCTGCATCACACTGTTGACTCATATTCAGTCTGTGATCTATTAGTATACACAAGTCTTTTTCACATGTGCTGTTGCTTAGCCCTATTCCTCCCATTCTGTATATGCTTTTTTTCATTTTTATTGCCCAGATGTAGTACTTTGCATTTTTCCCTGTTAAAAACCATTCTGTTAGTTGCTGCCCACTTCTCCAGTTTATTTATATCTTTTTGAATCCTCTCTCTCTTCTCTAGTATTAGCTATCCCTCTTAGCTTTGTGTCATCAGCAAATTTAATCAGTTTACCCTCAATTCCTTCATCTAAATCATTGATAAAGATGTTGAACAATACAGGGCCCAGGACAGAGCCCTGTGGTACCCCACTTGAGACATTCTTCCAACTGGATGTGCAGCCATTTACGACCACTCTTTGGGTCCGATCACTAAGCCAGTTATGAATCCACCTAACAGTTGCCTTGTCCATTCCATACTTAGTCATTTTTTCAATAAGGATTGTATGAGATACTTTGTCAAAAGCTTTGCTGAAGTCAAGATATACTATATCTACAGCATTTCCTTGATCCACCCAATCAGTGATTCCATCATAGAAGGAAATTAAGTTAGTCTGACATGACTTATTAGTTACAAACCCATGCTGACTCTGTTTAATCACTTCATTCTTATCCAGGTACTGACATACATGTTGTTTAATAATTTGTTCAAAGATCTTTCCTGGTATAGAAGTCAGACTCACCAGCCTATAGTTGCCTGGGTCCACCTTCTTCCCCTTTTTGAAGATAGGAACAACATTTGCTCTTCGCCAGTCTTCTGGGACTTCTCCTGTTCTCCAAGAATTTTCAAAGATTATGGAGAGGGGTTCAAAAATTTCTTCTGCTATCTCCTTCAGTACTCTGGGGTGTAATTCATCTGGACCTGGAGACTTGAATTCATTTAGGTTAGCTAAGTGTTTCCTCACTATCTTTCTGTTTATAGATATCCTGGATTCTTCTATTCCCTTAATAGGACCGTGAAGAACAGTTGATGTTACATTTCCTTTCTGAGAGAAAACAGATGCAAAATAGGAATTTAAAAGTTCGGCCTTCTCAACATCCTGTCTTACCATTTCATCATTTTCATCCTGTTAAAATCCTATAGCATCTTTGACTTTTCTTTTACTTTTGACATATCCCCAAAATCCTTTATTATTGCTTTTGACATCTCTTGCAAGCCTCAATTCATTTTCAGCTTTAGCTAATCTGATTTGTGCCCTGCAGGTTCTGCAGACAGCATTATATTCTTCTTTAGATATGCCTCCCTCTTTCCATTTTATAAACATTTTTTTCTTCCTTTTTAGCATGTGCTTAAGTTATGTGTTCATCCATCCTGGTTTCCTTAAATGCTTCCTATTCTTCCCTCTTTTCGGAATTGTTAACAATTGTGCTTTGAGAATTTCATTTTTCAAGATTTCCCATCCTTCCTGGACATTTTTGTCTTTAAGGATATCCAGCCATTGGATCCCTCCAATTCTCTTTCTGAATCCCTTAAAATCTGCCTTTCTGAAATCTAACCTTGACGTCTGAGTCTTCACAGGTCTTCCTCCTCTAGTTATCCAAAATTCTAAAATAGCATGGTCGCTACCTCCTAGGGTCCCAGCCACTTTTACCTCCTCAACCATTTCCTCCCTGTTTATAAGGATTAGATCCAAGGTGGCAGTTCCCCTTGTTTTCTCCCCTACCTTTTGGAAGATAAAGTTGTCAGCAAGAGAGGATAAGAATTTCCTTGACCTGTTAGTTTTGCCTGAGAGAGATTCCCAACAAATGTCTGGATAGTTGAAATCTCCCATGACAACTATGTCATATTTTTTGGAGAACTTGGCCATTTGATGCATAAAGAGTTCATCCATATCTTCAGCTTGCACAGGCGGCCTGTAGTAAATGCCTACAATGGTGTCCTTTCCATTGTTCTGTCCTTGTATTCTTACCCAAACAGTTTCCACAGAACTCCCAGTCTCTGAAGCTTCAATCTCTGTGCAGATATACGCGTTTCTAACATACAATGCGACACCTCCTCCTCGTTTAACAAGTCTGTTTCTTGCAAATAAGTTGTATCCTTCTAGTCTTGTATTCCAATCATGTGTATTGTCCCACCAAGTTTCAGTGATTCCAATTACATCATATTTCTTTTCCTGTGTTAGTAGTTCCAGTTCTCCTTGTTTGTTGCCCATGATTTGTGCATTAGTATAGAAACATTTTAGTTTGTGATTGGTTTCTCTTTCTCCAATATTTTTATTAATTAGATTCTTTTGTCTTTGTTCTTCCTTTCCACTTCTAATAGCAGAGTTCTCAATAGCATTTGTCAGGTGTATGGCTTTTTCTGGTCTTTTGCTTCCCTTCCCATGTTGTTCTAGTTTAAAGCTCTCCTTACAAGTGTAGCAAGGCGACTTCCAAATACATGTTTTCCAGTCTTCGTAAGGTGCACCCCATCTCTAGCAAGAATTCCATCGTAAAGGTAATTCACTCCGTGATCCATAAATCCAAATCGTTGCTGACGGCACCATCGACGTAGCCAGTTGTTCACCTGCAGAATCTTATTCCACCTCCTTATTCCATGGCCATCCACTGGGAGGATGGAAGAGAAGACCACCTGCTCTCCCAGTTCTTTCACTTTCTTGCCTACGTCTTCAAAGTCTCTGCAGATGGTTTCCAGGTCTTTTCTTGCGGTGTCATTTGTCCCCACATGTAGTAGCAGGAATGGGTAGTCATCTGTAGGTCTGAAGAGTCCTGATATCCTGTCAGACACATCTTTAATTTTTGCACCTGGAAGACAGCACATTTCTCTTGAAGTTATATCCGGTCTGCAGATAGCGGCCTCTGTTCCTCTCAACAGGGAATCCCCCCATGACCACCACTCTCCGTTTCTTCTTCTTCACAACATTTTTCTTTCTCCATCCAGGAGGACTCTGAAGGCGTACAAGGTTGCTGTTTGTTGGCAAAGTCTTATCCTGATGTAATTCTTCATCGTTTTCCTGCGTGAGAGCCTGGTACTGGTTCCTGAGCAGTATGGGTGCTGACTGCCTCCTGATCCTCCTGCTTCTCTGGGTCACATGTCTCCATTCCTCTGTTTCTTCAGGTGCACTTCGAATTTCTTCTCTTTCTGTAACATGAAGAGATAATTCTGCTCTGTCCAAGAACTCTTCACCTTCCTTAATGATCTTCAACGTAGCTAACCTCTCTTCGAGATTTTGCAACTTTTCCTCCAACAGGGACACAAGCTTGCACTTGTGGCATGTGAAGTTTGGCTTTTCCACTGGTAAGTCTGTGAACATGTAGCAAGAAATGCAGCTCACCAAATGGCTCCTGGCCTCTTACATATTGAGATTTCTTAAAAACGATGAAAGATGAGCCAAAATTCGGTTTTCCGATTTCCTCTTTTCAACTGCAACAGCCAAAACCCAGTGATCGTTGAGCTTGCGGAGACTCTTCACTTATCCCAGAAGGCACTGGGAATATGCAAACGATCTCCTCAAGACTCTTCCACTGGTTTTCGGATTTCCTCTTTTCAGCTGCAACAGCCAAAACCCAGTGATCGTTGAGCTCGCGGAGACTCTTCACTTATCCCAGAAGGCACTGGGAATATGCAAATGATCTCCTCAAGACTCTTCCCCTGGTTTTCCGATTTCCTCTTTTCAGCTGCAACAGCCAAAACCCAGTGATCGTTGAGCTCGCGGAGACTCTTCACTTATCCCAGAAGGCACTGGGAATATGCAAATGATCTCCTCAAGACTCTTCCCCTGGTTTTCCGATTTCCTCTTTTCAGCTGCAACAGCCAAAACCCAGTGATCGTTGAGCTCGCGGAGACTCTTCACTTATCCCAGAAGGCACTGGGAATATGCAAATGATCTCCTCAAGACTCTTCCCCTGGTATTGTACTATGAGGGGCCCTGTGCCAGTGCCGTCGCCCATGAGTATGCCCCCCCACCTGCTCAGGGAACCGGCACTTTCATCTGCACCTTCCTCTGTGTCACCGTGTAAGGTGGTATAGTATGCGGGAAGGGGAACCTGAGTTTCATCAGGGTCAGATTCTGGCTTAGTAGAGTGCGAAGGGGAATGTAGTGCTGTGTGTGAATGTACCAGCAGAATCATGTAGCAGTGGCTGTGCACTCCATCTCTGATTCATGTTGGACTGGGGAATTCACGATTTGACTTGATAACCCAGGCATGGTATGTGAAAAGAGCTCCATGGAGTAATCTGAAGTGTGGGCTGCCGCATCCTTCACTTTTGGTGAGGGTGAAGGACACAAGAAAAGGGTTTTTTCCTGACCTGGAGCCTGCACTGACGACTCAGTGCTTGCATTTTTTGAAACTTCAGAAGAGGAGGTGATAGAGCTGGAGGCTGTTTCGGCAATGTAAGCCAAAACCAGTTCCTGATGCTCCGGCTTTATAAGCGGTTTACCTACTCCCAGAAAAGGGAGCCTCCCAGGCCTTCCGGAGCCAGACCATGACGGAGGCTCAACACCTCCTGCTTTAGCTGCTATTGTGCTTTTGGCACTACCAGCAGATGCACCACCACCACCATCAGTACCAGCTGGCCCCCCCACGCCCACGTCCACGGCCTCTTCCACCATACTTCCTAATTTTTGTGAAAATGGACCCAAAATACCAGCAGATATATGGTACTGTATCAGAAGCGTACAGCTGTATATAGTCTAGGGATAATTGTAAATCTCCGTATATATTTCATGAGTCAGACACAGATGCTCTCAGGCCCAGTATGGATTCGACAAGAGTATAGAAAGTTGAAAAAGGGTACAGTAACACCAGATACCATGTAATATAGTATAGTTTAAAGATTCTAAATCTCCATATATATTTCAGGAGGCAGATACAGTTGCTCTCAGGCCCAGTATGGATTCGACAAGAATATAGAAAGTTGAAAAAGGGTACAGTAACACCAGATACCAGGTATATATAGTATAGTTTAAAGATTCTAAATCTCCGTATATATTTCAGGAGTCAGACACAGACGCTCTCAGGCTCAATATGAATTTCACCATAGTATAAAAAGCAGTAAAAGGGTAATGGATCAGAAGTGTACAGCTGTATACAGTGTAGGGGTAATTGTAAATCTCTGTATATATTTCCAGAGTCAGAAACAGACTCTCACTGGCTCAGTATGGATTAGACCAGAATATAAAAAGAAGTAAATGGGTAATGTATCAGAAGCATACAGCTGTATACAGTGGTGGGGTAATTTTTAAATCTACATATATATTTCAGTAGTAACACACAGACTCTCACATGCTCAGTATGGATCACACCATAATATAAAAAGAATATCCACAAGAAATAATCACACATGTGGATCAATGTTCCAGGTGTCAATGATGCACTTAGAGTGGTGGGTGGAGGAGGACTTTCTGGCACAAGGGTACTGTATCAACAGATACCAGGTACAGTTGTGGCCAAAAGTATTGACACCCCTGCAATTCTGTCAGATAATACTCAGTTTCTTCCTGAAAATGATTGCAAACACAAATTCTTTGGTATTATTATCTTCATTTAAATTGTCTTAAATGAAAAAACACAAAAAGCTTTGTCCTAAAGCCAAATCGGATACAATTCCACACCAAACATAAAAAAGAGGGTGGACAAAAGTATTGGCACTGTTCGAAAAATCACGTGATGCTTCTCTAATTTGTGTAATTAACAGCACCTGTAACTTACCTGTGGCACCTAACAGGTGTTGGCAATAACTAAATCACACTTGCAGCCAGTTGACATGGATTAAAGTTGACTCAACCTCTGTCCTGTGTCTTTGTGTGTACCACATTGAGGATGGAGAAAAGAAAGATGACCAAAGAACTGTCTGAGGACTTGAGAAACCAAATTGTGAGGAAGCATGAGCAATCTCAAGGCTTCAAGTCCATCTCCAAAGACCTGAATGTTCCTGTGTCTACCGTGTGCAGTGTCATCAAGAAGTTTAAAGCCCATGGCACTGTGGCTAACCTCCCTAGATGTGGAAGGAAAAGAAAAATTGACAAGAGATTTCAACGCAAGATTGTGCGGATGTTGGATAAAGAACCTCGACTAACATCCAAACAAGTTCAAGCTGCCCTGCAGTCCGAGGGTACAACAATGTCAACCCGTACTATCCGTCGGCGTCTGAATGAAAAGGGACTGTACGGTAGGAGACCCAGGAAGACCCCACTTCTTACCCCGAGACATAAAAAAGCCAGGCTGGAGTTTGCCAAAACTTACCTGAAAAAGCCTAAAACGTTTTGGAAAAATGTTCTCTTATCAGATGAGACAAAAGTAGAGCTTTTTGGGCAAAGGCATCAGCATAGAGTTTACAGGAGAAAAAAAGAGGCATTCAAAGAAAAGAACACGGTCCCTACAATCAAATATGGCTGAGGTTCCCTGATTGTTTGGGGTTGCTTTGCTGCCTCTGGCACTGGACTGCTTGACCATGTGCATGTCATTATGAAGTCAGAAGACTACCAACAAATTTTGCAGCATAATGTAGGGCCCAGTGTGAGAAAGCTGGGTCTCCCTCAGAGGTCATGGGTCTTCCAGCAGGACAATGACCCAAAACACACTTCAAAAAGCACTAGAAAATGGTTTGAGAGAAAACACTGTAGACTTCTAAGGTGGCCAGCAATGAGTCCAGACCTGAATCCCATAGAACACCTGTGGAGAGATCTAAAAATGGCAGTTTGGAGAAGGCACCCTTCAAATATCAGGGACCTGGAACAGTTTGCCAAAGAAGAATGGTCTAAAATTCCAGCAGAGCATTGTAAGTAACTCATTGATGGTTACCGGAAGTGGTTGGTCGCAGTTATTTTGGCTAAAGGTTGTGCAACCAAGTATTAGGCTGAGGGTGCCAATACTTTTGTCTGGCCCATTTTTGGAGTTTTGTGTGAAATGATCAATGTTTTGCTTTTTGCTTCATTCTCTTTTGTGTTTTTTCATTTAAGACAAATTAAATGAAGATAATAATACGAAAGAATTTGTGTTTGCAATAATTTTCAGGAAGAAACTGAGTATTATCTGACAGAATTGCAGCAAAGCATTTGACAAAGTATCTCATACAATCCTTATTGAAAAAAATGACTAAGTATGGAATGGACAAGGCAACTGTTAGGTGGATTCATAACTGGCTTAGTGATCGGACCCAAAGAGTGGTCGTAAATGGCTGCACATCCAGTTGGAAGAATATCTCAAGTGGGGTACCACAGTGATCTGCCCTGGGCCCTGTATTGTTCAACATCTTTATCAACGATTTAGAGGAATTGAGGGTAAACTGATTAAATTTGCTGATGACACAAAGCTAGGAGGGATAGCTAATACTAGAAAAGAGAGAAAGAGGATTCAAAAAGATATAAATAAACTGGAGAAGTGGGCAGCAACTAACAGAATGGTTTTTAACAGGGAAAAATGCAAAGTACTACATCTGGGCAATAAAAATGAAAAAAGCATATACAGAATGGGAGGAATAGGGCTTAGCAACAGCACATGTGAAAAAGACTTGGGTATACTAATAGATCACAGACTGAATATGAGTCAACAGTGTGATGCAGCAGCAAAAAAGGCAAATGCAATTCTAGGATGTATTAACAGAAGCATACAGTCTAGATAAGGTGAAGTCATTATTTCCCTATACTCCTCTTTGGTCAGACCTCATCTGGAATATTGTGTCCAGTTTTGGGCACCACATCAACAAACTGGAGCAAGTTCAGAAAAGAGCGACCAGACTGGTGACCGGTCTGCAAACCCTGTCTTATGAGGAAAGGTTGCAGGATTTGGGAATGTTTAGTTTGCAAAAGAGAAGACTGAGAGGAGACTTAATAGCTGTCTACAAATATCTAAAGGGCTGTCACATTGTAGAAGGATCATCTTTATTCTCATTTGCACAAGGAAAGACTAGAAGCAATGGGATGAAATTGAATGGGAGGAGACACAGATTAGATATTATTAAAAAACTTTTTGACAGTTAGAGTGATCAATGAGTGGAACAGGCTGCCACGAGAAGTGGTGAGTTCTCCTTCAATGGAAGTCTTCAAACAGAGGCTGGATAGACATCTGACAGGGATGATTTAGCGAATCCTGCTTTGAGCAGGGGGTTGGACCAGATGGCCCAGGAGGTCCCTTCCAACTCTACGATTCTATGATTCTATGATTATCTCTAGATTCTCCTGTGGCATGATGTTCTGTAATTTGCCTTTATAGCGTGGATTGAGGATGCTGGCCAACCAGTAGTCGTCATTCTTCATCATTTTGGCAATGCGAGGGTCCATTTTTAGGATCCGCAAGGCATAATCACACATGTGGGCCAATGTTCCAGGTGTCAATGATGCACTGCCAGTGATGGGTGGAGGAGCACTTTCTGGCAAATCCACATCCCTCCAGTCATGCACAAACCCTGTACCTGACCTTGGCACGTCAACATTTTCTCTTGCTCCCTGAGAAGCATCCTCCTCCTTAAAAATAATCATCCTCCTCCTCTTCCTCTTCTTCTTCCACCTCGTCCAGGTCAGTTGCCCATCGCTGACAATGGCTGACTGTCATCAAGGCTTCCCTCCTCCACTTCCTCCTCTTCTGCTGCAGACGCCTGATCCTTAATGTGCGTCAAAGTTTGCATGAGCAGACGCATAATAAGGGATGCTCATGCTTATGATGGCGTCGCCTGCGCTTACCAGCCGTGTGCATTCCTCAAAACACTGAAGGACTTTACAGAGGTCTTTCAGCTTTGACCCCTGCACATCTGACAACTCCATGTCTGCCCTCAAACTGCCTGCCCGTGTATCCTCCCACAAATGCATTACAGCCTGCCTCTGTTCGCAAAGCTTCTCAACCATGTGCATGGTGGAGTTCCACCTAGTTGCAACGTCTATGATTAGGTGGTGCTTGGGGAGGTGGAGCGACTGCTGCAGCTTCTGCATATGACTGGAGGGTACGGGTGAGCGACGGATGTGCGAGCAGTCTTCGCACCTTATGGAGCAGGGCTGTTAACTCCGGATAATTATTTAGGAAGCACTGCACCACCAGGTTCAAGGTGTGAGCCAGGCAAGGTATGTGTCTGAGTTTTGCAAGGGCTATGGCTGCCACAAAATTTCAGCCGTTATCACTGACTACCTTGCCTGGCTCAAGATGTAGACTGTCCAGCCATGACTCAATTTGTCGCTGCTAGTAGTCGGCCAGTACCTCCGCGGTGTGTCTGTTGTCGCCCAAAGACATCATCTTTAAAGCTGCCTGCTGCTGTTTACCACTAGCTATTTGATAGTGGGACACCTCGTGTGCAACAATGGCAGCTGCGGATGGAGTGCTCGTGTGACTGCGCTCTGTCGACGAGCTTTCACTTCTGGGGGAGGAGGAGGGTCGAACGCCTACAGCTAACTGTTTCCTTTACCGTGGGCTAGGCAGCATTGTTCCACCACCGCTGTCCCCTGTGGAGCCTGCGGACACATAACGGCCCTGGCCATGCCTACTGGCCCATGCATCTGTTGTGACGTGCACCTTTCCACTCACTGATTGTTTGAGTGCATGGACAATGCGGTCTTTCACATGCAGGTGGAGGGCAGGGATGACTTTTTGAGAAAAGAAGTGCCAACAGGGTAGGTCATAGCGTGGGACAGTGTAGGCCATGAGCACGTGGAACGCTTCGCTTTCAACTAAACGGAAGAGCATCATCTCTAATGAGATCAGTTTGGCAATGTAGGCTTTCAAAGTCAGTGTACGCGGATGAGAGGATGAGTACTTTCTTGTCCTACTCAGAGTGTCTGGTAGGGTGAGCTGGACTTGAGAGCTGCATATGGGGGAACTAGTGGTGGACCTGACGGACTGAGAGGGGATTGGTGATGGTGGTGGTGGTAATGGCCTAGATTCAGTCTTTTGTTGCAAAAACATTGTGATTTCCTGTCTGCTTTGGCCTTGCGATGACACCTCAACATTTCTTGCTGGTGGTGTGCTTACCGGTGGACTTACAGTGGGGGAAAAGATGGAGCATTGCTGGCTACCTTCTGTCAGAGCAGGTGCACATGTGCTACCTTAGGGTTTGTAGTCCATCCACGCTTGCAAGTGCATGGTGGTTAAATGTCTAAGCATGCAACTGGTATTCAATTTCAGAGATTTTTCCCTCGGCTAAAGGTCCTTCCGCACTTCTTACAGATAACCTTTGCCTCATCAATAGGATTTTGGACAAAAAAGTGCCACACTGCACTCGTCCTACTATGTAGAGTTGAGCGACTTTTTGTTTTTTAGGGTCGAGTTTCGTTTCATAAAACCCGACTTTTCCAAAAGTCGGGTCGAGCAAAATCGGCCGATTACAGGGAAAAGTCGGGGGTCCGACCGAAACACGAAACCCGATGTAAGTCAATAGGGAATTAAAGTCGGCAGTGAGAGGAGGACAGGAAACACACCTACAGTGCCCATTTGAATGCCAAAAGCATCAATTCTTATTACTTAAGCTTGTCAACCTTAATTGACTTCATAATACTAGTTATGCACTGAAAAATGGGGGTTATTTGGCTACAGTTGTGGGGGGTAGGGCTGGCTCCAGGTTTTCGTGGGCCCAGGGCCAAAGAGCGCCCCTTTAACACAATTCACAACTCATGATGCTCCGATACGGCAGAGAAATAGCAGTATAGTACAATGAAAAATACTTCACTTCTTAGATCTCATGACTGATATCCATTTTAAATTCTCCAATACCTCCAAAAACGGACAGTATATAACTCCATACAGTATTATGGTCAGCGCTTAGTGCGCTATACAGAGTAATGAGGCCCATATATTTCTCCATATGGAATCATTGATCCCATATAATGTTTCAAACCGTATATGATGAGCTCCACATAATGCTATAGTATATGTTGGTCCCAATGGATGAAGCTCCACTGTCTTATGGGCCCAAATAATGCTCCATATATAATGGGCCCCATTTCTACTGCTCTAGTGTACAATGGGCCCTGTAAATGCTGCTCCAGTGTCTGATGTCCACCTTTGGAATGCTCCAGTGTATGGTGGGCCCCATATATCATTCACCAGAGTATAGTGCTCCCCAAAAATTGCTGTCCCAACCTTGAAAACAATTACATAAGTCTCCTTGCTAGGGAATCCCTGCACTACTCTGAACTCCTTGTCGTCCCCATCTTCCATCTCACTGCACTTGGCTGTTTAGGCCCTCCCACCGGCAGAGACACTTTTGCGTACTATGCGGTGCCCTGTGCCAGTGCCATCGCCCATGAGTATGCCCCCCCCACCTGCTCAAGGAACCTGCACTTTCATCTGCACCTTCATCTTTGTCACCGTGTAAGGTGGTATAGTATGTGGGAAGGGGAACCTGAGTTTCCTCTGGGTCAGATTCTGGCAGTGTAGAGTGCGAGGGGAATGTAGTGGTCTGGGTCAATGTACCAGCAGCATCATCCAGCAGTGGCTGGGCATCAGTGCACTTGTGGCGTCACCAAGAGTACGGTCGCCACTGTGGCATTACCTTCTTCCTAGGGAGTGTGTTGTCAAGCTTGGGAGCAACGAAGGATCTCTCTAGCAGTGAAACCAACACACAACACATTTCCCACTCCAGGCTAGCAGGGAGACCTCTGAACCTGACTGCTGAGGAGCTGCTCTCTGTGGTCAGGAGGAGGTAAGTTAGGGCACTCTGTGCAGGGAAGGGGAAGTGTGTGGACGTGAGAAGGGGAGCTGGAGGATGAGCAGAGTTAAGGCTCACTCCTAGCTGGAGCGCATGGTCCCGATTCCGGTCTCCGAGTTTGTAGGGACACTGACGTTCCTGCAGCAGAAACCGGGGGAAGTAGCAGCTATAAATGCTCTGTACCCAACTAAGGCTCGGAGGCCCCAGCATTGACGTGTGGGAGCCAGAAGGAAAAGGCTACAGCTCCCTGCCATACAAGTAAAGTCTGAGGAACATCTGTTAGACAGGAGGCGCTTCAATGAACCACGGTCCTGTGAGTGCCTCCCCCACAAGCGCTAGAAAGGAGACGTTCAGGAAGGTACATGTTGGCGAAGTGTTGGAAGGGAGCTTTCCATTTTGGTCCCGGAGGTTGGCTGAGGTCCTGACCCGGAGGACACAGCACGGAGGCAGGCATCTGTGTAACCTGCAGACTGTGAGTAAAGCTTTGGAACTGCAAGGGTACAGTTTCACCGGATAACACGTATATATGTAGCCTAGTTTACACATTAAAAATATATGTCTATAGATCAGGAGGCAGACTCAGATGTTCTCAGGCCCAGTATGGATTTGACCAGATTGTACAAAGTTGAGAAAGGGTACTTTATCACTGGATAGTAGGTATATATAGCATAGTTTAAACATGTAAAATCTCCGTGTTCTCAGTATGGATTACACAGCAATCTAAAAAGTGGAAAAAAGGAAATGCATTTGAGGCGTACACAACTATATACTTTTGGTGTTATTTTTAAATCTTCATATATATTTCTGTCTCAGTAATACAGTCCAGACTCTCCGCAATAGGAAATGAGATGCATACAATTACTGACATAAAGGCTAGTGATTGCAGAAATCTAGGAATTACTATTCATGGGAAAAACTTCCGTCACAATTCTCATAGGCGATGCTGACCCTCAATTAATTTGTGTGTTGAGACAGTGAAAACATTTTTTTGTGAATAAAGTCTTGCTGTATCGCACCTCCGTTGATTCCATCACTGTTACTCATCTCAATCAAATTTTTATGACAGGGAGCAATGTAAACATGGTGCTCACTGGCTATCATGATCTGTCACGTAACTTTGGAGTGCAAAAGACAGAAGCCACAGGTCGTAGGCGATTCTATTTGATTGGCATGAGAGGGCACATTTTAAATTGTGCGCCGTAATGTCACACGTTTGTGAGTAGGAAAACTGTGAAAGCTGATAATAAACCACCACTGCATGTCATTGTGAGTCGACGTCCATAAGAAATGGAAGCCATTGATCATCTGGAGCTAGAGCCGTCCAGCAGGACAGGGCATAGCTACATCTTAACCATCATCTTTCAGTTCAATCAATTTGTAGTGGCATTCCCAGTGAAGGATTTGACAGCCCAGACTACACAGCGGAGGAGCAGAGAGAGGTACACATTGCAAATGCTGCGGCCCTGCCCATGCAAGGGGGGCACACTCGTGGGCGTCGGTACTGGCACTGGGCCCCTCATAGTATGGCGGTGTGTCTGACGGCAGGTGTGCACCACCACCATCAGAGACACTTGATTGCACTATGAAGGACCCTGTGCCAGTGCCCGCGCCCAAGAGTCGGCCTACCCACCTGTCCAGGGCAATGGCACTCGCATGGTTTCGTGCGCTAGGTGGTGACCCCGGCCATGGCGGGGGGGGGGCAGCCCAGTTAGGGCGGTTTGCAAAGTGGCATATGTTGATGTGGGACATTCAGCTGCTGCAAAAGGCGAAATAGGTCAAGTTCGCAGAATAGGAGGAGGACCAAAGCAAGCCATTTTTCTGGCAACCTATGTGTCATCAAGGGAAGGTGGGACAAAATCCTTGGAAACCCATGCATGGTTCATTTTAATGAAGGTTAGATCATCCACATTTTGGGTTGACAGACGGGTCCTTTTTTCTGTCAGGATTGATCCAGCTGCACTGAAGACTCTTTCCGATAGCACACTTGCAGCTGGGCAAGCGAGCTCCTGTAAGGCATATTGTGCCAATTCAGGCCAGGTGTCCAGTTTAGCGGCCCAATAGTCAAAGGGGAATGACCTGTGCGGGAGAACATCGATATGGGAGGAAAAGTAGTTTGTAACCATAGTTGACAACTGCTGTCTCCTGTCACTTTCAATTGATGCAGTATTACCAGTCGTGTGAGCGGTACTTGAAAAATCAGTCCACAACATTGTCATGAAACCCCTGTCTCCAATGCCACTTCTGCTGTGTGCACCACGAACACCTCTGCCAAGCTGCCCCCGGCCCGTACGGCTCGTGTGAGAACCATCACCGCTGCTGTGTGCTGGGAATGCCTCAACCAACCGGTTTACCAGAATTGCTTGTTTATTAGCCAATATTAGGTGAAGGATCTCCTGTGGCATGATGTTTTGTAATTTGCCTTTATAGCGTGGATCCAGGATGCTGGCCAACCAGTAGTCGTCATCGTTCATCATTTTGGCAATGCGGGGGTCCCTTTTTAGGATCTGCAAGGCATAATCTGACATGTGGGCCAATGTTCCCGGTGTCAATGATGCACTGCGAGTGCTGGTTGGAGGAGCACTTTCTGACAAATCCACATCCCTCCAGTCACGCACAAACCCTGTACCAGACCTTGCCACGCCAACATTTTCACTTGCCCCACGAAATGCATCCTCCTCCCCTAAGTAATCATCCCCAACATCATCCTCCTTCTCCTCTTCTTCATCCACCTCGTCCAGGAGAGGTCCCTGAGCAGACAATGGCTGAATGTCATCAAGGATTCCCTCCTCCTCGTCAACATTGGCCGCAGACGCCTGCTCCTTAAGGTGCGTCAAAGTTTGCATGAGCAGACGCATAAGTGGGATGCTCATGCTTAGGATGGCGTCGTCTGCACTTACCAGCCATGTGCATTCCTCAAAACACTGAAGGACTTTACAGAGGTCTTTCAGCGTCGACCACTGCACACCTGTCAACTCCATGTCTGCTCTCAAAGTGCCTGGCCGTGTATCCTCCCACAAATGCATTATGGCCTGCCTCTGTTCGCACAGCTGCTCAACCATGTGCAGGGTGGAGTTCCACCTTGTTGCAATGTCGATAATGAGGCGGTGGTTGGGAAGGTGGAGCAATCGCTGCAGCTTCTGCGTACGAATGGAGTGTACAGGCGACCGGCGGATGTGCGCGCACAGTCTTCGCACCTTCTGGAGCAGGGCTTTTAACTCCGGATAATTGTTGAGGAAGCACTCCACCACCAGGTTCAAGGTGTGAGCCAAGCAAGATATGTGGCTGAGTTTTGAAAGGGCTATGGCTGCCACAAAATTACGGCCGTTATCACTAACTACCTTGCCTGCCTCAAGATGTATACTGCCCAGCCATGACTCAGTTTGTCGCTGAAAGTACTCGGCCAGCACCTCCTCGGTGTGTCTGTCGCCCAAACACATCATCTGCAACACAGCCTGCTGACGCTTTTCACTAGCTGCTCGATAGGGGGACACCTCGTGTGCAACAGTGGCAGCTGCAGATGGAGTGCTCGTACGACTACGCTCTGTGGACAAGCTTTCTCTTCTGGAGGAGGAGGAGGAGGGTCGAACGCCTACAGCCAACTATTTCCTATACCGTGGGCTAGGCAGCACTGTCCCACCACCGCTGTCCCCTGTGGACCCTGCATCCAGCACATTAACCCAGGGCGCAGTGATGGACACGTAACGGCCTTGGCCATGCCGACTGGACCATGCATCTGTTGTGAGGTGCACCTTTCCACTCACTGACTGCTTGAGTGCATGAACAATGCGGTCTTTCACATGATGGTGGAGGGCTGGGATGGCTTTGCGAGAGAAGTGGCAACTGGGTAGGTCATAGCGTGGTACTGCATAGGCCATGAGTTCGCGGAAAACTGCGCTTTCCACCAACCGATAGGGCATCATCTCTAACGAGATTAGATTGGCAATGTGGGCGTTCAAACACAGTGTACGCGGATGAGAGACTGAGTACTTTCTTGACCTACTCATAGTCTCTGGGAGGGTGAGCTGGACTTGAGAGCTGCATATGGTGGAACTAGCGGTGGACAGGGCGGACTGAGAGAGGGTTGATGATGGTGATGGAGTTGGTGTTCTTTCTGATGGCATAGATTCAGTCTTTCGTTGATATAACAGTGGGATTCCCTGACTGCTTTGGCCTTGCAACGACATCTCAACATTTGCTGCTGTGCTAACCGGTGGGCTTACAGTGGTGGAAACAATTTAGCGTTGCTGACTACCTTCTTTGTGATCAGTTGCACATGTGGTACTTGAGGTTTGGTGTTGTGTCCACGCTTGCAAGTGCATGCTGGTTAAATGTCTAAGCATGCAACTGGTATTCAAATTTTTCAGATTTTTCCCTCGGCTAAAGGTCTTTGCGCACTTCTTACAGATAACCTTGGCCTGATCATGAGGATTTTGTTCAAAAAAGTGCCACACTGCACTCTTCCTACTTTGGAAGACATTTTGCAGCCTAGCACGCTGTGCTATTTTGACCATCTGGACAAGCTGTCCAGCAACTCTTTTGATTTTTGGAACCTGTCTTTGGAGTGCTCCGGGCCTGCCAGATAACAGCTGTTGCGATGTCCATGTCTGCTGTGGATGCTCCTCCTCCTCATCTGAGCTATTGGAAGCAGCACCCTCTTCCCCCAATGGATGCCAATCTGGGTCAACAACTGGGTCATCCATCATCTCCTCTTCAATGTCATGTGCACTTTCCTCTGTGTCACCGTGTATGGTGGTATAGTATGTGGCAAGGGGCACCTGAGTCTCATCAGGGTCAGAATCTGGCTCATTACACTGCGAGGACAATGTAGTGCTCTGAGTGAATGTACCAGCAGAATCATCTATCAGTGGCTGTGCATCAGTGCACTCCATGTCAGATTCATCTTGGCCTGGGTAATTCACCATTTCACTTGATAACTCAGGCATGGTATGTGAAAAAAGCTCCATGGAGTTATCAGTTGTATGGCCTGCTTCATCTTTCAATCTTGGTTGGGTGAAGGACACAAGGAAAGGTGTGGTTCATGAACATGAGCCTCCAATGACGACTCAGTGCTTTTATTTTTTACAACCTCAGAAGAGGAGGCGATAGACCTGGAGGCTGAGTCAGCAATGTAAGCCAAAACTTTTTCCTGAAGCTCTGGCTTTAAAAGCAGTTTGCCAACTCCTAGAAAACTAAGCCTTCGAGGCCTTGTGGAGCCAGACGATGACGCAGGCTCAACACCTCCTGCATTCGGTCCTATTTTGCTTTTGCCACTACCATCAGATCCACCACCAACACCATCATTACCAGCTGGCAACCCCCGCCCAAATCCACGGCCTCTTCCACCAGCCTTCCTCATTTTTGGTAAAAATGTACACAAATTCCCACAAACTATATAGTAATGTAAAACAAGGTACAAGGTGTATATAGGACAGGGGAGATGTAGAATTCCTGAACACACTTGTGGACACTGTTGGATTGTGTGAGGCCCAGTGAATATCACACCGCTATGTCACAGGCTCAATGTCGCAGGTGTGAAAAATGTCACTATAGGACAGGGGAGATGTAGAATTTCTGAACACACTTGTGGACACTGTTGGATTGTGTGAGGCCCAGTGAATATCACACCGCTATGTCACAGGCTCAATGTCGTAGGTGTGAAAAATGTCACTATAGGACAGGGGAGATGTAGAATTTCTGAACACACTTGTGGACACTATTGGATTGTGTGAGGCCCAGTGAATATCACACCGCTATGTCACGGGCAGAAATTGGCTAGTGTATGACAAACTACAAGGTGTATATAGAATTGGGCAGAATAGGAATCTCCCTAGAGTGTAGGTCTGTAAGAACGGAACAAGTCCTCGACTTATCCTTACAGAGTCACACACAGATAGCTTCACTGTGGCCATGATAACAGCCGTTACACGGTACTGAGAGAGAAGCGTGCACGTAC
Source organism: Dendrobates tinctorius (assembly GCF_039654945.1). Lineage (NCBI taxonomy): Eukaryota > Metazoa > Chordata > Amphibia > Anura > Dendrobatidae > Dendrobates > Dendrobates tinctorius. The sequence continues at coordinate 29,475,362 of NW_027361825.1, forward strand.
ACCGCTGTCCGGTGTCCGTAAAATTGTCAAGCTCCGTGTTTTTTAAGTATACGAACTTACACACGCTGTCTCTCTATAGTTTTGAATGTGATCAAACAGCAAATATACTTAACTGTTTGAAAACCAGACAAAACTAGAAGGTGGAGGTCTGTAAGAATGGAACATGTCCTCGACTTATCCTTACAGAGTCACACACAGATAGCTTCACTGTGGCCGTGATAACAGCCGTTACACGGTACTGTGTGAGGAATGTACACCGCTGTATGGTATGAAAAAATGCATGCTCAGTACCTCACCAGGACAAAAAAAAAAATTTGGATTGCTTTTAAAAAAGCAGTTTGCAGAGCAGTGGGAAAGCAGCATTGCAGCTATCAGGAAGCCTTAGAAGGCAGCCTAACAACCAACACAGCTGATCTAGCAAAATATAGCCTCCACTTGCACTGCACACACAGTGACTGGTGTGTTGTACAGGCAAAATCGCTAGCAGCAGAAGCAGTTTTTGGTGTCTTCTTCCCTACCTAACGCTCTCCCTACAGAATCATCATCAGCAGCAGCTCTCCCTATTCTGAGATCAGCATGAGTAACATGGCGGTCGGCGTGCATGCCCTTTTATACCCCCTGTGACGCCCCCAAAGCAAGCCAATCACTTGCATGCCCTTGTCAAAGATGGTGGTGACCCTGCCTATGTCATCACGTTGCCCACAGTGTCCGTGGATCCTGATTGGCTGAAAAAGGGCGGAAAACAATCTTTTGAAACGCGACTTTGGCGCTAAAGTCGCCGAGCTCGTAGCCGATCTAACCCTAGGGTCGGGTTTCGTTTCATGAAACCCGGCTTTACCAAAAGTCGGCGACTTTTGAAATTTTTCGACCCGTTTCGCTCAACTCTACTGTCTGCTTCTCAAACAGTATCGTATATCTGCTTTTTGGATTACGGTCAAATTATACAGAGACAGCGTGTGTGTGTGAGACTCCGGAAATATATATATGGATATTTCTATTTTTCAATACACCGTATAGAGCTGTCTGCTTCTCAATAGTATCGTATATCTGCTGTTTGGATTACGGTCAAATCTATACAGAGACAACGTGTGTGTGTGAGTCTGTAAATACATATATGAACATTTCCATTTTTCCATACACCGTATAGAGCTGTCCGCTCCTCAAACAGTATCTTATATCTGCTGTTTGGATCATTGTCAAATCTATAGAGACAGCGTGTGTGTGTGACTCTGGAAAAAAATAGATGGAAATTTAAAATTTTCCATACATACACCGTTTAGAGCTGCCGCTTCTCAATCAGTATCGTATATCTGCTGTTGACTCCGGAAAAAAATAGACGGAGATTTAAAATTTTCCTACATACACCGTATAGAGCTGTCCGCTTCTCAAACAGTATCGTATATCTGCTGTTTGGATTACGGTCAAATCTATACAGAGACAGCCTGTGTGTGTGAGACTCCGGAAATACATATATGGACATTTCTATTTTTGCATACACCGTATAGAGCTGACCGCTTCTGAAATAGTATCGTATATCTGCTGTTTGGATTACTGTCAAATCTATACAGAGCGTGTGTGTGTGAGTCCATAAATACATATACGGACATTTCCATTTTTTCATACACTGTATAGAGCTGTCCGCTTCTCAAACAGTATCGTATATCTGCTGTTTGGATAACGGTCAAATCTATGCAGAGACAGCATGTGTGTGTGACTCTGGAAAAAAAAGGATGGAAATTTAAAATTTTCCATACATACACCATATAGAGCTGTCCGCTTCTCAAACAGTATCGTATTTCTGCTGTTTGGATAACGTTCAAATCTATACAGAGACATCATGTGTGTGTGAGACTCTGGAAATACATATACGGACATTTCCATTTTTCCATACACCGCATAGAGCTGTCAGCATCTCAAATAGTATTGTATATCTGCTGTTTGGATTACGGTCAAATCTATACAGAGACAGCGCGTGTGAGTCCATAAATACATATACGGACATTTCCATTTTTCCATACACCGTATAGAGCTGTCCGCTTATCAATCAATATCATATATCTGCTCTTTGGATTACGGTCACATCTATACAGAGACAGCGTATATGTGTGAGTCCGTAAATACATATGCGGACATTTCCATTTTTCCATACACTGTATAGAGCTGTCCACTTCTCAAACAGTATTGTATATCTGCCATTTGGATTACGGTCAAATCTATACAGAGACAGTGTGTGTGTGTGTGACTCCGGAAAAAAATAGACGGAGATTTAAAATTTTCCACACATACACCGTATAGAGCTGTCCGCTTCTCAAACAGTATCATCTATCTGCTGTTTGGATAACGGTCAAATCTATACAGAGACAGCGTGTGTGTGAGAGTCCGTAAATACATATACGGACATCTCCATTTTTCCATACATACTCCATATAGAGCTGTCCGCTTCTGATACAGTACCGTATATCTGCTGTTTAGATTACGGTAAAATCCATACTGAGACAGCATCTGTGTGTGACTATGGATCAAAATAAACGTAGATTTTCATTTTTCCATACATACACCGTACAGAGCTGTACGCTCCTCACACACTACCGTTTACCGGCTGGTATCACGGACAAATACATGCTATCTGTGTGTGACTCCGTAAAAAAATAGACGGAGATTTTTATTTTTCCATACATACACCGTATAGAGCTGACCGCTTTTGATACAGTACCGTATGTCTGCTGTTTAGATTACAGTAAAATCCATGCTGAGACAGCGTTTGTGTGTGACTACGGAAAAAAATAGACGTAGATTTTCATTTTTCTATACATACACCGTATAGAGCTGTCCACATCTGATACAGTACTGTATATCTGCTGGTTGGATTACGGTCAAATACATACTGGGAGAGCGTCTGTGTGTGTCTCCGGAAACAAATATACGGAGATTGACATTTTCCCCAAAAACGTATACAGCCGTACACTTCTGATACAGTACCGTATATCTGCTGGTTGGATTAGAGTCAAATACATACTGGGAGAGCGTCTGTGACTAAGGAAACATATACAGAGATTTAAATTTTTCCCTACACCTTATACAGCTGTACGCTCCTCATACAGTACCATAAATTTGCTGGTATTTTTGGTACATTTTCCCAAACATGAGGAAGTATGGTGGAGAGGCTACGGACGTGGGCGGGGGGGGGCAGCTGGTACTGATGGTGGTGGTGGTGAATCTGCTGGTTATGCCAAAAGCACAATAGCAGCTAAAGCAGGAGGTGTTGAGCCTGCGGCATCGACTGGCACAAGAAGGCCTGTAAGGTTCTCTTTTCTGGGAGTAGGTAAACCGCTTTTAAAGCCAGAGCATCAGGAACAGGTTTTGGCTTACATTGCCGAAACAGCCTCCAGCTCTATTGCCTTCTCTTCTGAAGTTTCAAAAACTGCAATCACTGAGTCGTCAGTGCAGGCTTCTGGTCAGGAACAACACCTTTCCTTGTGTCCTTCACCCACACCAAAAGTGAAGGATGCGGCAGCACACACTTCAGATTACTCCATGGAGCTATTTTCACATTCCATGCCTGGGTTATCAAGTCAAATCCTGAATTCCCCAGTCCAAGATGAATCTGACATGGAGTGCACTGATGCACAGCCACTGCTAGATGATTCTGCTGGTACATTGACCCAGAGCACAACATTTCCCTCACAGTCTACTGAGCCAGAATCAGACCCTGATGAAACTCAGGTGCCCCTTCCCGCATACTATACCACCATACTCGGTGACACAGAGGAAAATGCAGATGAAATTGAAGAGGAGGTGATGGATGACCCAGTTGTTGACCCAGATTGGCATTCATTGGGTGAAGAGGGTGCCGCTGGCAATAGCTCAGAAGAGAAAAAGATCCGCAGCAGGCATCGACACAGCAGCATTGGCTATCTGGCAGGCCCGTAGCTGTCCAAAAACGTGGTAAAAAAAACAAAAAGAGTTGCAGGACAGCTTGGCCAGACGATCAAATTAGCACAGCGTGCAAGCCCTGAAAATTTATACCATAGTAGTAGAGTTGAGCGAAACGGGTCGAAAAATTTCAAAAGTCGCCGACTTTTGGTAAAGTCGGGTTTCATGAAACGAAACCCGACCCTAGGGTGAGGTTGGCCACGAGCTCGGTGACTTTAGCGCCAAAGTCGAGTTTCAAAAGTTTGTTTTCCGCCCTTTTTCAGCCAATCAGGATCCACGAACACTGTGGGCAATGTGATGACATAGGCAGGGGTCACCACCATCTTTGACAAGGGCATGCAAGTGATTGGCTTGCTTTGGGGGCGTCACAGGGGGTATAAAAGGGCATGCACGCCGCCCGCCATGTTACTCATGCTGATCTCAGAATAGGGAGAGCTGCTGCTGCTGATGATTCTGTAGGGAGAGCGTTAGGCAGGAAAGAAGAAGACACCAAAAACTGCTTCTGCTGCTAGCGATTTTGGCTGTACAACACACCAGTGACTGTGTGTGCAGTGCAAGTGGAGGCTATATTTTGCCGGATCAGCTGTGTTGGTTGTTAGGCTGCCTTATAAGTAGTGTTGAGCATTCCGATACTGCAAATATCGGGTATCGGCCGATATTCGCTGTATCGGAATTCCGATACCGAGTACCGATATTTTTTCAAAATCGGATATCGGAATCGGAAGTTCCCATAATGCAAAGAGCCACTGCTGTGGCTCTGATTGGCTGCCGAAATGACGTCATCATGATGAGCGGTCTGTGCGCATCATGATGCGCCATCAGTTCGGGCGTTCCGGGGGGTCTATGCCGATTGCCCGGGGTTCTGTACCGGCCTGCCGGGGGTCTGTGCCAACTGCCCGGGGGTCTGTGCGAACTGCCGGTGGTCTGTACCGGCCTGCCGGGGGGCTGTGCCGGCCTGCCGGTGGTCTGTGCCGACTGCCCGGGGGTCTGTGCGGACTGCCGTGGGTCTGTACCGGCCTGCCGGGGGGCTGTGCCGGCCTGCCGGTGGTCTGTACCGACTGTCCGGGGGTCTGAGCGGACTGCCGGGGGTCTGTACCGGCCTGCTGGGGGGCTGTGCCGGCCTGCCGGTGGTCTGTACCGACTGTCCGGGGGTCTGAGCGGCCTGCCGGGGGTCTGTACCGGCCTGCCGGGGGTCTGTACCGGCCTGCCGGGGGGCTGTGCCGACTGTCCGGGGGTCTGTGCAGGTTGCGGGGGTCTGTGCAGGCATCGTCCGATGGGACTACAAGTCCCATCGGGCGATGCCTGCTACCATGATGGTGATTGACACATTAGCCAATGATGGGACAGTAGTAGTCCCATCATCCGGCCTATGTGTTGAATGTAAAAAAAATACATGCTACATACATACTACATACATACTACATGCTACATACATGCAACATACATACATACTGCATATATACCACATGCATGCAACATGCATACTACATATATACCACATATATACAACATGCATACTACATATACAGTATACCACATATACCGGGGGGCTGTGCCGACTGTCCGGGGGTCTGTGCCGACTGCCCGGGGGTCTGTACCGGCCTGTCGGTGGTCTGTACCGACTGTCTGGGGGTCTGTGCAGGCTGCGGGGGTCTGTACCGGCCTGCCGGGGGGCTGTGCCGGCCTGCCGGGGGTCTGAACCGGCCTGCCGGGGGCTGTGCCAGCCTGCCGGTGGTCTGTACCGACTGTCCGGGGGTCTGTGCAGGCTGCGGGGGTCTGTACCGGCCTGCCGGGGGGCTGTGCCGGCCTGCCGGTGGTCTGTACTGACTGTCCGGGGGTCTGAGCGGACTGCCCGGGGGTCTGTACCGGCCTGCTGGGGGGCTGTGCCGGCCTGCCGGGGGGCTGTGCCGACTGTGTGGGGGTCTGTGCCGACTGCCCGGGGGTCTGTGTGGACTGCCGGGGGTTTGTACTGGCCTGCCGGGGGGCTGTGCCGACTGTCCGGGGGTCTGTGCAGGCTGCAGGGGTCAGTGCAAGCATCGTCCGATGGGACTACAAGTCCCATCGGGCGATGTCTGCTACCATGACGGTGATTGACACATTAGCCAATGATGGGACAGTAGTAGTCCCATCATCCGGCCTATGTGTTGAATGTAAGAAAAAAAAAATACATACTACATACATACTACACGCTACATACATACTACATACATGCTACATACATGCAACATATATACTACATGCATGCAACATACATACATACTGCATATATACCACATGCATGCAACATGCATACTACATATATACCACATATACCGGGGGGCTGTGCCGACTGTCCGGGGGTCTGTGCCGACTGCCTGGGGGTCTGTACCGGCCTGCCGGGGGGCTGTGCCAGCCTGCCGGTGGTCTGTACCGACTGTCCGGGGGTCTGTGCAGGCTGCGGGGGTCTGTACCGGCCTGCTGGGGGGCTGTGCAGGCCTGCCGGTGGTCTGTACTGACTGTCCGGGGGTCTGAGCGGACTGCCGGGGGTCTGTACCGGCCTGCCGGGGGCGTGGCGGCCTGCCGGTGGTCTGTACCGACTGTCCGGGGGTCTGAGCGGACTGCCGGGGGTCTGTACCGGCCTGCCGGGGGGCTGTGCTGGCCTGCCGGTGGTCTGTACCGACTGTGCGGGGGTCTGTGCAGGCTGCGGGGGTCTGTACCGGCCTGCTGGGGGGCTGTGCCGGCCTGCCGGTGGTCTATACTGACTGTCCGGGGGTCTGAGCAGGCTGCGGGGGTCTGTGCAGGATCGTCCAATGGGACTACAAGTCCCATCGGGCGATGCCTGCTACCATGACGGTGATTGACACATTAGCCAATGATGGGACAGTAGTAGTCCCATCATCCGGCCTATGTACTGAATGTAAAAAAAAAATAATACATACTACATACCTACTACATGCTACATACATACTACATACATGCTACATACATACTACATGCATGCAACATACATATATACTACATGCAACATGCATACTACATATATACTACATGCATGCAACATACATATATACAACATATATACTACATGCATGCAACATGCATACTACATATATACCACATATATACTACATGCATGCAACATACATACAACATATATACTACATGCATGCAACATGCATACTACATATATACCACATATATACTACATGTATGCAACATACATATATACTACATGCAACATGCATACTACATATATACTACATGCATGCAACATACATATATACTACATATATACTACATGCATGCAACATGCATACTACATATATACCACATATATACTACATGCATGCAACATACATATATGCTACATGCAACATGCATACTACATATATAATACATGCATGCAACATACATACTACATATATACCACATGCATGCAACATGCATACTATATATACCACATATATACTACATGCATGCAACATACATATATACTACATATATACTACATGCATGCAACATATATATATAATACATATATACTACATGCAACATACATACTACATACATACTACATATATACCACATGCATGCAACATGCATACTACATATATACTACATGCATGCAACATACATATATACTACATGCATGCAACATACATACATACTACATATATACCACATGCATGCAACATGCATACTACATAAATACTACATATATACTACATGCATGCAACATACATATATACTACATACAATACATTCATACAATACATACATATAGACATACAGTACATATAACATAGAGTACATACTCACCATCACTTGTCACTTTGATCCCCGAAGCCATTGTCATCTATGGAATAAATATTAAAATAACAAAGCACCAATATACTCACCCCTGATCCGCAGAAGTCCATGGGTGTCCCATGACGATCTTGCGTGGAGAACAGCAGCATCAGCTGATGCTACCGTTCTCTACGGGCTCCAGGAAATCAGTGTCGGGAGGTAGGTATCCTTCTGCCCTGTATTCCTCCGCCACTGTAAAGAAAAAAAAAAAAATAAGCCCTAGTCTCACTTTATGGCAAAAGCTGGGTGGGAAATTTCTCACACAGCAATGTGACTCTGTAAGGATAAGTCGAGGACTTGTTCCATTCTTACAGACCTACACTCTAGGGAGATTCCTATTCTGCCCAATTCTATATACACCTTGTAGTTTGTCATACACTAGCCAATTTCTGCCTGTGACATAGCGGTGTGATATTCACTGGGCCTCACACAATCCAACAGTGTCCACAAGTGTGTTCAGAAATTCTACATCTCCCCTTGTCCTATAGTGACATTTTTCACACCTACGACATTGAGCCTGTGACATAGCGGTGTGATATTCACTGGGCCTCACACAATACAACAGTGTCCACAAGTGTGTTCAGAAATTCTACATCTCCCCTGTCCTATAGTGACATTTTTCACACCTGCGACATTGAGCCTGTGACATAGCGGTGTGATATTCACTGGGCCTCACACAATCCAACAGTGCCCACAAGTGTGTTCAGAAATTCTACATCTCCCCTGTCCTATAGTGACATTTTTCACACATTTTTACTGAAAATGAGGAAGGCTGGTGGAAGAGGCCGTGGAATTGGGCGGGGGTTGCCAGCTGGTAATGATGGTGTTGGTGGTGGATCTGATGGTAGTGGCAAAAGCAAAATAGGACCGAATGCAGGAGGTGTTGAGCCTGCATCATCGTCTGGCTCCACAAGTCCTCGAAGGCTTAGTTTTCTAGGAGTTGGCAAACCGCTTTTAAAGCCAGAGCTTCAGTAAAAAGTTTTGGCTTACATTGCTGACTCAGCCTCCAGCTCTATGGCCTCCTCTTCTGAAGTTGTAAAAAATAAAAGCACTGAGTCATCATTGGAGGCTCATGTTCATGAACCACACCTTTCCTTGTGTCCTAAACCCCAACCAAGATTGAAGGATGAAGCAGGCCATACAACTGATTACTCCATGGAGCTGTTTTCACATACCATGCCTGGGTTATCAAGTGAAATGGTGAATTACCCAGGCCTGACATGGAGTGCACTGATGCACAGCCACTGATAGATGATTCTGCTTGCACATTCACTCAGAGCACTACATTGTCCTCGCAGTGTAATGAGCCAGATTCTGACCCTGATGAGACTCAGGTGCCCCTTCCCGCATACTATACCACCATACACGGTGACACAGAGGAAGGTGGACATGACATTGAAGAGGAGGTGATGGATGACCCAGTTGTTGTCCCAGATTGGCATCCATTGGGGGAAGAGGGTGCTGCTTCCAATAGCTCAGATGAGGAGGAGGAGCATCCACAGCAGACATGGACATCGCAACAGCTGTTATCTGGCAGGCCCGGAGCACTCCAAAGACAGGTTCCAAAAATCAAAAGAGTTGCTGGACAGCTTGTCCAGACGGTCAAAATAGCACAGCGTGCTAGACCGCAAAATGTCTTCCAAAGTAGGAAGAGTGCAGTGTGGCACTTTTTTGAACAAAATCCTCATGATCAAGCCAAGGTTATCTGTAAGAAGTGAGCAAAGACCTTTAGCCGAGGGAAAAATCTGAAAAATTTGAATACCAGTTGCATGGTTAGATATTTAACCAGCATGCACTTGCAAGCATGGACACAACACCAAACCTCAAGTACCTCATGTGCAACTGATCACAAAGAAGGTAGTCAGCAACGCTACATTGTTTCCACCACTGTAAGCCCACCGGTTAGCACAGCATCAAATGTTGAAGTGTCGTTGCAAGGCCAAAGCAGTCAGGGAATCCCACTGTTATATCAATGAAAGACTGAATCTAGGCCATCAGAAAGAACACCAACTCCATCACCATCATCAACCCTCTCTCAGTCCGCCCTGTCCACCGCTAGTTCCACCATATGCAGCTCTCAAGTCCAGCTCACCCTCCCAGAGACTATGAGTAGGTCAAGAAAGTACTCAGTCTCTCATCCACATACACTGGGTTTGAACGCCCACATTGCCAAACTAATCTCGTTAGAGATGATGCCCTATCGGTTGGTGGAAAGCGCAGCTTTCCGCGAACTCATGGCCTATGCAGTACCACGCTATGACCTACCCAGTCGCCACTTCTTCTCTCGCAAAGCCATCCCAGCCCTCCACCATCATGTGAAAGACCGCATTGTCCATGCACTCAAGCAGTCAGTGAGTGGAAAGGTGCACCTCACAACAGATGCATGGTCCAGTCGGCATGGCCAGGGCCGTTACGTGTCCATCACTGCGCACTGGGTTAATGTGGTGGATGCAGGGTAGACAGGTGACAGCGGTGGTGGGACAATGCTGCCTAGCCCACGGTATAGGAAACAGTTGGCTGTAGGCGTTCGACCCTCCTCCTCATCCTCCTCCTCCTCCAGAAGCGAAAGCTCGTCCTCAGAGCGCAGTCGTACGAGCACTCCATCTGCAGCTGCCACTGTTGCACATGAGGTGTCCCCCTATCAAGCAGCTAGTGGAAAGTGTCAGCAGGCTGTGTTGCAGATGATGTGTTTGGGCGACAGACACACCGAGGAGGTGCTGGCCGAGTACTTTCAGCGACAAACTGAGTCATGGCTGGGCAGTGTACATCTTGAGGCAGGCAAGGTAGTTAGTGATAACGGCCGTAATTTTGTGGCAGCCATAGCCCTTTCAAAACTCAGCCACATACCTTGCTTGGCTCACACCTTGAACCTGGTGGTGCAGTGCTTCCTCAACAATTATCCGGAGTTAACAGCCCTGCTCCAGAAGGTGCGAAGACTGTGCGCGTACATCCGCCGGTCGCCTGTACTCTCCATTCGTATGCAGAAGCTGCAGCGATTGCTCCACCTTCCCAACCACCGCCTCATTATCAACATTGAAACAAGGTGGAACTCCACCCTGCACATGGTTGAGCGGCTGTGCGACCAGAGGCAGGCCATAATGCATTTGTGGGAGGATACACGGCCAGGCACTTTGAGAGCAGACATGGCGTTGACAGGTGTGCAGAGGTCGAAGCTGAAAGACCTCTGTAAAGTCCTTCAGTGTTTTGAGGAATGCACACGGCTGGTAAGCACAGACGACGCTATCCTAAGCATGGGCATCCCACTTATGCATCTGCTCATGCAAACTTTGACACACCTTAAGGAGCAGGCGTCTGCAGCCAATGTTGACGAGGAGGAAGAGGAGGAGGGAATCCTTGATGACATTCAGCCATTGTCTGCTCAGGGACCTCTCCTGGACGAGGTGGAGGAAGAAGAGGAGGAGGAGGATGATGATGGGGATGATTACTTAGGGGAGGAGGATGCATCTCGTGGGCCAAGTGAAAATGTTGGCGTGGCAAGGTCTGGTACAGGGTTTGTGCGTGACTGGAGGGATGTGGATTTGCCAGAAAGTGCACCTCCACCCAGCACTCGCAGTGCATCATTGACACCGGGAACATTGGCCCACATGTCATATTATGCCTTGCGGATCCTAAAAAGGGACCCCCGCATTGCCAAAATGATGAACGATGACGACTACTGGTTGGCCAGCATCCTGGATCCACGCTATAAAGGCAAATTACAAAACATCATGCCACAGGAGAACCTTGACCTAATATTGGCTAATAAACAAGCAACTCTGGTAAACCGGTTGCTTGAGGCATTCCCAGCACGCAGCAGCGGTGATGGTTCTCACACGAGCCGTACGGGCTGGGGGCAGCTTGGCAGAGGTGTTCGTGGTGCACACAGCAGAAGAGGCGTTGGAGACTGGGGTTTCATGACAATGTTGTGGACTGATTTTTAAAGTACCGCTCACACAAATGGTAATACTGCATCGATGGAAAGTGACAGGAGACAGCAGTTGTCAACTATGGTTACAAACTACTTTTCCTCCCATATCGATGTTCTCCCACACAGGTCATTCCCCTTTGACTATTGGGCCGCTAAACTGGACACCTGGCCTGAATTGGCACAATATGCCTTACAGGATCTCACTGGCCCAGCTGCAAGTGTGCTATCGGAAAGAGTCTTCAGTGCAGCTGGATCAATCCTGAGAGAAAAAAGGACCCGTCTGTCAACCCAAAATGTGGATGATCTAACCTTCATTAAAATGAACCATGCATGGGTTTCCACCTTCCCTGGATAACACATAGGTTGCCAGAAAAATGGCTTGCTTTGGTCCTCCTCCTATTCCGCAAACTTGACCTATTTCGCCTTTTGCAGCAGCTGAATGTCCCACATCAACATATGCCACTTTGTGAACCGCCCTAAATGGGCTGCCCCGCCCCCCCCCATGGTCGGGGTCACCACCTAGCGCACGAAACCGTGCGAGTGCCGTTGCCCTGGACAGGTGGGTAGGCCGACTCTTGGGGGCGGGCACTGGCACAGGGTCCCTCATAGTGCAATCAAGTGTCTCTGACGTTGTTGGTGCACACACGCCGTCAGACACACCGCCGTACTATGAGGGGCCCAGTGCCAGTACCGACGCCCACGAGTGTGCCCCCCTTGCATGGGCAGGGCCCCAGCATTTGCAATGTTTACCTCTCCCTGCTCCTCCAGTGTGTAGTCTGGGCTGTCAAATCCTTCACTGGGAGTGCCACTACAAATTGAACTGAAAGATAATGGTTAAGATGTAGCTATGTCCTGTCATGCTGGCCGGGCTCTAGCTCCAGATGATCAATGGCTTCCATTTCTTATGGACGTCGACTCACAATGACATGCAGTGGTGGTTTATCATCAGCTTTCACAGTTTTCCTACTCACAAACGTGTGACATTCCGGTGCACATTTTAAAATGTGCCCTCTCATGCCAATCAAATAGAATCGCCTACGGCCTGTGGCTTCTGTCTTTTGCACTCCAAAGTTACGTGACAGATCATGATAGCCAGTGAGCACCATGTTTACATCGCTCCCTGTGATAAAAATTTGATTGAGATGAGTAACAGTGATGGAATCATCGGAAGTGCGATACAGCAAGACTTTATTCACAAAAAAATGTTTTCACTGTCTCAACACACAAATTAATTGAGGGTCAGCATCGCCTATGAGAATTGTGACGGAAGTTTTTCCCGTGAATAGTAATTCCTAGATATCTACAATCACTAACCTTTATGTCAGTAATTGTATGCATCTCATTTCCTATTGCGGAGAGGCTGGACTGTATTACTGAGACAGAAATATATATGAAGATTTAAAAATAACACCAAAAGTATATAGTTGTGTACGCCTCAAATGCATTTCCTTTTTTCCCACTTTTTAGATTGCTGTGTAATCCATACTGAGAACACGGAGATTTTACATGTTTAAACTATGCTATATATACCTGCTATCCAGTGTTAAAGTACCCTTTCTCAACTTTGTACAATCTGGTCAAATCCATACTGGGCCTGAGAACATCTGAGTCTGCCTCCTGATCTATAGACATATATTTTTAATGTGTAAACTAGGCTACATATATACGTGTTATCCGGTGAAACTGTACCCTTTATCAACTTTCTACAATGTTGTTGAATCCATACTGGGCCTGAGAACGGCTGCCGAGCTGTTAAGCAAGCTACAGCACCTGTGGTTTGGACACATAATTTTTTCAGGAATGACGGTTAGGCCTAACTCCGGAATTGCGGTTGACCTGAACTTACTGGGAAATCATCGTTCGCAGGGAATAATCTGAATCCAAGATCCCCATCACTAATGGAGTTCAGCAGGTTATCTGCACCTGTAAGCGACAAAAGCTGGTCCTTTCAGTGTAGCGTGCATGCAGCCCTGGACATGTACGGGAATGCTAGACCTGTTATTGCTCGATCTCACGTGCCAGAGCCTCGCTTATCCCTCTAGTAAGCTTGACGCGTACTGCGGGGGCATGCCGGAGTCTCGGTTGTTAACGGAATAAAGCTGAGAAATCGCTAGCACAACTACAAACACACTTACCACACACAGAATCGACAAAGCTTTCAAAGTGTGCATCTTTTCTTTAGGTGGCATGGTTGTGGTTTCCCGGGTGGAGTCCAATTAAGCTACAGGCTCCACTCCTGGTGGTGCCCTTTTGGACATTCCTTTAAGGTTCAGCTTTGCAATCATACTGCCCCCGGAAACCAAAAACTTTGCCTTCATGGATGCTGTTTGGAGGTTCGTGGGAATAACGCCGCCCGATCAGCAGTCGGCATATGAGTCGCCCTCCCAGGGCTGTGGGGTACTCGGTACTGGGCCGGTGTCAGTGGGATGTGTCACAGCAGTGGTGACCCGGACGGTGGCCCTGGGCGCCCATGTAAATGGCGTGGTATAATGGTAAAGAGTTTATATAGATAGTTTGACGCCACCTGTGATGTTTGGCAACATAGATGTTTGGCCGACGCTGCATGCAGATCCTCTGGGACTGATGGTGTTGTGCAGCAAAGATGGTGAAGCTCCCCACAGGTGGAGCTGGAGTCCCAGGGAAGTGTAGATGTAGTGATGGGGGAAAGGCACAGGCGGTGTAGGTGCTGGTACCCAGATGTAGTGGTGCAGGAATAACTGTAGGACACCAGAGCGTGCAGTTCCAAAGCTTTACTCACAGTCTGCAGGTTACACAGATGCCTGCCTCCGTGCTGTGTCCTCCAGGTCAGGACCTCAGCCAACCTCCGGGACCAAAATGGAAAGCTCCCTTCCAACACTCCGCCAACATGTACCTTCCTGAACGTCTCCTTTCTAGCGCTTGTGGGGGAAGCACTCACAGGACCGTGGTTCACTGAAGCGCCTCCTGTCTAACAGATGTTCCTCAGACTTTACTTGTATGGCAGACAGCTGTAGCCTTTTCCTTCTGGCTCCCACACATCGATGCTGGGGCCTCCGAGCCTTAGTTTGGTACAGAGCATTTATAGCTGCTACTTCCCCCGGTTTCTGCTGCAGGAACATCAGTGTCCCTACAAACTCGGAGACCGGAATCGGGACCATGCGCTCCAGCTAGGAGTGAGCCTTAACTCTGCTCATCCTCCAGCTCCCCTTCTCACGTCCACACACTTCCCCTTCCCTGCACAGAGTGCCCTAACTTACCTCCTCCCGACCACAGAGAGCAGCTCCTCAGCAGTCAGGTTCAAAGGTCTCCCTGCTAGCCTGGAGTGGGAAATGTGTTGTGTGTTGGTTTCACTGCTAGAGAGATCCTTCGTTGCTCCCACGCTTGACAACACACTCCCTAGGAGGAAGGTAATGCCACAGTGGCGACCGTACTCTTGGGGACACCACAAGTACACTGAGGCCCAGCCACTGCTGGATGATGCTGCTGGTACATTGACCCAGACCACTACATTCCCCTCGCACTCTACACTGCCAGAATCTGACCCAGAGGAAACTCAGGTTCCCCTTCCCACATACTATACCACCTTACACGGTGACAAAGATGAAGGTGCAGATGAAAGTGCAGGTTCCTTGAGCAGGTGGGGGGGGCATACTCATGGGCGATGGCACTGGCACAGGTCACCGCAAAGTACGCAAAAGTGTCTCTGCCGGTGGGAGGGCCTAAACAGCCAAGTGCAGTGAGATGGAAGATGGGGACGACAAGGAGTTCAGAGTAGTGCAGGGATTCCCTAGCAAGGAGACTTATGTAATTGTTTTCAATGTTGGGACAGCAATTTTTGGGGAGCACTATACTCTGGTGAATGATATATGGGGCCCACCATACACTGGAGCATTCCAAAGGTGGACATCAGACACTGGAGCAGCATTTACAGGGCCCATTATACACTAGAGCAGTAGAAATGGGGCCCATTATATATGGAGCATTATTTGGGCCCATAAGACAGTGGAGCTTCATCCATTGGGACCAACATATACTGTAGCATTATGTGGAGCTCATTATATACGGTTTGAAACATTATATGGGATCAATGATTCCATATGGAGAAATATATGGGCCTCATTACTCTGTATAGCGCACTAAGCGCTGGCCATAATACTGTATGGAGTTTTATACTGTCCGTTTTTGGAGGTATTGGAGAATTTAAAATGGATATCAGTCATGAGATGTAAGAAGTGAAGTATTTTTCATTGTACTATGCTGCTATTTCTCTGCCGTATCGGATCATCATGTGTATTGGTATGTGTTAAAGGGGCGCTCTTTGGCCCTGGGCCCACGAAAACCTGGAGCCAGCCCTACCCCCCCACAACAGTAGCCAAATAACCCCCATTTTTCAGTGCGTAGCAAGTATTATTAAGTAAATTAAGGTTGACAAGCTTAAGTAAAAAGAACTGATGCTTTTGGCATTCAAATGGGCACTGTAGGTGTGTTTCCTGTCCTCCTCTCACTGCCGACTTTAATTCCCCATTGACTTACATTGGGTTTCGTGTTTCGGTCGGACCCCCGACTTCTCCCTATAGTCGGCCGATTTTGCTCGACCCGACTTTTGGAAAAGTCGGGTTTCATGAAACGAAACTCGACCCTAAAAAAACCAAAAGTCGCTCAACTCTAGCGGACAGCTCTATACAGTGTATGTATGGAAAATTTAAAATCTCCATCTATTTTTTTCAAGAGTCAACAGCAGATACACGATACTGTCTGAGAAGCGGACAGATCTATACGGTTTATGGAAAAATGGAAATGTCCGTATATGTATTTTTTCGGACTCACGCACACGCTGTCTCTGTATAGATTTGACTGTAATCCAAACAGCAGATATACAATACTGTTTGAGAAGTGGACAGCTCTATATGGTGTATGGAATCACCCCACCAAGGACAACATCTGCAAGGAGTTTGTATGTTCTCCCCGTGTTTGTGTGGGTTTCCTCCGGGTACTCCGGTTTCCTCCCACATTCTAAAGACATACTCCTAGGGAATTTAGATTGTGAGCCCCATCGGGGACAGTGATGATAATATGTGCAAACTGTAAAGCGCTGCGGAATATGTTAGCACTATATAAAAATAATGATTATTATTATTATTATGGAAAAATGTAAATCTCCATCTATTTTTTTCCGGCGTCACACACAGATAGCATGTATTTGTCCGTGATACCAGCCGGTACACAATAGTGTGTGAGGAGCATACACCTCTATACAGTGTGTGAAAAAATGTACGCTCGGTAACTGTGCAGAAAAAAAGATTTGAAGTAAAGGGCATGTCACACTAAGAGATATCGCTAGCAATATCGCTGTAACTAGTGACGTTATAGCGATATTGCTAGCGATATCGCTATGTCTGATACTTACCTACGACCGGCTCCCCCGCTGTCCATCGCTGATCGCGCGAGAACGTTCAGGACTGTTTCTCGTCGTCAGCTTCCTGTGGCGCTTCCTGCTGTGAGGACGAGCGACGCGTGGAGCCGGGCGGGAGGACGCAGGATCGCCTGGTGTGACAGGTAAGTAGCGACCCCCCGTCCCCTGCGATGTCGCTGGTGAGATCTGCCTATGTGACAGCTCACTAGCGACCACCTAGCGATGTACCAGCGATCCTGACCGCGTCATATCGCTGGTCGGGATCGCTGGTACATCGCTAAGTGTGACAGTACCTTAAGAGTGCTTTGAAAAAAGCAGTCTGCACAGCAGTGTGCACACAGCAATGCAGCTAGCAGGTAGCCTGATAAGGCAGCCTAATAACCACCAGCACTGCTGCACACCAAAAAATACTCCCCTGTCACTACACACTAACTGTACAGTGAAAATCGCTATCAGCAGAAGCACGGATTTTTTTTTCTTTCCTGCCTAATACTCTCCCTATTGAGAAACAGCAGCAGCAACCTCTCCCTATGCTAAGATCAGCAGAAGTTAAATGGCAGTCGGCGGTCAGGGCTTTTATAGCCACTGTGACACCACACAAAGCAAGCCAATCACTTGAATGCCCTTCTCTAAGATGGTGGTGGCCACTGCCCATGTCATCGCATTGCCCACAGTGTGCGTCCTTGATCATTGGCTGAGAAAAGTCACTGGAAGCATTATGGGAAACGCGACTTTGGCACTCGGGTCGATGACTGCATGGCCGACTTCACGCTATGGTCGGGTTTCGATCGGCAAAACCCGACTTTAGTGAAAGTCAGCGACTTTTGAATTTGACCGACCCGTTTCGCTCAACTCTAATCAGAACTAGAAGGTCATCAGCAAATGCTGCAGTTTTATAATTTGCTTTATTTATTTTGATGCCCTCTATTTCTGGGTGGAGCTGAATGGCATTTAGGAGTGGCTCCATTGCTAAGACGAATAGCAGGGGAGACATGGGGCATCCCTGCCTCGTTCCGTTTTAAATAATAAATGTGTGCGTCATAAAATCATTGATTCTAATTTGTGCAGTAGGTTGTTATACATTGCCATTATAGCTGCTACGAATGCGCTGGGGATTTCAAATCTGGCCAGAACCTCTCTCAGATAAACCTAGTCTACCCTGTCAAAGGTCTTCTCTGCGTCCGTTCAAAGAAGTACCAATGGTAACTTGCGGTGTTTTGCATACTGGAGGAGATGAAGCACCTTATGAACATTATCCTTCCCCTCTCTTCCCCCGACAAACCCAGTTTGATTTTAAAGAAATCAGACTTGTTAGGACTTTGGCCAATCTTCTTGCCATCAGACCGGCTAGGAGTTTTAAGTCTACATTAAGCAGGGATCATAGAATCATAGAATCATAGAATTGTAGAGTTGGAAAGGACCTCCTGGGCCATCTGGTCCAACCCCCTGCTCAAAGCAGGATTCGCTAAATCATCCCAGTCAGATGTCTGTCCAGCCTCTGTTTGAAGACTTCCATTGAAGGAGAACTTACCACTTCTCGTGGCAGCTTATTCCACTCATTGATCACTCTAACTGTCAAAAAGTTTTTTCTAATATCTAATCTGTGTCTCCTCCCATTCAGTTTCATCCCATTGCTTCTAGTCTTTCCTTGTGCAAATGAGAATAAAGTTGATCCTTCTACAATGTGACATCCCTTTAGATATTTGTAGACAGCTATTAAGTCTCCTCTCAGTCTTCTCTTTTTCAAACTAAACATTCCCAAATCCTGCAACCTTTCCTCATAAGACAGGGTTTGCAGACCGGTCACCATTCTCGTCGCTCTTTTCTGAACTTGCTCCAGTTTGTTGATGTCTTTTTTAAAATGTGGTGCCCAAAACTGGACACAATATTCCAGATGAGGTCTGACCAAAGAGGAGTAGAGGGAAATAATGACTTCACGTGATCTAGACTGTATGCTTCTGTTAATACATCCTAGAATTGCATTTGCCTTTTTTGCTGCTGCATCACACTGTTGACTCATATTCAGTCTGTGATCTATTAGTATACCCAAGTCTTTTTCACATGTGCTGTTGCTTAGCCCTATTCCTCCCATTCTGTATATGCTTTTTTCATTTTTATTGCCCAGATGTAGTACTTTGCATTTTTCCCTGTTAAAAACCATTCTGTTAGTTGCTGCCCACTTCTCCAGCTTATTTATATCTTTTTGAATCCTCTCTCTCTTCTCTAGTATTAGCTATCCCTCCTAGCTTTGTGTCATCAGCAAATTTAATCAGTTTACCCTCAATTCCTTCATCTAAATCATTGATAAAGATGTTGAACAATACAGGACCCAGGACAGAGCCCTGTGGTACCCCACTTGACACATTCTTCCAACTGGATGTGCAGCCATTTACGACCACTCTTTGGGTCCGATCACTAAGCCAGTTATGAATCCACCTAACAGTTGCCTTGTCCATTCCATACTTAGTCATTTTTTCAATAAGGATTGTATGAGATACTTTGTCAAAAGCTTTGCTGAAGTCAAGATATACTATATCTACAGCATTTCCTTGATCCACCCAATCAGTGATTCCGTCATAGAAGGAAATTAAGTTAGTTTGACATGACTTATTAGTTACAAACCCATGCTGACTCTGTTTAATCACTTCATTCTTATCCAGGTACTGACATACATGTTGTTTAATAATCTGTTCAAAGATCTTTCCTGGTATAGAAGTCAGACTCACCGGCCTATAGTTGCCTGGGTCCACCTTCTTCCCCTTTTTGAAGATAGGAACAACATTTGCTCTTCTCCAGTCTTCTGGGACTTCTCCTGTTCTCCAAGAATTTTCAAAGATTATGGAGAGGGGTTCAAAAATTTCTTCTGCTATCTCCTTCAGTACTCCGGGGTGTAATTCATCTGGACCTGGAGACTTGAATTCATTTAGGTTAGCTAAGTGTTTCCTCACTATCTTTCTGTTTATAGATATCCTGGATTCTTCTATTCCCTTAATAGGACAGTGAAGAACAGTTGATGTTACATTTCCTTTCTGAGAGAAAACAGATGCCAAATAGGAATTTAAAAGTTCGGCCTTCTCAAGATCCTGTCTTACCATTTCATCATTTTCATCCTGTAAAAATCCTATAGCATCTTTGACTTTTCTTTTACTTTTGACATATCCCCAAAATCCTTTATTATTGCTTTTGACATCTCTTGCAAGCCTCAATTCATTTTCAGCTTTAGATAATCTGATTTGTGCCCTGCAGGTTCTGCAGACAGCATTATATTCTTCTTTAGATATGCCTCCCTCTTTCCATTTTATAAACATTTTTTTCTTCCTTTTTAGCATGTGCTTAAGTTCTGTGTTCATCCATCCTGGTTTCCTTAAATGCTTCCTATTCTTCCCTCTTTTCGGAATTGTTAACAATTGTGCTTTGAGAATTTCACTTTTCAAGTTTTCCCATCCTTCCTGGACATTTTTGTCTTTAAGGATATCCAGCCATTGGATCCCTCCAATTCTCTTTCTGAATCCCTTAAAATCTGCCTTTCTGAAATCTAACCTTGACGTCTGAGTCTTCACAGGTCTTCCTCCTCTAGTTATCCAAAATTCTAAAATAGCATGGTCGCTACCTCCTAGGGTCCCAGCCACTTTCACCTCCTCAACCATTTCCTCCCTGTTTATAAGGATTAGATCCAAGGTGGCAGTTCCCCTTGTTTTCTCCCCTACCTTTTGGAAGATAAAGTTGTCAGCAAGAGAGGATAAGAATTTCCTTGACCTGTTAGTGTTGCCTGAGAGAGATTCCCAACAAATGTCTGGATAGTTGAAATCTCCCATGACAACTATGTCATATTTTTTGGAGAACTTGGCCATTTGATGCATAAAGAGTTCATCCATATCTTCAGCTTGCACAGGCGGCCTGTAGTAAATGCCTACAATGGTGTCCTTTCCATTGTTCTGTCCTTGTATTCTTACCCAGTTTCCACAGAACTCCCAGTCTCTGAAGCTTCAATCTCTGTGCAGATATACACGTTTCTAACATACAATGCAACACCTCCTCCTCGTTTATCAAGTCTGTTTCTTGCAAATAAGTTGTGTCCTTCTAGTCTTGTATTCCAATCATGTGTATCGTCCCACCAAGTTTCAATGATTCCAATGACATCATATTTCTTTTCCTGTGTTAGTAGTTCCAATTCTCCTTGTTTGTTGCCCATGCTTTGTGCATTAGTATAGAAAATGTCAGAGACACCGCACTGCACTTGCTCATAGAGCCAGTGCGCGTGTCCTGAGAACAGAAACAGTGCTAAAAGATACCTGTAGAGACGGGCAGCAGAGGTGACCATGCGTGCTTCAGGCTAATAGTGTCAGGGTCCAGTCAGTGCTGGAAAGTAAAGAGGCATAGGACCTGCGGACACTGAAACTGAATAGTCTGCACGGGACCTATGGTCATGTGACAGCAAGGGGGCGGGGCTTAGCGTCCTGTATTCAGATAGGACAGGACACCACACAACAACTCAGAGTCAGGCAAAACAGAGGTCACAGCAGTACAGGCAAACGAGGTACAGAGGGACAAACAGACGGGTAGTCAGACAGAGCCAAAGGTCATACACAAGAGGGCGGTGCGGTACCAAGGGGACGAGCAGAGAGGAGTCGGGTCACAAGCAGAGAGTCATACACGAGAGGTAGCGCAGTACAAGAGGGTCAGGCAGAACTCGTAACAGGGACAGAACCAGATCACAACCGAATAAGCAAGCAAGTTATCAGGAACAAGGCACACGTATACAAGAGGTCACTTAACTCAGCCGAGGGCAGGAGTATAACTGACACCCGACCCAGGTCCAGTGAGCACTAAATAGCCTCCTGCTGCCAGAGAGAGGCAGCACAATTAACCCATAGTCTAACCAGGATGGGTCAAAGTGAAATCCCGTCCTGGATCATGACAGAAACATTTTAGTTTGTGATTGGTTTCTCTTTCTCCAATTTTTTTATTAATTAGATTCTTTTGTCTTTGTTCTTCCTTTCCACTTCTAATAGCAGAGTTCTCAATAGCATTTGTCAGGTGTATGGCTTTTTCTGGTCTTTTGCTTCCCTTCCCATGTTGTTCTAGTTTAAAGCTCTCCTTACAAGTGTAGCAAGGCGACTTCCAAATACATGTTTTCCAGTCTTCGTAAGGTGCACCCCATCTCTAGCAAGTAGTCCATCGAAAAGGTAATTCATTCCGTGATCCATAAATCCAAATCGTTGCTGACGGCACCATCGACGTAGCCAGTTGTTCACCTGCAGAATCTTATTCCACCTCCTTGTTCCATGGCCATCCACTGGGAGGATGGAAGAGAAGACCACCTGCGCTCCCAGTTCTTTCACTTTCTTGCCTAAGTCTTCAAAGTCTCTGCAGATGGTTTCCAGGTCATTTCTTGCGGTGTCATTTGTCCCCACATGTAGTAGCAGGAATGGGTAGTCATCTGTAGGTCTGAAGAGTCCTGATATCCTGTCAGACACATCTTTAATTTTTGCACCTGGAAGACAGCACATTTCTCTTGAAGTTATATCCGGTCTGCAGATAGCGGCCTCTGTTCCTCTCAGCAGGGAATCCCCCATGACCACCACTCTCCGTTTCTTCTTCACAACATTTTTCTTTCTCCATCCAGGAGGACTCTGAAGGCGTACAAGGTTGCTGTTTGTTGGCAAAGTCTTATCCTGATGTATTTCTTCATCGTTTTCCTGCGTGAGAGCCTGGTACTGGTTCCTGAGCAGTATGGGTGCTGACTGCCTCCTGATCCTCCTGCTTCTCTGGGTCACATGCTTCCATTCCTCTCTTTCTTCAGGTGCACTTCGAATTTCTTCTCTTTCTGTAACATGAAGAGATAATTCTGCTCTGTCCAAGAACTCTTCACCTTCCTTAATGATCTTCAACGTAGCTAACCTCTCTTCGAGATTTTGCAACTTTTCCTCCAACAGGGACACAAGCTTGCATTTGTGGCATGTGAAGTTTGGCTTTTCCACTGGTAAGTCCGTGAACATGAAGCAAGAAATGCAGCTCACCAAATGGCTCCTGGCCTCTTCCATATTGAGATTTCTTAAAAACGATGAAAGATGAGCCAGGCGCGCGGTTTTCCGATTTCCTCTTTTCAGCTGCAACAGCCAAAACCCAGTGATCGCTGAGCTCGCGGAGACTCTTCGCTTATCCCAGAAGGCACTGGGAATATGCAAATGATCTCCTCAAGACTCTTCCCCTCGGATATCGGCCTATAGCTGCTGCACAGCTCCGGGTCTTTCCCCACTTTGTGTATCAAAGATATTCTGGCCTCTAGCATTTGATGTGGTAGCGGATGACCCTTCAACACTGTATTGCAGACATTCAATAAGTGTGGCAGCAGGAATGAGGAGAAGGATTTGTAGTATACCGCTGAGAACCCGTCAGGGCTGGGTGCTTTCACTTCGACAGGGCAGACTGTAATTCACCCAGTGAGAAGGTCTTGGTGAGCTGCTGTTTTTGGGAGTCCGATAGGGCTGGTAGATCTAAATTATTTAAGAAGGATTTTACAATCTAATTGCCTTTTACAAATAGATTCAGCAGTTTCTTCCGGGCGTAAATTGTATAATTGTTTATAATAGTCAAGGAATGCTAATTCCGTGTGGTCCGGATTTTGTGAGCTTTCACCTTGCTCATTTTTAATTGAGTTAATGAATGTGCGAGCTTGTCTCTTCCCCAATTGGGACAATAGTAGTTTGGAGACTTTATCTCCATGCACGTACATTTTATGTTTCCACTATGTATAGAGTTTAGCAGACCTTGAGTTGAGTATATCTTTAAGTTGTTGTCTTTTTTTTGTAGTGTGTCCCAAGTTTTCTGTTTATGTTGAAGCTCAAGCTGTGTTATGCTGTCATATAAGTCATGAATTTCTTTTTGCCTAAGTTTGTTAAGGAAGGAGGTGATAGATATAATTTCCCCTCTAGCTACTGACTTATGTGCTTCCCATAGAAACTGCGGAGAAGTTTCCTGCAGGTCGCTTTGTTCAAAGTATTGGGTGAGCATTCTGCTCATGCGTGCCCGTACCTCACTGCTTCCCAATACAGATTCATTGAGTAGCCATATTCTGCAGCGGGGATAAGATTTGGCAAGCACGAGTTTTAACAATACTGCTGAGTGGTCAGAGTATACATTTGGGATTATTTTTGCTTGTCTCGTATGTGGAAGCATTTTACTGGGGGCGAAGATATAATATAAGTGATGGTAAGATTTGTGGGGGTGGAAACAAAAGGTGTAGTCCCGATCCGTCGGGTTTAGATATCTCCATGAGTCTATTAATTGTAGGGATCCCAATTGTGATTTTATCCTACATAAATCCTTTGGTAGGATCGTGCTTTTTTGCTTAGAAGTGTCCATCAAAGGTTCTAATGCTACGTTAAGATCCCCTCCCATTACCAGCACACCCTCCCTGAAGTTGTCAATTTTCCTCAGGGTGGAAATTATCCACTTTAATAACTTTTTATTTGGGGCATATAAGCTGCATAACGTAACCAGGGTACTGTCTAGCAGACCCTTGATCAAGATATATCGGCCCTGTTGATCAGTCAATGATTCCCTTAACTGGAAGGACACTCCGCTCGCCACT
The DNA here is from genome assembly GCF_039654945.1 of Dendrobates tinctorius. NCBI lineage: Eukaryota > Metazoa > Chordata > Amphibia > Anura > Dendrobatidae > Dendrobates > Dendrobates tinctorius. Next base: position 29,500,037 of record NW_027361825.1, read on the forward strand.
GCCACTGATACACCTCTCGAACCCGATTGCGTAGTTGTTGCATGATACTACTTATCATAGACTGAGCGCTCAAAAGAAGGTAACTTATCAGTAGAGTTGAGCGACTTTTGGTTTTTTAGGGTCGCGTTTCGTTTCGTGAAACCCGACTTTTCCAAAAGTCGGGTCGAGCAAGATCGTCCGATTATAGGGAAAAGTCGGGGTCATCCCGAAACACGACACCCATTGTAAGTCAATGGGGAATAAAAGTCGGCAGTGAGAGGAGGACAGGAAACACACCTACAGTGCCCATTTGAATGCCAAAAGCATCAATTCTTCTTTCTTAAGCTTGTCAACCTTAATTAACTTCATATTACAAGTTACGCACTGAAAAATGGGGGTTATTTGGCTACAAACTGTGGGGGGGGAGGGCTGGCTCCAGGTTTTCATGTGCCCTGGGCGAAAGAGCGCCCCTTTAATACATACCACAACTCATCATGCTCCGATACGGCAGAGAAATAGCGGTATAGTACAATGAAAAATACCTCACTTTTTACATCTCATGACGAGGCCCATCTATTTCTCCATACAGAATCATTGGTCCCATATAATGTTTGAAACAGTATATGATGAGCTCCACATAATGCTACAGTATATGTTGGTCCCCATGGATGAAGCTCCACTGTGTTATGGGCCCAAATAATACTCCAAACATAATGGGCCCCATTTCTAATGCTCTAGTGTATAATGGGCCCTGTAAATGCTGCTCCAGTGTCTGATGTCCACCTTTGGAATGTTCCAGTGTATGGTGGGCCCCATCTATCATTCTCCAGAGTATAGTGCTCCCCAAAAATTGCTGTCCCAACATTGAAAACAATCAAATAAGTCTCCTCGCTAGGGAATCCCTGTACTTGTCTGGACAGGTGCTGTAGCTTGCTTAACAGCTCGCCAGCCGTTCTCACGCCCAGTATGGATTGCACGTGATTGCACAAAGGTTAGAAAGGGTACCGTATCCCTGGATAACATGTATGGAGAGCGTACACATTCAAAATATATGTCTATACAGCATGAGGCAGGCTCAGACGGTGTTAGGCCCAGTATGGATTGCACGTCATTGCACAAAGGTTAGAAAGGGTACCGTATCCCTGGATAACATGTATGGATAGCGTACACATTCAAAATATATGTCTATACAGCATGAGGCAGGCTCAGACGGTGTTAGGCCCATTATGGATTGCACGTCATTGCACAAAGGTTAGAAAGGGTACCGTATCCCCGGATAACATGTATGGATAGCGTACACATTCAAAATATATGTCTATACAGCATGAGGCAGGCTCAGACGGTGTTAGGCCCAGTATGGATTGCACGTCATTGCACAAAGGTTAGAAAGGGTACCGTATCCCCGGATAACATGTATGGATAGCGTACACATTCAAAATATATGTTTATACAGCATGAGGCAGGCTCAGACGGTGTTAGGCCCAGTATGGATTGCACGTCATTGCACAAAGGTTAGAAAGGGTACCGTATCCCCGGATAACATGTATGGATAGCGTACACATTCAAAATATATGTCTATACAGCATGAGGCAGGCTCAGACGGTGTTAGGCCCAGTATGGATTGCACGTCATTGCACAAAGGTTAGAAAGGGTACCGTATCCCCGGATAACATGTATGGATAGCGTACACATTCAAAATATATGTTTATACAGCATGAGGCAGGCTCAGACGGTGTTAGGCCCAGTATGGATTGCACGTCATTGCACAAAGGTTAGAAAGGGTACCGTATCCCCGGATAACATGTATGGATAGCGTACACATTCAAAATATATGTCTATACAGCATGAGGCAGGCTCAGACGGTGTTAGGCCCAGTATGGATTGCACGTCATTGCACAAAGGTTAGAAAGGGTACCGTATCCCCGGATAACATGTATGGATAGCGTACACATTCAAAATATATGTCTATACAGCATGAGGCAGGCTCAGACGGTGTTAGGCCCAGTATGGATTGCACGTCATTGCACAAAGGTTAGAAAGGGTACCGTATCCCCGGATAACATGTATGGATAGCGTACACATTCAAAATATATGTCTATACAGCATGAGGCAGGCTCAGACGGTGTTAGGCCCAGTATGGATTGCACGTCATTGCACAAAGGTTAGAAAGGGTACCGTATCCCCGGATAACATGTATGGATAGCGTACACATTCAAAATATATGTCTATACAGCATGAGGCAGGCTCAGACGGTGTTAGGCCCAGTATGGATTGCACGTCATTGCACAAAGGTTAGAAAGGGTACCGTATCCCCGGATAACATGTATGGATAGCGTACACATTCAAAATATATGTCTATACAGCATGAGGCAGGCTCAGACGGTGTTAGGCCCAGTATGGATTGCACGTCATTGCACAAAGGTTAGAAAGGGTACCGTATCCCCGGATAACATGTATGGATAGCGTACACATTCAAAATATATGTCTATACAGCATGAGGCAGGCTCAGACGGTGTTAGGCCCAGTATGGATTGCACGTCATTGCACAAAGGTTAGAAAGGGTACCGTATCCCCGGATAACATGTATGTTTAGCGTACACATTCAAAATATATGTCTATACAGCATGAGGCAGGCTCAGACGGTGTTAGGCCCAGTATGGATTGCACGTCATTGCACAAAGGTTAGAAAGGGTACCGTATCCCTGGATAACATGTATGGATAGCGTACACATTCAAAATATATGTCTATACAGCATGAGGCAGGCTCAGACGGTGTTAGGCCCAGTATGGATTGCACGTCATTGCACAAAGGTTAGAAAGGGTACCGTATCCGCGGATAACATGTATGGATAGCGTACACATTCAAAATATATGTCTCAGGAGGCAGGCTCAGACGGTGTCAGGCACAGTATGGATTTGACGGCCAAGATTACACAGAGGAGGAGCAGGGAGAGGTAAAGATTGCAAATGCTGGGGCCCTGCCCAAGCAAGGGGGGCCCACTCGTGGGCGTCGGTACTGGCACTGGGCCCCTCATAGTACAGCGGTGTGTCTGACGGCGGGTGTGCACCACCGCCGTCAGAGACACTTGATTGCACTATGAGGGACCCTGTGCCAGTGCCCGCGCCCAAGAGTCGGCCTACCCACCTGTCCAGGGCAACGGCACTCGCACGGTGTCGTGCGGTAGGTGGTGACCCCGGCCATGGGGGGGAGGCAGCACAGTTAGGGAGTTTTAGAAAGTGGCATATGTTGATGTTGGACATTCAGCTGATGCAAAAGGCGAAATAGGTGAAGTACCAGGAAGAGGTGGACCAAAGCAAGCCATTTTTCTGTCACCCTATGTGTCATCAGGGGAAGGTGGGACAAAATCCTTGGAAACCCATGCGTGGTTCATTTTAATGAAGGTTAGATCATCCACATTTTGGGTTGACAGACGGGTCCTTTTTTCTGTAAGGATTGATCCAGCTGCACTGAAGACTCTTTCCGATAGCACACTTGCAGCTGGGCAAGCGAGCTCCTGTAAGGCATATTGGGCCAATTCAGGCCAGGTGTCCAGTTTAGCGGCCCAATAGTCAAAGGGGAATGACCTGTGTGGGAGAACATCGATATGGGAGGAAAATTAGTTTGTAACCATAGTTGACAACTGCTGTCTCCTGTCACTTTCCATCGATGCAGTATTACCAGTTGTGTGAGCGGTATTTGAAAAATCAGTCCACAACATTGTCATGAAACCCCTGTCTCCAACGCCACTTCTGCTGTGTGCACCACGAACACCTCTGCCAAGCTGCCCCCGGCCCGTACGGCTCGTGTGAGAACCATCACCGCTGCTGTGTGCTGGGAATGCCTCAAGCAACCGATTTACCAGAGTTGCTTGTTTATTAGCCAATATTAGGTCAAGGTTCTCCTGTGGCATGATGTTTTGTAATTTGCCTTTATAGCGTGGATCCAGGATGCTGGCCAACCAGTAGTCGTCATCGTTCATCATTTTGGCAATGCGGGGGTCCCTTTTTAGGATCCGCAAGGCATAATCTGACATGTGGGCCAATGTTCCCGGTGTCAATGATGCACTGCGAGTGCTGGGTGGAGGAGCACTTTCTGGCAAATCCACATCCCTCCAGTCACGCACAAACCCTGTACCAGACCTTGCCACGCCAACATTTTCACTTGCCCCACGAGATGCATCCTCCTCCCCTAAGTAATCATCCCCATCATCCTCCTCCTCCTCCTCTTCTTCCTCCACCTCGTCCAGGAGAGGTCCCTGAGCAGACAATGGCTGAATGTCATCAAGGATTCCCTCCTCCTCTTCCTCCTCATCAACATTGGCTGCAGACGCCTGCTCCTTAAGGTGCGTCAAAGTTTGCATGAGCAGACGCATAAGTGGGATGCTCATGCTTAGGATGGCGTCGTCTGCGCTTACCAGCCGTGTGCATTCCTCAAAACACTGAAGGACTTTACAAAGGTCTTTCAGCTTCGACCACTGCACGCCTGTCAACTCCATGTCTGCTCTCAAAGTGCCTGGCCGTGTATCCTCCAACAAATGCATTATGGCCTGCCTCTGCTCGCACAGACGCTCCACCATGTGCAGGGTGGAGTTCCACCTTGTTGCAATGTCGATAATGAGGCGGTGGTTGGGAAGGTGGATCAATCGCTGCAGCTTCTGCATATGAACGGAGTGTACAGGCGACCGGCGGATGTGCGCGCACAGTCTTCGCACCTTCTGGAGCAGGGCTGTTAACTCCTTATAATTTTTGAGGAAGCACTGCACCACCAGGTTCAATGTGTGAGCCAAGCAAGGTATGTGGCTGAGTTTTGAAAGGGCTATGGCTGCCACAAAATTACGGCCGTTATCACTAACTACCTTGCCTGCCTCAAGATGTACACTGCCCAGCCATGACTCAGTTTGTCGCTTCAAGTACTCGGCCAGCACCTCGGCGGTGTGTCTGTCGCCCAAACACATCATCTGCAACACAGCCTGCTGACGCTTTCCACTAGCTGCTCGATAGGGGGACACATCGTGTGCAACAGTGGCAGCTGCAGATGGAGTGCTCGTACGACTGCGCTCTGTTAACGAGCTTTCGCTTCTGGAGGAGGAGGAGGAGGAGGAGGAGGGTCGAACGCCTACAGCCAACTGTTTCCTATACCGTGGGCTAGGCAGCACTGTCCCACCACCGCTGTCCCCTGTGGACCCTGCATCCACCACATTAACCCAGTGCGCAGTGATGGACACGTAACGGCCCTGGCCATGCCGACTGGACCATGCATCAGTTGTGAGGTGCACCTTTCCGCTCACTGACTGCTTGAGTGCATGGACAATGCGGTCTTTCACATGATGGTGGAGGGCTGGGATGGCTTTGCGAGAGAAGAAGTGGCGACTGGGTAGGTCATAGCGTGGTACTGCATAGGCCATGAGTTCGCGGAAAGCTGTGCTTTCCACCAACCGAAAGGGCATCATATCAAACGAGATTAGTTTGGCAATGTGGGCGTTCAAACCCAGTGTACGCGGATGAGAGACTGAGTACTTTCTTGACCTACTCATAGTGTCTGGGAGGGTGAGCTGGACTTGAGAGCTGCATATGGTGGAAGTAGCGGTGGACAGGGCGGACTGAGAGAGGGTTGATGATGGTGATGGAGTTGGTGTTCTTTCTGATGGCCTAGAATCAGTCTTTCGTTGATATAACAGTGGGATTCCCTGACTGCTGTGGCCTTGCAACGACACCTCAACATTTGCTGCTGTGCTAACCGGTGGGCTTACAGTGGGGGAAACAATGTAGCGTTGCTGACTACCTTCGTTGTGATCAGTTGCACATGTGGCACTTGAGGTTTGGTGTTGTGTCCACGCTTGCAAGTGCATGCTGGTTAAATGTCTAAGCATGCAACTGGTATTCAAATTTTTCAGATTTTTCCCTCGGCTAAAGGTCTTTGCGCACTTCTTACAGATAACCTTGGCCTGATCATGAGGATTTTGTTCAAAAAAGTGCCACACTGCACTCTTCCTACTTTGGCAGACATTTTGCGGCCTAGCACGCTGTGATCTTTTGACCCTCTGGACAAGCTGTCCAGCAACTCTTTTGATGTTTGGAACCGGTCTTTGGAGTGCTCCGGGCCTGCCAGATAACAGCTGTTGCGATGTCGATGTCTGCTGTGGATGCTCCTCATCTGAGCTATTGGAAGCAGCACCCTCTTCCCCCAATGGATGCCAATCTGGGTCAACAACTGGGTCATCCATCACCTCCTCTTCTATGTCATGTGCACCTTTCTCTGTGTCACCGTGTATGGTGGTATAGTGTGCGGGAAGGGGCACCTGAGTCTCATCAGGGTCAAAATCTGGCTCTGTACACTGCGAGGACAATGTAGTGCTCTGAGTGAATGTACCAGCAGAATCATCCATCAGCGGCTGTGCATCAGTGCACTCCATGTCAGATTCATCTTGGCCTGGGTAATTCACCATTTGACTTGATAATCCAGGCATAGTATGTGAAAACAGCTCCATGGAGTAATCAGTAGTATGGCCTGCGTCATCCTTCAATCTTGGTTGGGGTGAAGGACACAAGGAAAGGTGTGGTTCATGAACATGAGCCTCCAATGACGACTCAGTGCTTTTACTTTTTACAACTGAAGAAGAGGAGGCGATAGAGCTGGAGGCTGAGTCAGCAATGTAAGACAAAACTTTTTCCTGATGCTCTGCCTTTAAAAGCGGTTTGCCAACTCCTAGAAAACTAAGCGTTCGAGGCCTTATGTAGCCAGACGATGACGCAGGGTCAGCACCTCCTGCATTCGGTCCTATTTTGCTCTTGCCACTACCATCAGATCCACCACCAACACCATCATTACCAGCTGCCAACCCCCGCCCAATTCCACGGCCTCTTCCACCAGCCTTCCTCATTTTTGGTAGAAATGTAGACAAAATCCAACAAACTATATAGTAATGTAAAACAAGGTAAAAGGTGTCTATAGGACAGGGGAGATTTAGAATTTCTGCACACACTTGTGGACAGTGGACACTTTTGGATTGTGTGAGGCCCACTGATATCTGAGCGCTATGTGACACGCTCGATGGCACAGCTGCCTGTGACCAAAGTGACGAGAGGATAATGGAGATTTTGAATCTCTGTGTACACTTTTGGACACTGGACACTTGTGGATTGTGTGAGGCCCACTGATATCTGAGCGCTATGTGACACGCTCGATGGCACAGCTGCCTGTGACCAAAGTGACGAGAGGATAATGGAGATTTTTATTCTCTGCGTACACTTTTGGACACTGGACACTTGTGGATTGTGTGAGGCCCATTGATATCTGAGCGCTATGTGACACGCTCGATGGCACAGCTGCCTGTGACCAAAGTGACGAGAGGATAATGGAGATTTTGATTCTCTGCGTACACTTTTTGACACTGGACACTTGTGGATTGTGTGAGGCCCACTGATATCTGAGCGCTATGTGACACGCTCGATGGCACAGCTGCCTGTGACCAAAGTGACGAGAGGATAATGGAGATTTTGAATCTCTGCGTACACTTTTGGACACTGGACACTTGTGGATTGTGTGAGGCCCACTGATATCTGAGCGCTATGTGACACGCTCGATGGCACAGCTGCCTGTGACCAAAGTGACGAGAGGATAATGGAGATTTTGAATCTCTGCGTACACTTTTGGACACTGGACACTTGTGGATTGTGTGAGGCCCACTGATATCTGAGCGCTATGTGACACGTTCGATGGCACAGCTGCCTGTGACCAAAGTGACGAGAGGATAATGGAGATTTTGAATCTCTGCGTACACTTTTGGACACTGGACACTTGTGGATTGTGTGAGGCCCACTGATATCTGAGCGCTATGTGACACGCTCGATGGCACAGCTGCCTGTGACCAAAGTGACGAGAGGATAATGGAGATTTTGATTCTCTGCGTACACTTTTGGACACTGGACACTTTTAGATTGTGTGAGGCCCACTGATATCTGAGCGCTATGTGACACGCTCGATGGCACAGCTGCCTGTGACCAAAGTGACGAGAGGATAATGGAGATTTTGAATCTCTGCGTACACTTTTGGACACTGGACACTTGTAGATTGTGTGAGGCCCACTGATATCTGAGCGCTATGTGACACGCTCGATGGCACAGCTGCCTGTGACCAAAGTGACGAGAGGATAATGGAGATTTTGAATCTCTGCGTACACTTTTGGACACTGGACACGTGTAGATTGTGTGAGGCCCACTGATATCTGAGCGCTATGTGACACGCTCGATGGCACAGCTGCCTGTGACCAAAGTGACGAGAGGATAATGGAGATTTTGAATCTCTGCGTACACTTTTGGACACTGGACACTTGTGGATTGTGTGAGGCCCACTGATATCTGAGCGCTATGTGACACGCTCGATGGCACAGCTGCCTGTGACCAAAGTGACGAGAGGATAATGGAGATTTTGATTCTCTGCGTACACTTTTGGACACTGGACACTTGTAGATTGTGTGAGGCCCACTGATATCTGAGCGCTATGTGACACGCTCGATGGCACAGATGCCTGTGATCAAAGTGACGAGAGGATAATGGAGATTTTGAATCTCTGCGTACACTTTTGGACACTGGACACTTGTAGATTGTGTGAGGCCCACTGATATCTGAGCGCTATGTGACACGCTCGATGGCACAGCTGCCTGTGACCAAAGTGACGAGAGGATAATGGAGATTTTGAATCTCTGCGTACACTTTTGGACACTGGACACTTGTAGATTGTGTGAGGCCCACTGATATCTGAGCGCTATGTGACACGCTCGATGGCACAGCTGCCTGTGACCAAAGTGATGAGAGGATAATGGAGATTTTGAATCTCTGCGTACACTTTTGGACACTGGACACTTGTGGATTGTGTGAGGCCCACTGATATCTGAGCGCTATGTGACACGCTCGATGGCACAGCTGCCTGTGACCAAAGTGACGAGAGGATAATGGAGATTTTGAATCTCTGCGTACACTTTTGGACACTGGACACTTGTAGATTGTGTGAGGCCCACTGATATCTGAGCGCTATGTGACACGCTCGATGGCACAGCTGCCTGTGACCAAAGTGACGAGAGGATAATGGAGATTTTGAATCTCTGCGTACACTTTTGGACACTGGACACTTGTGGATTGTGTGAGGCCCACTGATATCTGAGCGCTATGTGACACGCTCGATGGCACAGCTGCCTGTGACCAAAGTGACGAGAGGATAATGGAGATTTTGATTCTCTGCGTACACTTTTGGACACTGGACACTTGTAGATTGTGTGAGGCCCACTGATATCTGAGCGCTATGTGACACGCTCGATGGCACAGATGCCTGTGACCAAAGTGACGAGAGGATAATGGAGATTTTGAATCTCTGCGTACACTTTTGGACACTGGACACTTGTAGATTGTGTGAGGCCCACTGATATCTGAGCGCTATGTGACACGCTCGATGGCACAGCTGCCTGTGACCAAAGTGACGAGAGGATAATGGAGATTTTGAATCTCTGCGTACACTTTTGGACACTGGACACTTGTAGATTGTGTGAGGCCCACTGATATCTGAGCGCTATGTGACACGCTCGATGGCACAGCTGCCTGTGACCAAAGTGACGAGAGGATAATGGAGATTTTGAATCTCTGCGTACACTTTTGGACACTGGACACTTGTAGATTGTGTGAGGCCCACTGATATCTGAGCGCTATGTGACACGCTCGATGGCACAGCTGCCTGTGACCAAAGTGACGAGAGGATAATGGAGATTTTGAATCTCTGCGTACACTTTTGGACACTGGACACTTGTGGATTGTGTGAGGCCCACTGATATCTGAGCGCTATGTGACACGCTCGATGGCACAGCTGTGACAAAAGTGACTAGAGGATAAGGGAGATTGGATTGCTTTTAAAAAAGCAGTTTGCGGAGCAGTGGGTAAACAGCAATGCCAGCGTGTCAGGAAGCCTTAGAAGGCAGCCCAACAACCAACACCACTGATACACCACAATATAGCCTCCCCTTGCACTGCACACACAGTGACTTGTGTGTTGTGCAGGCCAAATCGCTAGCAGCAGAAGCAGTTCTTTTGTCTTCTTCCCTGCCTAACGCTCTCCCTACAGAATCAGCAGCAACCTCTCCCTATACTAAGATCGGCAGAAGTAAGATGGCGGTCGGCGTGCACGCCCTTTTATACCCCCTGTGACGCCCACCAAAGCAAGCCAATCACTTGCATGCCCTTCTGAAAGATGGTGGTGACCCGTGCCTAGGTCATCACGTTGCCCACAGTGTCCGTGGATCCTGACTGGCTGAAAAAGAGCGCAAAACAAACTTTTGAAACGCGACTTTGGCGCGTAAGTCGCCGACCTCGTGGCCGACCTCATCCTAGGGTCGGGTTTCGTTTCATGAAACCCGACTTTGCCAAAAGTCGGCGACTTTTGAATTTTTTCGACCCGTTTCGCTCAACTCTACTTATCAGGTTTAAAATGTGTTTCCTAGATGAGGAGAACATCTGCTTGTTGCTTTTTAATCAACTGTAATGTATGGCGTCTCTTGTTTGGAGAATTCAGTCCATGTTCGTTAAACGAGACAAACGTGTGCACCTTATTAGGGTCCACTATGGTTCTGCATGATGTAGCGATCCTATTTCTCACATTTTGATCTAGTCCTCGTACATATCGGAATAAAGTGATGGGCCAGGTGGGGAGGGTGGGGAAGAAGTAAAAGAAGAGGGATAGAAGATAGTGATGAAAAAGAATAGAAAAGAACATTAATAATATCAACATACGATTATAGAAAAATACCATCTTATAATTGAATGGTAAACAGTAACTAACAATGAGCATGGCATTGTATTGCGCCAGCTTAAGGGAATTCAAAAGTATTATAGCAAACTTAATAAGTATTGCTCCATTTCAAGGCATTGCCTCACTTGAGCTAGGGAGCATCATTAATTGATGCCTGTGGGGCGCGGTGATGACGCAGTCTCTAAATCTACCGTTCACCAGTCTCTGCCCAGAGTCCCTCAGCAAACCAGATGGGGGCCTCTACTGCCGCCTGTAGCGAGGTGGCGCCCCCTGGGGCCGGTGATGACAGGGCCGCAGCTGTGGAAGAAGGCAGGGGGGCAGTGTCCTGACCGCTGCAAAGGAATGGTCTATAGTCGCAGCGGTCAGTGGAGGTCGTGAACTTGTCACAGCAGGACGGGAAACAGCGGGGGTGGCTGTATGCGACCGTATGAGGGGAGTGGCCGCCGGTGCAAGGCTCTCACGTGTCACTAGTCGGTAATTCCGTGGCTTTCCTTTCACAGGGCCCTGTCGGTCTCTCCACAACACACTGTTCGCTCCCTCGGTCCTCTCTGTCTCACCCGACTTCTTGTCTGTTGTCCTGCTCTCTGTCAACTGCCACTTCAGCGCGCCCCCTGCTCCTGTTAAGCTTGCCCCACCCCCTGTTTCCCTGACAACTTCAGTCAAGTCTTTACTGTCCTCCCAGCATCCCTCAGAAACCCTGATGGCGGTCCCCTGGGCACCTGCCCCTTCACTGTCTGGGAGTCCTCCTCCCCACACTCCTCCACCCTGTAAGCTCGCCAGTCCTCGGGCGAGGGCTTTAGTCTATTGATTTCGGTCTGTAGGGGTTTCAATGTTCATTGCCATATGAATTGATCTTGCTCATATCGTTCAGGGGGTTTGCCGGCTGTTGACCGCTCGGAGCGTCTAAGTTCAACCGGGGTAGAGTCGTCTGGGGTGGTGGACATCGGTGGGCTGGTTGGTGCAGACAGGCTAATTGTGTCAGATGATTCAATACTGAGTGGAGGGCCTCCGGGTCCTGGGAGACAATCTTCGTCGCGTCCGGGTCCCAACATACGGAAGACGGTTCAGATGTCGACAGGATAGGCTCCGGTTGCTTCGGGTCGGAGGAAGTACGTGGGTGTAACATATTACGATGCACAACACAAGTGGGCAGTGTTTCATCCTCTTCAGGTCGTATTTCGTACACCGGTCCGTCAGGATGGATATGGCGTAAGACCCGATAAGGACTTTCTTCCCAACACGGCTCCAGTTTGTTCTGGGGCATTGATGTAGTACAAGCACCCGGTCTCCGCTTTGGAGGTGAGGAGGCGGGGTTACATTCTTCCCTGGGTGCTCCCAGTCTAGGAGCTTGGTTTGTACAATCCGGTGAAGAGTTTGCAGCCGGTGGCGATGATTTCGGACCCAAGACGACACTCCAGTCCAGGGCTGAGGCTCTTCGGGGGTCTAACTCCACCTCCGTGATCCCTTTACCTTCCCGCCCAAACAACAGGGAATAGGGGGTATAGCCAGTCACTCGATGTACCCTATTGTTATAGACCCAAACTAATTCGGAAACATTTTCAGGCCAACAGGCCTTCTTGTCACTCTCCAGAGTGCGCAACATCTGAATTAATGTCCGATTAAATAATTCACAAGCCCCATTCCCTTGAGAGTGATACAGTGTGGTCCGGGATTTGTCAATTCCATAGATGTGATGTAATTCTTCCATGACTTTTCCCAAAAAACATGCTCCCTGATCAGAATTTATTCATTGAGGACAAAGTTTCTACAAATTACGGAGGCAGCTGACTCTGCGGTCTGATCCCGAGTGGGGGTGACCACAGCGAACTTGGTGAAATGATCTACCATAACGAGACAGTGTTCGTATCCCTGAAATGCGGGTCCAATGGTCAGATAATCCACCGTCAGGAGCTCAAGAGGTGCTGAGGTCACAATAGTCTGTGTTGCGGCTCGCTGAGCAGGTGGTTTGGCTAGTTCACACAGGCGGCAGGTCCGGCAAATTTCATCCACAACAGCCGGCAAGCGTGGGTGGTAAGCTTTCTGTTGCAGCCATTGCAAAGTTTTTTTTGTTCCGAAATGGGCCCCTTTTTCGTGAGCCTCCCGAGCCAGTACGTGAAGTTGGGCTCCTGGCGTAACCACCTGCCAAACCGTCATTGAGGTTGTTTGTGATGTTGTTTTACAATACAATAATCCCTTTTGGATAGCCAACCTCTCCCATTGTCGTAGCATAAGCAACAGGTCTTGGGTCAAATTTTGCCGTTGAGAGTCAGTGGGTAATTACCCAGCGCCGACCCATGTCCTGAGAAGGCCAACCTCTTCGTCTTCTTGTTGCTGTTGTATCCACTTATCCCGGGATTGTTCCAGTATGCCCCTTGGGGTCTCAGAGGAAGATATCTTTTTATTGTTGGTTGTGAGCACGGTAGCAGTGAGAGCGAGCGGTATTTCCTCTCCTTCCAATTCTTCGTCTCGATTCTGCCCTGGAGTTGTATGTCAAATCCTGGAGAGGGCGTCTGCATGGATATTCTTGGCCCCTCTTTTGTGCCGAGACTTTGTGGGCCTGTAAGGTTCATATTGTTACTTCTGTGCTCGGAGACTGCATCCTGCCGACTACGCCAAGTGTAGGGTTCAGACAGGTTCTCAGGCTGCAGTGACGAGACATGAGACTGAGTGTGATTGGTAAAATAAATATTTATAAATTGGTGCCGCTGGGGCTGTGCTGAACAAATCAAATGGGCAACAACAAACTGTCCTCGCAGGGACTCAATAACATTTACAACACTTTTCCTTATACTAAATGCAACTAATCCGGCTAGTCCGGGTGTTGTAGGCCACGTACAGCCGAACTAAGGGTCCTTATTTCCTATGGACAACTTATCCTTCAAGGTGTCGTTCAGGATTGCAGATGCGGCCGCTCAGAGGTCGCTGATGCGGCTGCCTTGACGCCCCAATGTCCCGGGATGATTTGAGTACGACGGGTCCTGGAGGATCTGTGCTGGTGGGGCACGACAGGCCCTGAAGAATCCGTGCTGGCGGCGCACAACAGGCCCTGAAGAATCTGTGCTGGTGGGGCAAAACAGGCCCTGAAGAATCTGTGCTGGCGGGGCACAACAGACCCTGAAGGATCGGTGCTGGTGGGGCACAACAGGCCCTGAAGAATCAGTGCTGGTGGGGCACAACAGGCCCTGAAGAAACAGTGCCTGTGGGGTGCAACAGGCCTTGAAGAAATGATGCCGGTGGGGCGCAAAAGGCCCTGAAGAAATGATGCTGGTGGGGCGCAACAGGCCCTGAAGAAATGATGCCGGTGGGGTGCAACAGGGATGCTGAATGGAAGGACAGCAGATCCGTGTAGGTTTCCAAGGTGATCTACAATGCCTCACACGCCGATCTAATGTCCAATGAGGTTCTAGCCTGTACAGATTTATCTCCAGTTGTAATGTGTATACCGAAGGGGAAAAGCCATCTGAAGCGCAGGCCTTTTTTTCAACATGGCTTCAGTAAATGGTTTCAAAATTCTTAGTCTTCTGAGTTTAGTAGCAGATAGATCCTGGAAAAGTATAATTTGTGAGCTGTCATATGAAATCTCCTGTGCTTCTCGTGCTCTGCTGAGGATTAGGTCTTTAACTCGGTAACCGAGAAAACGACAGATCACGTCTTGTGGCTGCTCCCCCTGGGGTAGTTTGGGGCGGAGGGCCCTGTGGACTCTTCAATTTCTTGAGGGTCTGATTTAGAGAGCAGGCTTTTGAAAATCTCTTGCGCTGTTTTACTTAGCGCCTCGAATGCTACTTTTTCAGTTAGAACCTTGATTCTTACATTATTGCGACGTTCTCGGTTTTCATGGTCTTCCAATGCTGTATGGACCATATGTAATTGGTTTTCATGTGCATTCAGGCAGTCTAGCACAGCGTTGGATCGTTGTGTCACAATATTTTTTGAATTTTCGAGTGTCTGAAGACTGTGACCTTGGAGATTTAAGTCTTGTTTTATCTCTGCGAGTTCCTTTCCTATCAGTTCAAGAGCCTTGGATAATATACGTTTAATAAACGATCGGGTGACTAAAGCGTCTTTCGTTGTTCCTCCTATGTCAGAGTCACTTTCTAGCTCAGAATCCGAATCCTCCATTAGAGCCATATCTTGAAACTTGGGGGATTTAAGTGGGTCTGGTTGAGCAGCTTGTTTTTTTAAGAAAGTTATCTAGATCTGCTTGTGTGATGACCTTTGCTGTTTTGGATACGCTTTTTTGTGTTTTTACACTCGATTTCCCCATGTTTGCAATTATCTATGAGGCAAGGGTAGAGCAAATATGAAGTTAGAATTCCCACAGCCAGCAGAATATTTAGTTAGAATACCATATTTTCTTAAGCTAAAAAAGTTGAATAGCAGGGAAGTTGCAATCCTGGTGTTTGACACTAGATGTCAGTCAAGGTTTATATATTGCTTTCTCAAATTTACAGTTATGAATTCAAGAACCTGTTAGGGTGTGTGCACAAGGTGCGGACTCTGCTGTGGATCCGCAGCGTTTCTGCAGCTGCGGGTCAGCAGCAGATTTAGGTGCGTTGTACAGTACCATTGTTTTCAATGGTAAACTGGAAAACGCAGTGCACATGCTGCAGATTTTTCCGCGCTGTTTTGCTGTGGTTTACAATCTGCAGCATGTTAATTCTTTTGTGCAGAAACGCTGCGGTTTCACACCTCATCCATTATGAGGTGTAAAACCACAGGCAAAACCGCAGATAAACCGCAGGACTTTAGTCCTGCGGTTTTCACTACAAAACCCGCAGAGGCAAAAAACTCCGTGTGCACATAGCCTTAGGAGCTCATAACAATATGCACAATGTTCCCGGGGTTGGTGAAAGTTAATGTAAAAATAGGAGGGGGGAAGAAGGGGAGGAAAAAAAAAGATCAATATCCGTAAGAGGGTTTGCTTGAGACACCTCTATGCTCCCAGTAGGTTAGGCACTTAATCCCCACCGCTTCTATTAATCGATATCGGAGCCCCTCCAGTTTGTCTGCTCCCAGGTAAATTCCATCCCTTCTAGTATGGTGCCTCCGGGTGAGGGCGCAGCAACAAGATATATAACGGAGGTGCCTGAGTGCCCCTACCTCCGGGTCTGCTTCCCTCCGCGGGGTAGAATGTCCTGGTGACAGCTGTTAGTGTAGCGTCCGGTGTAGCACCACAGCGTTGTGTCCGCAAGGCCACTCACCCCTCCACGTCTCCAGGGAGAGCGGTGTCGGGTCAGCAGTAGCGCACGCCTGCTTCTGTCCTGTGGCACCGCGCTGAATCTAGATCTGCCGGGACTATTTTTACATGCTGCGTCGGTATACAACACTTACAGACTAGGTCTCCGCCAGTGGGAATCGCCTGGGGCCCGGGTGTGCCTCGCTCTGGGGGCAGGAATGGGTACCTCAGCAGGGGGGAGCTGGTCCGGGCAGTTCTCTCTGCAGATAGTCTTTGCAGAGGCTGTAGATCTTCTTGTCAGTGGCACTGACGATGGTCCTTTGTATCCCTCCGTCACTCCAGTGTTTTCTCACCTGTGGCTTCCCAAAGAAAGGACCCCTTTTTCACCTGAATTAGATGGAGGGATCAGGATCTAAGTGGTCTCAGGGGGTCTGGGAACAGTTCCAATTACGGGGATGTTTCAAGAGCAGAAGCTGTAATAATAGTAAAGCCTCTTTTGTGGTCTCAGTCTGGGAGCTCAGGATCCCTGCCTCTTGTCTCTCCAGTGTTCAAGCTCCGACAACCAACAAAAATTCTGTTCACAAATGGCAGAAAAATTGGACGGGATACAAAGAAAAATCCACAAATAACATCAGCTGAAATACTGGACTCTCTGAAATCTAATGGTGTGGCTGTTTCAAGATGCACAATAAGGAGGCACTTGAAGAAAAATGGGCTGCATGGTTGATTCGCCAGAAGAAAGCCATTACTGCACAAATGCCACAAAGTATCTCGCCTACAATACGCAAAACAGCACAGAGACAAGCCTCAAAACTTCTGGAACAAGGTCATTTGGAGTGGTGAAACCAAAATTGAACTTTTTGGCCACAACCATATACGTTACATTTGAAGAGAGGTTAACAAGGCCTATGATGAAAGGAATACCATTCCTACTGTAAATCATGGAGGTAGATCACTGATGTTTTGGAGATGTGTGAGTTACAAAGGCACAGGAAATTTGGTAAAAGTTAAAGGAAAAATGAATGCAGCACATTATCAGCAAATACTAGAGGCAAATTTGCAATCACCAGCACGGAAGCTGCATATGGGACGTACTTGGACGTTCCAACGTGCCAACATGACAATGATCCAAAACACAAGGCCAAGTTGACCTGTTATTGGCTACAGCAGAACAAAGTGTAGGTTCTGGAGTGTCCATCTCAGTCTCCTGACCTTAGTATCATTGAGTCTCTCTGGGGAGATCTCAAGTGCGCAGTTCATGCTAGACAGCCCAAGAGGTTTTTTGCAAAGAAGAGAGGGCAGCTTTACCATCTGAGAAAATAAAGAACCTCATCCACAGCTGCCACAAAAGACGTCAAGGTGTCATTGATGTTAGAGGGGGCAATACACGGTATTAAGAAATGGGGTATGTAAACTTTTGATCAGGATCATTTGGATGTTTTGGGTTGTCATTATGTTTTAAAAAGAGAAAACACAGTAGTTTGACAAAAAGGGCTTCACCCAACCACAAACCATAAGTGGAGAAAAAGTTTTGGTGTTATCATACATATTCTCTGAAAAAGGCCAAGAAAGCAAAAATTCTGCCTGGGTATGTAAACTTTTGAGCACAACTGTATATCTTAGCAATATGCCATCAGTTACTGAGATGGGAATATCCCTTAATACTATACAGCTCTGGAAAAAAATTAAGAGACCATCACATCAAATCTCTGTCCTGGGTAGCCCATTCTCCAGACCTGAACTCCACTGAAAACCTCTGGAATGTAATCAAGAGGAAGATGGATAGTCACAAGTAGAGTTGAGCGACTTTTGGTTTTTTAGGGTCGAGTTTCGTTTCGTGAAACCCGACTTTTCCAAAAGTCGGGTCGAGCAAGATCGGCCGATTATAGGGAAAAGTCGGGGTCGTCCCGAAACACGAAACCCAATGTAAGTCAATGGGGAATAAAAGTCGGCAGTGAGAGGAGGACAGGAAACACACCTACAGTGCCCATTTGAATGCCAAAAGCATCAATTCTTCTTACTTAAGCTTGTCAACCTTAATTAACTTCATAATACAAGTTACGCACTGAAAAATGGGGGTTATTTGGCTAAAGTTGTGGGGGGGTAGGGCTGGCTCCAGGTTTTCATGTGCCCTGGGCGAAAGAGCGCCCCTTTAATACATACCACAACTCATCATGCTCCGATACGGCAGAGAAATAGCGGTATAGTACAATGAAAAATACTTCACTTTTTACATCTCATGACGAGGCCCATCTATTTCTCCATACAGAATCATTGGTCCCATATAATGTTTGAAACAGTATATGATGAGCTCCACATAATGCTACAGTATATGTTGGTCCCCATGGATGAAGCTCCACTGTCTTATGGTCCCAAATAATGCTCCAAACATAATGGGCCCCATTTCTAATGCTCTAGTGTATAATGGGCCCTGTAAATGCTGCTCCAGTGTCTGATGTCCACCTTTGGAATGTTCCAGTGTATGGTGGGCCCCATCTATCATTCTCCAGAGTATAGTGCTCCCCAAAAATTGCTGTCCCAACATTGAAAACAATCAAATAAGTCTCCTCGCAGGGAATCCCTGTACTTGTCTGGACTCCTCGTCGTCCCCATCTTCCATCTCACTGCACAGTATTTCAAATTTGCAAGTGCTGTGATCCTGAGCAAGCAGGGGGGGCCCACTCGTTGGCGACGGCACTGGCACAGGGCCCCTGATAGTACGGTGGTGTGTCTGATGACGGGTGGGCCGAACCTGCACTTTCATCTGCAGCTTCCTCTTTGTCACCGTGTAAGATGGAACTGTATATGGGAAGGGTAAC
Organism: Dendrobates tinctorius; assembly: GCF_039654945.1. Classification (NCBI taxonomy): domain Eukaryota; kingdom Metazoa; phylum Chordata; class Amphibia; order Anura; family Dendrobatidae; genus Dendrobates; species Dendrobates tinctorius. The sequence continues at coordinate 29,518,803 of NW_027361825.1, forward strand.
CTGAGTTTCATCAGGGTCAGATTCAGGCCGTGTAGCGTGTGAGGGGAATGTAGTGGTCTGGGTCAATGTACCAGCAGATTCATCGAGCAGTGGCTGGGCATCAGTGCACTTGTGTCGCCCCCAGGAGTACGGTCGCCACAGTGGCATTACCTTCCTCCTAGGGAGTGTGATGTCATGCTTGGGAGCAACGAACGATCTCTCTAGCAGGTTAACTGATTGGGCGGCGTTATTCCCACGAGTCTTGACCCTCCAAACAGCGTTCATGAAGGCAAAGTGTTTGTTTTACGTGGGCAGTATGGTTGCAAAGCTGAACCTTAAAGGAATGTCCAGAAGGGCACCACCAGGAGTGGAGCCTACGGTTAAATTCGACTCCACCTGGAAACCTCAAACATGCCAGCTACAGAACAGGTGCACACATTGCAAGCTTAATTCCGTTAACGAACGAGACTCCGTCATGCCCCGCGGTCCGAGTCCGGCTTACTAGAGGGACACGTGAGGCTCTGGCACATGAGATTGGCCAATAACTTTTTTGTCATGCCCTTACATGTCCGTGGCTGCATGTGCGCTACACTGAAAAGGTCACCGTTTGTCGCTTACAGGTGCAGATAACCCGCTGAACAACGTTAGTGATGGGGATCACTGATTACAATTATTACCCGCGAACAATGATTTCCCAGTAAGTGCAGGTCAACCGCAGTTCCGGAATTAGGCCTAACCGTCATTCCTGAAAAAATGAAAAACTTACGTGTGCAAACCACAGGTGCTGTAGCTTGCTTAACAGCTCGCCAGCCGTTCTCACGCCCAGTATGGATTACACGTGATTGCACAAAGGTGAGAAAGGGTAGCGTATCCCCAGATAACATGTATGGATAGCGTACACATTCAAAATATATGTCTATACATCAGGAGGCAGGCTCAGACGGTGTTAGGCCCAGTATGGATTGCACGTGATTGCACAAAGGTTAGAAAGGGTACCGTATCCCCGGATAACATGTATGGATAGCGTACACATTCAAAATATATGTCTATACATCAGGAGGCAGGCTCAGACGGTGTTAGGCCCAGTATGGATTGCACGTGATTGCACAAAGGTTAGAAAGGGTACCCTATCCCCGGATAACATAAATGGATAGCGTACACATTCAAAATATATGTCTATACATCAGGAGGCAGGCTCAGACGGTGTTAGGCCCAGTATGGATTGCACGTGATTGCACAAAGGTTAGAAAGGGTACCGTATCCCCGGATAACATGTATGGATAGCGTACACATTCAAAATATATGTCTATACATCAGGAGGCAGGCTCAGACGGTGTTAGGCCCAGTATGGATTGCACGTGATTGCACAAAGGTTAGAAAGGGTACCGTATCCCCGAATAACATGTATGGATAGCGTACACATTCAAAATATATGTCTATACATCAGGAGGCAGGCTCAAACGGTGTCAGGCACAGTATGGATTTGACGGCCCAGACTACACAGCGGAGGAGCAGGGAGAGGTGAAGATTGCAAATGCTGGGGCCCTGCCCAGGCAAGGGGGGCCCACTCGTGGGCATCGGTACTGGCACTGGGCCCCTCATAGTACGGCGGTCCCTCATTGCACTATGAGGGACCCTGTGCCAGTGACCGCGCACAAGAGTCGGCCTACCCACCTGTCCAGGGCAACGGCACTCGCACGGTGTCGTGCGCTAGGTGGTGACCCCGGCCATGGGGGGGGAGGCAACACAGTTAGGGAGTTTTAGAAAGTGGCATATGTTGATGTTGGACATTCAGCTGATGCAAAAGGTGAAATAGGTCAAGTCCCAGGAAGAGTTGGACCAAAGCAAGCCATTTTTGTGTCACCCTATGTGTCATCAGGGGAAGGTGGGACAAAATCCTTGGAAACCCATGCATGGTTCATTTTAATGAAGGTTAGATCATCCACATTTTGGGTTGACAGACGGGTCCTTTTTTCTGTCAGGATTGATCCAGCTGCACTGAAGACTCTTTCTGATAGCACACTTGCAGCTGGGCAAGCGAGCTCCTGTAAGGCATATTGTGCCAATTCAGGCCAGGTGTCCAGTTTAGCGGCCCAATAGTCAAAGGGGAATGACCTGTGCGGGAGAACATCGATATGGGAGGAAAAGTAGTTTGTAACCATAGTTGACAACTGCTGTCTCCTGTCACTTTCCATCGATGCAGTATTACCAGTTGTGTGAGCGGTACTTGAAAAATCAGTCCACAACATTGTCATGAAACCCCTGTCTCCAACACCACTTCTGCTGTGTGCACCACGAACACCTCTGCCAAGCTGCCCCCGGCCCGTACGGCTCGTGTGAGAACCATCACCGCTGCTGTGTGCTGGGAATGCCTCAAGCAACCGATTTACCAGAGTTGCTTGTTTATTAGCCAATATTAGGTCAAGGTTGTCCTGTGGCATGATGTTTTCTAATTTGCCTTTATAGCGTGGATCCAGGATGCTGGCCAACCAGTAGTCGTCATCGTTCATCATTTTGGCAATGCGGGGGTCCCTTTTTAGTATCTGCAAGGCATAATCTGACATGTGGGCCAATGTTCCCGGTGTCAATGATGCACTGTGAGTGCTGGTTGGAGGAGCACTTTCTGGCAAATCCACATCCCTCCAGTCACGCACAAACCCTGTACCAGACCTTGCCACGCCAACATTTTCACTTGCCCCACGAGATGCATCCTCCTCCCCTAAGTAATCATCCCCATCATCCTCCTCCTCCGCCTCCTCTTCTTCCTCCACCTCGTCCAGGAGAGGTCCCTGAGCAGACAATGGCTGAATGTCATCAAGGATTCCCTCCTCCTCTTCCTCCTCATCAACATTGGCTGCAGAAGCCTGCTCCTTAAGGTGCGTCAAAGTTTGCATGAGCAGACGCATAAGTGGGATGCTCATGCTTAGGATGGCGTCGTCTGCGCTTACCAGCCGTGTGCATTCCTCAAAACACTGAAGGACTTTACAGAGGTCTTTCAGCTAGGACCACTGCACACCTGTCAACTCCATGTCTGCTCTCAAAGTGCCTGGCCGTGTATCCTCCCACAAATGCATTATGGCCTGCCTCTGCTCGCACAGCCGCTCCACCATGTGCAGGGTGGAGTTCCACCTTGTTGCAATGTCGATAATGAGGCGGTGGTTGGGAAGGTGGAGCAATCACTGCAGCTTCTGCATACGAACGGAGTGTACAGGCGACCGGCGGATGTGCGCGCACAGTCTTCGCACCTTCTGGAGCAGGGCTGTTAACGCCGGATAATTTTTGAGGAAGCACTGCACCACCAGGTTCAAGGTGTGAGCCAAGCAAGGTATATGGCTGAGTTTTGAAAGGGCTATGGCTGCCACAAAATTACGGCCGTTATCACTAACTACCTTGCCTGCCTCAAGATGTACACTGCCCAGCCATGACTCAGTTTGTCGCTTCAAGTACTCGGCCAGCACCTCGGCGGTGTGTCTGTCGCCCAAACACATCATCTGCAACACAGCCTGCTGACGCTTTCCACTAGCTGCTCGATAGGGGGACACCTCGTGTGCAACAGTGGCAGCTGCAGATGGAGTGCTCGTACGACTGCGCTCTGTGGACGAGCTTTCGCTTCTGGAGGAGGAGGAGGAGGGTCGAACGCCTACAGCCAACTGTTTCCTATACCGTGGGCTAGGCAGCACTGTCCCACCACCGCTGTCCCCTGTGGACCCTGCATCCACCACATTAACCCAGTGCGCAGTGATGGACACATAACGGCCCTGGCCATGCCGACTGGACCATGCATCAGTTGTGAGGTGCACCTTTCCGCTCACTGACTGCTTGAGTGCATGGACAATGCGGTCTTTCACATGATGGTGGAGGGCTGGGATGGCTTTGCGAGAGAAGAAGTGGCGACTGGGTAGGTCATAGCGTGGTACTGCATAGGCCATGAGTTCGCGGAAAGCTGTGCTTTCCATCAACCGAAAGGGCATCATCTCAAACAAGATTAGTTTGGCAATGTGGGCGTTCAAACCCAGTGTACGCGGATGAGAGACTGAGTACTTTCTTGACCTACTCATAGTGTCAGGGAGGGTGAGCTGGACTTGAGAGCTGCATATGGTGGAAGTAGCGGTGGACAGGGCGGACTGAGAGAGGGTTGATGATGGTGATGGAGTTGTTGTTCTTTCTGATGGCCTAGAATCAGTCTTTCGTTGATATAACAGTGGGATTCCCTGACTGCTGTGGCCTTGCAACGACACCTCAACATTTGCTGCTGTGCTAACCAGTGGGCTTACAGTGGGGGAAACAATGGAGCGTTGCTGACTACCTTCGTTGTGATCAGTTGCACATGTGGCACTTGAGGTTTGGTGTTGTGTCCACGCTTGCAAGTGCATGCTGGTTAAATGTCTAAGCATGCAACTGGTATTCAAATTTTTCAGATTTTTCCCTCGGCTAAAGGTCTTTGCGCACTTCTTACAGATAACCTTGGCCTGATCATGAGGATTTTGTTCAAAAAAGTGCCACACTGCACTCTACCTACTTTGGCAGACATTTTGCGGCCTAGCACGCTTGATCTTTTGACCCTCTGGACAAGCTGTCCAGCAACTCTTTTGATTTTTGCAACCTGTCTTTGGAGTGCTCCGGGCCTGCCAGATAACAGCTGTTGCGATGTCGATGTCTGCTGTGGATGCTCCTCATCTGAGCTACTGGAAGCAGCACCCTCTTCCCCCAATGGGTGCCAATCTGGGTCAACAACTGGGTCATCCATCACCTCCTCTTCAATGTCATGTGCACCTTCCTCTGTGTCACCTTGTATGGTGGTATAGTGTGCGGGAAGGGGCACCTGAGTCTCATCAGGGTCAGAATCTGGCTCTGTACACTGCGAGGACAATGTAGTGCTCTGAGTGAATGTACCAGCAGAATCATCCATCAGCGGCTGTGCATCAGTGCACTCCATGTCAGATTCATCTTGGCCTTCATAATTCACCATTTCACTTGATAATCCAGGCATGGTATGTGAAAACAGCTCCATGGAGTAATCAGTAGTATGGCCTGCGTCATCCTTCAATCTTGGTTGGGGTGAAGGACACAAGGAAAGGTGTGGTTCATGAACATGAGCCTCCAATGACGACTCAGTGCTTTTACTTTTTACAACTGAAGAAGAGGAGGCGATAGAGCTGGAGGCTGAGTCAGCAATGTAAGACAAAACTTTTTCCTGATGCTCTGGCTTTAAAAGCGGTTTGCCAACTCCTAGAAAACTAAGCCTTCGAAGCTTTATGGAGCCAGACGATGACGCAGGCTCAACACCTCCTGCATTCGGTCCTATTTTGCTTTTGCCACTACCATCAGATCCACCACCAACACCATCATTACCAGCTGCCAACCCCCGCCCAATTCCATGGCCTCTTCCACCAGCCTTCCTCATTTTTGGTAGAAATGTAGACAAAATCCAACAAACTATATAGTAATGTAAAACAAGGTACAAGGTGTCTATAGGACAGGGGAGATTTTGAATTTCTGCAGACACTTGTGGACACTGGACACTTTTGGATTGTGTGAGGCCCACTGAATATCTGAGCGCTATGTCACAGGCTCGATGGCACAGCTGTGACCAAAGTGACTAGAGGATAAGTGAGATTTTGAATTTCTGCAGACACTTGTGGACACTGGACACTTTTGGATTGTGTGAGCCCACTGAATATCTGAGCGCTATGTCACAGGCTCGATGGCACAGCTGTGACCAAAGTGACTAGAGGATAAGTGAGATTTTGAATTTCTGCACACACTAGTGGACACTGGACACTTTTGGATTGTGTGAGGCCCACTGAATATCTGAGCGCTATGTCACAGGCTCGATGGCACAGCTGTGACAAAAGTGACTAGAGGATAAGTGAGATTTTGAATTTCTGCTCACACTAGTGGACAATGGACACTTTTGGATTGTGTGAGGCCCACTGAATATCTGAGCGCTATGTCACAGGCTCGATGGCACAGCTGTGACCAAAGTGACTAGAGGATAAGTGTGATTTTGAATTTCTGCAGACACTTGTGGACACTGGACACTTTTGGATTGTGTGAGCCCACTGAATATCTGAGCGCTATGTCACAGGCTCGATGGCACAGCTCTGACCAAAGTGACTATAGGATAACGGAGATTTTGAATTTCTGCAGACACTTGTGGACACTGGACACTTTTGGATTGTGTGAGGCCCACTGAATATCTGAGCGCTATGTCACAGGCTCGATGGCACAGCTGTGACAAAAGTGACTAGAGGATAAGGGAGATTTTGAATTTCTGCAGACACTTGTGGACACTGGACACTTTTGGATTGTGTGAGCCCACTGAATATCTGAGCACTATGTCACAGGCTCGATGGCACAGCTGTGACCAAAGTGACTAGAGGATAACGGAGATTTTGAATTTCTGCAGACACTTGTGGACACTGGACACTTTTGGATTGTGTGAGCCCACTGAATATCTGAGCGCTATGTCACAGGCTCGATGGCACAGCTGTGACCAAAGTGACTAGAGGATAAGTGAGATTTTGAATTTCTGCACACACTAGTGGACACTGGACACTTTTGGATTGTGTGAGGCCCACTGAATATCTGAGCGCTATGTCACAGGCTCGATGGCACAGCTGTGACCAAAGTGACTAGAGGATAAGTGAGATTTTGAATTTTTGCAGACACTTGTGGACACTGGACACTTTTGGATTGTGTGAGCCCACTGAATATCTGAGCGCTATGTCACAGGCTCGATGGCACAGCTGTGACCAAAGTGACTAGAGGATAAGTAAGATTTGAATTTCTGCACACACTAGTGGACACTGGACACTTTTTGATTGTGTGAGGCCCACTGAATATCTGAGCGCTATGTCACAGGCTCGATGGCACAGCTGTGACCAAAGTGACTAGAGGATAAGTGAGATTTTGAATTTCTGCAGACACTTGTGGACACTGGACACTTTTGGATTGTGTGAGGCCCACTGAATATCTGAGCGCTATGTCACAGGCTCGATGGCACAGCTGTGACCAAAGTGACTAGAGGATAACGGAGATTTTGAATTTCTGCAGACACTTGTGGACACTGGACACTTTTGGATTGTGTGAGCCCACTGAATATCTGAGCGCTATGTCACAGGCTCGATGGCACAGCTGTGACCAAAGTGACTAGAGGATAACGGAGATTTTGAATTTCTGCAGACACTTGTGGACACTGGACACTTTTGGATTGTGTGAGGCCCACTGAATATCTGAGCGCTATGTCACAGGCAGAAATTGGCTAGTGTATCACAAACTACAAGGTGTATGTAGAATTGGGCAGAATAGGAATCTCCCTAGAGTGCAGGTCTGTAAGAACGGAACATGTCCTCGACTTATTCTCACAGAGTGACACAGATAGCTTCACTGTGGCTGTGATAACAGCCGTTACACGGTACTGTGTGAGGAGCGTACACCACTGTATGGTGTGAAAAAATGCACGCTCAGTACCTCAGCAGGACAAAAAAAAAAAATTGGGATTGCTTTTAAAAAAGCAGTTTGCAGCTCAGTACCTCAGCAGGACAAAAAAAAAAAATTGGGATTGCTTTTAAAAAAGCAGTTTGCAGAGCAGTGGGTAAACAGCAATGCAGCTGTCAGGAAGCCTTAGAAGGCAGCCCAACAACCAACACCACTGATACACCACAATATAGCCTCCCCTTGCACTGCACACACAGTGACTGGTGTGTTGTACAGGCACAATCGCTAGCAGCAGAAGCAGTTTTTTTTTCTTCTTCCCTGCCTAACGCTCTCCCTACAGAATCAGCAGCAACCTCTCCCTATGCTAAGATCGGCAGAAGTAAGATGGCGGTCGGCGTGCACGCCCTTTTATACCCCCTGTGACGCCCACCAAAGCAAGCCAATCACTTGCATGCCCTTCTGAAAGATGGTGGTGACCCGTGCCTATGTCATCACGTTGCCCACAGTGTCCGTGGATCCTGATTGGCTGAAAAAGAGCGCAAAACAAACTTTTGAAACGCGACTTTGGCGCGTAAGTCGCCGACCTCGTGGCCGACCTCATCCTAGGGTCGGGTTTCATTTTATGAAACCCGACTTTGCCAAAAGTCGGCGACTTTTGAAATTTTTCGACCCGTTTCGCTCAACTCTAGTCACAAGCCATCAAACAAAGAAGAACTGCTTACATTTTTGAGCCAGAAACAGTGTGAAAGACTGGAGGAAAGCATGTCAAGATGCATGAAAGCTGTGATTAAAAATCATGGTTCTTCCACAAAATATTGATTTCAGAACTCCTCCTGAGTTAAAACATTAGTATTGTTGTTTCTAAATGATTATGAACTTGTTTTCTTTGCATTATTTTTATTTGAGGTCTGAAAGCACTGGGTGTTTTTTTTAATTTTGAGCACTTTTTTTTTTAAAAATAAAAAATAAAAATTTATTGCTTGGAAATTCAGAGACATGTTATCAGAAGTTTATAGACTAAAAGAACAATTAACATTTTACTCAAAAATATACCTATAAAGAGAAAATCAGACAAACTGAACATTTGAATGTGATCTCTTAATTTTTACCAGAGTCCTAGTCAAACTCTATCATGGGAAGTGCAATATTTTGATTGTATTCTTAGTTTGACCATTATGATTTAAGACATATATTGACAAAAAACATTATTCTCATTAGCTAAACTTCAAAAAGAAATTGACCTCGTTGTTGGCCAGAACCGCTGTCCATCTGTGGAGGACCGCAGTAAAATGCCTTATACAGATGCTGTTATTTGTGAAATACAGAGATGTGGAGACATCGTGCCTTTGGGTTCTCGACATGCAACTGCTGAAACCATCATCTTTAGAGGATACACGATACCCAAGGTTGGAAAAAAAATATTAATTTAATAGCATGCAGGAGCTTCGCTGCAGGAGCCCCTTGGTTCCATCTCAGTTATTGGAAAAACAAGGAAGATTGTCAATCCAGCCAAGAGTCTGTACAGCCGTTATCTAATATGGCCACTTTTATACAGGCCGTACAAATGATGATTGCCGGACAAAAGATGCCTTAACAGATTGTTTGGCCAGCTGCCATCTCAGCCAGTACTCCTATGCACAATAGTGCTCACTTAGTCGAGCGCTCCTATTTGAAAGCTGTGATTGATACGTTGGTTGGAGGATTATATCAGGGACTCCAAAATTACACATGTGCGATCGACATCTCTCACGGCCATCAGTTGAATCCGTGGATATCAGAATGTTCAGCCAGCATTGGTCTAATATGTATAGGGGGCTTTAGTGAGATAGTATGTATCATAGTTTCCAGGTTATAAAAACCTATATTTGGGGCAGAGTTTTTCAGACTTTTCTATTTTTAGGGATGCGGGAAGGGAGGATGCATTCTGTTCAAGTATTTCATCCATAAGTCTAATTCATTCATAACATCTTAATTATGATAACTACTGTATTTTTCAGATTATAAGACGCACTTTTGTTCCCCCAAATTTTGGGGGAAAGTGGGGGGTGCTCTGTCATGGTGTCAGGGGCTGGGGTGGCTTGCTGCAGGCTGCAGAGACAGCTGGTGGTCATGTTCTCCCACTCATTAAGCTCATGTAATATTCACTGCACCCGCTGTCTATCACCACAGTGCTGAAGCAGAGCCGAGTTGGTAGACAGGGGAGCGGTGCATATTACATGTGCCTGCACTCTCCCCCCCGGCCCCATCACTATATTCACCTTCCGATGATGGCTCCTACTCCCAGCTCCCCCTGTGGCTCTTCCTGTGTGTGTGCTGACATCTTCCTCCTGCGCGGGCAGGAGCTGCTCATTCAGGCAGTTCATCGTAGCTTCGGGACCTTCCATGATGTGACCAATAGGACCTGCAGTCACATGACTCCCAGAGCGTACTGCAAGTCACGTGACCGCAAGTCCTATTGGAAGTGCCTGAATGAGCAGCTGCTGCCGCGCCCTCGCAGGAGGAGGATGTCAGCACAGACACAGAAAGAGCTACGGGGGAGCTAGGAGCAGGAGCCATCATCGGAAGGTGAGTTAACTGTTTGTTATTTTATCACGTGTTTGCCAGCAGGGGGGGAAATATAGGGATAGGGGCCATGTGTGCCAGCAGGGGAGAATATAGGGATGGGGGACAATGTGTGCCAGCAGGGGCGAATATAGGGACATGGGAGGACAATGTGTACCAGCAGGGGGAATATAGGGACAGGGGACCATGTGTGACAGTAGGGGGGAAAATAGGGATGGGGGGCGATGTGTGCCAGCAGGGGGGAATATAGGGATGGGGACAATGTGTGCCAGCAGGGGGAATATATGGACAGGGTGCCATGTGTATCAGCAGGGGGGAAAATAGGGATGGGGGGACAATGTGTGCCAGCAGGGGGGAATATATGGATGGGGGGACAATGTGTGCCAGCAAGGGGAAATATAGGGACGGGGCACAATGTGTGCCAGCAGGGGGAAGTAGAGGGATGGGGGGCCATGTGCATACCAGTAGGGAGGCATATAGAGAGAGGGGGGCCATGTGCGTGCCAGCAGGGGGGCATATAAAGAGAGGGGGGCCATATCCTGGATGGGATGGGGGGGCTATGTGCCAGCACAAGGGGGTAATGTGCCAGGATGGGGGTTATATAGATACCAGGATGAGGGACAAATATGGTATATGATTTGAAAGACTGACACTGGCATTATAAGACACACCTCCATTTAACATAAAAAAAATTCTCATTATTTTCACCAAATTTGGGGTTGCGTCTTATAATCAGGTGCGTCTTATAAAACGAAAAATACGGTATATGATTTCATGCATAGGACAGAGTCATGCGCATAGAAACTGTATGGGCTCAAGCAAAGTGTTTTTTTTAGCCCTTATTGGTGTTTTTCTCTTGTGGAAAATACCTATGAAGATTGGAGGAGGAGAAAATGTGTACTGTTAGACCATGCCACATGAATCATAGAATCATAGAATCATAGAATCGTAGAGTTGGAAGGGACCTCCTGGGCCATCTGGTCCAACCCCCTGCTCAAAGCAGGATTCGCTAAATCATCCCAGTCAGATGTCTGTCCAGCCTGTGTTTGAAGACTTCCATTGAAGAAGAACTCACCACTTCTCGTGGCAGCCTGTACCACTCATTGATCACTCTAACTGTCAAAAAGTTTTTTCTAATATCTAATCTGTGTCTCCTCCCATTCAGTTTCATCCCATTGCTTCTAGTCTTTCCTTGTGCAAATGAGAATAAAGTTCATCCTTCTACAATGTGACAGCCCTTTAGATATTTGTAGACAGCTATTAAGTCTCCTCTCAGTCTTCTCTTTTGCAAACTAAACATTCCCAAATCCTGCAACCTTTCCTCATAAGACAGGGTTTGCAGACCGGTCACCATTATGGTCGCTCTTTTCTGAACTTGCTCCAGTTTGTTGATGTCTTTTTTAAAATGTGGTGCCCAAAACTGGACACAATATTCCAGATAAGGTCTGACCAGAGAGGAGTAGAGGGAAATAATGACTTCACGTGATCTAGACTGTAAGCTTCTGTTAATACATCCTAGAATTGCATTTGCCTTTTTTGCTGCTGCATCACACTGTTGACTCACATTCAGTCTGTGATCTATTAGTATACCCAAGTCTTTTTCACATGTGCTGTTGCTTAGCCCTATTCCTCCCATTCTGTATATGCTTTTTTCATTTTTATTGCCCAGATGTAGTACTTTGCATTTTTCCCTGTTAAACACCATTCTGTTAGTTGCTGCCCACTGCTCTAGTTTATTTATATCTTTTTGAATCCTCTCTCTCTCTTCTCTAGTATTAGCTATCCCTCCTAGCTTTGTGTCATCAGCAAATTTTATCAGTTTACCCTCAATTCCAATGAGTAAAATATGGCCCTATAGATAGCTAACCATAGAAGTTTGCACTAAGCTATCACATGCACATGGACATTTTACTATAACCGTACTTTATGATGGATGAGTATAGTAAATATAACATGGTTCCATCTTTCTTCATTTCCCTGACATCTTCTTGAAGAATACCACCGTGTTTCCTCTCTTGACCTCAGTGCTGACGGATCCCAAATACTTTAAAAACCCAGAGAAATTTGATCCTAATCGCTTTTTGGATGAAACTGGAGGTTTAAAGAAGATTGACGCCTTCATACCATTTTCAACAGGTACTGAGAAGTTGATTGTAGCAAAAAGCACACGCATAATTAAAACCATATTAATAACATCATTATAACACTCCCATCTGCAGGAAGGAAATCCTCCCAAAAAAGTGCCCAGTAAATACACAGTATGTCAAGCATCAACATTCAATGTAGACAGATAACAATATAAACAAATAACCATAGGTATATGTGTCTGCATATGAGAAATGTGATGCCTGATATTGTCCAACTAATCAGTGGGACTGGACAAAAACCAAGACAAAAATGGGCATCCCCATTAGTTCTTGTCAATATAGGACTAATATAAAACAGAGTCCCATATAAGGATCAAAGCATAATAGCATAATAGATGTCCACCTATACCAGATATGGGGAAATTGTTTTCTTGTACTGAAAAAGGTTCTGCTACGTATAGAGGACCAAGATGCATGAACTATAAATAGGACAAACTTGATAGATGTAAAAAGAATTTTTTTTATTCACAATCCCTCCAAAATAAGGTGCGCAATCTAAAAAAGAAGATGTGCACTGCCTATATGCATTAGCCTTTCTTGTTTCTTGTCATGTCCTCTCTTCCACGCACTTTGTAGCACCCTGACTTACATTTAATAATACATTGTAGTGCACCCGGTACCCTATTGTTTTCAACAGGTACTGAGAAGTTGGGAACAATTGAAAGGTCTGGGGGTGAAGATTGCTGTACTGAAAGAGACGTTTCAAATGACAGATTATGGGTATTACATTATTTTGAGCAGTTGAGTAAAATTCTCATCAGGACAATGGTATCTGTAAATCCTCATGCTAGATACTGAGAATGTAAAGTGCTGACTCGATTTTGGAACATCCTGGTCTGTTAAGTCTAGTGTTAAGACCAAAAGTCTTCACGCCTACAGGTCTAACCTTTAGTGTGAAGTCATGCAAAAAATTCAACGTTTTCATGCTCTTGATGCAGCATCTTTACCTTGTGAAATAGAATGATATAAAAATAACCAAAATCTTTAATCCATTTATTTTTTCTTTTCTCTACAGGGAAGAGAATCTGCCTTGGAGAAGGAATGGCAAGGATGGAGATCTTTATTTTCCTTACCTTCATATTGCAGAATTTCAATTTGAAATCTGATGAAGACCCTTCTTCTATTGACCTCTCCCCTTTGCCTAATACCAATGGTTTTATCCATCGCCCATATAATATGCAGTTGGTTCCTCGCTGACCCAATGGAGGATTCAACATTCCTGAGTAAAATTAATGATCCTGACAATTTTCAGTTCCAACTATGTTTTACTTATATGGGGCAGACTGAACCATTGGGCCCACTGAGGCTCAAGGATTCAGGAATCTTGGCAAGCACTACTGCACAAACCCGCAACAACCTGTTCAATGTATATGAATTGTCAAACTAATAGGAATTTATCTGTTGTGAAATGATGGCTCATAAATAAACTGGTTAATTACTTAATTGGTATGAGGAAAAATGTTTTGGTGTCATCAGGTAGTCATTATCCTGGTCGCACTCTACAGGGAATTAAGAAGGATAACAATGCGAAGCATAATAAGCTGGAATTATCCGACTGAAATGATCAGGTCTTGTATGGGATATAAATCAAACCTCACTTTCTAACTGCTTCTGTGCAACTAATGTGCTCATTGTGGTCTACCCAATGAATGACCATCAAATTTGACATAAGGCCTAGAAATTAGGGAAGATTTCCCATACGTTGATGGGAGAGAGTAAAAAGTCTGCAACAAAGTAGCTTTATGAATTCTCTATGTCAAGCTTTACATGGTCCAGTGGAGAATGGCTCAGGACCCTCTTGCACCTCGGTTTTCAAGATACCTTTGAATCCCCCCATTATAAGCCTTTTTGGCCTGGAGAAAGTGAGAGCAATAAAAAAATAAAAAAATTCAGATTTCAACATGATATCATAGAGGAAAATTCAAATCCATAAGACATATCCAAGGAGGGAACATGTGTCTCTCACATTGAACATATGTGCAATAGAGAAAACTAATTATAACTGGAGGAGAGCTGACACTCCAACCTCAGTTGAAGCAGTGGCCCCTGCAGAGACCAGGTAATTAGAATAGGAAGGTTTACTCTGGGTGTCAGATACCAGAATTGTGATTCATTTATACAGATGCATAAGCTTCCCTAGGTCTAACGATCTCTCACAGCCCTACCAGTGCAAGTGGTCAGATATGAATATTGGGGTTTACATCGATCCAATAATTATGGGAGATATAGTTTCAGCTTTGTAGCAAAAGGATGAACAGATCACATTCACTCACATCACTATAAGGCCATGAGAACTCCACCACCTTAATAACAGTCCAATAAATGATGATACTGAGGTCATGTTTGATCTCTATATAAAGGTAAAATCATAATAACAAATATGGCGGCAATATCTACCACCTGGTAGCTCCAGAGGCAAAGACATCCTGTAAGTTGGGGATACAATAATATTCTGAAGAGCCGAGCACATCCCACAATGAGACTTCACATGTGCTCATCTATGGGAGGTATGTGGACGTAATGAAAAGCAGTATTTAGGTTTGGGTCATTTGTCAGTTCTTGGAAGGTAGAGCTTACTGTAGGTTCTGTTCGTTTTTCAATTGTAGCGCCTCCCTCCACTAAGCTCGGGACCATTACCGTTACATCAGGTTTAGTAGTTTTCTTTTGTTATTCCTTTTTATTTAATGTTATAGTATATGTTGTCTGTTCCCACTTTGTATCATTTTGTACACTTTTTAAAAACACTGCCCATCTTTCTGGATTAAGTATATAAAATGTAACAGATGTGGTATTCTTGCACCATGAAGCCAAATGTTACCTGTAAATGATTGCTGTTGGCAGAAAGCTCCTTATTTTTTAAAGAAAAGCACAGTTTTTTACAATGAAGCTAACTTTAAATGATTCAGAAATACACTCTATACATTGCTAATGTGGTAAATGACTGTTCTAGCTGCAAATGTCTGGTTTGTAATGCAATATCTTCATAGGTCTATAGAGGCCCATTTCCAACAACCATCACTTCAGTGTTCTTATGGTACTTTGTGTTTGCTAACTGTGTAAGAAGGTTAATGGATGGTTAGAATACCCTTGAAAACCCTTCTGCAAGTATGTTAGCAGAGCTGAAAGCAGTTTTGCTGATTAGAGAAGCTATAAACCTGACCTTCCTTTGAGCTAGATGAGAATCTGGAGCATTACATTTGTTGGTTCCATTAAACTCTCAAAATGGGCAGAAAATAAGAACTTTCATGTAAAACTCGACCGTCTATTCTTGTTCTTAGAAATGAAGGCTATTCCATGTGAGAAGTTGCCAAGATACTGAAGATTTCCTACAGCGGTGAGTACTACTCCCTCCAGCGGAGAGCACAAACAGGCTCTAACCGGAGTAGAAAGAGAAGTGGGAGGCCCCGCTGCACAACTGAACAACAAGACAAGTACATTAGAGCCTGTAGTTTGAGAAATTGACGTCTCACAGGTCCTCAACTGGCAGCTTCATTAAATAGTACACGCAAAATGCCAGTGTCAACGTCTACAGTGAAGAGGCGACTCCAGGTTGCTGGCCTTCAGGGAAGAGTGGCAAAGAAAAAGCCATATCTGAGACTGGCTAATAAAAGGAAAAGATTAATATGGGCAAAAGAACACAGACATTAGACAGAGGAAGATTAGTAAAAAGTGTTATAGACAGACGAATCCAAGTTTGAGGTGTTTGGATCACACAGAAGAACATATGTGAGGCACAGAACAACTGAAAAGGTGCTGGAAGAGTGCCTGGCGCCATCTATCAAGCATGGTGTAGGTAATATGATGGTCTGGGGTTGCTTTGGTGCTGGTAAAGTGGGAGATTTGTACAAGGTAAAAGGGATTTTGAATATGGAAGGCTATCACTCCATTTTGCAAAGCCATGCCATACCCTGTGATCAGCGCTTAATTGGAGCCAATTTCATCCTACAACAGGACAATGACCCAAAGCACACCTCCAAATTATGCAAGAACTATTTAGGGAAGAAGCAGGAAGCTGGTATTCTATCTGTAATGGAGTGGCCAGCGCAGTCACCAGATCTCAACCCCATTGAGCTGTTGTGGGAGCATCTTGACTGTACAGTACGCAAAAAGTGCCCATCAAGCCAAACCAACTTGTGAGAAGGGCTTCTGGAAGCATGGGGTGAAATTTCTGTAGCTTACCTCAGCAAATTAATTGCTAGTGTGGCGCCCCTGAGGCTCGGTCACCACAGAAGTACTGCACCTTCTCCTAAGGTGTAGTGCCCCACCATCCAGGTAAGGTGGGAACTCCTTTCCACACTCTAACACCCGCACACCACACAACAGGGTAGTTCTGCACAACCACTAGCGGCTCAATGCTTAGAGAGTAGCAGAGCACCTTTGGTGGTTTCCTGCTTTGAACACTGGACGTGCTGGGAGGTGGGTGGAGTTGAGATGACATCAGAGTGGGAAAGGGTAGGATGACAGGACAGTCTAGTCTCAGTCAGAGTCAGGAAGGGCTGACCGGAGGTCGGTCAGGAAAGGAGCCACTCAGATAGAAGTGGGGATCCCTGGAAGAAGGGATGGAGGAAGCTGTGCTGCAGCTGCCTCAGTGGCCTGAGCTAGCTGGCATGGGAAAGGAGAAGAAGGAGAAAGAGGTAGAACTGTAACCTAAGCTTCCATAAGAGAGAGAGACAAGTACGGAACGAAGGAGTAGAGAGAACAGAGAGGATGTGGGTTGGAAGAAGAACCCTGCCTATAGGTTCTCAGCGCAAGGCCGGGGCCCGGTCCCCGAGGTTGTATGGACACTTATGGTTCTGCAGCAGACAGCGGTGGAGTAGTTGGCTGTAAATGCACTACTCCCATCTAAGACTTGGGGCACAACAGCATCTGTATAGAGAGCCAGAACTCAGGAGAAGGGAGTCCCCGAAGCAGGCTACAGCTGTCTGCCGTACAAGTAGAGAACACAGAAACATCTGTCAGGAGGAACTCCAGCGTAACTTAGTGCTAGGAGATCTTCACACTTAAAGGCGCTATAGAGGAGACGTTCAGAAAGGTACATGTTGGCGGAGTGTTGGAGAGGAGTCTTCCATCTTGCCTGGAGGTTGGCTGAGTCTCTGACTCGGAGGACACAGCATGGAGGCAGGCACCTGTGTGCACTACTGACTGTGAGTAAAGCATTGGAACTGCAAGCCCTGGTGTCCTCCATTCATTCTTGCACCAACACTCTCAGCACCGCTACATACGGGTACCAACTTCCACACCGCCTGCGCCTCTCCTCATCCATTTCACCTACACTGCCCTTGGGCTACAGCTTCACCTGTGGGGAGCTACACCATCTACGCTGCAACATACCACCAGCCCCAGAGGATCTGCTTGCATCGTCGGCATAACATCCCTCTTGCCGAACACCACAGGTGGCGTCATGAACTATCCATATAAACCACATTAACTACAAACACCGCCATTGATTTGGGCGCCCAGAGCCACGGACCGGGTTACCGCTGCTGAGACACATCCCCTGACACCGGCCTGGTACCGAGTACTCCGCTGCCCTGGGTGGTGAGGGCGACCCACTAGAATGCCAACGGTCGCCAATGTTGTAATTGCTGCAAAGGGAGCATTCTTTGACATAAGCAAAGTTTGAAGGAGAAAATTATTATTTGTCAATGTCTGGACTAGATTTTGGCAACTCATTTGATTAATAAAAGTATGAGTTTTCAAGGAAAACACAAAATTGCCTGGGTGACCACAAACTTTTGACCGGTAGTGTATATATACAATATATATAAGGGTTGTACTCACTCAGGTGCGACAGGAGGAAGACAGGAGGCACATTCCTTTCAAAGTCCATATGGGTTTATTGCTTCATAAACCCTGAAGCACCAACAAGAAGGTAAACAGCCTTCAGAGCAAAGCATCGGTGTCCATAGCACAGTCCTCTAGCTCCTCCGTGAGCTATGTGGGAATTCCATCTCTCGCAAGACACTAGTCACTGCTAACTCACATGGCCTGGCTTCCAACACCCAAAGTGACGGTCACATGACCGCAACCTCACTCAAGTCCTGGCAGGATTCTGCTCCCTCAGCCTGTGGGCATACAGGTTTGGGTAATGTCCAGCACTCAGGCTCGGTCTGGAGTCACACACAAAGGAAGATTTCTCCCTCTTTGCTCACAGACCATGTGACAAACAACAGCTTCCATCATGTAGCTGTAACCACACCCACATGTGGGGTATGTGGGCAGCCACCCTCTGCCTAAAGCCATGGGACTTGGCACCTTCCATTACCCAACGAGAGACCCCTCTCGGTCGCCTTTGATAGTACCCATCTGTCAAAACCGGGCCCTGTCACTGAACCTTTTTGGAGCAATGTATCATCTGACTCTGTCAGTTCCTCTGGCAGGGTCGCCCCTTTTTCCAGACCATCCTCTTCCCTGATTGCCTCAAGTGGTTTGTGCAGCCGCGAGACTACCTTACAGTCGAGCCTACTGACTGTACAGAAGTCTGAATGAGAAAGATTAATGGAGCGCCAGGCTGGCAGGTCCCGGGGTGCTGGTTAGATTAGTTCCGATGCTGCTCCTGCCGGGTGCCTCAAAGGAGGATGAGAACATGGAATGCTGGAAAACCCAGTCACAGGGGAGCACAAAAAAGCATTCTTCTTTTATTAGATTCCACTACGCGTTTCGACGCATAACCTCCGTCTTCATCAGGTGGCATATACAGTAAGTGGGGGAAAGGGAGTATATAAAGGGACAACAGCCAATAGCAAATAAGGTGCAATTATTTGGAACACTTGATTAGCTGGATTGAAAGCACAATTAGGGTAAAAGAGGAAAGAAAACACTTAAAATGACATGATATAAAACACAAATACAACAATAAAATGAGCTATTAATATAAAATAAGGGGATATATATAAGACAAAGTGTACAAGAGCTGCTTAAAATATTAAAATATACTAAAAGGAATATAGTTAAATGACTTTTTCAATAATAAGATTTAACCCCTCTGGTGCTAAAGTGCCAAGTTTAAAAATACAGTAACTCTCTCTTCTTATTAAAGCTGCACAGTGGTCAGGGGTCTCTGCTGGAATCTGATCAATGATAGTGAGTTTTAGAGAATTTGGGTCTTTATTGTGTGCTACAAGAAAATATTTTGACAGACTATGCATTAGATATCCATTGCGGATGTTCTGGCAGTGTTTGTTTATCCTCACATGCATAGTCTGTATTGTATGCCCAACGTATTGTAGCCCGCAGCCGCATTTGATCAAATAACTAACATAACAGGACTAACAGTTCACACGGCAATTGATAGAAAAACTGGAACCCGTGGTGTGTGACTGAAAATTTTTTGTTCCATTGCTGATTGACACGCAACATAAACATTTTGCTGTTTTACATGAAAAACAGCCTGGATTAACCCTAGAATGCATGACCATAAAAATCTACACTTTCACATACCTGGGGCCTTTTAGGCCCGTGTGCAAATAACATGGAATAACTCAAACAAAAATAATTTTCAAAGTTTATTTGAAAATTGCAAAGTAAGGATGCATTCCCACTAGCACTGGTGTCTGCCAGGAGGAGATCTGTAATGGACCTGACCTCCTGATGACCCCAGCTAAGGCTGGCGGAATCCCGGCATTCCAGCAGCCTTAACTGGAGTTACCAAGAGATCAGATCCATTACGGATCACCTCCTGGCAGACACCAGCGCTAGTGGGAACACAACCTAAGATGTGAATAATTCAAAACATTACTATGAGCAAAAAAAAACAAAAGAGTAACTGAACGGGCTTAAAACGCCCAATATACGCATTCGATATAACTCTTTATAACAATGTTTTTTTGTCTAAAAGTTTTTTATATAAAAGTTGCAGTAAACATGCTGCAGGAATATCTCTTTTCAAAGGTTCCTTTTCTACATTACTAATGACCGCAACAACTTACAGGATGAGTTCTTTTGTCATCAAAACGAAGGCTTCTCCGAATATCCTCAAATCTATTGACTGACATTGCATCTTTGTAATGTGGATCTGAAAAAGGGTTCATAAAGAGTTCTCTGATAGGAACATCATATGATTTTGTACTCCCTGCCAGAAGAGTAAGGCCAATATAAGCATACAGTTCCTCTTTTGTTATATTTTTCCATGTTTTTTTTCTTCCTGAAGCGATACGTTTTCCTTCTAAGTTAGTAATCAAAACTACCTCATCTACAATATCATCTGAAAAAAATTTACAGAACATATCTCTTTTGGACAAGAATTGTGAAATTCCTACAGTTCCTTGAGCAACTCTTACAATATTATGTGATGGGGTTCGTCCAAGAACCTCAGCAGTACTGTTCCAAAAAAATCATAGTTTTGGATGTTCTATTTGTATGTTCTGCTGGATCCATTACTTCTTCATCATCTGAAGAATCACTGGACGATGAAGTAGAGACATTACCTGGTGGCAAAGTTCACTGTCTTCATCACTATCAAAAATGATTGCTTCGATTTCTTGGTCAGTCAAACCCCTGGATGCAGACTGTGCCATTGTAACCTTAGAAGTCAGTAAACTAAAATGAAAAAAAAAAAGATTACAATCAGGGTTGTACACTCTTTGTTAGTGTGTGTGCTAAGGGTAAAGTGCAGACCCCTCCTCTCACCTTCAGCAGGTCACCACTTTCTTTTAGGTGCAGTAGAAGCTTTTGGATTTTTGGAATTCAGAAAGTCTCTTTTTCAAGAAACAGGAAAGCTGACTCCTTCCTCCAAAGTCTCTTCAGCAAGTAACACACAATGAACAGTGTTCAGGACCTATGATGATGTCAGAGACGCATGACGTTGTGAGGGAGCCTCCTTCCCAAGATCACATGACCATGTAGTCAGGCAGAATTCACACTCTTCATAGCAACAGCAGAGTCATAAAGACTGAGTCAAAGTCTTCCCCAGCAACAGTGAAGACAAAAAGACTTAGGATCACATGTAAACCTAGTACGGGCCTAAAAGGCCCCAGGTATGTGAATATGGGGTATTCACAAAAAAGAGTTGTTATACCGAAATGCCTGTAACATAAAAATAAATGAACAACTGGAAATGACAAACAACTATATACCTGAGGAATACCTAGAGTTTCAAAATTCTAACTAAAGTAATCTTGCAGAAAATAGAAAACGATTAACAGGGCGGGCCTGCGGGGCCCCAGGTATGCGTTCTAGGGAGTGTCCGGGAATGAGAAGAGATTGAGGGTCTAAGGGTTGTTTTGCTGGAGGCCAATAAGATTGCAAAGAGTGTGATTTTTACTAAAAATAGTTCTTGGTTGCATGTGAATGTGCATTGATAAAACTGGATATGCTCTTTCCAGCAGCTGTACCTTAATCTGCAGTCTGTCCTGACTCAGTTGCTCTACCTCTCGCAGGTATGCCAGCCGATATTCAAGGAGTATTTGAATATTTTTAAGGCTCTCCATTGATTCAACAATGAAGAATGGAACCATCCCATCTTCACCAGCTGCCTGGGCTTCGGTGCCAGCCGGGATCCTCACGCTCGTCACACTGGACATATTCACAATTTTTTGCATCACTTGTCCAAGTCTCCCAATGACTTTCCTCACCAGACTTCTGGGCACTTGAACGATGTCATCCACAAACCCCAGCTGACTTTGAGCTTTCCTTGCATTCTCCAGATGTCGAGCGGCTTCCTTATTCCTTACCGGATCATCTGTTTCATGCATAGTGTAGGTGCATGTCACCCAGGATAGCCACCCGCTTCAATATGACTTCCCTAGTTGACAGTATAACGTACTGCTGAGTCTCTGGCGCCCAATTCACACTACACACCTCCACCGCCTTTCTAAATGCCTCATGCACAGCCTCACTGGCACACGTTTCTCAAACGTCCTCGGGTACTTCTACTACGCACTGGAATAGCGAAATCTCACCTTCTTAGACATAGTGCTTGATCTTCTCGTCCTGAGAGTCAGAACGGTTTTTCAAGATGTCGACTTCCCTTGTGAGGTCGTCTGCGTGGCACTTCCCCTCCTGGATTTCTTCCTCCCTAGAGGCCACTTCTTTGGTCAGACTCTCTAGCTCACTCTCTATTGCGATCAGATCGGGAGAATGCGACAGTTCCTTCTGTATAGCAGAGAGCTCACTTTTTCATCCATCCACGTATTTCTGGAGCTGTGCCTTAGCCTCCTGCTTGGCCTCCTGCTCGATCTTGAGCACTTGGAGAACTTCTTCTCGCTCCCCTGCCAGGCAGCGACGCTCATCGTCTCTCCGTAGAAGCTCCTGCTGACGCCTCTCACGGACCTCTTTGATACATGTGTTCTTCTACTTCAAGTCCGCGGACAGTCCCGAAGAGCTTGTTCACTTTGTGTCCTCACCTTCCATACTGAATTTATTTTAGACTCCAATGCCATGATATCTTCAGTCTTAGTTCGTCCTGCAAATCTGCCACTTTTTCCTTCTCACGAACAAACTATTTGACGAGGTCCTGGAGCTCGTGTCCTTTGTTGCAGCAGGTCATTTCCAGGTGGGATACGTGTTCTATGACCTTCTGCCGAGCAGAGGGCAGCTTCTCCTCAGTGGAGGAGATGGTATGAAGCAGCTTTCACTCCTGTGCTTCCTTCTCTCATTGACTGCTGAGTAGAGTTGAGCGAAACGGGTCGAAAAAATTCAAAAGTCGCCGACTTTTGGCAAAGTCGGGTTTCATGAAACGAAACCCGACCCTAGGATGAGGTCGGCCACGAGGTCGGCGACTTATGCGCCAAAGTCGCGTTTCAAAAGTTTGTTTTGCGCTCTTTTACAGCCAATCAGGATCCACGGACACTGTGGGCAACGTGATGACATAGGCACGGGTCACCACCATCTTTCAGAAGGGCATGTAAGTGATTGGCTTGCTTTGGTGGGCGTCACAGGGGGTATAAAAGGGCGTGCACGCCGACCGCCATCTTACTTCTGCCGATCTTAGTATAGGGAGAGGTTGCTGCTGATTCTGTAGGGAGAGCGTTAGGCAGGGAAGAAGACAAAAAAACTGCTTCTGCTGCTAGCGATTTGGCCTGCACAACACACAAGTCACTGTGTGTGCAGTGCAAGGGGAGGCTATATTGTGGTGTATCAGTGGTGTTGGTTGTTGGGCTGCCTTTTAAGGCTTCCTGACACGCTGGCATTGCTGTTTACCCACTGCTCCGCAAACTGCTTTTTTAAAAGCAATCCAATCTCCCTTATCCTCTCGTCACTTTGGTCACAGGCAGCTGTGCCATCGAGCGTGTCACATAGCGCTCAGATATCAGTGGGCCGCACACAATCCACAAGTGTCCACTGTCCACAAGTGTACGCAGAGATTCAAAATCTCCATTATCCTCTCGTCACTTTGGTCACAGGCAGCTGTGCCATCGAGTGTGTCACATAGCGCTCAGATATCAGTGGGCCGCACACAATCCACAAGTGTCCACTGTCCACAAGTGTACGTAGAGATTCAAAATCTCCATTATCCTCTCGTCACTTTGGTCACAGGCAGCTGTGCCATCGAGCGTGTCACATAGCGCTCAGATATCAGTGGGCCGCACACAATCCACAAGTGTCCAGTGTCCACAAGTGTACGCAGAGATTCAAAATCTCCATTATCCTCTCGTCACTTTGGTCACAGGCAGCTGTGCCATCGAGCGTGTCACATAGCGCTCAGATATCAGTGGGCCGCACACAATCCACAAGTGTCCACTGTCCACAAGTGTACGCAGAGATTCAAAATCTCCATTATCCTCTCGTCACTTTGGTCACAGGCAGCTGTGCCATCGAGCGTGTCACATAGCGCTCAGATATCAGTGGGCCGCACACAATCCACAAGTGTCCAGTGTACAAAAGTGTACGCAGAGATTCAAAATCTCCATTATCCTCTCGTCACTTTGGTCACAGGCAGCTGTGCCATCGAGCGTGTCACATAGCGCTCAGATATCAGTGGGCCTCACACAATCCAAAAGTGTCCACTGTCCACAAGTGTGTGCAGAAATTCTAAAATTCCCCTGTCCTATAGACACCTTGTACCTTGTTTTACATTACTATATAGTTTGTTGGATTTTGTCTACATTTCTACCAAAAATGAGGAAGGCTGGTGGAAGAGGCCGTGGAATTGGGCGGGGGTTGGCAGCTGGTAATGATGGTGTTGGTGGTGGATCTGATGGTAGTGGCAAGAGCAAAATAGGACCGAATGCAGGAGGTGCTGACCCTGCGTCATCGTCTGGCTACATAAGGCCTCGAACGCTTAGTTTTCTAGGAGTTGGCAGACCGCTTTTAAAGGCAAAGCATCAGGAAAAAGTTTTGTCTTACATTGCTGACTCAGCCTCCAGCTCTATCGCCTCCTCTTCTTCAGTTGTAAAAAGTAAAAGCACTGAGTCGTCATTGGAGGCTCATGTTCATGAACCACACCTTTCCTTGTGTCCTTCACCCCAACCAAGATTGAAGGATGACGCAGGCCATACTACTGATTACTCCATGGAGCTGTTTTCACATACCATGCCTGGATTATCAAGTCAAATGGTGAATTACCCAGGCCAAGATGAATCTGACATGGAGTGCACTGATGCACAGCCGCTGATGGATGATTCTGCTGGTACATTCACTCAGAGCACTACATTGTCCTCGCAGTGTACAGAGCCAGATTTTGACCCTGATGAGACTCAGGTGCCCCTTCCCGCACACTATACCACCATACACGGTGACACAGAGAAAGGTGCACATGACATAGAAGAGGAGGTGATGGATGACCCAGTTGTTGACCCAGATTGGCATCCATTGGGGGAAGAGGGTGCTGCTTCCAATAGCTCAGATGAGGAGCATCCACAGCAGACATCGACATCGCAACAGCTGTTATCTGGCAGGCCCGGAGCACACCAAAGACAGGTTCCAAACATCAAAAGAGTTGCTGGACAGCTTGTCCAGAGGGTCAGAAGATCACAGCGTGCTAGGCCGCAAAATGTCTGCCAAAGTAGGAAGAGTGCAGTGTGGCACTTTTTTGAACAAAATCCTCATGATCAGGCCAAGGTTATCTGTAAGAAGTGCGCAAAGACCTTTAGCCGAGGGAAAAATCTGAAAAATTTGAATACCAGTTGCATGCTTAGACATTTAACCAGCATGCACTTGCAAGCGTGGACACAACACCAAACCTCAAGTGCCACATGTGCAACTGATCACAACGAAGGTAGTCAGCAACGCTACATTGTTTCCCCCACTGTAAGCCCACCAGTTAGCACAGCAGCAAATGTTGAGGTGTCGTTGCAAGGCCACAGCAGTCAGGGAATCCCACTGTTATATCAACGAAAGACTGATTCTAGGCCATCAGAAAGAACACCAACTCCATCACCATCATCAACCCTCTCTCAGTCCGCCCTGTCCACCGCTACTTCCACCATATGCAGCTCTCAAGTCCAGCTCACCCTCCCAGACACTATGAGTAGGTCAAGAAAGTACTCAGTCTCTCATCCGCGTACACTGGGTTTGAACACCCACATTGCCAAACTAATCTCGTTTGAGATGATGCCCTTTCGGTTGGTGGAAAGCACAGCTTTCCGCGAACTCATGGCCTATGCAGTACCACGCTATGACCTACCCAGTCACCACTTCTTCTCTCGCAAAGCCATCCCAGCCCTCCACCATCATGTGAAAGACCGCATTGTCCATGCACTCAAGCAGTCAGTGAGCGGAAAGGTGCACCTCACAACTGATGCATGGTCCAGTCGGCATGGCCAGGGCCGTTACGTGTCCATCACTGCGCACTGGGTTAATGTGGTGGATGCAGGGTCCACAGGGGACAGCGGTGGTGGGACAGTGCTGCCTAGCCCACGGTATAGGAAACAGTTGGCTGTAGGCGTTCGACCCTCCTCCTCCTCCTCCTCCTCCAGAAGCGACAGCTCGTCCACAGAGCGCAGTCGTACGAGCACTCCATCTGCAGCTGCCACTGTTGCACACGATGTGTCCCCCTATCGAGCAGCTAGTGGAAAGCGTCAGCAGGCTGTGTTGCAGATGATGTGTTTGGGCGACAGACACACCGCCGAGGTGCTGGCCGAGTACTTGAAGCGACAAACTGAGTCATGGTTGGGCAGTGTACATCTTGAGGCAGGCAAGGTAGTTAGTGATAACGGCCGTAATTTTGTGGCAGCCATAGCCATTTCAAAACTCAGCCACATACCTTGCTTGGCTCACACCTTGAACCTGGTGGTGCAGTGCTTCCTCAAAAATTATCCCGAGTTAACAGCCCTGCTCCAGAAGGTGCGAAGACTGTGCGCGCACATCCGCCGGTCGCCTGTACACTCCGTTCGTATGCAGAAGCTGCAGCGATTGCTCCACCTTCCCAACCACCGCCTCATTATCGACATTGCAACAAGGTGGAACTCCACCCTGCACATGGTGGAGCGGCTGTGTGAGCAGAGGCAGGCCATAATGCATTTGTGGGAGGATACACGGCCAGGCACTTTGAGAGCAGACATGGAGTTGACAGGCGTGCAGTGGTCGAAGCTGAAAGACCTTTGTAAAGTCCTTCAGTGTTTTGAGGAATGCACACGGCTGGTAAGCGCAGACGACGCCATCCTAAGCATGAGCATCCCACTTATGCGTCTGCTCATGCAAACTTTGACGCACCTTAAGGAGCAGGCGTCTGCAGCCAATGTTGAGGAGGAGGAAGAGGAGGAGGGAATCCTTGATGACATTCAGCCATTGTCTGCTCAGGGACCTCTCCTGGACGAGGTGGAGGAAGAAGAGGAGGAGGAGGAGGAGGATGATGGGGATGATTACTTAGGGGAGGAGGATGCATCTCGTGGGGCAAGTGAAAATGTTGGCGTGGCAAGATCTGGTACAGGGTTTGTGCGTGACTGGAGGGATGTGGATTTGCCAGAAAGTGCTCCTCCACTCAGCACTCGCAGTGCATCATTGACACCGGGAACATTGGCCCACATGTCAGATTATGCCTTGCGGATCCTAAAAAGGGACCCCCGCATTGCCAAAATGATGAACGATGACGACTACTGGTTGGCCAGCATCCTGGATCCACGCTATAAAGGCAAATTACAAAACATCATGCCACAGGAGAACCTTGACCTAATATTGGCTAATAAACAAGCAACTCTGGTAAATCGGTTGCTTGAGGCATTCCCAGCACACAGCAGCGGTGATGGTTCTCACACGAGCCGTACGGGCCGGGGGCAGCTTGGCAGAGGTGTTCGTGGTGCACACAGCAGAAGTGGCGTTGGAGACAGGGGTTTCATGACAATGTTGTGGACTGATTTTTCAAATACCGCTCACACAACTGGTAATACTGCATCGATGGAAAGTGACAGGAGACAGCAGTTGTCAACTATGGTTACAAACTACTTTTCCTCCCATATCGATGTTCTCCCACACAGGTCATTCCCCTTTGACTATTGGGCCGCTAAACTGGACACCTGGCCTGAATTGGCCCAATATGCCTTACAGGAGCTCGCTTGCCCAGCTGCAAGTGTGCTATCGGAAAGAGTCTTCAGTGCAGCTGGATCAATCCTGACAGAAAAAAGGACCCGTCTGTCAACCCAAAATGTGGATGATCTAACCTTCATTAAAATGAACCACGCATGGGTTTCCAAGGATTTTGTCCCACCTTCCCCTGATGACACATAGGGTGACAGAAAAATGGCTTGCTTTGGTCCACCTCTTCCTGGTACTTCAACTATTTCGCCTTTTGCATCAGTTGAATGTCCAACATCAACATATGCCACTTTCTAAAACTCCCTAACTGTGCTGCCTCCCCCCCCATGGCCGGGGTCACCACCTAGCGCACGACACCGTGCGAGTGCCGTTGCCCTGGACAGGTGGGTAGGCCGACTCTTGGGCGCGGGCACTGGCACAGGGTCCCTCATAGTGCAATCAAGTGTCTCTGACGGTGGTGGTGCACACCCGCCGTCAGACACACCGCTGTATTATGAGGGGCCCAGTGCCAGTACCGACGCCCACGAGTGGGCCCCCCTTGCTTGGCCAGGGCCCCAGCATTTGCAATCTTTACCTCTCCCTGCTCCTCCGCTGTGTAATCTGGGCCGTCAAATCCATACTGTGCCTGACACCGTCTGAGCCTGCCTCCTGAGACATATATTTTGAATGTGTACGCTATCCATACATGTTATCCGTGGATACGGTACCCTTTCTAACCTTTGTGCAATGACGTGCAATCCATACTGGGCCTAACACCGTCTGAGCCTGCCTCATGCTGTATAGACATATATTTTGAATGTGTACGCTATCCATACATGTTATCCGGGGATACGGAACCCCTTCTAACCTTTGTGCAATGACGTGCAATCCATACTGGGCCTAACACCGTCTGAGCCTGCCTCATGCTGTATAGACATATATTTTGAATGTGTACGCTATCCATACATGTTATCCGGGGATACGGTACCCCTTCTAACCTTTGTGCAATGACGTGCAATCCATACTGGGCCTAACACCGTCTGAGCCTGCCTCATGCTGTATAGACATATATTTTGAATGTGTACGCTATCCATACATGTTATCCGGGGATACGGTACCCCTTCTAACCTTTGTGCTATGACGTGCAATCCATACTGGGCCTAACACCGTCTGAGCCTGCCTCATGCTGTATAGACATATATTTTGAATGTGTACGCTATCCATACATGTTATTCGGGGATACGGTACCCCTTCTAACCTTTGTGCAATGACGTGCAATCCATACTGGGCCTAACACCGTCTGAGCCTGCCTCATGCTGTATAGACATATATTTTGAATGTGTACGCTATCCATACATGTTATCCAGGGATACGGTACCCTTTCTAACCTTTGTGCAATGACGTGCAATCCATACTGGGCCTAACACCGTCTGAGCCTGCCTCATGCTGTATAGACATATATTTTGAATGTGTACGCTATCCATACATGTTATCCAGGGATACGGTACCCTTTCTAACCTTTGTGCAATGACGTGCAATCCATACTGGGCCTAACACCGTCTGAGCCTGCCTCATGCTGTATAGACATATATTTTGAATGTGTACGCTATCCATACATGTTATCCGGGGATACGGTACCCCTTCTAACCTTTGTGCAATGACGTGCAATCCATACTGGGCCTAACACCGTCTGAGCCTGCCTCATGCTGTATAGACATATATTTTGAATGTGTACGCTATCCATACATGTTATCCGGGGATACGGTACCCCTTCTAACCTTTGTGCAATGACGTGCAATCCATACTGGGCCTAACACCGTCTGAGCCTGCCTCATGCTGTATAGACATATATTTTGAATGTGTACGCTATCCATACATGTTATCCGGGGATACGGTACCCCTTCTAACCTTTGTGCAATGACGTGCAATCCATACTGGGCCTAACACCGTCTGAGCCTGCCTCATGCTGTATAGACATATATTTTGAATGTGTACGCTATCCATACATGTTATCCGGGGATACGGTACCCTTTCTAACCTTTGTGCAATGACGTGCAATCCATACTGGGCCTAACACCGTCTGAGCCTGCCTCATGCTGTATAGACATATATTTTGAATGTGTACACTATCCATACATGTTATCCGGGGATACGGTACCCCTTCTAACCTTTGTGCAATGACGTGCAATCCATACTGGGCCTAACACCGTCTGAGCCTGCCTCATGCTGTATAGACATATATTTTGAATGTGTACACTATCCATACATGTTATCCGGGGATACGGTACCCCTTCTAACCTTTGTGCAATGACGTGCAATCAATACTGGGCCTAACACCGTCTGAGCCTGCCTCATGCTGTATAGACATATATTTTGAATGTGTACGCTATCCATACATGTTATCCGGGGATACGGTACCCCTTCTAACCTTTGTGCAATGACGTGCAATCCATACTGGGCCTAACACCGTCTGAGCCTGCCTCATGCTGTATAGACATATATTTTGAATGTGTACGCTATCCATACATGTTATCCGGGGATATGGTACCCCTTCTAACCTTTGTGCAATGACGTGCAATCCATACTGGGCCTAACACCGTCTGAGCCTGCCTCATGCTGTATAGACATATATTTTGAATGTGTACGCTATCCATACATGTTATCCGGGGATACGGTACCCCTTCTAACCTTTGTGCAATGACGTGCAATCCATACTGGGCCTAACACCGTCTGAGCCTGCCTCATGCTGTATAGACATATATTTTGAATGTGTACGCTATCCATACATGTTATCCAGGGATACGGTACCCTTTCTAACCTTTGTGCAATCACGTGCAATCCATACTGGGCGTGAGAACGGCTGGCGAGCTGTTAAGCAAGCTACAGCACCTGTCCAGACAAGTACAGGGATTCCCTAGCGAGGAGACTTATTTGATTGTTTTCTATGTTGGGACAGCAATTTTTGGGGAGCAATATACTCTGGAGAATGATAGATGGGGCCCACCATACACTGGAACATTCCAAAGGTGGACATCAGACACTGGAGCAGCATTTACAGGGCCCATTATACACTAGAGCAGTAGAAATGGGGCCCATTATGTTTGGAGCATTATTTGGGCCCATAAGACAGTGGAGCTTCATCCATGGGGACCAACATATACTGTAGCATTATGTGGAGCTCATCATATATTGTTTCAAACATTATATGGGACCAATGATTTTGTATGGAGAAATAGATGGGCCTCGTCATGAGATGTAAAAAGTGATGTATTTTTCATTGTACTATACCGCTATTTCTCTGCCGTATCGGAGCATGATGAGTTGTGGTATGTGTTAAAGGGGCGCTCTTTCGCCCAGGGCACATGAAAACCTGCAGCCAGCCCTCCCCCCCCACAAATTTAGCCAAATAACCCCCATTTTTCAGTGCGTAACTTGTATTATGAAGTTAATTAAGGTTGACAAGCTTAAGTAAGAAGAATTGATGCTTTTGGCATTCAAATGGGCACTGTAGGTGTGTTTCCTGTCCTCCTCTCATTGCCGACTTTTATTCCCCATTGACTTACATTGGGTTTCGTGTTTCGGGACGACCCCGACTTTTCCCTATAATCGGACGATCTTGCTCGACCCGACTTTTGGAAAAGTCGGGTTTCACGAAACGAAACGCGACCCTAAAAAAGCAAAAGTCGCTCAACTCTACTGCTGAGACCTCGGACTCCAGGTGATGCACCTGATCCAACTGCGTGGAGTTGGCAGCTTCCATACTCGATACCTTCAACCTCTTGTTCACCAGCTGTTGACAGACCTCGTCGTACTCTTTCCATGTGCACATTTCCTTTCTCAGTTGGTCAATTTTATCCTCTCGTTGCCAAGTGGCAGCGGTCGATTCTGACAGCTTCGCCTGCAGGCTCTCCGTCTTTGCTCTGAGTTTTTCCCCTACTGCGATTTTCGCTGTTGGATCTCTTCCGCCACTCTGTCAGTTTTATCTTCTGTACAACATCGACTACCTCTGTTCTAGGATTTGTCAGAGGTAAAGTGTCCCCTTTATCAAGGACATTAACCTTGTTGGCACCTGACCCTGTCTCTTCTTTATCTGTCTTCTCGGAGGGTGTAGCCTGATCTGCCTTTCTGCGGCTTCTGTGTTCCTGGTGATGAGAGGAAGACTTGCCATTTGTACCCCGGTCAACCTTACTGCACTCTTTTCCCCTTGCATCACAGTCTGAATGGGAGTCACCACTACTCACTCTGTCATCCTGGAACAAACAGTCCTCACTTGAAAAGGTGTCAAACCCCTCTCCTGGACCTACCACGTCTTCAACGGTCACACTTTTCTTCACCTCTGCCAAGTCCCAGTGATATCAGACCCACACTTCCGTCTGGTCACCCCTATCTCCGGACTATCGACCCTAAGGGGCGCTGCCTCATTAATACCTCTTATACACATTACCTCTACAAACACCTCTCCCTTTTATCCACCAGTCCCACAGTACTTCCAAGTCCCGTCCTATTACCATAGGATACCGTAAGTCCGGGACTACACCCACTTCTTGGTACATGGAAACCTCAGCTGCGACAATGTGGATGCATGCTATCAGAAGACTTTTACTGTCCTCACATATGACACTTACTTTTGTCTCAGGTGACATGGAACATTCAGGAGGGGATTTTAGTAAGAACACTCCACTCCCTGGGTCTATCACTCCCACCACCTGTTCTCCATCCAGCCAGATGGTACACAGGCGTCATGGCTCATTGGATGAACAATCCACGCTAGCAAGTAGATCTGCATAGCATAAACCTCGCTGTTCCCAGCTACAGTCCTTCGGCGCATTCGCTGCCGGGCCTTTTTGGGCCACCATCCCTATTTGGGTCACTGCCCTGTTATGATTGGGTCACCGAGGAGGAAAGCAAGACCAAGCTAAGCCACAGAAAACCAGAAAGGTTGGTAACTAAGCGGATTGCAGATCCCTGATCCTATCCACACAACTAGCAGTAGCTGTGGAGCATACCTATGATGATTCTAGATGCCTTAACATAGCCGGAGAACTAAGTAAGCCTAAAGCAAGAAAGGG
Organism: Dendrobates tinctorius; assembly: GCF_039654945.1. NCBI lineage: Eukaryota > Metazoa > Chordata > Amphibia > Anura > Dendrobatidae > Dendrobates > Dendrobates tinctorius. Next base: position 29,551,390 of record NW_027361825.1, read on the forward strand.
GAAATCTAAACTGCCCCAGAGCAGACCCCAAAGGAATAGATAGCCCCCAAACATATATTGTCGATGAGACAAGATAAAACACAAACGCAGGTAGGAACATAGGCTGAGCAAACGATGGGGCCCAAACTAACTAGACAGGACAGGAAAGGAAAGACACTGTCCGCAATCATGCAAAAAACCCTGCAAAAAATGCCCAACACCTCTGATAGAAAAAACCCTGAAGTCACTAGACTTCTCCCACTACATCAGCACTCTGGTATATTCTGATAACAGAGCAAAGAGAGGCCAATCTAATAACGGACAAAAACAAACTGGCACAAACAGTAACATAAGGATGGAAATTCAGCACGGCCCCAGCCGGGTTTGGCTGACCACACAAAACTGAAATAGACAAAACCAAGTCAAATGTGAACAATAGCAAAGGAACACTTAGCTTGAGCATGCAGGGACTGAGCTGGAAACTGAGACCTCAGAAGGCAGGAAAAAATCACCAGCAGGGATAGAGGGAGTTGGCTGTCTTAAATCCAATCAGAAACTCCAGACGTCCAATCGTCTTCCTCATTATCAGGTGGCAGACCTCTGTCAATTAGATCAGCTCCACTACCTCCAGTAACCACCAGATGGAGCCTAGAAAATTCACTAGTAACCAGAGGTAGGCCAGAAAGTGAATTCACAACACTGCCCCCTTTTGGGACTCTACACCTTTTTAGGGTCACCACCCCTTTTGAGACCCCATTTGGGTTACTGCCCCCTTTTGGGACTCCACCCCTTTTGGGACAACCATCCCTGTTTGGGTCAACACCCCCTTTTGGGACTCCATCCCCTTTTGGCAACTTATTAGACTGAAGAACTATGCAAAAAGGGGAAGCTGCAAACCTGCTTTGTGTCGTTTTTCGTAATTCCGACAGTGCTGATAGACAAGTTGCAGTGCACAAGCCCACGGACAAATTTAAGGACATGGCAAGGCAACATACAGTAGGTTTTCTAAAAGGTACAGGTAAGATTAACCCTTTTACCCCGAGGGTGGTTTGCATGTTAATGACCGGGCCAATTTTTACAATTCTATCCACTGTCCCTTTATGAGGTAATAACTTTGGAATGCTTTGATGGATTCTGGTAATTCTGACTCTGATTTCTGGTGACATATGGTACTTCATGATAGTGGTAAAATTTCTTTGATATGACTTGCAATTATTTGTGAAAAAAAGGAAATTTAGCGAAAATTTTGAAAATTTCACAAATTTTCAACTTTGAATTTTCAGCGCCCTTAAGCTACAGAGATATGTCACACAAAATGCTTGATAAGTAACATTTCCCACATGTCTACTTTACATCAGCACAATTTTGGAACCAAAATTTTTTTGTTGGGAAGTTATAAGGGTTAAAATTAAACAGCGATTTCTCATTTTTACACCACTTTTTTCAGGGACCACATCACATTTGAAGTCACTTTGAGGGGTCTATATGATAGAAAATACCCAAAAGTGACACCATTCTAAAAACTGCACCCCTCAAGGTGCTCAAAGCCACATTCAAGAAATTTATTAACCCTCCTGGAAATTTTGGAATGTTTAAAAAAAATGAACATTTAACTTTTTTCGCAAAAAATTTACTTCAAATCCAAATTGTTTTATTTTCCCAAGGGCACTGGAGAAATTGAACCACAAAAGTTGTTGTGCAATTTGTCCTGAGTATGCTGATACCCCATATGTGGGGGTAAAGTACTGTTTTGGTGCATGGCAGAGCGCGGAAGGGAAGGAGCGGCGTTTGACTTTTTCAAAGCAAAATTGGCTGGAATTGAGATCGGATGCTATGTCGTGTTTGGAGAGCCCCTGATGAGCCTAAACAGTGGAAACCCCCCTCAAGTGACATCATTTTGGAAACTAAAACACCCAAGGAACTTATCTAGATGTACTGGGAGAATTTTGAACCCCCAAGGGCTTCACAGAAGTTTATAATTTAGAGACGTAAAATTAAAAAATCATATTTTTTCCACCAAAAATGATGTTTTTACCTCCAACTTTTTATTTTTCCAAAGGTAACAGGAGAAGTTTGACCCCAAACTTTATTGGGTAATTTGTCCTGAGTAAGCCTACACCCCAAATGTGGGGTTAAACCACTGTTTGGCACATGGCAGAGCTCAGAAGGGTAGGAGCGCCTTTCGACTTTTTCAAAATTGGCTCGAATTGAGATCGGACGCAATGTCACATTTGGAAATGCCCTGATGTGCCTAAACAGTGAAAACCACCCACAAGTGACACCATTTTGAAAACTATACCCCCAAGGAACTTATCTAGATGTGTGGTGAGTAGTGTTGAGCATTCCGATACCACAAATATCGGAAGTTCCTATAATGCTATGAGCCAGTTTGATTTGATTCAGCCAATGACAATCCTCAGAAGTGTGGGCACATCCTGTTAGGCATGTAGGCATGTTAACTAATGGCATGGCTGTGATTGGCTGCTGAAATGATGGCATGATGCACTATAAAAGCCGCCGCCGCCATTTCAGGTTCACTCTGCTGAGAATTCAGTTATGGACAGGACGCTGCTGTTCAAGACTCTGAGGGACAGTTAGAGATAGCGATTTTCAAAATCATATTGTGCTTTACCCAGGCTACATTCTCGATAAGTGTAGCTTTCTTTTACCTTGCAGCAGTGTTCACAGCTGTCTGCAAAGTCTGTGTGAGTGCAGCTCATGCTGTGTAGTGTGTCCTGCAAGCACGTCTGGTTGTAGGCCGCTCAGCGTGTCACTGCCTCATACATATTTTTCTTTTCTTGCTGCAAATTTTTCATTCTCCTATTAGGGTGCATCCATCCGTATCCATATACACTACGTTGGTTGCAAACACTATAGGAGTAGAGAGCGGAGCCTTTCTGCAGCCTTTCAGTGCTAATGCCCAGTTATCTGCACTGTTCACAGCTGTCTGAGAGGTCTCTGTGTGAGTGCCACTCACATTGTAGTGTGTTCTGCAGCCACGTCTGGTTGTAGGCTGCTCAGCGTGCGTCACTGCCTCATACATATTTTTCTTTTATTGCAGCTGATTTTTCACTCTCCTATTAGTGTGCATCCATCCGTATCCATCTACATTGGTTGGTTGCAAACACTATATAGGAGTAGATAGAGGAGCCTTTTTTCTGGCTTGTGCCCTTCAGCCGCAGCCAGATTAGTATTACCCTATTTTTTGGAGCCTCATCTTTTGCATTGTAGGTTACCTTCCTGCATTGTAATAGCTCCAAAAAGTTTGTGATACTATCGCTTTCAAATCTTTGGTCACATCCTTTTTGTTTTTTTGAAGAAACAAAACAAAATAAAGTTCACCAAACACTCCATTTGACAGTTGTGTAGGCTACATTAGCTCATATTAAAATGTAGTCCACACACTTTATAAAATTAGTGTTTCTTATACCTGTTAGCAGCTGTTCAGGAATAAGCACACTAAGCCCCTCTTTGTACTTTTCTGCCTATCTTTATCAGTCTACCAAGATGAAGAAGGCAGGGAGTAAGGCACGTGGGCGTGGAGTTTCAGCAGGGAGAGGAAGTGGGGATTCTGCAGGGTGAGGACGTGGGGATTCTGTGCCTGCTGCGGGCACCAGTGAGTCAGCATCCCCCAGTTTTACCAGGCAACAGTCCTTTATGCGCTGCTTTGTAGGATCTCACCGTACCCCACTGCTGCGGGAGGAACAAATTGAAGCCGTTGTCGGATGGATGGCAGCTAGCTCATCGACTTCAATGACTTCCACGTCCTCTCAGGGCCAGAGCACTGAAGAGCAACCATCTGTCTCTTCACCACCTGCCAAAGTGCCTAGGCAGTCAGAGAGCCCTGGACAAGAGCCATCACAGTCTCTACTTCTGTTCTCTGAATCTGTTGGCTTGGAAAGAGGGGGCCAGCCAAGCAGCATTCAAGAATGTGAAGAAGAGGGAGTATGTAGTGATGCGCAATTGCTTTGTCTCTCTGAATCTGCACACCTCAGTACACATCAGATGATGACGAGACTCAGGTGCCACTTTCAGGTGCGCACGGTGCTGGCGAGACTACCCAGGAGAAGCAGTTGTTTGAAGAGGGGAGTGTAGATGATGAGGTCCTTGACCCATCATGGCATGAGGAACAGGAATGTGGTGGGAGCAGCTCTGAGGAAGAGATTCCCCGAGTGGCCAAAACAGGAGGGAGAGGGAGGGGGCAGACTTGGTTGCCTGTAGCCTCCACTTCAGCACCCATTAGGAGCATTCCTCTTCCAAAAGCCAAAACGGGTGCTCCCAAGACTTGCAGTGCATGGTCCTTTTTTGACACAGTTGCAGATGACATTTGCTTTGTCAAATGCAAGCTGTGTCATCAGAAAGTCAAAAGAGGGAAAAGTGTCAGCAACCTCAATACCACAAATATGTGGAAACATGTGCGGATCAAGCACGTGGTGGAGTTACAAAGACACAGTGAAGACGTAGCCAACCTACAGCACCACCTACCACCTCTTCAGCTCGTGTTGTAGCTTCTTCCTCCAGCTCACATACAGCTGGTTCGGCTTCCTCACAGGATCGCCATGGAAGAACCTCTGGCACTGTTGTCCAGAGACCCAGTGACATTCCACCCACAGCACCACGTTCCTGTTCATCCTCACACTCCCAGGCCACTCTACAGCCATCGGTAGCACAGGCATGGGAGAAGAGGTGGCCATACTCGGCAAACCATTCCCGATCACAGGCTCTGAATGCTGGCATTGCCAAATTACTGGCCCTTGAAATGCTCTCATTCAGGCAGGTGGAGACTGACACCTTCCGGAACATCATGGCATTGGCAGTCCGACAATACACCGTGCCCAGCCGCTTTTGCTTGAGCAGGCAAGCCGTCCCTGCCCTGCAAAAGCATGTGGAGGGAAAAATTAAACATGTGCTACTAAACGCCGTCAGTAGCAAGGTCCACCTGACCACCGATGCGTGGACCAGTACCCATGGACAGGGACGATGCCTTTCCCTCACTGCCCATTGGGTCAAAGTTATGGAACCGGGTACAGATCTTGAGAGTGGTGTTGTATGTGTTCTGCCAACTCCAAGGATTGCAGGAATCCAGTCTGTACACATTGACTCCTCCTCATACTCCAGTTCCTCAGAATCAGTGCTGCAGGAGCCTGTTACGACCGATATGAGCACAGCCGTGGCCAAACGTCAACAGGCCGTACTGAAATTAATTTCTTTTGGGGAATCGAAGCCACACAGCGTAGGAGCTCTGGAATGCCATCAAGCAGGAGAGCGACATGTGGTTTCTGCCAGCGAATCTCCAGCCAGGCTTGGTAGTGTGTGACAATGGCCAAAATCAGGTGGCAGCTCTCGGCCTAGGCAACCTCACTCACATCCCATGTCTGGCACATGTGCTCAACTTGGTCCTGCAGAGCTTTCTGAGGGACTATCCAGATCTTGATGCACAAGGTCCGCATAGAGTGCGCTCACTTGCGGCGTTCCAGCATGGCAAGATCGCGCATTGCAGCTCTGCAGCGCCGATTAAGCCTTCCAGAACATCGCATCATATGTGACCTACCCACCAGGTGGAATTCAACGTTACATATGTTGGAGCGGTTGTGTGAGCAGCAGGCAGCAGTAATGGAGTACCAGCTGCATCAGGCGCAAACAAGTCCCACTGTGCGCCGGTCACACTTCAGCACAACTGAGTGGGCCTCTATGAAGGACATCTGCCTCGTTTTGCGTGCCTTCGATGATTCCACGTGGATGGCAAGTGGAGATGATGCACTAGTCAGCATGACTGTCCCCCTTATCTGCCTGCTTCAGAAAACACTGCAAGCACTAAGCGAGGAGGTTTTGCAAGAGGTGGAGGATGAGGAGTCACAAATGCCATCTGCTTCTGGACAGTCTGCGCTACGTGGGTCCTCACAAAGGCCTAGGCAGGGCACACTTTGTGAGGAGGATGAGGAGGAGTCAATGGAGGAGGAAGACATCTCTCTAGAGGAGGGAGGTACACAATGCTCTAGTCAGTATGTACAGCGAGGGTGGGGTGATGCAGAGCAGGCAGAGATGACGCCTCAAGCAGGGGACAGCGCTTCTTTGGCAGTTGGGAGTCTGCAACACATGGTTGATTTCATGCTGCAGTGCCTGAGAAACGACCGCCGCATCACCCACATTCTCGACATGGCTGATTATTGGGTGTACACACTCCTAGAACTTCGCTACCGGGACAACTTACAAAGCCTCATAACACCGTTGAACCGGGGGCGTAAAATGCGGGAGTACCAAGACACACTGGTGCATTCCATCCTGTTCTCCATTCCACCCGAGAGCAGTGCTGCTAGTGCTTTACAATGCAGCTCTGTGCATCGAGGCAGTGAAGGAAGCTCTGCACAAAGAGGGAGCAGAGTCAGTGCCTCAGCACAAGGCAAGACCAGTATGGCCCAAATGTGGCAAAGTTTTGTGTGCCTGCCACAAATGTCTACACCATCACAGACGGCTCCAGTCAGCAGGAGGAAACATTTCTGTCAGATGGTGACAGACTATATGTCTTGCCCTGTCAGTGTACTCCCAGATGGCTCTTCCCCCTTCAAGTTTTGGGTCTCTAAGCTGGATATATGGCCAGAGCTTAGCCTGTATGCATTGGAGGTGCTGGCTTGCCCTGCTGCCAGTGTATTATCAGAACGCGTCTTTAGTGCCGCAGGTGGTGTGCTAACAGACCGTCGCACGCGACTATCCTCCGAAGACGTTGACCGGCTTACTTTTCAGAAAATGAACAAGGCCTGGATCTCGCCAGAATTTGCCAGTCCTCTTCCAGAATAAATAATTGGTTGCCAACAGTATCCAGGTCTCCTGTTGTGTTCATGTTTCTACCACCTGAACTGTAATCCCTGGGCTTCAACATCGCCAGTTGTTGCTCGGAAGTGCCGTCTGCACAGAGAAAAACACTAGATCCTGTGTTAGTGGGGTTCAGTAACGCCAGCTGCTCCCCTGCTGTGTGGACGGCAGTATCTCCTGCTGCCTCCACAGTCAAGCTAGATCCTATTTTCAACTTGCTCCAACTAGGCCTCAGCCTGCTGCATGATTGATCCTGGGCTTCAACGCAGCCAGTTGTCGCTTGGAAGTGCTGTCCGCACAGAGTAAAACACTAGCTCCTGTGTCAGTGGGGTTCAGTAACGCCAGCTGCTCCCCTGCTGTGTGGACGGCAATATCTCCTGCCAATATCTAGTGTTGAGCATTCTGATACCGCAAATATCGGGTATCAGCCGATATTCGCGGTATCGGATTTCCGATACTGAGTTCCGATACTTTTTGCATATCGAATACCGGAATCGGAAGTTCCCATAATGCTATGAGCCAGTTTGATTTGATTCAGCCAATGAGGAATCCTAAGAAGTGTGGGCACTTCATGTTAGGCATGTAGGCATGTTAACTAATGGCATGGCTGTGATTGGCTGCTGAAATGATGTCATGATGCACTATAAGAGCCGCCGCCGCCATTTTCGGTTCACTCTACTGTGAATTCAGTTAGGGACAGGACGCTGCTCTTGTGACTCTGAGGGACAGTTAGAAATATCGATTTACTAGATTGTGCTTTACCCAGGCTAGTTTAGCAACCCCTGTGAGAAGCTTTCTTTTGCCTTGCTGTCACAGCTGTCTGCAAGGTCTGAGTGAGTGCAGCTCACGCTGTAGTGTGTTCTGCAGCCACCTCTGGTTGTAGGCCGCTCAGCGTGCATCACTGCCTCATACATTGTCCTTTTTTGCTGTAGTAGTGCTTATTTTTCCTGAATTTCTCCTATAAGTGTGCTTCCAGCTGTATCCAGCTAGATTGGTTGCAAACACTATATAGTAGATAAAGGAGCCTTTTTTCTGGCTTGTGTCCTGCAGCCCCAGCCAGATTAGTATTAGCCTATTTTTTGGAGCCTCATCTATTGCATTGTAGGTTACCTTCCTGCATTGTAATAGCTCCAAAAAGTTTGTGATATTATCGTTTTTACATCTTTGGTCACATCCTTTTTTTTTTTTTTTATAAAAAAACATGTAAATAAAGACTCCACTTGACAGTTGTGTAGGCCACATTCGCTCATATTAAAGCTGCTCCCCTGCTGTGTGTACGGCAATGTCTCCTGCTCCCTCCACATTCAAAGTACATCAGAAATTAAACTTGCTCCAAGTAGGCCTCAACTTACACCATGATTGATCCTGGGCTCCAACACCGCAAGTTGTTGCTCGGAAGTGCCGTCTGCACAGAGAAAAACACTAGCTCCTGTAAAAGTGGGGTTCAGTAATGCCAGCTGCTCCCCTGCTGTGTGTACGGCAATATCTCCTGCTCCCTCCACAATCAAATTACATCAGATTTCAAACTTGCTCCAAGTAGGCCTCAGCCTACACCATGATTGATCCTAGGCTCCAACACCACCAGTTGTTGCTCGGAAGTGCTGTCTGCACAGAGAAAAACACTAGCTCCTGTGTAAGTGGGGTTCAGTAACGCCAGCTGCTCCCCTGCTGTGTGTCCGGCAATATCTCCTGCTCCCTCCACATTCAAGCTAGATCCTATTTTCAACTTGCTCCAAGTAGGTCTCAGCCTATACCATGATTGATCCTGAGCTACAACACCGCCAGTTGTTGCTCAGCAGTGCCGTCTGCACAGAGAAAAACACTAGCTCCTGTTTAAGTGGGGTTCAGTAACGCCAGCTGCTCCCCTGCTGTGTGTCCGGCAATATCTCCTGCTCCCTCCACATTCAAACTACATCACATTTTAAACTTGCTCCAAGTAGGCCTCATCCTGCACCATGATTGATCCTGGGGTTCAACACAGCCATTTGTTGCTCAGAAGTGCCATCTGCACAGAAAAAAACACAAGCTCCAGTGTTAGTGGGGTTCAGTAACGCCAGCTGCTCCCCTGCTGTTTGTCCGGCAATATCTCCTGCTCCCTCCACATTCAAACTACATCAGATTTTAAACCTGCTCCAAGTAGGCCTCAGCCTACACCATGATTGATCCTGGGCTCCAACACCGCCAGTTGTTGCTCGGAAGTGCCGTCTGCACAGAGAAAAACACTATCTTCTGTGTTAGTGGGGTTCAGTAACGCCAGCTGCTCCCCTGCAGTGTGTCCGGCAATATCTCCTGCTCCCTCCACATTCAAACTACATCAGATTTTAAACTTGCTCCAAGTAGGCCTCAGTCTACACCATGATTGATCCTGGGCTCCAATACCGCCAGTTGTTGCTCGGAAGTGCCGTCTGCAAAGAGAAAAGCACTAGCTCCTGTGTAAGTGGGGTTCATTAATGCCAGCTGCTCTCCTGCTGTGTGTCCGGCAATATCTCCTGCTCCCTCCACATTCAAACTATATCAGATTTTAAACTTGCTCCAAGTTGGCCTCAGCCTACACCATGATTGATCCTGGGCTCCAACACCGCCAGTTGTTGCTCAGAAGTGCCGTCTGCACAGAGAAAAACACTAGCTCCTGTGTTAGTGGGGTTCAGTAATGCCAGCTGCACCCCTGCTGTGTGTACGTCAATGTCTCCTGCTCCCTCCAAAATCAGACTACATCAGATTTTAAACTTGCTCCACGTAGGCCTCAGCCTACACCATGATTGTTCCTGGGCTCCAACACCGCCAGTTGCTGCTCAGAAGTGCCATCTGCACAGTCAACATATGCTCCAGTGTTATTGGGGTTCAATAATGTCAGCTGATCCCCAGCTGTGTGTATGGCAATGTCTCCTGCTCTGTCCACACTCACACAACTAAAGATTTTAAACTAGCTGCAATTAGGACTCTTCCTCCACTCTGTTTGAACTGTAATCCCTGGGCTCCAACACCGCCAGTTGCTACTCAGAAGTGGCATCTGCACAGTCAACATATGCTCCAGTGTTATTGGGGTTCAGTAATGTCAGCTGATGCCCAGCTGTGTGAGCTTAGGCCTCCGAACTAAGAGTACTTACATTCCACCACGTGACTCACATGCCCTGAAAGACTTTATCTAGCTAGTTGACACAGCCTCAAGTCAATTTAGACAGGACATGGAGGGTGGAAGACTACATTACAATCCTAACCTCAGTCCCCTTGATTTTCAATCCCTACGGGCCTTACACGAGGAAAAGACTATAGTTAAAAAACCCGCTGATAAAGGGGGTTCTATAGTAGTTATGAACAAGTCTGACTACCTACAGGAAATATACCGCCAACTGGGGGATGACTCATTCTACATACGATTACCAAAGGACCCCTCTTCTGAAATTCACAAGCACATTGACGGGGTCCTAAACACCTTTCTTGACCTAGAAGTCATCGACACAAAAACTAAGGAAATCTAACCAAACAGAATCCAATTACCCCCGTATTCTATACCCTGCCCAAGGTCCACAAAAACATTGAACACCCTCCTGGCAGACCAATAGTTGCCTCTACTGAATCCATTCTGTCTCCTCTTTCAATCTTTTTAGAGAAAGTCCTCACCCCGCTCATTTGTGATATACCCTTGTTCTTATTGGATACTGGTGATTTTTGGGATGAAATTAAATCAATAGGATCATTGGATGTGAAGGATTTGTATACATCCATTCCCCATAGACATGGCATTACGTGCGTCAAAAATTATTGGAATCCTCCTAAAAATGCATGACGACACAGTCCAGTTCTGCCTTGAGCTCCTCACCTTGGTTTTAACTAAGAATTTTTTTAAGTTTGAGACCTTTTCTATCTGCAGACCAGAGGCACGGCTATGGGGTCCAATGTGGCCCCTCCTTACGCCATCTGTTATATGGCATGTTTTGAAGAGGAGGTAGCCTACTCTGACCCACTCTTCCGCACACACAACCTACTTTAGAAACGATAATCAATTAAATATTCTGTATCTGGGATGGCACTGAGACCACCTTGCAGTCTTTTTTCAGTAAACGTAACTCTGCATGGCCAGGAATATCCTTTACCATATCAAGTAGCCAACACATGGTCGAATTTCTTGACACAATGGTCATCAAGGACCAGTTTGGCAACCTAAGTACTGATTTATACACAAAACCCACAAATCGTAACAGCCTTCTCCATTTTGATAGTTTGCATCCCCCAGCTGGGAAACGATCAATCCCTCGTTCACAGTTCAAAAGGGTAGAGAGAATTGCATCCGATCCCTACAATTATAACCTCAGACACACTGAGATGTACTCCAGTTTTGTCGAACATGGCTATCCTCCTAACCTCTTGTCGGAGGCCACCTTACCTTCAGAAAGGTCTAATCCTCCTATAGACAAACAAATTCCTTTTGTCCACACCTATCATCCCCTCGTTCACATTTTACAAAAAACAATCAGAAGACACTAGGGCTTGTTGGTAAGAGCATATGCAGAAATTACGGAGTTTCAAAACCCCTTTCTACCATTCTATAAGAGACCTTCCAACCTTCGCGACAGCCTGGTAAGGGCCGACATAGACACCTCTGGTCAAATCCCTACTCAGAGATTTTTACAGAATCCTTGGACAGGAACCTTCCCCTGTCTACAGTGCAATCAATGCCACAATGTACTGAAAGGCAGCATCATTCATCACCCGCATTCCGGTAAACAGTATAATACTAAATGTTACTCCATGTGCAACACCTCCTTCGTTGTTTACCTGATTAAATGCCCATGTGGACTTTTATATGTTGGGGAGCCCACACAAGCCATTAATGATAAGATCTCTAAACATAAATCGACCATAAGATGCAAAAACTTACTTTTACCCATTCCACTCCATTTTGTCACTACAGGCCACCAGATTTCCCAATTAAAGTTCCAAGTCATTGAGCATATCCCCATACCAAGAAGGGGGGGTGACAGGATACGGACCCTTAAAAAGCGTGAAGCATTCTGGATACATGAACTTCAAACAATTTCACCTAAGGGTCTTAATAGAGAGTATGATCTTCTTTCTTTTATTTAATGAGGTTTGTCCTTTTGTGACTCCTAGGGCCCCCTTAGCCCTGTACCCAACTAGGATTGTTATGTCATTCTATCACATGTATCCATTCTCATATGTATTGTTTAATACGTGATCTACAGTTTGTTCACTGTACCCAGGATTATATAATTATTATATCGATATATATTATAATTACTAATTTTGTGTTCCTTTTGTTACAGAGCCGATTATATTGAAGGTCTCCATCTGATACACTCTCCCTGGACTCCCCCCCCCTTTTTTGTTCTCCTCCCCCTACTCGGCTGCACATTACTTTTCACTCCTGATGAATTAATAAAAAAATAAAAAAATAATTCACATCACGTGACTAGTATTGTATCCTTTTTATTCTCTCTATCTATAGAAACATGATATGAGTTTTTACATAGTTGACATATTCCTTCACCCTCCCTTACAATACTCCTATCATCACAGTATTGTAGTCCCTTAGAACGCGATGGAACGCAAACAAAGATGGCAGTGGAACGCATACATCACATCCGCCCTTCACACTTCAGGTTTGCATGCCTCTAGGTTCCGCCCCTTCCTTACTTCTTCACAGCCCGAGTCAGTGTAGGAGAGACTCTGTACAGCACCTGGTAAGTAAGCCCTATGTAGGCTAAATGCACTTATTTAATCTTACTCTGTGTGCCACTATATGCGCGGTTCTTGTCCCATACATACTCCATCTACAAGCACCGCTGCCACCTATGGTCATATTGGATAAATCTCTACAATCCCCCTTAAACTTCTGGAGCCACTTTATACCTAAATGTGGGATATACCACATTCCCCTCCATGTGGATCATAGTTAGCGGGGTTTTTTATTCATAATAGGTCCATAACATCTATTTTACATGTTCCCCCACAGAGTTTGTATACACTATAATGGAATCCATTTTTTCTGCAGCCTCCATCATTTATCCCTGGTCAGTTTGACCCACTCATTTATTCCTGAAATTGCAGGTATGCTTCTATATTTCTCAGTTCTACTTTTAGGGGAACCACAACACTACTCAATATCCTAATGAGCAAACTTCTTAATCGTTACAGGACTACATACTCACTACCTCTGCAACTCTGCTGCCCACATTCGGCTCCTCTAAAACTGTAGGCACATATAGCTGTGGAGCCCCTGAGGGTTCAGTCACCACAGAGGCACTGCACCTCCTCCTGAGGTGTGGTACCCCACCATCCAGGTAAGGTGGAGACACCTGACCACACTCCAACACCTGCATCCCGCACAACATAGTAGTGTAGCAAAGCACCCTTTGGTGGCTCCCTGCTTGGAAAACGAAGCGTGCTGGGAGGTGGGTGGAGTTTAGTTTGCACTCAAAAGAGCGGGAAGAGTGTAGGATTTGGTCAGTCAGTCTGACTAGGTCAGTCTGTGAGAGGAGATCCCCGGAGTGGGATGGATGGAAGGTAGTACTGCAGCCGACCTCAGTGACCTGGGTCCGCTGGTACAGGAAAGGAACATTAATAGAAAGCCTGACTCTCCATAAGAAGGAAAGGATTAGTACGGAACGTGAGAAGAAGAGGACTAAGGATTAGGGTTAGAGGAGAACCCTTCTCAAGTTCTAAGTGCAAGGCCGGGGTTGTATGGATACTAATGGTCCTGCAGCAGACACCGGAGGAATAGAAGTTGTCACCACTTCATTCCCACACAAGACTTGGGGGCACAACAGCAAGGAGAGTGAGCCGGCACTTGGTAGTAAGGAGTCCCCGAATCAGTAGAGTTCATAGGAACATCTGACAGGAGGAACTCCAGTGTAACTCAGTACTGTGAGTACTTCACTAAAGGCGCTAAGAGGGAGACGTTCAGAAAAGGCACATGTTGGCGGAGTGTTAGAAAGGAGTCATCTTGCCTGGAAGTTGGCTGAGCTCCTGACCCGGAGGACACGGCACGGATGCTGGCTCTTGTGCCACAACAGACTGTGAGTAAAGCTTTGGAACTACTTGCCCTGGTGTCCTCCGCTTATTCCTGCATCAACCTGCTCAGCACTGCTACATTCCCCCTGCGCCTGACACTGCACCATCTACGTGTCACTTCACCTACTCTGCCCTGGGACTACAGCCCTGCCTGTGGAGGGCTCTAACATCATTACTGCACTACACCATCTGTCCCAGAAGATCTGTCTGCAGTGTCGGCTTAACACCTTCATTGCTGAACACCACAGGTGGCGTCACGACTCATTCATTCATAAACTCTAATCATCACAAGCACACTGAACATTCCCCTTTTACAATGGGCGCCCAGGGCCATGGGCCGGCCCCTAGCTGCCGTGACATCTCCCATTGTAGCTCATCAAGCACGGTACCGAGTACCTCGCCATCCCTGGGAGGGTGACCCATAGCCTTATCTTCAAAAAATTCTATTCCTCACAGCAGTTGGGTAGGTATCTTAACCCATCCCACCTTTGTTTTCTTATATTCCTTTTTTTCCTTTTCCCTTCTCATTCCCCATATTGTTTTTAAGATTTTCCTTACCATGAGTTATGATGGCATTTTTTTCGTTATTGTTTATTTATTTGTGTTTATCCTTTATTGATTTCTTTTTCTAATTTTTGTATATATTGTTGTAAGACTGATGAAGGTCCAACTGGGACCGAAACGTCCTGTTATTATGACTGCTAATTAAAATTTCTGGACTTCCTTACCATAAGTTGAGTGCCAAGTTTCTTATTACTCTTTCTCTGGCTTGGGAACCTACTTGAGCACCTTCACAGTAGTGCTACGATTTATTTTCTTACTCCAATTATTAACACAATTTTGCTGACAAAAAAATTAAAATACAGGCCACATATTTTACAGTGTAGTTACTCTGTCAGACGCCTCTGCTATCTGTGAGATACAAATTGTGCCATTTGAGGCCTTCATTCAACTGTATTTGTTGTGTGTTACTCCAATGATTAACACAAGTTTGCTGTAAAAAATAAAACCACAGGCCAGATATTTGAAAGTGGGCTATGTCCGTTAGACACCTCATCTATCTGTAGGCTACAAATTGTACCATTTGAGGCCTCCATTCAACTGTTCTTGGTGTGTGTTACTCCAATTATTAACACAATTTTTCTGTAAAAAAAATTAAAATACAGGCCAGACATTTTACAGCGTAGTTACTCTCTCAGATGCCTCTTCTATCTGTGTATTACAAGTTGAGCCATTTGAGGCCTCCATTCAACTTTTTTGCTGTTTGTTTCTCCAGTTAGGCCTATTTCACACTTCAGTTTTTTGACGTCAGTTGAAATCCGCCAAAGATCTAAAAAAATGGATGCACCGTATCCGTTTTGTATTCAGATCCGCTGCAGCCGCCAAAGTCAGGATATTTAAAGAACCGCGGTCTGGAAAAGGAGAGAGAGGGAGAGGGAGAGAGAAATATTTTAACGCCGCTTCAACAATGTTATTGAGGGGGAGAGAGAGATATTTAATGCTGCTTCAACAATGCTATTGAGGGTTAAAATGCTTGTCCGACCAAATCTGCCGGGCATGCGCACTTGCAAATAGCGGTCCGCCGTTACAAAAAAGTTTAAGAGTCCGTTTGCTCCGCCCGGAAAACGCTACAATTCAAACTAATCCAAAAACGGATGCTATGGATGACTGTCAGTCAAAATCCACCACTAATGAAAGTGTATGGGGGAAAAAAACGGATCCACCAAAAAAGGGGCGGATCCGTTTTTTCTAAAACTGGCGGATTTTGACTGACGGCAAACTGAAGTGTGAAACAGGCCTTATAGACACAATTTTGCTGTAAAAAAAAATAAAATACAGGCCATATATTTTACAGTGTAGTTTCTCCGTCAGACGCCTCTTCTATCAGTGGGCTACAAATTGTGCCCTTTGTTACTCCAATTATTAACACAATTTTGCTGTAAAAAATACAAATACAGGCCAGATACACTCACTGGCCACTTTATTAGGTACACCATGCTAGTAACGGGTTGGACCCCCTTTTGCCTTCAGAACTGCCTCAATTCTTCGTGGCAGAGATTCAACAAGGTGCTGGAAGCATTCCTCAGAGATTTTGGACCATATTGACATGATGGCATCACACAGTTGGCGCAGATTTGTTGGCTGCACATCCCTGATGCGAATCTCCCGTTCCACCACATCCCAAAGATGCTCTATTGGATTGAGATCTGGTGACTGAGGAGGCCATTTGAGTACAGTGAACTCATTGTCATGTTCAAGAAACCAATCTGAGATGATTCGAGCTTTATGACATGGCGCATTATCCTGCTGAAAGTAGCCATCAGATGTTGGGTACATTGTGGTCATAAAGGGATGGACATGGTCAGCAACAATACTCAGGTAGGCTGTGGCGTTGCAACGATGCTCAATTGGTACCAAGGGGCCCAAAGAGTGCCAAGAAAAAATTCCCCACACCATGACACCACCACCACCAGCCTGAACCGTTGATACAAGGCAGGATGGATCCATGCTTTCATGTTGTTTACGCCAAATTCTGACCCTACCATCCGAATGTCGCAGCAGAAATCGAGACTCATCAGACCAGGCAACGTTTTTCCAATCTTCTACTGTCCAATTTCGATGAGCTTGTGCAAATTGTAGCCTCAGTTTCCTGTTCTTAGCTGAGAGGAGTGGTACCCAGTGTGGTCTTCTGCTGCTGTAGCCCATCTGCCTCAAAGTTCGACGCACTGTGCGTTCAGAGATGCTCTTCTGCCTACCTTGGTTGTAACGGGTGGCAATTTGAGTCACTGTTGCCTTTCTATCAGCTCGAACCAGTCTGCCCATTCTCCTCTGACCTCTGGCATCAACAAGGCATTTCCGGCCACAGAACTGCCGCTCACTGGATTTTTTTTCTTTTTCGGACCATTCTCTGTAAACCCTAGAGATGGTTGTGCGTGAAAATCCCAGTAGATCAGCAGTTTCTGAAATACTCAGACCAGCCCTTCTGGCACCAACAATCATGCCACGTTCAAAGGCACTCAAATCACCTTTCTTCCCCATACTGATGCTCGGTTTGAACTGCAGGAGATTGTCTTGACCATGTCTACATGCCTAAATGCACTGAGTTGCCGCCATGTGATTGGCTGATTAGAAATTAAGTCTTAACACACAGTTGGACAGGTGTACCTAATAAAGTGGCCAGTGAGTGTATTTGAAAGTGGGCTATCTCCGTCAGACACCTCACGTATCTGTGGGCTACAAGTTGTGCCATTTGAGGCCTCCATTCAACTGTTTTTGTTTTTTGTTACTCCAATTATTAACACAATTTTGCTGTAAAAAAAATAAAATAAAGGCCACATATTTAACAGTGTAGTTTCTTCCTCAGATGCCTCTTCTATCTGTGGGCTACAAACTGTGCCCTTTGAGGCCTCCATTCAACTGTTTTTGGGGTGTGTTACTCCAATTATTAACACAATTTTGCTGCAAAAAAATTCAAATACAGGACAGATATTTTATGTGCACACATTTTTTTCTCCATTTGCTTGTTGGGACTGCAGAATACAGCCAGCTCTTTTTCATAGTACAGCATGACGATCCAGCTATTTTAAACGGATTTACCCATCCAAGTGATAAAGTCTGGGTGTGCAGACAGTTCTGCCATTCTTGTGGTACTGTTAAATTTATTGGGAGTGTCTTATACAATTTCTTGACACCATTTTGCTGGCAAAAAAATATTTAGCTGACTAAAAAATATTTTGCTACAGGTCAGATATTTTACACTGGGTTTCGTCTGCCACACGGACAGCATATCATTGTGCTCAAAATTGTGCCATTTCAGGTCTCCATAGTATTGTTTTTGTTGTGTCTTAGCCTACTTACTGACACAATTTTTCTGGGCAAAAAAAATAAAAATACAGGCAACATATTTTACAGTAAATAAAAATCCAGAATAAAAGGGTTAAATGAATAAAATAACCACAAATAAAATCAAGCAGCAGGTATACTCCAACTCATAACTGTAAACAAAAACCAAAAGAGTACAAAATACCCATAGATATCACAATTCAATTTATTAATTACTCTCATAGACAACCATTACAAAATATATTATTAAAAAAGTTATATGTGGACAAACTAGCAAAGTGAAGGACACAAAACAAAAGATCCGACTCAGTTACAATAATATATGGACCGGGACTAAGGAGACCATATAAAACATCATAATGCAAAAAATATATTATATCTAATATATAAAGCTCAAGTGTGTGTATGTAGTATGTATGTGTGTATGTCCAGGATTGGCATCCGCACCGTCGCAGCTACAGCCACAAAATTTGGCACAGTCACACGTCTGGACCCCGAGAGTGTCCTAGGCTATGCTGTGAGGCGAATTTTTAACCCCGCGTGTTCCAATTCACCAAACAATTTTGCCCCTATCTACATAATGGGGAAAAAGTGTGTGTGTATATCAAGCCCCGCCCCTCATTATGATGTCATAATGGTTGCCATGGCGACGCTGATGTCATCATAGGTTGCAAGCCCCGCCGCTCAATATGATGTCATAATGGTTGACTATGGGATGGAGGATGTGTGATGGGTATATGGGCGCTGGACTATGGGATGGAGGGTATGTATGACGGGTATATGGGCACGGGACTATGGGATGGAGGATGTGTGATGGGTATATGGGAACTGGACTATGGGATGGAGGATATGTATGACGGGTATATGGGCACGGGACTATGGGATGGCAGATATGTATGATGGGTATATGGGCACGGGACTATGGGATGGAGGATATGTATGATGGGTATATGGGCATGGGACTATAAGATGAAGGATGTGTGATGGGTATATGGGCACTCGACTATGGGATGGCGAATATGTATGATGGGTATATGGGCATGGGACTATTGGATGGAGGATGTGTGATGGGCATATGGGCATGGGACTATGGGATGGAGGATGTGTGATGGGTATATGGGCACTCGACTATGGGATGGAGGATATGTATGATGGGCATATGGGCACGGGCCTATGGGATCGTGGATATGCATGATGGGTATATGGGCACAGGACTATGGGATGGAGGATATGTATGATGGGTATATGGGCATGAGACTATGACTATGAGATGAAGGATGTGTGATGGGTAGTGTTGAGCGATACCGTTCGATACCCAAAAATATCGTATCGGATGGTATCGCCTGATACGAAAAAAATATCGGGTAAAAAAGCCCTTTATTTCCTTGTTGGCTAATTCTACGTAATTGAAAACAAATAAGAGTCATGTAGAATGTATTGTGGGAGGTGGAGGAGACATTAAAGGCATAGTGGTTTATTCAAATCACATGGCATAGCATTAATTCCAATTTTTTTTTTCAAGACGTTCGGAGTTAAAAAGATATTGACTATGTTAACTTTTTTATATTTTGTCAGATATGTATGTTTCACAACTTCCATGCTCTTCACCTTCTTTTGTACTTCTCCCACACTTTCTCCTTCATGGTCCGCAGCAGTAGTATTTTTTCATCAACTTTTTCTTCACCTTATTCATCTTCTTCACCTTCTTCCCATTAATTTTTTTTTTCCATTCTTCATATTCTTCTTATTCAGCTATTATTAATTTTCATATGCTATTTCTTCATCTTAGAATCATAGAATCATAGAATCATAGAATCGTAGAGTTGGAAGGGACCTCCTGGGCCATCTGGTCCAACCCCCTGCTCAAAGCAGGATTCGCTAAATCATCCCAGTCAGATGTCTGTCCAGCCTCTGTTTGAAGACTTCCATTGAAGGAGAACTCACCACTTCTCGTGGCAGCCTGTTCCACTCATTGATCACTCTAACTGTCAAAAAGTTTTTTCTAATATCTAATCTGTGTCTCCTCCCATTCAGTTTCATCCCATTGCTTCTAGTCTTTCCTTGTGCAAATGAGAATAAAGTTGATCCTTCTACAATGTGACAGCCCTTTAGATATTTGTAGACAGCTATTAAGTCTCCTCTCAGTCTTCTCTTTTGCAAACTAAACATTCCCAAATCCTGCAACCTTTCCTCATAAGACAGGGTTTGCAGACCGGTCACCATTCTGGTCGCTCTTTTCTGAACTTGCTCCAGTTTGTTGATGTCTTTTTTAAAATGTGGTGCCCAAAACTGGACACAATATTCCAGATGAGGTCTGACCAAAGAGGAGTAGAGGGAAATAATGACTTCACGTGATCTAGACTGTATGCTTCTGTTAATACATCCTAGAATTGCATTTGCCTTTTTTGCTGCTGCATCACACTGTTGACTCATATTCAGTCGGTGATCTATTAGTATACCCAAGTCTTTTTCACATGTGCTGTCACTTAGCCCTATTCCTCCCATTCTATATATGCTTTTTTCATTTTAATTGCCCAGATGTAGTACTTTGCATTTCTCCCTGTTAAAAACCATTCTGTTAGTTGCTGCCCACTTCTCCAGTTTATTTAAATCTTTTTGAATCCTCTCTCTCTCTTCTCTAGTATTAGCTATCCCTCCTAGCTTTGTGTCATCAGCAAATTTAATCAGTTTACCCTCAATTCCTTCATCTAAATCGTTGATAAAGATGTTGAACAATACAGGGCCCAGGACAGAGCCCTGTGGTACCCCACTTGAGACATTCTTCCAACTGGATGTGCAGCCATTTACGACCACTCTTTGGGTCCGATCACTAAGCCAGTTATGAATCCACCTAACAGTTGCCTTGTCCATTCCATACTTAGTCATTTTTTCAATAAGGATTGTATGAGAGACTTTGTCAAATGCTTTGCTGAAGTCAAGATATACTATATCTACAGCATTTCCTTGATCCACCCAATCAGTAATACCGTCATAGAAGGAAATTAAATTAGTCTGACATGACTTATTAGTTACAAACCCATGCTGACGCTGCTTAATCACTTCATTCTTATCCAGGTATTGACATACATGTTGTTTAATAATTTGTTCAAAGATCTTTCCTGGTATAGAAGTCAGACTCACCGGCCTATAGTTGCCTGGGTCCACCTTCTTCCCCTTTTTGAAGATAGGAACAACATTTGCTCTTCTCCAGTCTTCTGGCACTTCTCCTGTTCTCCAAGAATTTTCAAAGATTATGGAGAGGGGTTCAAAAATTTCTTCTGCTATCTCCTTCAGTACTCTGGGGTGTAATTCATCTGGACCTGGAGACTTGAATTCATTTAGGTTAGCTAAGTGTTTCCTCACTATCTTTCTGTTTATAGATATCCTGGATTCTTCTATTCCCTTAATAGGACAGTGAATAACAGTTGATGTTACATTTCCTTTCTGAGAGAAAACAGATGCAAAATAGGAATTTAAAAGTTCAGCCTTCTCAACATCCTGTCTTACCATTTCATCATTTTCATCCTGTAAAAATCCCATAGCATCTTTGACTTTTCTTTTACTTTTGACATATCCCCAAAATCCTTTATTATTGCTTTTGACATCTCTTGCAAGCCTCAATTCATTTTCAGCTTTAGCTAATCTGATTTGTGCCCTGCAGGTTCTGCAGACAGCATTATATTCTTCTTTAGATATGCCTCCCTCTTTCCATTTTATAAACATTTTTTTCTTCCTTTTTAGCATGTGCTTAAGTTCTGTGTTCATCCATCCTGGTTTCCTTAAATGCTTCCTATTCTTCCCTCTTTTCGGAATTGTTAACAACTGTGCTTTGAGAATTTCATTTTTAAAGATTTCCCATCCTTCCTGGACATTTTTGTCTTTAAGGATATCCAGCCATTGGATCCCTCCAATTCTCTTTCTGAATCCCTTAAAATCTGCCTTTCTGAAATCTAACCTTGACGTCTGAGTCTTCACAGGTCTTCCGCCTCTAGTTATCCAAAATTCTAAAATAGCATGGTCGCTACCTCCTAGGGTCCCAGCCACTTTTACCTCCTCAACCATTTCCTCCCTGTTTATAAGAATTAGATCCAAGGTAGCAGTTCCCCTTGTTTTCTCCCTTACCTTTTGGAAGATAAAGTTGTCAGCAAGAGAGGATAAGAATTTCCTTGACCTGTTAGTTTTGCCTGAGAGAGATT
The DNA here is from genome assembly GCF_039654945.1 of Dendrobates tinctorius. Classification (NCBI taxonomy): domain Eukaryota; kingdom Metazoa; phylum Chordata; class Amphibia; order Anura; family Dendrobatidae; genus Dendrobates; species Dendrobates tinctorius. The sequence goes on from NW_027361825.1 coordinate 29,573,250, forward strand.
CCCAACAAATGTCTGGATAGTTGAAATCTCCCATGACAACTATGTCATATTTTTTGGAGAACTTGGCCATTTGATGCATAAAGAGTTCATCCATATTTTCAGTTTGCACAGGCGGCCTGTAGTAAATGCCTACAATGGTGTCCTTTCTATTGTTCTGTCCTTGTATTCTTCTTCTTCCTATTCTTCTTTTTCTTCATTTTCTTATGGTGACAGGCATTCCTGTAGTACTTATCTATAAAAGTTATAAGATTACACCTTACGTTCTGCCTGTCACAAAAGATTTACAACAGGATTTGTCCGTGTTCAGTTTGGCCTGCAGCAGCAGGCATTTTCCAGGGGCACTACGAGGAGGAACGGACTCACCCCCATTTACTGCTTAGTCTTCTTCTGCTTATAATTTTGATTTCTTCTATGCTGATTTTTAGTCTTAGGCCGGGATCACACTTGCCATTTAAACGGCCGAGTCTCGCATGGTAATACACGGCGCTGCCGCCGGGACTCAGGAGCGGGGCATGCGGCCGCATAGCAATACATGGAGCTGCACGCCCCACTCCTGAGTCCCGGCGCCGTGTATTACCATGCGAGACTCGGCCGTTTAAATGGCAAGTGTGATCCCGGCCTTATGCTTAATGTTCTTCTGCTTTCTGTTCTTCTGCTTTTGCTTCTTCTGCTTCTTGTTCTTCTGTCTTTTGTTCTGTATCTTGGTGGTTGTCTTCATGTTCTTTGTCCTCTTGGTCTTATTATTTAGGGTCATATTTCTGGTCTTCTTTGGTGTGGTCTTCAGGGTCGTCGTCATCAGGGTCGTCGTCATGGAGATCAATAAGGATTACCAAAGACAATTTCAAAAAGCTTGATCTTGGAAATGTAGCAGAAGGTACAAGAAGGCTGAGAAACTGGCGAGAACCAGCTGACAGTACTGGAACCCGTAGTGGCAGCAGAAGGAACAATAGCCAATGGCACTACTGAGGAACAGCTGACGGTGCTGGACCATGGTTACTATGCAGGAGGTACCTGTGCTAGAAACCACTACCAAGGACCAGCTGACGTTGCTGGACCTCGGATACCGAGATGGAGGCACCTAGGCCAAAGGCTCTGGCGAGAACCAGCAGACAGTGCTGGAACCCGGATGGGTAGCAGAAGGTACCCATCCAAAGCAAAGTAGCCAAGCCGCAAGCCGGCCGCAGTTACCGAAACCCACAGTCCTACAGGGGGTCCATGTCCCATTGGCACTACGGACCAAGCCTTCAGTGCCAGTTCCCGCAGCCCACATAGGAGTCACCTAAACTGCAGGCACCGTAGAGTCGGGTAACCCGGCCGCAAGATGACAGGACAACGGATCGGTGGCATAGTGACCTTGACACTACCCGGAAACAGCTGGCGTGCTGGAACCAGGCTGGGCAACATGGAGTACCCATGCCAAAGACACTGCCGAGAACCAGCTGACGGTGCTGGAACCCAGATGGGTAGCAGAAGGAACAAGAGCCAATGGCACTACCGAGGACCAACTGACGGTGCTGGACCACGGTTACTAAGCAGAAGGTACCTGTGCTAAAAAGCACTACCAAGGACCAGCTGACTGTGCTGGACTTCGGATACCGAGATGGAGGCAACTAGGCCAAAGGCTCTGGCGAGAACCAGCTGACAGTGCTGGCACCCGGATGGGTAGCAGAAGGAACAAGAGCCAATGGCAGTACCGAGGACCAACTGACGGTGCTGGACCACGGTTACTAAGCAGAAGGTACCTGTGCTAAAAAGCACTACCAAGGACCAGTTGACGGTGCTGGACCTCGGATAACGAGATGGAGGCACCTAGGCCAAAGGCTCTGGCGAGAACCAGCTGACAGTGCTGAAACCTGGGTGGGTAGCAGAAGGTACCCATCCAAAGCAAAGTAGCCAAGCCGCAAGCCGGCCGCAGTTACCGAAACCCACAGTCCTACAGGGGGTCCATGTCCCATTGGCACTACGGATCAAGCCTTCAGTGCCAGTTCCCGCAGCCCACATAGGAGTCACCTAAACTGCAGGCACCGTAGAGTCGGCTAACCCGGCCGCAAGACGACAGGACAACGGATCGGTGGCATAGTGACCTTGACACTACCCGGAAACAGCTGGCGTGCTGGAACCAGGCTGGGCAACAGGGAGTACCCATGCCAAAGACACTGCCGAGAACCAGCTGACGGTGCTGGAACCCAGATGGGTAGCAAAAGCTACAAGAGCCAATGGCACTACCGAGGAACAGCTGACATTGCTGGACCATGGTTAATAGGCAGGAGGTACCTGTGCTAGAAAGCACTACCAAGGACCAGCTGGCGGTGCTGGACCTTCAGATACCGAGATGGAGGCACCTAGGCCAAAGGCTCTGGCGAGAACCAGCTGACAGTGCTGGAACCCGGGTGGGTAGAAGAAGGTACCCATCCAAAGCAAAGTAGCCAGGCCGCAAGCCGGCCGCAGTTACCAAAACCCACAGTCCTACAGGGGGTCCATGTCCCATTGGCACTATGGATCCAGCCTTCAGTGCCAGTTCCCGCAGCCCACATAGGAGTCACCTAAACTGCAGGCACCCTAGAGTCGGCTAACCCGGCCGCAAGACGACAGGACAACGGATTGTTGGCATAGTGACCTTGACACTACCCGGAAGCTGCTGGTGTGCTGGAACCAGGCTGGGCAACAGGGAGTACCCGTGCCAAAGACACTGCCGAGAACCAGCTGATGGTGCTGGAACCCAGATGGGTAGCAAAAGCTACAAGAGCCAATGGCACTACCGAGGAACAGCTGACGTTGCTGGACCACGGTTACTAGGCAGGAGGTACCTGTGCTAGAAAGCACTACCAAGGACCAGCTGACGGTGCTGGACCTTCGGATACCGAAATGGAGGCACCTAGGCCAAAGGCTCTGGCGAGAACCAGCTGACAATGCTGGAACCCGGGTGGGTAGCAGAAGGTACCCATCCAAAGCAAAGTAGCCAGGCCGCAAGCCGGCCGCAGTTACCGAAACCCACAGTCCTACAGGGGGTCCATGTCCCATTGGCACTACGGATCCAGCCTTCAGTGCCAGTTCCCGCAGCCCACATAGGAGTCACCTAAACTGCAGGCACCGTAGAGTCGGCTAATCCGGCCGCAAGACGACAGGACAACGGATTGTTGGCATAGTGACCTTGACACTACCCGGAAACAGCTGGCGTGATGGAACCAGGCTGGGCAACAGGGAGTACCCATGCCAAAGACACTGCCGAGAACCAGCTGACGGTGCTGGAACCCAGATGGGTAGCAAAAGCTACAAGAGCCAATGGCACTACCGAGGAACAGCTGACGTTGCTGGACCACGGTTACTAGGCAGGAGGTACCTGTGCTAGAAAGCACTACCAAGGACCAGCTGACGGTGCTGGACCTTCGGATACCGAGTTGGAGGCACCTAGGCCAAAGGCTCTGGCGAGAAGCAGCTGACAGTGCTGGAACCCGGGTGGGTAGCAGAAGGTACCCATCCAAAGCAAAGTAGCCAGGCCGCAAGCCGGCCGCAGTTACCGAAACCCACAGTCCTAAAGGGGGTCCATGTCCCATTGGCACTACGGATCCAGCCTTCAGTGCCAGTTCCCGCAGCCCACATAGGAGTCACCTAAACTGCAGGCACCCTAGAGTCGGCTAACCCGGCCGCAAGACGACAGGACAACTGATTGTTGGCATAGTGACCTTGACACTACCAGGAAACAGCTGGCGTGCTGGAACCAGGCTGGGCAACAGGGAGTACCCGTGCCAAAGACACTGCCGAGAACCAGCTGACGGTGCTGGAACCCAGATGGGAAGCAAAAGCTACAAGAGCCAATGGCACTACCGAGGAACAGCTGACGTTGCTGGACCACGGTTACTAGGCAGGAGGTACCTGTGCTAGAAAGCACTACCAAGGACCAGCTGACGGTGCTGGACCTCGGATACCGAGATGGCGGCACCTAGGCCAAAGGCTCTGGCGAGAGCAAGCTGACAGTGCTGGCACCTGGATGGGTAGCAGAAGGAACAAGAGCCAATGGCACTACCGAGGACCAACTGACTGTGCTGGACCATGGTTACTAAGCAGAAGGTACCAGTGCTAAAAAGCACTACCAAGGACCAGCTGACGGTGCTGGACCTCGGATACCGAGATGGAGGCACCTAGGCCAAAGGCTCTGGCGAGAACCAGCTGACAGTGCTGGCACCCGGATATGTAGCAGAAGGAACAAGAGCCAATGGCACTACCGAGGACCAGCTGACGGTGCTGGACCTCGGATACCGAGATGGAGGCACCTAGGCCAAAGGCTCTGGCGAGAACCAGCTGACAGTGCTGGCACCCGGATATGTAGCAGAAGGAACAAGAGCCAATGGCACTACCGAGAACCAACTGACGGTGCTGGACCACGGTTACTAAGCAGAAGGTAACCGGGATAAAAAGCATTACCAAGGACCAGCTGACGGTGCTGGACCTCAGATACCGAGATGGAGGCACCTAGGCCAAAGGCTCTGGCGAGAACCAGCTGACAGTGCTGGAGCCCGGGTGGGTAGAAGAAGGTACCCATCCAAAGCAAAGTAGCCAGGCCGCAAGCCGACCGCAGTTACCGAAACCCACAGTCCTACAGGGGGTCCATGTCCCATTGGCACTACGCTTCCAGCCTTCAGTGCCAGTTCCTGCAGCCCACATTGGAGTCACCTAAACTGCAGGCACCCTAGAGACGCCTAACCCGGCCGCAAGACGACAGGACAACGGATTGTTGGCATACTGACCTTGATACTACCCGGAAACAGCTGGCGTGCTGGAACCAGGCTGGGCAACAGGGAGTACCCGTGCCAAAGACACTGCAGAGCACCAACTGGCGTTGTTGGAACCCATGGACAATCATGGTGAAGGCCGAGGCCTACTTGGTGGCAGTTTTAGATTGTTTGTAGGCTACAACAGACTGTCAACGTGCTCCAATTAGGCATCTGTCTCCACTCTGTTTCCAGGATTACACGTGAACACCATCACCGCCAGTTTATGTGTACAGCAGCCGTCTGCCCAATCCACACGTGTTCCTGTGTTACTGGGGTTCTGTAATGTCAGCAGATCCCCTGATGTGTGTCTGCCACTGTCTCCTGCGCTGTCCACCTTCCCACTGCTTGCAGTGGGAAGGTGGACAGCGCAGGAGACAGTGCCGGACACACATTGGGGGATCTGCTCACGTAACAGAACACCAGGAACACAGGAACAAGTGTGGAATGCGTGGACAGCAACTGTGAGCAGGAACTGGCGGTGCTGGAGGTCAGGGGAAATACTAGAGACAGAGTGGAGACAGAGGCCAAATCAGAGAATGTTTAAATCTGAAGTAGTTACAATTTGGAGGCAGCAGCAGTTTGCCCTCCACACAGCAGGGGATCAGCTTACGTTACCGAACCCCACTTACACATGAGCGAGTGTTTTGTCTGTGTGGACAGCACTTCTGAGCACAGACTGGTGGTGTCGGAGCCCAGGGAAAATCAGGTAGTAGGCCGAGGCCTACTTGGAGCCAGGTGTAAATCTGAGGTTGTTTGACTGTGGAGGGAGCAGGACACTTTGCCATACACACAGCAGGGGATCAGCTGACGTTACCGAACCCCACTTACACATGAGCAAGTATTTTGTCTGTGCGGACAGCACTTCTGAGCACCAACTGGCGGTATCGGAGCCCAGGGAAAATCAGGTAGCAGGCCGAGGCCTACTTGGAGCCAGGTTTAAATCTGAGGTTGTTTGACTGTGGAGGGAGCAGGACACTTTGCCATACACACAGCAAGGGATCAGCTGATGTTACCGAACCCCACTTACACATGAGCGAGTGTTTTGTCTGTGCGGACAGCACTTCTGAGCAACAACTGGCGGTGTCGGAGCCCAGGGAAAATCAGGTAGTAGGCCAAGGCCTACTTGGAGCCAGGTGTAAATCTGAGGTTGTTTTACTGTGGAGGGAGCAGGACACGTTGCCATACACACAGCAGAGGATCAGCTGACGTTACCGAACCCCACTTACACATGAGCGAGTGTTTTGTCTGTGCGGACAGCACTTCTGAGCAACAACTGGCAGTGTCGGAGCCCAGGGAAAATCAGGTAGTATGCCGAGGCCTACTTGGAGCTAGGTGTAAATCTGATGTTGTTTGACTGTGGAGGGAGCAGGACACTTTGCCATACACACAGCAGGGGATCAGCTGACATTACCGAACCCCATTTACACATGAGCGAGTGTTTTGTCTGTGCGGACAGCACTTCTGAGCACCAACTGGTGGTGTCGGAGCCCAGGGAAAATCAGGTAGTAGGCAGAGGCCTACTTGGTGGCAGTTTGCGATTGTTTCTAGACTACTACTAACTGTCAACGTACTCCAATTAGGCCTCTGTCTTCACTCTGTTTCGAGTATTTCCTCTGGCTTCCAACCACGCCAGTTGTTGCTCTGAAATGTCGTCTGCACAACCCACACTTGTTCCTGTGTTACTGGGGTTCTGTAACAGCAGCTTCTCCCTAGAGGTGAGTCAGGCAATGTCTCCTGCTCTGTCCACTTTTCCACTACAAGTAGTGGGAATGTAGACAAAGCAGGAGACATTGCCGGACTCACCTCTGGAGATGAGCAGACGTTACAGGACCCAGGTAACACAGGAACAAGTGTGGATTGTGCAGACGGCACTTGAGAGCAGAAACAGGTGGTGTTGTAGGCCGGAGGATATACTCAAAACAGAGTGGAGACAGAGGGCAAATCAGAGAACATATTAAATCAGAGGTAGTCAGAAGTTGTAGGCAGCAGGAGAGTTTGCCGTACACACAGCAGGGGATCAGCTGACATTACCAAACCCCACTTACACATGAGCGAGTGTATTGTCTGTGCGGACAGCACTTCTGAGCAACAACTGGCGGTGTCGGAGCCCAGGGAAAATCAGGTAGTAGGCCGAGGCCTACTTGGAGCCAGGTGTAAATCTGAGGTTGTTTGACTGTGGAGGGAGCAGGACACTTTGCCATACACACAGCAGGGGATCAGCTGACGTTACCGAACCCCACTTACACATGAGCGAGTGTTTTGTCTGTGTGGACAGCACTTCTGAGCAACAACGGGCGTTGCTGTAGCCCAGGAAATAAAGTTCAGATCATAGAAACATGAACACAACAGGAGACCTGGATCCTGTTGCCAGCCAATTATTTATTCTGGAAGAGGACTGGCAAATTCAGGTGAGATCCAGGCCTTGTTCATTTTCAGAAAAGTAAGCCGGTCAACATTATTGGCGAATAGTCGCGTGCGACGGTCTGTTACCACACCACCTGCAGCACTAAAGACACGTTCTGATAATACACTGGCAGCAGGGCAAGCCAGCACCTCCAATGCATACTGGCTAAGCTCTGGCCATGTATCCAGCTTAGAGACCCAATACTTGAATGGGGAAGAGCCATCTGGGAGTACACTAACAGGGCAAGACAAGTAGTCTGTCACCATCTGACGGAAATGTTGCCTCCTGCTGACTGGAGCCGTCTGTGATGGTGTAGCCGTTTGTGGCGGTCCCACAAAACTTTTCCACATTTGGGCCATACTGGCCTTGCCTTGTCCTGCGGCACTGCCTCTGCTACCTCTTTGTGCAGAGCTTCCTCCACTGCCTCTACCCACATGGCTGCTTTGAAAAGCACTACCAGCAACACTTGCGGGGGGGGAATGGAGAACATGATGGCCTGCACAAGTGTTTCTTGGTACTCCCGCATTTTTGGCTCCCGGTTCAACTGTGGTATGAGGCTTTGTAAGTTGTCCCAGTAGCGAGGATCTAGGAGGGTGTACACCCAATAATCAACCGTGTGGAGAATGTTGGCGATGAGGCGGTCATTTAACAAGCACTGCAGCATGAAATCAACCATGTGCTGCAGACTGCCAACTGGACCGGAAATGCTGTCCCCAGCTTGAGGCAGCATCTCAGCCTGCTCAGCATCACCCCACCCTTGCTGTACACACTGACTACTAGAGCCTTGTGTACCTCTCTCCTCTGGAGAGATGTGTTCCTCCTCCTCCATTGACTCCTCGTCATCCTCCTCACTAAGTGTCCCCTGCCTGGGTCTTTGTGTGGAAGCACGTTGCGCAGACTTGCCAGAAGCAGATGGCATTTCTGACTCCTCATCCTCGACCTCTTCAAAAGCCTCCTCACTTAGTGCTTGTAAGGTTTTTTGAAGCAGACAGATAAGGGGGACAGTCATGCTGACTACTGCATCATCTGCACTGGCCATCAGCGTGGAGTCATCGAAGGCACGCAAAACTTGGCAGATGTCCCTCATAGTGGCCCACTCAGTGGTGGTGAAGTGTGTCCGGCGCACAGTGTGACTTGTTTGCGCCTGATGCAGCTGGTACTCCATTACTGCTGCCTGCTGCGCACACAACCGCTCCAACATATGTAACGTTGAATTCCACCTGGTGGGGAGGTCACATATGATGCGATGTTCTGGTAGGCGGAATCAGCGTTGCAGAGATGCAATGCGCGATCTTGCCATGCTGGAACGACGCAAGTGAGCACACTCTAGGCGAACCTTGTGCAGCAGTGCATCAAGATCCGGATAGTCCCTCAGAAAGCTCTGCACGACCAAATTGAGCATGTGTGCCAGACATGGTATGTGAGTGAGGTTGCCTAGGCCCAGAGCTGCCACTAGATTTCGGCCATTGTCACTCACTACCAAACCTGGCTGGAGATTCGCTGGCACAAACCACACATCGCTCTCCTGCTTGATGGCATTCCAGAGCTCCTGTGCTGTGTGGCTCCGATTCCCCAAAGAAATTAATTTAAGGACGGCCTGTTGACGTTTGGCCACACCTGTGCTCATATCTGGCCTAACAGGCTCATGCAGTGCTGATTCCGATGAACTAGAGTAGGAGGAGGACTCAATATGTACAGACTGCATTCCTGCAATCCTTGGAGTTGGCAGAATACGTACAGAGCCACTCTCCAGATCTGTACCCGGCTCCACAACATTGACCCAATGGGCAGTGAGGGAAAGGTATCGTCCCTGTCCATGGCTACTGGTCCACGAATCGGTGGTCAGGTGGACCTTGCTACTGATGGCGTTTAGTAGCGAATTTTTAATTTTTACCTCCACATGCTTTTGCAGGGCAGGGACGGCTTGCCTGCTGAAATAAAAGCGGCTGGGCACATTGTATTGTGGAACTGCCAATAACATCAAGTTCCGGAAAGTGTCTGTCTCCACCAGCCTGAATGACAGCATCTCAAGGGCCAGTAGTTTGGCAATGCCGGCATTCAGAGCCAGTGCTCGGGGATGATTTGCCGAGTATGGCTGCTTTTTCTCCCATGCCTGTGCTACCGATTGCTGGTGAGTGGCCTGGGAGTGTGCTGATGACTGAGAACGTGGTTCAGTGGGTGGAATTTCACTGGGTCTCTGGACAACAGTGGCAGTGGTTTTTCCATGGCGTTCCAGTGAGGAAGCCAAACCAGCTGTGTGTGAGCTGGAGGAAGAGGCCCCAACACGAGCTGAAGAGGTGGTAGGTGCTGCTGAAGGTTGGCCTACATCTTCAGTGTGTCTGTGTAACTCCACCTCGTGCTTGGTACACACATGTTTCCACATATTTGTGGTATTGAGGTTGCTCACATTTTTCCCTCATTTAACTTTCTGATGACACAGCTTGCATTTGACAAAGCAAATGTCATCTTCAACTGTATCAAAAAAAGACCACGCACTGTATGTCCTGGGAGCGCCCGTTTTCTGTTTTGGGAGAAGATTGCTCCTCACGGGTGCCAAAGTGGAGGTTACAGGCAACCAAGTCTGCCCCCACCTTCTCCCTCCTCTTTTGGCCGTTCGGGGAATCTCTTCCTCAGAGCTGCTCCCACCACCTTCCTGTTTCTCACGTCATGATGGGTCAAGGACGATGGGTCAAGGACCTCATCATCTACACTCCCCTCTTCAAGCACCGGCTGGTCCTGGGTTGTCTCGCCAGCACCGTACGCACCAGAAATTGGCAACTGAGTCTCATCATCATCAGATGAGCACTGAGGTGTGCTGACAATATGCACTGGCCCACCCGCCTCTTCAGATTCAGAAGGACAAAGCAGTTGCGCATCACTGCATACTCCCTCTTCTTCACACTCTAGAATGCTGCTTGGCTGGCCACCTTGTTCCAAGCCAACAGATTCTGAGAACAGGAGTAAAGATTGAGATGGCTCCTGTCCAGGGCTCTCAGACTGCCTGGGCAATTTGGCAGGTGGTGAAGAGACAGATGGTTGCTCTTCAGTGCTCTGGCCCTGGGAGGATGCGGAAGTCATTGAAGTGGATGCGTTAGCTGCCATCCATCCGACAACGGCTTCAATTTGTTCATCACGCAGCAGTGGGGTACGGCGAGGTCCTACAAAGCTGCGCATGAAGGACTGTTGCCTGGTAAAAGTGGGGGATGCCGGGTCACTGGTGGCCGTAGCAGACACCGAATCCCCACGTCCTCTCCCTGCTGAATCCCCCCGTCCTCTCCCTGCTGAAACTCTACGGCCACGACCACGTGCCTTACTCCCTACCTTCTTCATCTTGGTAGACTGATAAAGATAGGCAGAAAAGTAAAAAGGGAGTGGCTTAGTGTTCTTATTCCTGAACACCTGCTAACCAGTATAAGAAACACTAGTTTGACTAAGAGTGTGTGTACTACACTTTAATATGATCTAATGTGGCCTACACAACTGTAAAGTGGAGTGTTTGGTGAACTTTATTTCCTTTTTTTTGGGGGGAGAAAAAGAAAAGGATGTGACCAAAGTTTGAAAGCTATAGTATCACAAACTTTTTGGAGCGATTACAATGCAGGAAGCTAACTTACAATGCAATTGATGAGGCTCCAAAAAATAGGGTGATACTAGTCTGGCTGGCCCTGAAGGGCGCAAGCCAGCAAAAAGGCTCCTCTATCTAATCCTATATAGTGTTTGCAACCAACCAATGACAATGGATGCGGATGGAAGCACACTAATTTAGGAGCAAAAATCTGGATAAATTTGCTGCAAAAAAAGGACTATGTATGAGGCAGTGACGCACGCTGAGCGGACTACAACCAGCGGTGGCTGTAGAACACACTGCAACGTGAGCTGCACTCACACACAGAGAGACCTATCAGACAGCCAAAAACAGTGCAGAGAAATGGGCTATAGCACTGAAAGGCTGCTGAAAGGCTCCGCTGTCAACTCCTTTAGTGTTTGCAACCAACGTATATGGATACGTATGGAAGCACACTATACAGGAGAAAAAAAAAGCAGCAATAAAAGAAAAATGTGCATGAGGCAGAGACACACACTGGGCGGCCTACAAGCAGACGTGCCTGCAGGACACACTACACAGAGTGGGTCTGCACTCACACAGTCCTTGCAGACAGCTATTAAAACAGCGCTGCTGGGCTACAAAAATGCTACAGTGGTGGATTATGTAGCCTGGGTAGAGCAATAGATATGTTTGATGATCGCTATTTCTAACTGTCCCTCACAGTGTTCAACAGCAGCCTGTTCCTAACTGAATTCACAGCAGAGTGAACCCGAAATGGCGGCTGCTGCGGTTTTTATAGTGCATCATGACATCATTTCAGCAGCCAATCACAGCCATGCCAGTAGTTAACATGCCTACATGCCTAACAGGATGTGCCCACACTTCTGAGGATCCCCATTGGCTGAATCAAATCGAGCGGGCTCCTAGCATTATGGGAACTTCCGATTCCGGTATTCGATATGAAAAAGTATCGGAACTAAGTATCGGAATTCCGATACAGCTAATATCGGCCGATACCCGATACTTGCGGTATCGGAATGCTCAACACTAGTGATGGGTATATGGGCACTCGACTATGGGATGGAGAATATGTATGATGGGTATATGGGCATGGGACTATGGGATGGAGGATGTGTGATGGGTATATGGGCACTCGACTATGGGAGATAGGTATGTTGGTATATGGTAAAACACAATAGCCCAATACTTTACAGAGCACAAATGGCAGTAACCTAAATATATGGTCTGCCATGATAAGTGGTTCCACTCCATGGGACTATGCATACACAAGGAGAAAAAGGAGTGACTGAATCCAACAGTTTTTTACTATAAAAATATGAAAATTTTATTATAATCAGTAAGTATAGAAAAGCACAATAATCATAATATAATTACACATAAAATATGACACCATACACCAGAAGAGGAGATACACAACAATGACAGAAGGCACCAAACCACAAAAATGCCGAAGATATAATAGCCCTTATGGGATATAATTAGCAAACTACTGCCTATGTCAAAATCCTATCGTAACCATAATATGTCTAGGGTGGCAGAGAGCTCCCAAAGCGGGCTGACAATATGGAAATGAAAACAACGGTAAGAGTTCAGCCATATATAATTATGCCAAAATAGGTAAAGAGATTACAGTGCGAACGCTTACCAAATGGTGCCCACTAGCCCCGGTTGTAAAAGGAATCTCCAACGCGTGTTTCGCGCTTACCACTAGCGCTTTCTCAAGGAGATGCCACTAGTACTGGCGCAGGACCTTTTGTAGCCATAACGACCGTCACATGTCTGACCATGTGATGTGAATGAGCCAATCAAAAGCGGTTATAGCGGCGCATGCGCCACGGCGCCAGCCAGTCCTCTCACATAAAGACAGACGCCCATCGTTGGACGCGCACTCAAAATCAGCACTCACGTCACAAGTATAAAGGGCACCGCCCCCATGGGGAGGAACACGGGAGGGCACACAACGCATGCGCGCAACCGCAAAGTCACGGTACAGACGTGACAGCTATTAATAAGGATACATACAAACATGGAGACGTCAAAAAAAGCACACAGATCAATTAGCAGTTACACAACACAGTCCCACCCCACACAGAATGCCATAAAAATCAAAAATATAGAATAGATCTCTACATCCCCAGCTCCATTAACAGATATAACCAAAGGTAAAAAAGTGTTCAATACATAGAGCAGGGGGAGATTCAAATACAGTATCCAATCGATGGCAACTGAATGGCTGGAGCCGGTGAAGAAGAAAACGGTGGATCCATGTATACCAGAACAGCGACAGGAGCAATAAAACTAAGAGATAAAAAATGAGAAACAATTAAAAATTAAGAACAATAAGAATACAAACGGGGAAAATAATGGGCAGTGGTGGACATGGACAACCCAAACGGGTAACTTATTTTACAGGAAAGAGGCAAAGCTCAGAGACTCATTAAGACCTTTCGGGGTAATCGTATCCAGCATAACAATCCACTTAGATTCTCTTTGCGCCAAAATTTTCTTATAGTTAGCGGCTCTGATCCCTAGATGAACCCTATCAATCCCCCTCACCATGAATGTCTGTGGGTCACAATTGTGCACCAATTTGAAGTGACGAGGGATCGTCTTTAAAACAGAAAGATCGGTCACTGTCTTAGCCCCCAGAATGTCACGAACGTGCTCCCGGATCCTCACCCGGAGTTCTCTCGAGGTTAAACCCACATATATAAGAGAACACCCGCAAACGGCATAATACACCACATTATCACTGCCGCATGATATCCGTTCTGTAATTTGAAATTCTTTCGACCTGTTCGAATTATGGAATATTGAGCACCGTGAGACATTGCGGCAGGCCAGGCAGTGGCCACACGGGACCGAACCAGCCACAGGGCCCCTAGTGCCAAACGGGTTGATTGTATCAGGGACATAATGGCTCTTAACCAAAAGATCCCTTAAATTCTTAGATCTTCTTGCAGTCATCAAGGGATGATCACCAACAGCCTGATTTAATGCCGGTTCAGATTTCAAAATGGCCCAGTGCTTCTTAAGAATATCTCGCATATGTCCCCACTCATGATTATATGAGTAGAAACAAAACGAGAAGGGCCGTGTGATCGAAAAATACCATTTCTCCCGGAACTCTCTCTACCAATTTGTGCATGAGGGTATAACAAGTCCCTACGTGCAGTTCTCCTCGCCCGGTCGTAACCCCGCCCTATACATCTGTTACTATACCCGCGATCCTGAAAACGTGTTCTCAGGTCGCGGGCTTGTTCCTCAAATTTAACTTCTGTGGAGCAGATCCGCCTCATTCGTAGAAACTGCCCGACAGGGACGGCCCTGATGGTGGACTGATTATGTGCGGATGTGGCGTGTAACAGAGCATTCACTGAGGTAGGTTTTCTAAATACGTCATTCTGAATGCGACGTCTATGATCTACCTCCAAGATAACATCCAAGAAATCAATGGACCTCGAATCATATTTATAAGTAAGCTTAATGTTAAAATTATTCACATTAAGACACGCCATAAAGTCCCCGAGCTGTTGCGCCGTCCCATCCCAAAAAAATAATATATCATCAATATAGCGGTGCCAGCACAGCACATGGGAGGCGGCCGTTGCGCCTTCGTCGCCAAAAATGAATCTTTCCCACGAACCGAGGAAAAGATTAGCGTACGAAGGCGCACAGGCCGCGCACATGGCCGTGCCGCACCGCTGAAGATAAAATTGATCTTTGAAAACAAAAAAACTATGGGTAAGGACAAAACGCAACAGCTCTAGGATCAACTCGCACAAGGAGCTGTCCAGGTCGGACATCCTCAAGAACAGGAGGACTTCATCCACCCCCAAACTATGATCAATACAGGTATACAGGGAATCCCCGTTTGTATTCTTATTGTTCTTAATTTTTAATTGTTTCTCATTTTTTATCTCTTAGTTTTATTGCTCCTGTCGCTGTTCTGGTATACATGGATCCACCGTTTTCTTCTTCACCGGCTCCAGCCATTTAGTTGCCATCGATTGGATACTGTATTTGAATCTCCCCCTGCTCTATGTATTGAACACTTTTTTACCTTTGGTTATATCTGTTAATGGAGCTGGGGATGTAGAGATCTATTCTATATTTTTGATTTTTATGGCATTCTGTGTGGGGTGGGACTGTGTTGTGTAACTGCTAATTGATCTGTGTGCTTTTTTTGACGTCTCCATGTTTGTATGTATCCTTATTAATAGCTGTCACGTCTGTACCGTGACTTTGCGGTTGCGCGCATGCGTTGTGTGCCCTCCCGTGTTCCTCCCCATGGGGGCGGTGCCCTTTATACTTGTGACGTGAGCGCTGATTTTGAGAGTGCGTCCAACGATGGGCGTCTGTCTTTATGTGAGAGGACTGGCTGGCGCCGCGGCGCATGCGCCGCTATAACCGCTTTTGATTGGCTCATTCACATCACATGGTCAGACATGTGACGGTCGTTATGGCTACAAAAGGTCCTGCGCCAGTACTAGCGGCATCTCCTTGAGAAAGCGCTAGTGGTAAGCGCGAAACGCGCGCTGGAGATTCCTTTTACAACCGGGGGCTAGTGGGCACCATTTGGTAAGCGTTCGCACTATAATCTCTTTACCTTTTTTGGCATAATTATATATGGCTGAACTCTTACCGTTGTTTTCATTTCCATATTGTCAGCCCGCTTTGGGAGCTCTCTGCCACCCTAGACATATTATGGTTACGATAGGATTTTTACATAGGCAGTAGTTTGCTAATTATATCCCATAAGGGCTATTATATCTTAGGCATTTTTGTGGTTTGATGCCTTCTGTCATTGTTGTGTATCTCCTCTTCTGGTGTATGGTGTCATATTTTATGTGTAATTATATTATGATTATTGTGCTTTTCTATACTTACTGATTATAATAAAATTTTCATATTTTTATAGTAAAAAACTGTTGGATTCAGTCACTCCTTTTTCTCCTTGTGTATGTTGGTATATGGGCATGGGACCATGGGATGGAGTATAATTATAATTTGTTATAACTATCCACAGTTAGTTACTATGCCCGGGCAGCGCCGGGCTCTTCAGCTAGTTTGTGTATAAAAATATTGCAGCAATATCTTGGTATCAGACAATAAGAGTAAAAATAACACTATGGGTGTAACTAGATGACATGAGACATGTTGCCACTTTAATTAAAACCCCGTCAACATCAAAAAACCTCAAATGGTAAAAAGTCCAATACTGAAGTGAGTCTCATCCAAATAAGGCTACTTTCACACATCAGGTTTTCGGCGTCAGGCGCGATCCGGCGTCGTGCCGGAATGCCGGATCCGGCAAATGTTTTGTAAAACCTGAAGTGCCGGATCCGGTTTTCTGCCGGATCCGTCTTGTTCTTGACAGACAAAACCGGATCCGTCTCATCCGGTTCATCCGTTTTTCTATCCGTTTTTCTATCCGTTTTTCGACGGATTACGCCGGATCCGGTTTTTAAAATTGACCCTTGTGGCCTTCCGAACGGGATTGGCTACTGGAAAACTAGATATAGCGTGTTCCTACAGCCCTTCTTTGACAGGTTGTAGAGAAGAAAGTGCAGGTTGGAGAGAAGAGCAAGTTACTGGTGAAGATGGATGTTGTCATTGGAAATATTACCACTAGAAGTTCTGTGACGGTTTCAGGGACAATTTTCCACTATACTTTATGTCACCTCAAGGCAGAGTACACTGGCAGGATGACAGAGTGTGAAAGATTTGTGCCCTAAACTTGTGTACCTTCTGGACCAACAGTATATACCTTTGCCAACCAAAGTTGGCTATCTTGTCATGGTCTTACTATTTTTAGTATTTCACCTTTTAACAAAAGTTGTGTACATTGGTAGGAAATCACCAACAATAAACACAACTTTTTAGGTGAAATACTTTGCTTCAAACACAACCAGGAACACAACTGTGGCAAAAAGCTAAAATTTACCCACAGTTATACCTGGTTTTGAATACCTTTTTACCTTTGAAATACCCTGTATTTAACCTTTTTTTAAAACATAGTTCGCCGCAGAAAGAAATGACAGACAACCATTGTGAAACGAATTTAACTTTTATTAAATTTTTTTTTTTTTTATGTTTTTAAAGTGCAAAAAACTTTTTTAATAAAGGTTTTAAACCCAATGGGCATTTTTATTACAACAAAAAAACATTACAAATCTGTGTACTGTGGGGTGGAAATACTGCTGGAGGGGCTGCGGGACACTTCGACACTGGGTGTGTGGAGAGAGGACTGGGATCGTGGTGGGGAAGGAACAGTTAGAGGTGAAGGTGTGGAAAAAGCTACAGAATGGGTGGACATGTGGGAGGCAGAAGAGGTGGTGGGCAGTGGAGTGGAGGGTTGGGCAGGGACTGTAGGAGCAGATGATGTTGATGGAAAGTTGTATGGGGAAGGAGTTTGGTACGGGGAAGGAGTTTGGTACGGGGAAGGAGTTTGGGACGGGGCAGGTTGCTGGAAGTGGGGAGATGTCTGGTACTGGTGAGGTTGCTGGTATGTAATAGGAGGGGGAGGATGGAAAGTGGCTGGAGGGGGTGCAGATGTAATAGGAGGGGGAGGATGGAAAGTGGCTGGAGGGGGTGCAGGTGGAGGAACTACAGTGGTGGGAGGTGGAGGTTGGGAGGTAACCTGCTGTAGAGCACCGTGGCACGAATGCATTACATGCATCTGCTGGGTAGGAGATAGTGTTGCCATGCGCTCCACAACAGACCTGAAAAAGGTGTGGTTTGGTGAAGATCTTGCTTCTGAATGCATGGTTTGCAGAAGTGTCTTCACCTCCAGAATGCTGGAGTTGATCTGCTGAAAGCCTGCGGCGATTTGCTCTGACAAGACTTTGAGACAGTTCTGGAAAGATGCATTCAGATGCAATAACTCTTGCGCATAACTCTTTTCCTGACCCCTCTGCCGCTGCCGCCCAGTACCCGCAGGTGTACTAGAGGCGGCAGGGGCAGAAGGGTGGGGTAAAGGGAAAGCGATCTCCTCACCAGCAGCTTCATGTAATGTAGGCGGCCACGATGCTCCTGTGCTAGTGGATGGGACAGATGGGTCGAATGTGTGGGAAGGCTGGGAAGGTGCAGATGTACCAGGGCGGTCGAAGTGTCCCTCGGTGCCAGTCTCCTCAGGGATCGCCTCAGAAGGGTCCAATCGTGCAGGCTCCCGAGTGCTGCTCACCGTGCTGTGTAATAAAGAGAAAAAAAAACAATTAAAATGCTGACATGGTATGGCCCTGGCTGAAAAAAAAAAGTTACATCTAACATTTTTTTCACATGTGGTGTGTAATATTTACCTTCTGGTGAGCATTGTTTCCCGGAGGAACGACAGGGCTTGTGCGTACTTGTACTTGCTCCTGCGTCCTCCAGATCCACTCGGGGCCCGTATCTCTTTATTGAACTCCTTCTTGAAACGATCCCTCACAGACCGCCACCGATTCACAATTCTGTTCCCTGAAACGAGAAAGGAGTGGTTAGTATACAACATCAGTGTTTCACAAACTCCAGTCCTCATGGTCCCCAGGGGTCATGTTTTCAGGATTTCCATAGTAAATAGAAATCCTGAACACATGATCCGTGGGGACCACGAAGACTGGAGTTATGGAAACACTGGTTTACATCAAGCAACCGTTACTGTATATACTTACGCTCTTTAATCTGGGCCCGAGCTTCGAGGTCCTCCCAGCGGCCCACAAGGAGAGAACAGATTTCCTCCCAGAGTCGTCGGGTAATGATCAGGTCAGCGTGGCGGCGGTCAGCCATATTCCAGAGCGGCTCCCTTTCTCTGACGAGATCGATGAGGCGGTCCACATCAATCCCTCCATCCTCACCGTCAGAGTCGGGAGCACGCTGTGAAGGCTGTTAAAGAAAAAGACAAAAATAACATAATTAGCCTCCACAAAAGAAATGAAATAAAAAGTGCAAAAAAACAAAGCAAAAATATTTATACTTACACGCTGGTGACCGCCGCGTTGCTGTCGCCGACGACCCTGGGAGGCACTGCGAGGACCTCTTGGCTGAGCACCAGATTGGGAATACTAGAGAAGAAAACAAAAAATGTTATGTCTTTGGATGTAGGCATTTGTTTGCTGTGTGTGGTCTGCAGAACATTGTTTTCTATGTGTTGTGTGTAGTGTGATGTTGTGTTTCTGCGTTTGATGCAAAAAACTTACCAATTGTGAGCCCACTCCAGGTGTCTGTCCACCCCTTCCTTCTTCTTCTGGGAGCTCCTCTTCATCTTGTGATTCCTGTTTTGAAATAAAAGGCAATGAATAGACATATACAGAGATGATGGATTTTGGAAATAAAAACTTACCGTCAAACGCTGACGATGCGAGGGAGGGCTCCCAGAAGAAGATGTGCTGTCCTGTTGATGGCCAGACTCCATGGCTGTGGGTATTGCTGCTGCCAGTGATGCCATTTCTGCTGCTGCTGCTGCTGCATCTCTTTGGCGGCTGTTGAATAAAGAGAAACAAAGGGCCAATGAATATCTTGATATTCCATGGCCCTAGTTTGGAGGAATGGGGGATTTGATAATTACCGTCTCTCATCTGCTTCTGGACTCCCCTCCCGTTCAGCATGCTGCTCCATTTGGGGTGGTGCTGATGGTGCTGCTGCTGCATCTCTTTGGCGGCTGTTGAATAAAGAGAAACAAAGGGCCAATGAATATCTTGATATTCCATGGCCCTAGTTTGGAGGAATGGGGGATTTGATAATTACCGTCTCTCATCTGCTTCTGGACTCCCCTCCCGTTCAGCATGCTGCTCCATTTGGGGTGTTGCTGATGGTGCTGCTGCTGCAGATGTCTGCTGCCTTCTCCTGCTCCTGGTTCTTGGCTTGGGTGGCATGTTGGGTGTGGCTGAGGGTCCCATTGTCTTGCTTTTATATATCTCCTGTGGGCAGAGCTACTGAGCATGCTCAGACCAAAAAAAACGGATCCGGCCACCGGATCCGGCGCATTGCGGCGCTCATAGGCTTTCATTGTGTGAAAAAGCCGGACGCGCCGGATCCGGCGTGTCCGGCTTTTTCGCCGGAGACAAAAAACGTTACAGTAGACGTTTTTTCCAGACGCCGGATCGCGACACATTGCGACACATTGCCGGATCCGGCGAAAACCGGATGAAACGCATGGCAATCCGGCGCGATCCGGCGCAAATGCAAGTGTATGGGGGGGAAACCGGATCCGGCATTGCATTTCGCCGGATCCGGTTTCTGTCAAAAGCGCCGGATCGCGCCTGACGGCGAAAACCTGATGTGTGAAAGAGGCCTAAGTCCTCGTAAGTGGTCAGACCATGCAGCCCCAACGTGCATTTTGCGTGATGGAGTACCTTGCTAATCGTACCAACGCCTTTCAAGATTCCTCTGTGCCTTTTAATTATTGTGTCTCAAAGCTAGATATGTGGCATGAACTGACTCTCTATGCCTTGGAGATACTGGCATGTCCTGCCGCTAGCGTTTTGTCAGAGTGCGTTTTTAGTGCCGCTGGTGGAATTTTAACTGGTAAGTGCATCTGCCTGTCAACTGAAAATGCTGCCAAGCTGACCTTTATAAAAATGAACAAGGGCTGGATTGGGCCAGACTTCTGTACACCACAGAAGTCTGTGTCTTTTTTGGGGAGGTATATTTCCATGCACCTCTTCACACCCACACATGGGTGTATGCTTCCTGATTTTGGCTATTTGCTGTTATCCTTCTCCTTCTCCTCATCCTCCACCACCACTTAGATCACCTGGGCGAACGTGTTCCGTGATACAACAGCTATTCTTTTCAAGGGTGTTTATAATGCCCGTAACAAAAATGTTGACACAGTAGGTTGATACGTACCCACCAGGGAGAAATGTTTGTGAGTCCATACACCTAGTGTATTGGCATTACCAGTGCAGAAGACCTGCCCCTTTAAACTAGGAAAACATTTTTTGGAGGTCATCCTCAACACTTCTTCCTTTGGGGATTGGAGTGTGTGCAAATTTGGGGCAGGCTTAGAATTCACTTCATGGGCAAATATGTGACTTAAAAAAATTATAATAATGGGAACTTTGGTTTTCATGTGGCCATCCAGTACATGTATTCAAAGACTTACAGGGGTGCATGTAACTTGGGTGCAGGACAGGCATTGCATTCAATGAATAAGCAAACAGTATGGCAGTACCAAATGAATAATGTGAACTTAGTTTTCATGTGGCCATCTAGTACTTGGGTTCAAAGGCTTATTGGGGTGCGTGTAACTTTGTGACAGGGCAGGCCTTGAATTCAATGCATAAGCAAACTGTATGGGAGTACCAAATGAATAACGTTAGTTGGTTTTCCTGTGGCCATATAGTACGCGGGCTCAAAGGCTTATTGGCGTACGTGTAACTTTGGTGCAGGGCAGGCCTTGCATTCAATTCATAAGCAAACAGTATGGTAGTACCAAATAAATAATGTGAACTTTGTTTTCCTGTGAACCATCCAGGATGAGTGTTCAAAGGCTTATTGGGGTACGTGTAACATTGAGACAGGGCGTGCCTTGTGATCAATGCATAAGCAAAGTGTAGGGAAGTACCAAATGAATAATGTGAAATTGGTTTTCCTATGGACATCCAGTACGTGGGTTCAAAGGCTTTTTAGGGTGCGTGTAACTTTGTTGCAGGGTAGACCTTGCATTCAATGCATAAGCAAACAGTATGGGAGTATGAAATGAATACTGGGAAATTTGGTTGCATGTGGCCATCTAGTAAGTGGGTTCAAATGCTTATTGAGCTGCATGTATCTTTGGGGCAGGGCAGGCCTTACATTCAATGCATAAACAAACAGTATGGGAGTACCAAATGAACAATGTTAACTTGGGTTTCCTGTGGCCATCCAGTATGTTGGTTCAAAGGCTTATTGGGGTGCGTGTAACTTTGGGACAGGGCAGACCTTGCATTCAAAGCATAATCAAACAGTAGGGGAGTACCAAATGAATAATGTGAACATAGTTTCATGTGGCCATCCAGTATGTGTGTTCAAAGGCTTATTGGGGTGCATGTAAATTTGGTGCAAGACAGGCCTTGCATTCAATGCATAAGCAAACAGTATGAGAGTACCAAATGAATACTGGGAACTCTTTGGATGCATGTGGCCATCCAGTGCTTGGGAACAAAGCCTTATTGGTGTGCATGTAACTTTGGGCCAGGGCAGGCCTTACATTCAATGCATAAGCAAATAGTATGGGAGTACCAAATGAATAATGTCAACTTGCTTTTCCTGTGGCCATCCAGTATGTTGGTTCAAAGGCTTATTGGGGTGCACATAACTTTGGGCCAGAGCAGGCCTTGCAGTCAATGCATAAGCAAACAGTATGGCAGTACCAAATGAATAATGTGAACTTGGTTTTCCTGTGGCCATCCAGTACATGGGTTCAATGGCTTATTGGGGTGTATGCAACTTTGGCCCATTGCATGTCTTGCATTGAATGCATAAGCAAACAGTATGGAAGAAAAAAATGAATACTGGGAACTTTGGTTGCATGTTGCCATCCGGTACGTGGGTTCAAAGGCTTGTTGGGGTGCATGTAACTTTGGGCCAGGGCAGGCCTTGCATTCAATGCTTAAGCAGACATCATGGGAGTACAAAAATGAATAATGTAAACTTGGTTTTCCAGTTGCCATCCAGTACATGGGTTTAAAGGCTTATTGGGGTATGTGTAACTTTGGGCCAGGGCAGGCCTTGCTGTTATGATTGGGTCACCAAGGAGGAAAACAAGACCAAGCTAAGCCACAGAAAACCAGAGAGGTTGGTAACTAAGCGGATTGCAGACCCCTGATCCTATCCACACAACTAGCAGTAGCCGTGGAGCGTACCTACGATGATCCTAGACGCCTCAACACAGCCGGAGGACTAAATAAGCCTAAAGTAAGAAAAGGGGAAATCTAAACTGCCCCAGAGCAGACCCCAAAAGAGTAGACAGCCCCCAAATATGTATTGTCAGTGAGACAAGATGAAAACACAAACACAGGTAGGAAAATAGGATAAGCAAACGATGAGGCCCACACTAACTAGAAAGAAAAGATACTGTCTGCAATCATGCCAAAAATTCCTGCAAAAATGTCAAATACTTCTGATAGCAAAAAAAACCCTGAAGTCACTAGACTTCACCCACTATATCAGCACTCTGGGATATTCTGAAAACAGAGCAAAAAGAGGCCAATCTAATAAGGGACAAAAAGCAAAATGGCACAAACAGTGACATAAGAATGAAAATTCAGCACAGCCCCAGCCGGGGCTGGCTGACCACACAAAAAACTGAATAGACCAAACCAAATCACCAAATGTGAACAATAGCAAGAACACTTAGCTTGAGAAAGCAGGAACTGAACTGGAAACTAAGACCTCAGGAGGCATGAAAAAATCACCAACATGGAAAGAGGGAGTCGGCTGTCTTAAATCCAGTCAGAGACTCCAGATGTCCAACCATCGTCCTCATTATCAGGTGGCAGGTCTCTGTTAATTAGATCAGCTTCATTACCTCCTGCAACCACCAGAGGGAGCCTGGAAAGAGAACTCACGACTCCTCTGTCAAAACAACCAGCTCCACCACCCTCACCAGAAACCAGAGGCAGACCAGAAAATGAGTTCACAACACCTTGCATTCAATGCATAAGCAAACAGTACGGGAGTACCTAATGAATAATGTGAACTTGGTTTTCCTGTTACCATCCAGTACATGGGTTCAAATGCTTATTGGGGTGCGTGTTACTTTGGGCCAGGGCAGGCCTTGCAATTAATGCATAAGCAAACGGTATGGGAGCACCAAATAAATACTGGGAACTTTGGTTGCGTGTGGTCATCCATGATGTCTGTTCAATGGGTTGTTGGTGTGCGTCCAAATTTTGGGCAGCCCTGCCACTTACAGCATACGCAATAAAAGTATAAGGGACCCACTGTTTAAAGGGAATCTGTCACCCCTTTTTTCAAATATGAGCTGCTGGCACTGACATCAGGGGCTTATCTACAGCATTCTGTAAAGGACCAAGACCGGACCACCCCCCCGGTGAGTATAATGTAACTCCTTTTTCTTATCTTTCAGGTTACGTTGGGGGCTTATCTGCAGCATTACAGAATGCTGTAGATAAGCCCCTGATGTCTGTGCCAGCAGCTCATATTCGAAAAAAGGGATGACAGATTCCCTTTAATATTGTGAGCAACAAAGCATAGCTGGCTGATAGCACTCTATGAATAGTGAGCGCCGACTGCTGGCCCTATAAAAATAGACTTTGTGACTTTCAGAGTACCTCCTTCATAAATGAAACAGGATCTGTCTGATTATGTGTCGCACCCCACATGGCCAAATAAGGTTATAAAATGTTAAATTGACACTCCCAGTGAATGCATTTGTCTTGGTTGAAAGCAATGGTAAAGTTGAAAAATGCATCAAAAATGCTACGTGTGAACAGAGCCCAAGTGGTGGAAGAACATTTTGGTTTTGGATTATTTATTTTGCCTTACATACAAATCATGACCCTGGAAATGATGTTCCTTAACA